>NC_140950.1:138411558-139094058 GCF_014529385.1 Adiantum capillus-veneris | reverse complement strand
ATCAAGGGAAGAAAAAGGCGAGAAAGAGGTCACCCTCTTGTCCATCTTCCTCAAATTCTTCATCCTCTGAAGAAAGCGATGGTGCAACTTTTGAACCATCAAAAAGAAGAGGCCATATGAAATCCTATGCCGCGTGGAAGAGGTCATCCAAGCTCAAGAAGTTCAAAGAGGGAGGAAAAAGCATCTCTTTCCTTACCTACAATGCCACCTTTGGTGCTACGAACAAAGTCTTGGCCTTTATCCAACAATTTTATGGAGATGAGGGCTTCACAAAGTCCTCTAAGCTACACCATGTAGCTATTCACTTTCAAAAGTCTGCCAGGCAATGGTGGTCTAGCCTACGGGCCAACGGTGAAGCTCCACGAACATGGAAAGCTTTAAGAGCTTCCATTATGAAGCAATTTTTGGCCACTGATGCCAAAGACAAAGTACTCACCAAATGGTGAAGCTTGAAGCTCTCTTCTTAAGAATCCATTCACAAATATGTAGAAAAGTTTTGGGACCTACAACTCAAACCCACTATCTTAAAAAAGTTGGATTTTAGAGAGCAAAGAAAAAATTTTATGCGGGCTTAACTGAAGAAATGGCAGAGTATGTCAACTCCCAAAGGCCACACACCATATCGGTGGTTATACACCATACTATGGTGGCTTCTCAAATCAGTTTCCAAACATGGGCTAAAAGAAAAAATATGCCCACGGAAAACAAGGGTTCCAATGAGCTTAAGGGGAAGGACAATGTTCAAAAGTCTCCTTACGGCAATTCCAACAAAGCTAAGGAGAAGGGATTTTACAAAGGTAAAAACAAACTCTCTCCTGAAGAGCTTGAACATTATCTCAAGGATAACCGCTATTCCAAGTGCGGTGACGAGCAAGGGCATGGGTACTGTGTTTCTCCTCAAAAGAACACCTGCCATGAGCCTCCTAAAGCTACCTTGGTTGAAATCCAAGAGGAGGAAACTCACCACAAAGGATTTCCTCTATGCCATGCTTGGGGAAAGGTAAGAGAACGTGATGCTTTTATTCTCTTTGACCTTGGTTCTACTCACAATTTCATATCCATAGATTTTGCCACCAAGCTAGGCATCCAAGCCTATAAGATGGGAGATGTCCTACCCGCAGATGATGCTTTCAAGGGGCAAGAAGCTTCAGTCACTCCCTTAATCGGGAAATTGAGGCT
Organism: Adiantum capillus-veneris; assembly: GCF_014529385.1. Lineage (NCBI taxonomy): Eukaryota > Viridiplantae > Streptophyta > Polypodiopsida > Polypodiales > Pteridaceae > Adiantum > Adiantum capillus-veneris. The sequence goes on along the minus strand of NC_140950.1, from coordinate 139,092,879 downwards.
CCATGTCCAAAGCTATGTGGACAAAGAGGGCTTCTTTATCTCTCCTCTTAAGCATGAGGATGTAATCCTAGGGGCACCATGGTTTGATTGCATGGCTGCCAATGTTAAATTCCCTGAAAGAAGAATCTACTTTAGGTTCAGGGAAAAAGATATCTACATAGATGCTAAGAAAATGGGTAACACCATACCCATTGTACATACGCAAGCTTTTAATAAGTCAATAAAGAGCTCTCTTTCCGTGTACATGATTTTTGTTAAAGATTCTCAAAATGAACCTAATGCTTTAACAAAAGAAAATATAAACAATCACAAGGAATCAGAGTTATCCAATTTTCAAGATGTCTTTATTGACGACATCCCTTGTGAGCTACCTCCTGAACGAGGCAATGATGACCATGCAATTGAACTTCTTCCAGGAAGTTCACCACCTAATAAACCTCCTTATAAAGTTTCTCAAGCTCAACAAGAGGAGATTATGCGGCAAGTGCATGAGTTAGTTGAGAAGGGCATGGTTAGGCCTAGCTCATCTCCATTTTGCTCACATGTGCTATTAGTGCAAAAGAAAGATGGCACATATCATATGTGTGTCGATAATAGAGCACTAAATAGGATCACTATCAAGAATAGGTTTCCCATTCCATGGACCGTAGAAGACCTATTTGATAAGCTACAAGGATCGACCTAAAAAGTGGCTACCATCAAATAAGGATAGTTGATCAAGATATTGTAAAGACCGCATTTTTGCACTACATTTGGTCTTCACGAATATATTGTCATGCCTTTTGGCTTGACCAATGCACCAACCACATTCAACCGCTTGATGGAGAAGCTATTCAAGACTCAATGAACCTTTACTGGAGTGTTCTTTGATGATATTATCATCTACTATAATTCACTGGATGAACACAAGCAACACCTCCAGGTAATATTTCAAGTTCTAAGCGAGAATAAACTTTATGTTCATCAAAAGAAAAGTGAATTTTTCTTGCAAGAGATTCAGTATTAGATCACATTATCTTGGCATCCAAATAGATCCATCAAAGTTAGAGGTAATAATAGGATGTCCTAAACCAAGGAATCTTCATGAACTAAGAAGCTTTATAGGTATGTGTGCATACTATAGACGCTTCATAGAAAATGTCTCACTAATATCAGGACCATTACATGACCTAACCAAGAAAAATATTAGGCATACATGGTCTGCCAAGGAGAACAATGCTTTCGAAAAGCTTATCTCTCAACTTGTGCTTACATTGCTGGATCTCTCAAAGCCATTTGAGGTCCAATGTGATGCTTGTGGTGATTGCCTTGGATCTGTTTTGCTCCAAGAAGGGCACGCCATAGCCTATGAAAGTCGAAGGCTCGACCCTGTTGAGCAAGATCTAGGCATATATGAAAAGGAACTCCTTGTAGTTCTACATGCCTTAGACTCATGGAAGCACTATTTATTGGGGACTCCTTTCATTCTGCGAACGGATCACCAAAGTCTTAAGTACTTCATGACGCAGACCAAGCTCTCCGACAAAAAAATGAGGTGGGAAAATTTCCTTTCACAATTTTATTTTCATATTGCTCACATTGCTGGCAAGCATAATCAATTAGCCGATGCACTCTCAAGACGGCCGAGAGTGAATGCTGTTTCCATAGCAACTCACAATGATTTATCTTCTATGATAGATGAGTATGCTATTGATCCCAATTTTAGAGATGTGATTTCAGTCCTTGCACTAGGGAAGAAAGAGGGTTACAAGATGGTTATCTTCTCTATGGCAATAGAGAAGATACTAACTCACTACGTGAGAAAGTAATGTATGAATCTCATGCTCCTTATGTGGGGCATAGAGGGATTCAGTCTACCCTAAAGGGGATTGAAACATATTTCTATTGGCCTACCACAAAAGCGAACATACAAGAGTATGTTTCTAAATTTGTGGTCACCTGTATGCCAAAAGACGAAGTTTGATAGAGGGAAGCAACCTAGATTGCTTCAACCTTTGCCAATCCCTAATTCACCATGGGAGAGCATAGCCATGGATTTTATCCTTGGATTGCCTAAGTCTATCCATGGGAATACAGGAATATGGATGATAGTGGATAAGTTCAATAAACAAGCTCATTTTATACCTATCAAAAAGACTATCAAACACCATCAAATGACAACCCTCTTCATTTCACAAATCTTCAAGTACCATGGCTTGCCAATGTCCATAGTGTCAGATAGAGATCCTAGAATGACCAATAATTTTTGGAAGGGTCTCTTTGAGAATTTAGGGACAAGGCTAAACTTCTCTTGTACCTATCACCCGCAAACAGATGGCCAAAGTGAAATAGCTAACCTAACAACTCTTGATCTATGAAAAGCCTATGTAACGGAAGTAGATCAAAGATCCCAATGGGAGAAGTACCTACCCTTATTGGAGTATTCCTACAATCACATTGTACATACTTCCACGAAGAAAGCACCTTTCGATGTAATAGAGGGAAGATAAAAAATTCCCCTGCTACTTAAGGTACACGGGAAGATCTTTGCTGTAGATGAGTATAGACAAGACCTACAAGAATCTTTCCAAAAGATTAAGGATGCTATCTCTATCTCACAGCAAAGGAAAAAGGCTATTGCTGATAAGCACAAAAGAGCCAAGCCTTTAAAGAAAATGATTGGGTCTTACTTAAATTTCCCAAGGCTCGATTAAGGCACACAACGGGCGAGAATCCTACGGGACACCAAAAGTACTATTCTAACTTAGCAAAAAGGTACTATGTTCCCTTCTAGATTCTTAGGCCAATCAATGAGATGGCCTATCAACTCAAGTTGCTCAGCCATTGGCTCATACAAAATGCTTTCATGTGAACCTGCTAAAGCCTTACAAAGGAGAGCCACCTCAAGAACCAACTATTGAAGGCCCACCGGAGATCGAGGACCAAGAAGAGGTGCTGCAACCCGAGTCCATTCTCCGACATGAAGACAAGGTACTAAGAGGCGGTAAGACTATCCAACAATACCTTATTAAGTTTAAGAATTATCCTTTTGAAGATGCTAGATGGATGCAAGGCATACAATTAAAGGATAACCTAGACCTTGTCAATGCTTACAATGCTTCCCTAGAGTAAGAAAATGTACAAATGTTAAAAAAGAACAAAGTTTTTGTCTTATAAGACTCTCTTTTTCTTTATTCTGCACAAAAATGAAGTAGTATGCATGCTTAGATCAAGTTTGTGGAGACGACGTCTCGTAAAATCCAATTAGAGCTTGACACTCTACTATGGAAGATTGAAAGGACTAATGTGCAGACATGCTTGCGGCAGCTTAGGCTCTCAAGCGCCAAATGGACTAGCCATCCATTCTGGAATGATGTCGTAGGGTAACATAGGGATCCTCTACCCGCTAGAAAAAGGACTAATGAATATGCTTTATCTTCTCTACCCCATAGTCGAGGACGACTATGATTTCAAGAGAGAGGTAATGTCATAATAACTAATATCTAATTCTCCTAAATGATTTTCTCATGTTAAACTAATCATTTAATGTGGAAAAGTGCCAGGGGAAAAAAAGCTAGAATATTGGTTAAGCTAGCAAACCGGCCAAGTTAGGGATCGAAAGGAGGGAAAATAGGGATCCAAAGGGGGGGCCATTTGCAAAAGAGCAATGTGCAACAATGGGCTTAAAAGACGCTAAGGTTCAGCCCATTAAGACTTCCAAAATGCTAACGTTCCAAATTCAAAGGTTGTGTCCAAAGGTCAAACAGTAGGAAAATTGGATGCTTTGTGTTTGCTCAAAAAGTCCTACATAGGAGGGGGCGAGCCCTAGAAGTAGGGGATGAGAGAGAAACACACACACACACACACAAGCTCTTGTACACAAAGGGAATGAGGGACACATGTCAGCTCCCTAGCCCAGATGCCCACAAGGTGTACTCAAATCCTATTGGATGGCCATGGAGGTGGACTAATGAGAATTAGACTATAGTAAATATAGTTTAATTAATTTAAAAACACTTAATAAAAGAACCAATAAGAATTAAGCTCTCTAGAAGACTATTGGACAGTCTCCCAAGGGGTCCAATGAGCATTCAGCAGCCCAATGGCTTGACTGATTCCTATTGGCCAGGAGACAAAGGGGTCCAATGAGAGTTTAATTGCATTAATTAATTACCTAAATCTCTCACAAAAGGGGAAAGGGGAACACATGTCAGAAGGCTATCACTTATGCTGCTCTAATTTCATTGGCTAAGCCTGGCATGAACCAATGGGGTGTCAGGATGAGCAAATAGCAAGAGGGGTCGACCAAGAGACAGAAGGGGCTGATTTTCTCAAGGAATTATTGCATACATACTCACACTAGTCCATGTGTGGACAGTAAGAAGACTCTCTCTCTCCTTCTCAAGCTTTAATGGAAAGCTTATCACCTACTCCAAGCTTGTGAGAAGGGAGGCCTACACCAACAAATCTGTGCTGCAAATCCAACCAAGAGCCAAGCTTCAATGCATGCTCATCTTCTCTACCATGCTAATTACTAAGCTAAGCTATGCTAATATGAGTGATTATGTGAGGAGATGTACATCTTTCTCGTAAGACTACTCCTTCTTCCTCTCAATCTACTCTCATACCCTGCTAGCTCTCACCATCTTCGAAGGTGTGTGAGGTCTTGGGTCTGAGACCGTGAGGGAATTGATGTTGTGTTTGATAAGTGTTTTGCTTAGTGCTTGAAGTTTCTATCTTCATTGCACTAGCTAGTATTGAAGGAACGCAAAAAAGTGTATTGTAAAATGTCTCTCTTGATGGGAGAAACCATAATACAAAGCCTTTTGGAGGGGGAACCGGCTTCATGAAAATCCGGTCCTCAATTGTTGTCAATAGCTTAATTTCTCTCTCTTTTGAAGTATTATTCATGCTATCTAGCTAGGTGTGCATCACAATGTTGCCTTCTTCTAAACATAGCCAGAGAAACACATTTTTCATCATGAACATTAGCCAAAGTTTTCTCGCTACATACAAGTTTCACTTGTGCACATTGGACATCCTTGCAACCTTTCATCTGGGGCCATCTTGGTCTGCATCGTATCCTTTCGCTTGGGGTTACTTAAGACCTGAGGGAAAAGGGTGAAGGCCTCCGAAAGAAGAGACAGGAATAAACAAGATGTTCATTGTTCTTAGAGATCCAAGCGAAAGGAAAAGAAAGTAGCATGAGGGCTTGGGAGCTATGAGCTCAATAGAGTTTTTTAGTGTCCACAACGCTTTTACTTTTGGACGATAATGTGAAAGGATATTGAGTGCCAACATTGCTGCATGGCGGGCTATTGCATGGTATCTATACATACTACCAGCGGGGATACTTAGCGCCAACAACAGAGAACAGAACAGAGGTAGCGATGGAGCTCATTGAGAGCAAAGGCTTGAAGGTGTTGGATTTAGCACTGAGAGCAATCGCTGCTTTGCTCACCTTGCTCTCGCTATCCCTTCTCCTCGCAGCTTCGCACTCTCTCCCCTCAGGCCTCTCCTTCTCCTCCTTTAGACCATACGAGTAATCTCTCTCTCTCTCTCTCTCTCTCTCACACACACACACACACACACACACACACACACACACACTGGAACATAGAGTCAAGTAGGTACATGCTCTTATCATGTTTGTATGCATGCAACAGCGCAGGTAATGGTTTAGTATCGGGGTGCTTGCCCCCCTGTAGGTATGGGTCCGCATTATTATAGTTGCAGATTGGATTGCTATGAATTAAATTAGAATTCCAAGATTTTGATCTTGAATTGCTCAGGCTATAGGCTTATACAGTTGCCTCCGTGAATCTGTTTGTGTTTACATGAATGTGAGTGTGGGTGTGTGTGTGTGTGAGAGAGAGAGAGAGAGAGAGAGAGCAATGTCTTCGGTGTGATTCCCACCCAATTAGGAGGTTTTGGATTGTGTGAGAATGCGCTTGTGCATCAGGTATCTCTTCGTGGTGAGCGCGCTGGTCTTGATTCACTCGGGCATCCAAGGGGGCGTGAGCACATGGTACTACTTGCGAAAGCGCAGCATCACCAACCATGCGTGCTACTATCCCTACTTTCGTCTCGGCAAAGACATGGTATGCCTATGCTAATATCCCTTTTCTGATCCTTTTGTTCCTGCTTTGATTCATTTTCTGAGGGTATCTCCACAAAGACAATATGGTACGCATGCTCCTTTTCCAAGGCAGCACCCACAAAAAGACCTTGCTTGATGCTTATAAATCTGGATAGACAAGAAAAAGGTCTCTTTTTTGAGATGCCCTGTAAAAGAAGGGAATGCTCACTTTGAGGGGAGCACAAGAGTATACTGTGGATCTTGATTTGAGTGGCCAAAGTGGATGAGAAAATGCATCAAAAGAAGGTGAATGAATGTAAGCAACAAACAAGATTCTCTCTAAAAAGAGCATTTTTGTATGGCATCTCTTTTTCATCCAAATAAGAGACTTTTTTTATTTATTTGTTGTGCCTTTTAAACATTCTTGAAGAACTGACTTTGTGAGACCCATAGGCACAGGAAATAAATCCTCATTCAAAAAGTAAGCTATGAAATCTAATACCATCTCCTAAGCTTATGATTATCATCTTCCAAGCTTGAAAAGTAAGGCAATAATTGGTTGCTTGCTACCAAGGCAATAGCTGATCACATGACTAGGCTATCCTGAAGATGCTTGCGGAGTGGTCAACGGTAAGACTTGAACACATAGCATTTTCTCTTATGGGATTCGAATTTAAACTGATGCCCGAGTGGTACCCATTATCCAATCCTCTAGCGTCCAGTGTAGGCAGAAGTTATAGTTCCAAAAAGGGACATAACTTTTGCCCAAATGGATCTTGGTTATATGAGCTTGAATTCAAATCCCATAAGAGAAAGATGCTTGTGGGACATGCATCGATACGTGTGAATATGTGCACGTGTCTGCGACGAGTAGGAACTTTGAACCGTGTAACAAAAGAAGGATTGGATCTTAGGTCAAGCTGTCTACTCTTGATCTCTTAACCTTAAACAGACATTTAAAGCTATGTAATTGCATTTGCATACACAAGTGTAGAGCCATCAATGATCATTTTGATGGTTTTGGAAGTAGAGTAAGAAAAAGATATTAATGTCTTTGTTCTCCTTTGTTTGGGTAATGTTCTGAATGTACTATCCCATAGGTCAGGTAACATTTTTGGCTTTCCATGAAAACATGAGCATGATAAAGAGCTTTAGTAAAATGGCGCTAATTGCATGTATTTGCAGGTGTGCGCGCTACTTTTGTTGTCAGCAAGCTCAGCGGTTTTAGGAGCCACCACACTCAACTCCTATCTCAGTGGAAGCAAGTATATTCAGCAAGCAAATGGAGCAGCTGCCCTCTCCCTCTTTGCCTTCCTTTGTGTGGCAAACTCCTCCACTATATCCTTTTACAGGCTCCCATGCCACTAGATCACCGGTAATGAGCTCGATGCTAGCCATATCAACGTTACTCCACCTGAAATCCTTGATTTTTTTATTCCCTCTTAACATTCTTGGGACACTTGTGTACAAAGCAACTTTCATTTTGACAGACCAAAGTTATTGCTTTTTTGTTTTCAATGAGGAGTCTTTTTCGACAAATTATGTTTGCTGTCTCGGCTATTTGAGCTTCAATTCTAATCCCAGTGAAAATTACCGAATGGTATCGGGAGGGACTAGCGTGAGTTCAATATTACAAGTGGGCCACATACTCAGCAAGAGGCTCAAAAACTTCACAAGTGCCTATGTGCACCTATGTTTAACTACATGCTATCATGTGATCGAGGGGTGTGTGGCCTCTTTAAGTTTCTTCTTTCTGGCCGTTGTAGCAACTCATCCACATATGTGATGGGACACCTTATTTTGGCCATAGCTAGCTGAGATGCTACCTTCATACAACACCACAATTAGCATAACCGTCCATTCCTGCATGACTCTCGCACCATATTGTGCATACATGTCCCTATCCACATAGCATGACTAACATGTGTGTCGGGAGCTTGCTATGCATTCCTCGTACACCCCTTTGTCCCTGACCTTCCCCTGCAGGGAATCAACCCTTGCTTCATACACAAGAGGATTTAGAAATTTTCTCATGTAGGAAAACACTCTTTTTCAGTGTTTTTCATACAATGCATAACATCATGAGATTCTGCTCGAGAGGCATTGCATAACTAGCTAGGTATGATTGGGGGCAGGGGACCACCAGCCCCCCCACCGGGCCGGCGGTCCCCTTCCCCCAATCGTACCTAGCTAGGTATATGGTGCCTCCCTCACAGAAGCTCGTGATGTTGAGGTAAGTCACAATGTGGGAATTATTGTGAGAACTTATCCAAAACTTCTTGTGATACAAACAAGAATTGGGGTACTAGGTAATGAAGCTGGGGGTGGCCAGTAGGCTTGCTAGTAGTATATAGCGAGCATCGCTAAAAAGACCACTGCCTTGTGTCAAGCAAGAGGGACTTCCTCAAGTCTAGCTTCACAACGTTTTCGACCAAGCATTGCATCAAATTTTTGTAGGTACACACAAATTGATGAAATAGTAGCAATCTAGCCATTTTCTTTTCATGAAGCTGTGGGAATCTCCACCTTCTTCATGCTGCTTTCTTTCTTTCAAAGGTAGTAGCTTGCACTTGTGCTTGTGCTACTCTGCTAGTCAACAACTAATTGGCAATCACTCGGCTGTTGCACATCTCAGGTGAAGAGAGAAGCACGAGAGACACCGGCGCATAAACACCTTGGACTCAATTCAGTCTGACGCAAAGAGCCTTTGACTATGAATATCCTCATGAACTTGTTTGCCCCTATCTGTCAGCTTCTTGCATAATACCACATGCCTTCAGGGTGATTGCACCAGCTAGGCCTACTCTGTATTCATTGAAACTCGCCTAATGTTTCATGGTGCTTCCCCTCTTGGGTATGTCCTTTAATCCATGCCCTCCCACGAGACGACATTCTGCACCTGAAGCTCACCCGTCATAGCCCAAAGTGGACAACGTTATCCTCTAGCTGAAAAAGGCCCTAGCATTTGGCATTCAAAGTTGAGCCATTGATTGAAAAAGCTTTAGAGTATCAAGGTATCTTGCAAAGATTTCAAATCAAAGTAGTGATGAATTTGATTATTTGATTGCTTTTTGGACTGCATAAGTAGTTCTTAGTAAAGGGTTGATTTTGGGTGCATCTCTAGACCATTGGATAAAGCTTGCCGGTTAGTGCCACATGGCAAGCTAATGATAATAAACTTTTTTTAAATGATTTCTTTTAGGCTCTTGTGAGAGGTTGTTGACATTTGTGTTCCTCTCCCTTTAAAGAGGAGCATTGAGTATTCTGTCAAACATTACTCTTTATGTTTTCTAAATACATTGTAATCTAAATACTTAATTGTTAATTTTTTTTTAAACATAATATTTTATTGTAATACCACATGTTATAAAATAATGTTGTCACTTTCTATTTTTCTCTCTCACAAAGAAGCCTCTTATTATTATGAAATTCTTTTCAATAGCCTTATGTAGAACATAGTAAACTTTCACCTTGTCGTTTTTCTTTTTCTCCAAAGCCTTGCCTCCACACTATCTCGCACAGGCATGCTCAAATGGGATCGATGGCTGAGGTGATCTGGATCGTCAGATGCGCATTTGGTAAATTCGAGGCGTTTGGTAAATTCAGGGAGAAAAGTAAATTTGGGCAAGCTTGTAAATTCAGGTCGATCCGCACCCCACGTCTTGAATCCTCGACCTCCCCACCACGAGCCATGTGCACGAGTCACTACGTCCTCATGCGTAGTTCAAATATAGGGGATTCGAGTATGTCATATTGTAAATGTGGGCTGATTAGTAAATTCGGGGCAAATTGATAAATTTGGGACAACCTGACATCTGACAGCCCATGATTGATGCGCCTCGTCTTTTCCTCCTCCACCATTGATCCCATTTGACCATGCCGTGTGATATAGTGATGAGGAAAGCCTTGGCACTAAGTAACACCTATATTTAATGCGGGGGGGGGGGGTAAATGGGATCGATAATTGGGGTTGGTGAGCGGATCTCAAGACGCACTAAACATGGCCACGCAAAAAACGAGACATACTAAACTTGACAAGCGAAAAAAACGAGGCGATCGTCGAGATTTGAACCTGTGACCTCACAGTCCAGGTTTCGGGTCGCATAAGCTAACCACCTCACCCACGCACATCGTGTATCCACAAACGCTTTTACGACGTTATATTGTAAGTTGATATGCATGGCTCATATGTCCAGGTTTAGTTTTTGATTTGACACTTGGGGTGGCAATCTCCTCGACCTCCGTGCATGGACTTCCCCGTCCTTGATCCCATCCCCCCAACACCAACGAACCCCACCCTTAAATATAGTTGTTACTTAGTGTCAGTGTTCGGGAAATGTGTCTCAGCTTAATATCGTGCCGTTTTCAATTTCCAAAATGCCGGTTCACAACAAGGGGAAAGGGAGAAATTCCGCCCCATAATAGAGAAAAATAGTGTAAAAACCCGAAAGAGTAGCCTCATTTTCTAAAATTTCCTCTTGGCAAATTCAAGGAAAGGAATTTTGTATGTTTGGAAAAATGATTTTTCCCGAACATTGCTTAGTGTTGAGGCTCCAAAGCGTGAATGATGATATAATCTCTTTTTAAGATTTTATGTTGGTCATGGGTTTCGATGTGAGTTATTAGTCACTTAGTCTAATAATATGATTGATATGAGTTGATTTCTATTGTCTCTCTCTCTAAATAAGCATGATTTCTTTTAGATTTGATGTGATAAGCATGATATAATTTCTTTCTAAGAGTTTATGATGAGTTTTGATGTGAGCTATTTCCAACTTGGGCTATATTTGATTGATATTAGTTGACCGATTTTCTCTTGTTTGATGTGAGATGTGTGTGAAGGAAAGGTTTGCCTCAACTTAGCCTAGAGCCAATTGAAAATCCAGATTAGCCAATCTCAAACTAGGGTAAACGGAAGAAAAACCTATAAAATATACAAGGAGATAGTTGAAAATTCCTACAAAGCTAAAAAATGCTACTAGTACTTTAGATTTTGACATTCATAATGAGAGAACATGGTCTTCTTGGGAAAAGTTGAGAAAAACCTATAAAATATATAAAATATACAAGGAAATAGTTGAAAATTCCTAGAAAGCTAGAAAATCCTATTAGTACTTCTAATTTGCACCTTCATAAGGAGGAAAAAATGATGGTCTCGAGAAAAGGGCTTTCTCAAACACTATGTGGGGCATATTTACTTAGATTAATTAATTGATTAATAGGAGTTAACTGACTTCTCATGTGTCTCTCCAAGGAAGCATAATCTTTTTTAGATTTGATGTTTATGCTACTAAACTCAAAACAATGATTAAAATGAGTTAATTATATACAAGCAAAGCACTTTTTGGCCTCTAAAGGTCTTAATACCCAAGGAGCCAAGGTCATTCAAATTTACTTGTTTGACAAGTGTCCCTATGAAACTTAAAAGTCATGTGCACAAATAGAAAGAGATCCTAGCCTTTTGAATGCTTCTCCAAAAGTTCAAACATGCATTCATTTTTTTGGCATGCTTGACAAAGGTTCATAGAGAACAAATGAATAAATATTATATAGGAGTTTGATCTCATGATATGAGATATTGATAAAGAGTCCTTTCATTTAAAGATTTTTTTTGAAAAAATTGTTTTATTATCTTTTATGTTTATCAAGTTTACTTTTTTTAATAAAAAGTATTTAAATATTTTTTTGTTTTAAATTTTTTGCTCAAGAAACTTATCGAAAAGACTAACAAAAAATTATAGAGTATGTTTTCTTTTTGGTCAAACTCACAATTATAAGTAGATGTATTGTATTAAATATCAAAAAATGTACAAGAGTCTCAAGCTTATATCGAGCCTTGAGGAGGCGTTTGAGACATCAGAAGGCTTACATAACGCCAGGTAACGGTGAGCCATTCCCCACGCACCCTTACTCGTCGCAAGAGGTCATAATCGTTAGAGATACCTAGTTCCACTTGTTCGAATTCTTCTTTTTTTCCATGGCAATAGTCAGTTCATTGTTTTTGTGGATAATATCCTTGAAGCTAGCTGCCATGGTATCATTCTCAAAAATCCGATCATTCCTAGCTTTTCATAGGTGTTAAAAATAGCAGAATCTGATTGGCTTTCAATTGCAAATAAGAGACTGAGTTTTATCTTTTTAAAATAGATTTTTAACTCTCATGACCGCTCATTAATTAGTCACTTTTTAACTTTTGAAGATCCCTGTGAAGACTTTAGCTTGTTTTTAAAAAGGAAGCTATAAACACATTTCTTGTAGAATCTTATATACTTTTTTATATAATTAAACCTTTTGTGTGTGTGGGTCTATATGTGATTTGGGGGCTGAGAGAGAGAGAGAGAGAGAGAGGGGGGGCGGAGGAAGAGAGATTATGATTTTGTGTAATTTTTATTATTACTTTTCTCTAAAATGCACAAGGAGTCTATTTTAAAATTTAATTTAACTTGTTTTAAAGTTGAATTTTGTATGTTATCGACCATGTAAAGTATGTCCATTGCACACATTGCCTGATGTCGAAAGATATCCTCATGTTAAAAGATAATAAAGTTTTGGATTATGCAACGTGCTGCTATTTCAAATGCACCAAGCTGCTGATGCAAGCTTGTGTGTGAAGTGTCGTTGAGCCAAGTTTATAATGTTGCATGTAGAGATCAAATTTTTAGGCTTGCTATCATCGAAATTTGTGTGTTTACTAATCAAACTCATTGATGCCTATGAATGCTCCTCACACATCCAAAGAGTGTAGCTTAGTTGATTGAGAGTTCATGATGTAATCCCAAGGTTGAGGGTCAAAAGGCCTTGGGGCATCCACTAGGAAATATGTAAGGTAGCAAATGTGAACAAAATAAGGGATTTAAAATTAGGTACATCTACAAAATAATGTACTTACATAAAGGGTTTTTCAATTGAAAAAGTAAAAACTTTCATACATAAGGGCTAGTTTTTTCACAAAAATGCATACCTAAGGGGAACATATAATACTTCAAAATATACAGGTAAAGGATTATTTAAATACCTCTTGTTCGCACTTGTTATATGCAATTTTTACATAGTGGACTCCCCGGGTCCAAGGCCCACAAGTTGTACTTGATGGGTGTTATTAAATTTCTCCATTAGGGAAGACGTTTCCACAAGAGTTTTTTTTTTTTGGAGCTTTTTGAAAATATACTAGGTCTTTTTGCCTTGTGGGCTAATAAATACTATCCTTGTGAAAGGAATTAGGGGGGATTAGCAAGGCTAGCATTCATGATTGCATAATTGATAATCGCCAATTATTAGACTAATTTCTCAATGCACAAAGAGAGTGTAGACTAAAAAACATAACATGATTAATCACAAACTAATAACATATTGCTACAATGCTTAATAATGGGTTGGAAAATGTGTACAAAAAGATGGCTACTTTTGTTAGTCGCTATGTACCTACAAGAGGTACTTAATATTAGCGACGCTTGCAGTGCGACGCTCGAAGGTGAAAACCCACGACGTCGTTATACACGTCGCTAAATTATAAGTAACTTAGCGACGCTCATAGCGACGCCTATAGTAACGCCGTCGGGGGTAAAAAAATAACCAAGAGCATCCGAAAACTCAGATCTCAGACCTGAGTTTTCGGCGCGTGCTGAAGCAAGCGAAGGTAACGTGCGCTCTCCCTCTCTCTCTCTCTCTCTTTCTTCTCCACACACACACACACACACACACACACGAGGAGAGGAAGGAGAGCTAGGTATGCTCCTTCCCTCTCCTCACTGTCATGTTCCCTTCCCCTCTTTCTCTCTCCCTCTCTCTCCCACACACACACACACACACACACACACACACACATTGTGTTTGAGAGAGAGAGAGAGAGAGAGAGAGAGAGAGAGAGAGAGCACATGCATAAACAAAAAACGCACACACATACATAAACAAAGAATGCACACACATTGAGAGAGGAAAAGAGAGAGAGCATGCATAAACCAAAAACGCACACACACACACACACACACACACACACATGCATAAAGAAAGAATGCACACACACATTGAGAGAGGAAATGAGAGAGAGAGAGATAGAAAGAAGAAAAATATAAAACAAAGAGAGAGAGAGAGAGAGAGAGAAGAAGAAGAAAAAGAGAGTCTTAACATCGTAGGAAACTATCCCAAGAGACCTTAAAGATCTAGTCGACGAGGAGTTGAACTCAAGACCTGTTATTCAAGAGGGAAATGGCATAACCAATCTATCACACTTGGGTGATAGAAAAGTTATATCATTTTCTCCTTTTATTGGCGTGCACACACACCTGAGAAGAAGAGAGTTTAATTTAACGTCGTAGGAAACTAATTAAAGAGACCTTAAAGATCTAGCCGACTAGGAGTTGAACTCAAGACCTATTATTCAAGAGGAAAATGGAAAAACCAATCTACTACACTTGGGTGATAGAAAGGTTATACCATTTTTCTCTTTTTATTGGTGCACACACACCCACACACACACGAGAAGAAGAGAGTTTTAACGTTGTAGGAAACTATCCCAAAAGACGTTAAAGATTAGGTAAGAAGTAGACTTAAGTTAGATTAGATTTAAGTTTATTTAAGTTAAATTAAATTCGATTTAGGTTTATTTTTAGTTAGATTTACGTTTGATTAGATTTAGGTTTATTTACGTTAGATTTAAATTTACGTTATATTAGATTAGATTTAGGTTTATTTACGTTAGATTTACATTATATTAGATTAGATTTAAGTTTATTTACGTCATTTACCTGTTATTGAAGAGGAAAATGGCAAACCAATCTACCACACTTGGGTGATAGAAAGGTTATACCATTTTTCTCTTTTTATCGTTTAAGATAAGGTTAGATTTAGATTTACGTTTGATTAGATTTAGGTTTATTTAAATTAGATTAGATTAAATTTAGGTTTATTTTGAGTACTCCGAAGGATTATACTGCCTACGCGTTTGAGAGTGGTGTCCCGGCCACCGCGTCGAAGATGCTTAGAAGTGACCCGAACACTGCGTTGGGGTCACCTAGAGGCCTGGATGATGAGCATTCATCGGACAGGGTTGCTATAGTTCACGAGAGGGACATGCCAAAGTGATATGCCTACCTCATCAATCGTATGTCCGATGAGACCATTATGACCCTTGAGGGAAAGCAAGTGATGGGCCGCATACAACAGTTGTGTAAACAGGTTTTTTGACACACTGTAGTCTGTCATGGTCTCTTGGAGGGATCAGGATAAAGCCTCTAAGGATTATCTTATTGCGACGCTGCATCGGGGATAATCCCGTCTTGATGCAAGCTCTTACCGACGTCACTTTGCTGCCACCACCTGTCTGGATTGGTCGTCCTCTCCTCCCTAATACATTTGATGATGCTTGGATGAGGAGACGCTTGGATCAGGAGATGCTTAGATCAGGGAGGAGAGGACGACCAATCCAGACAGGCGGTGGCAGCAAAGTGACGCAGCAAGAGTTTGCATCAAGACGGGATTATCCCATCACCTGGGGAGTGGCGGCTGGGCAGCTTGGAGGAGGATTTTGTCCTATCACCTGGGTCATGGAGCGACGGGGTGGATAGGTGAGAGTATTAAACTCTTGCATTGAAGTATTTGTATATGCGAGGCCCATTCACATCTACACAGCTAGTAGACCCATTGGTATGTCTTTTACTCCATTGGATGATAAAGGCAAGAAGGTGATTTCGCGCATGCGCGGTCTTTGCTCTCAGGTGTTTAGACACTACATACTAAACATCTGGAGTGAAGTACCGAATGATTTAAAAGACAAAGTCATCAGCATGCTTCATGACGAGTTTCCCGTTCCAACACATGATAACCGCTTCAATGAAGACGTGATGAAGGTTCGAATATGCGAATACTGCAAGCACAAGCGTTCCGACGTGCAAAAAGCAATCAAACATCGATGGAATAGACCAGATTGGCTGGCCAAAGAAGATTGGAAGAATGCGAAGAAAGCAGCGCGCGAGAATCCCGACAAGTGGAAGCAACAAAAGGAGGCAGCCAGAGCGCGAGTAGAGGTAGGGAGCTCGCACCACTTGGGGAGCGGCGGGTGGGCATCATTTGAGGCCGATTTTGTAAGTATTTTTGCATTGCTCTTTATGTTTGATAGTTTAGGGTTTATGGGTTTTTAAATTCTACCATAATGGATTCTTTGTATGTTTCAGGACGTGATCCCACACCGTACGAGCACGAGTACGCAGGCAGGAAGGGCTTAACGCCCTGATGGACATTCTGAGTTCTCGCGGCGGTATGGTTAGTATTAGGGTTTACTCTTTTCTATTTGTTGTATTGTTTTATAAACCTCGCTATATGTTTATACTTACAAAAAGCTGTCTTATTGTTTTTTTTTGCAGAATCCGACAGATACGCCGCTTGGACGCGATGAGACGTTTGATAAGACAATGTCAGTCTAGCCGTAGCTAGATAGCATTAGTTTCTTTTTGTCATATCTTATGTATAATGAGACGACTATATATTTTTTCAATAATGACAATGGTGTTGTAACTATAACAATCAAGTGATTTTTCCTATGATGTGTACAATTGTCATTGATTTACTTTCATCAATTCACGCTTGTCAGTTGTGTATTTTTATTTTGCAAACAATACGTACTATGGATGATGGAGTTAATGGTTATATTGTCTTGTGGGTGACTATTTTGGGTCTATATCTACCTTTGGACTTTTTTCCAAAGGTGAATCAATTAATGAAACATTCAATATGGTTGATGGGTTGAATGCCCTGCCACCAAAAAATTTTCCTCTCGACCATCGCTATGAACGTCGCTATATAAGGCTCTGCAGCCTCGCTATTAACATCGTTATAGATGGCCTGCAAACGTAGCTATAATCGTCGCTATAGGCGTCGCTATATAGGACGTTTATAGCGACGTTCCCGTATCGACGTTGTTAGCGACGCCGGGGGTTATAAAAACCCAATGTATTTCCATCGCTAATAGCGTCACAAGAGCACACAACCTCTTGTAGTGTATACGTACATGTGCACCTCTCAAGGGTCACGATGCACCTTTACCAAGGGTCAAGGGGCAACTCTCCAAAGCAGTGCTAAAAAAAACCTAGGTTTAGTGTAACCCCACCTACAAATTTTGAGATCTACCTCTAAATTATATAGTTGAAGGTGAGAAAATCTCCAAAATTTGAAAAACAATAGTGTAAATTGGTGTAAAAACCTTCACATTTAGTCAGTTTATAACTTCTATTGTTTCTAAGGTGTAGGTTTGACAAGTTTTTGGAAAAAAGTTTTTTCGAGCACTGCTTCAAAGGTCAAGAGTAGCTCCATATAACGTGGAAAAGCTATGTTGATTAGAATGGCATTTGGACTCTTGTGAAACTCACCTACCAAATCTGCAAGATCATGTGCCCTCACATGCTTCTTTGATGACTGGGTTACTAATTATAGAAGGGGGGATTCTCACACACCAATTGTCGGTGCTAAGCCAAAGTCCACAAACCCAACACCTTGCACACAATGTAACCTACCAAACAATCATAATAGGCTTCCAACATCAACACTAATGGACACACCCAATTTAACAATCTCAACACTATAATGAAATATAATAATTCATAAGGAATTAACAAAGGAACAAAACAATGCCAATTTCTTTTCTTACACACTTATTTTAAGCTATCAAATGATCACAATTAGAGGCCCTTTAATAGCAGCACTCATGGATACACCCAATTCAAAAATGAAATTATTGTAATTAATACAAATATTTTCAAAACGAAGGCATCTCAAAAAGAGTACAAGAACATGTTTAAAGGGTTGACAACAAAGCCCAATTGTCTGAAAATTGTTCGCAAGTTGTAACAAGTGCATTAAAGTTGACATAAACTAAAAACAAAGATATATATCTTGAGTGTACTATGATAAGGCTCCTTAGTTTCTACTTCGTAATAGCAACCACTACAAGAGGTACTTCACATTCGCGACACTCATAGTGCGACGCTCAAAAGTGAAAATCCACAGCGTCACTATGAGCGTCGCTATTCTATTTGTTGCATAGCGACGCTCATAGCAATGCCGACAGGGGTAAGAAATAAACCGAGAGTGCCAAAAATTGAGATGTCATATCTGAGTTTTCGACGCTCAAGCGAAAGAGGTAACCCACGCTCTCCCTATCTCTTTCTCTCTCTCTTTCTTTCCTACACACACACACACACGAGGAGAGGAAGGAGATCCAAGTATGGTCCTTCCCTCTCCTCTCTTTGATGCTCCCTTCCCCTCTTTCTCTCTCTCTCTCTCTCTCTCTCTCTCTCTCTTGGAAGTCTACTTGGAAAGAGTTTGAGAATGTCCAAAAGCGTTTTCTCACCAACTTTCTCCAAGTCAAGACACAAACACCCTACATGCTCTTACTTCTTGAGTCCGGATCGCTTCCCATTGAGGTCTTGGGCATGGAAAGGGTTGTGGAGTACATGCGTAAGACACAACGTAGCCCTTTGCATCGACTTCCTAGAATCGCATATGAAGCAAGTCAAAAGGTTCAAAAGACATGCAAGAGCAAAATACTAAGTTCGGGGTGGATGCTTGATATCAAGAAATGGTTTGGAAGATGGGATGCATGTCACTTGGTCAAGGATGCGTCGATCGACTTCCAAGTTAATGAGGCCTTCTTACAACGCCAATGTATCATGGCTTGGGAGAAATCCGGAGGTTCTCGCTTCAGCCATTACACCACACACGTTGCCCCAAACTACAAATCTCTCTTCTTCTCAGAACGAGGTAACCGAACCCATTCCTACATCCTTGAGCCCATCCCGTTGAGTGCGATCCGCACCATTGCCTCCATTCGTCTTAGCTCCCATTCTCTACGCTGCGAGACAGGACGTTGGGGCACTGGCGAGAAGTGTCATCGACTTTGCACCTTATGCCCTCGTCAAGTGCGAGAGAGTGAGTACCACACACTACTTGAGTGCTCAGCTTTTGACCACATTAGGTCCTCTTTTCCCCATATATTTAGCCATGAGCTCTCCCTACATACCTTCCTCTCCCAACCACGATGTGGACTCTCTATTGCGACGCTCATTTCAGCCATTTTTGAGCATCGAGAGTCACTTATGAACTCCACTCACACCACGTGACATGTTCATTTGGTCCCATAGGTCATATTTGACCTCCCAGGACGATAATAGAACTATCTATCTATCTATCTATCTATCTATCTATCTATCTCTCTCTCTCTCTCTCTCTCACACACACACACACACACACACACACACACACACATTGTGTCTTTGAAAGAGAGAGCGAGCGAGAGAGAGAGAGAGAGAGAGAGAGAGAGAGAGAGAGAGAGAGCACATGCATAAACAAAAAACACATACACACACACATGCATAAACAAAGAATGCATACACACACACATTGAGAGAGAGAGAGAGAGAGTAAAGAGAGAGAATGAGAGAGAGAGAGAGAAAGGAGAAAACAAAAATAAAGAGAAAGAGGGAGAGAAAGAGAGAGAATAAAAAACCAAAGAGAGAGAGGGGGGGGGAGAAGACGAAAGAGAGAGGTAAGGGGAGAAAACAAAGAGAGAGAGAGAGAGAGAGAGAGAGAGAGAGAGAGAGAGAGAGAGAGATTAGGTTAAGATTTAAATTAGATTTAAGATTAGGTTAGATTACATTTAAATTTATGTTTATGTTGATTTTAAGATTAGGTTAGATTTAGATTTATGTTAGATTAAAATTAGATTAGATTTAAGATTAACTAGCTATGTTAAATTAAAATTATGTTAGATTTAAGATTAGCTAGCTTTCAACGGCATGATACTCAGATTGGAGGCCAACATGTAATGTGCTAAGTAATCCCTTGAACAAAGATCTACTGTGAAGAGATGTTAAGATGCTGTGAATTGCTACAGCTAGAGAAGAGGCAAAGGGGTTTTGTCCACTACATGCACTATCATGTAGACGTGGGTGTGTAGATTTCTCGTACCCAAATATAGGCATTGACCAATAAAGACGAGATTATAACCTGGTGGTTCTGATCTCCGTGCACCTCTATACTGAGGTGTGTAGGGATTGGACATGACTAGAGAATGTGAGGTAGTTTACAAGTGTGAACAAAGAGAGAGAGAGAGAGAGAGAGAGAGAGAGAGAAAAGAGGGAGGATTCCAATAGAAGATTAAATTTATGTCCAGGTTATAAGGTTTTTACCTTCATTATGAGTAGTGAGGAGGATGTGGAGCCATCCAACCGAAACACTTATTTCTCAACAAGGATCTTGTGTCTTTGTAATCAATGCAAGCATATTGTGCGACGGACAAGACGCGTTTCTTTGCAGCACGTTCGCGAATTTGACGAGTTTGATCCATCTATTAGAGATCGAGTTGTTGCCAATTATAACTCGTCGGACTCTCACACTGGCCAACAGACAACAATCTTGCAATCCAATGAACGTGTTCCTAGGCTCTTTGGTCAAGCAGCATACGTGAGGCCACAAGATGTAGCCTCTGACAGCTCGGAGGATGATCATACAGAACACATTTGCAACAAGGCAATGTTTGAGCTCGAGATCGATGAAATGATCGAGATGATCATGGATTCAAAAAAGCTTATCTATGATGATATAAAAAGTGAAGTCGATATGCCATTGTATGATGGAGCACGTGTGTCTAGATTGAAGGCGCTCCTGGTTCTTCTCAACATGCATGCAAAGTTTGGATGGAGTGACACTAGTGTTACAACGCTTTTTAGGTGATCTATTACAATGTGTTTACTTTAATAAAAAAATCTAGATATATAATGCTCTGATAGATTACTTACACAAGTGTACCGCATTTTTTTGTTGTGTAGATTGCTCAAAGGGCACATACTTCCAGCTGATAATGTGATGCCAGATTCTAGAGAGGAAGCAAGAAAGATCTTGCAAAACTTGGGGATGGATTCACATTTGTCCTAACGACTGCATTCTTTTCAGAGGAGAATACATAGACATGGAGAAGTGTCCAAAATGTGATTCCGAGAGATATCGAGTAGAACTCCACGGAACAAAAATCCCACAAAAGGTTTTGCAAAATTTTCCTCTACTTCCTCGTATCAAGCATTTCTTCGAATGTGAGTCCATGGCCATCCTAGCATCATGGCATGAGGAGAATAAATCTTCGGATAATGTGCTACGGATTCCTGCAGATTGTGCGGCCTCGAAACATATAGACAAAACATGGCCGGATTTTGCTAGGGAAGCTCGAAATTTGCACCTAGGCCTGGCTATGGATGGCGTAAATCCATTTGGTATCTTACAGTGTATGGCCCATTATCGTCATCAATGACAACATTCCCTCATGGTTGACTACCAAGAAGGGGCACCTGTGGCTAATCTTGATTGTGCCGGGGCGGTATAAAGTGAAGAATATGGATGTGTATCTTCGTCCACTATTGAAAGAGCTACAACAATTGTGGATTGGCATAGAAGTGGTGGATATGAGCCGACACACAGATCAAAGGAATGCTTTGATCAGAGGCATTCTAATGTGGACCATGCATGACTATCCCGGACTAACAGAATGTTGAGATGATTTACACTCAAACTCAAACACTATAAATCTTGGTTGTTCTCAAGCTTATCTATTGTCATGTGTATATATGCAGGGCTTCAAACAAGCGGATACAGAGCATGTGTCACATATGGACCTACACTTAATGCACGTCGGGCGCCCTCATTGAAGAAGCAAACCTACGAAGGTCATCAAGCGTATCTTCCAGAGAATCATGTGTTACGCAACGGCTTTTTGGGAAGAGAGACACCGAGGATGTTTGCACAAGCACGGTTAGAGCAGAAGGAGATGTGTGATGACGGTTTGTCCCCACGGATGAAGAGACTCTCTCTATGGTACGAGTTACCATATTGGCTCCGACTCATGATCAATCGCTTGCTCAATCAATGCACACATTCAAGAATGTGGGTAATCTGCTATGGGACCATCTGACCGGCAAGAAAGATACTTTGGGAGCCAGGGTTGACCTTAGAAATGTGGATCGTATGGAGAAATATTGACCGTAGACAGCATCTGATGGATCGATAAAACTCCCTAAAGCACCATGGATTTTGACAAGAGCCCAAGAATGCAAAGCAAAAGAGACCATTCGATTTGTGCGAACCCCCAGTAGCGTAATGTACTCGCTCCGACGTGTTTCACTAAAAAAGAAAGCTTACCGGTTTGAAGTCACACGACTGGCATAAAATGTGTCAGGTATGTTTGAAGTGTAAATATATCATAGTGAGAATTTTGTAACAAATTCGTGTGTGGACTTTAATATCATTGCTAGACGTGTTTTGCAGTTTATTTTACCGGTGGCCATTAAGGGATGTTTGTCTCCTGACGTCCGTAACACAATCTACAAACTTGTGAAGTTAGTGCAATGGATCTCACAAAAGGAGATCAATGTAGACTCCATACCATTCGCCAAACTAAACGCTATGGAGGTTGTGTGCATGTTTGAGAAACATGTTTCTACTACCATGCTAACCATTTAGGTGCATCTTCTTGTTCAATTAGTTGATGAGGTGGAAATAGCTGGCACGGTATATTCTAGATGGATGTTCTTTTTAGAACGTTTCGTGAAAACACTTAAGGGAATGTGCGTCAGAAGGCACGTTTGGAGGGTAGCATGGCAGAAGGTTGGCTGGTATCAGAGTCCCTAGTTTACATTGGAGAGTGGCTAGATGGATTTGATAAAGCTTGGGACACGCTATGGAGAACCATAGATGATGAGCGCATATCTAGGATTTTCATGTGAAAACTCGGTGTTGAGAAGAAGATGACGGAAGATCTAGAGGCTAAAATCAATCAATTTTGCATGCTTCACAATCCAGTGGTGCAAAAGTGGATTTCACAATGCGAGGATGCAAAGCAAGAGCGACAAAGGGCACGGATTGAGTGGAGACAGGGAAGACGACCACCGATGCATTATCCGACGATTCTGGAGAGCCTACCAACATTCATGAGCTTAAGATGATTGCACAACCAATTGAAAAGCGCACAACAGTGCGGTGAAGAAGTGACTGAGGAGGAGTGGGAGTACTCTGGGGGTTGCGCGACCAACGTAAGTTTGCAATGTACGACTAGTGACTTTCTAGATGTTTGAACGGCCACTCATAATCTTTGTTGGTTGTAGTATAAGTCATACACAGCACCATGGTGTAAAGGTCGACATTTTAAGATGGAACGGATCCACAAAAAGCGTTTTACTCAAGATTATGGAATCATGGCAAAATTTGAATAGTCTAGTCGACGAAGGTCCTCTGATGCAGATTCTGTGGTGGTGGACTCACTTACTTCGACACGCTACAAGAGATTTTGAGGATCGATTATAGAGGATTTTTTGTTGACTTGTCCGACGTGCAATGGTTCAAGATAAACATGGAGGGTCGCAATGCTACTGTGCGTAGAGGAGAGTCTGGTTTTCTTGAGGTGGATTCAACTAAAAAATGGACCGACCTAAGAGACACTTTCGTACTACGCGAGCATTGGGAACAAGTAAGCATGTAAATAGTTAACATCCAATTTTAGAAGTTATGTATTTGGAAGCTCTCATGTAAGTTATGTGGCTCTGGTAGGTAATATTTCATCCTACAAAGTCTGCATCAAACTGGTGGTACGTCATAGAGGTAGCCCCTCGTAGTGCACGGACGTATGAGGGTTACCATGTGCCAATCACAACGGCATCAATGGAGGAGATTGGAGAAGATGCTCAGTTAGAATCCATTGAGGTGGTGCAAGACGAGCATCAAGTTGCTACTCTCTATGGGGTACATGCAGAGGATCTACAAAATAAAACGGAGGACATCTGCCTAAACGGAGAGCTCTATATAGATATAGGGAGTCATGCTGAGCTATGCGAGGATGAGAGAGAGACCTCTTAAAGCCATAAACATTGCATTTGAACAATTTTGCTCTGTTTTATAATATATATTGTATTCACGTGGCTATACTTGAGAAATTTAAATTGTGTTTAATTGTCATTGCATCCACTCTAGGTACGTATGCTCCAGGTATGTTCTCACAAGCAAGGACACTCCTCGGTGTGTCGTGAAAGTCTGATATGTCTATGAGCACTGCGCCCCGAGTGCGATGGAGACTGAGGCTGCAATTGCGAATGAGGTGATCCATCTCTGCTCATAGATGTTGCTCATCCCTCCACTAAATCTAGTTAATCGGATGAAAAAGATGCTAAGAAGCACTACTACTGCTTCTTAGCGTCTCTTTCACACGATCAACTAGATCTAGTGGAGGGGCGAGCAACATCTATGAGCAGAGACGGAACACCTCTTCACGATTGCAGCCTCAGTCTCCATCGCACTCGGAGCGCAGTGCTTTTACAAGATACGTAGAATGCACAGGGGAGACAAATTCACAAGAACTTCACAGGAATCTCTCTACACACGAATCCCTCCCCCTTTATGAGTCCTCTCTCTCACTCTCTCTCTCTCTCTCTCTCTCTCTCTCTCTCTCTCTCTCTCTCTCTCTACTTGTCCATGTTTTCTTCTCCATTCAATATTAAGTTCGTGTGTTTAATGTAGGTATGGATGATGATGAGTTTTTTTCTTCCTTCTCATCCCAGCAGAGGCAGTGATACGAGGATCATCATTGCTCTGGAACACCATCACGTCATTCTACTCCTTCAGTGTCTCCCTCTGTTTCGAAGCATTCAGAACGCTCTGAAGCTTCGGTGTCGACGAAACAATCTTCACACTCGTCTAGGCACCGACGCTCAAGTGGTGGCGGTGGCGGTTGTTGTGGGGATGCTGCCGTTGATGCCTCGACACCGCCTGATGTTCGACGAGGCTCTTTACCTTCCCCTTTTTTGTCCATCCCCACACCAGCCATGGCATCGCCATCTACACCAGGTTTTGTGCGGCTATCGGCCGTTCCTGGCTACATACCACTACCTACTCCTCCAGGAGCCACCCCAGTCAAAACTCCTCGCTTTGAGGCCCAGACTCTAGTGGAGACATCTGACGTCCGTACCCCCATCTACACACCTCTAGAGACCCCTGTCGAGACACCCAAGTTCATGCGTCACAGGCGAGAGGGCTTGCCGTATTCCGTCGACTTCAGCGCGATGGCATTATCTTGGATGATGAAGGCAAGAAAGTGATCTCGCGCATGCACGGTTTTTTCTCTCAAGTGTTTAGACACTACATACTAAACACCTGGAGTAAAGTACCAAGTGAATTAAAAGACAGAGTCATCAACATGCTGCATGACGAGTTTTCCGTGTCAACACGGGATGAGCGCTTCAATGAAGACCTGATGAAGGCTCCAGTGAGCGAATACTGCAAGCACAAGCGTTCTGAAGTGCAAAAAGCAATAAAGCATGGGTGGAACAGACCAGATTGGCTGGCCAAAGAAGATTGGAAGAATGCAAAGCGAGCAGCATGCAAGAATCTTAACAAGTGGAAGCAACAAAAGGAGGCAGCCAAAGCACGAGTAGAGGAAGGGAGCTCGCACCACTTGGAGAGCGGCGGGTGGGCATCATTTGAGGCCAATTTTGTAAGTGTTTTTGTATTGCTCTTTAGGTTTGATAGTTATGTCTAGTTTTACTTTTAAATTCTAACATAATGGATTCTTTGTATGTTTTGAACAGTGGTCGATGACAGGACGTGACCCCACACCGTACGGGCACAAGTACGCGGGTAGAAAGGGCTTAAACGTCCTGATGGACATTCTGAGTTCTCGCGGCGACATGGTTAGGATTAGGGTTTACTCTTTTTATTTGTTGTATTGTTTTGTAAATCATATATTTATACCTATAGAAAGTTGTCTTATTGTTTTTTCTACAGAATTCGACAGATACGCCACTTGGATACGATGAGACGTCTGATTAGACGACGTTAGTCTAGCCGTAGCTAGATAGCATTAGTTTCCCATAGTATGTATAATGAGATGATGTGTATACGTCTTTTTGTAACTATTGGAAAGCCGTGTATATTTTCTTAATAATGACAATGGTGTTGTAACTATTACATTTGCAAAGCTTAACAATCAAGTAATTTTGCCTATGATGTGTAGAATTGTCATTGATTTACTTTCATCGATTTACTTTTATCAGTTTTGTATCTTTATTCTCCAAACAATACTATGGTTGATGGAGTTATTGGTTATATTGTCTTGTGCGTGACTACTTTGGGTCAATACCTTGCACTTTCTTTCAAAGGGGAATATAGGCTTCTCTTGGATTCATTTAGGTTTACTCTATTATTGAAACATTCAATATGGTTGATGGGTGAATGCCCTCCTACCCAAAATTTTTACTCTCGGATGTCGCTATATAAGGCTCTGCAACGTCACTATTGGCGTCGCTATAGGTAGTCTGTAATCGTCGCTAGCGACGGTTATAGTGACACATATACCGATGCTTATAGCGACATTCCCATAGAAACGCTGTTAGCGACGTCGGAGAGTATAAAAACCCAATGTATTTTCGTTGCTAAAACCGTCACAAGTGCACACAACCTCTTGTAGTGAACGTGATGCTAAGATTGGCTCCAAAAGAAAGTGAGGTCTCTATCACTCAATAAATATTAGTGTATAATCATGTGTTGCTTCTCATCAAGTCCAAGTATTTGTGTGTAGACAAAGTTTAGGTGCTTGCACGTTACATACGAGCACGTTAACGTACATATGTCTCTTTTTATTTCTCTCAACCTTGAAAATCTGGACATGTATATATGGGTTCCTTAGTGCGATGAACATTATGCAATTCTTGAGTGCATATATTTATACTACATGTGAAGGAGTATGAGCGGAAGTGCGACGCGAGAGAGAGTGCGAGAAGAAGAGCACGACGATATGGTGAACTTGCTCTACTGTAATGTGTAGACCATAGTGAGTTCTTATTAGGTTTTTACAAAAGAATATGTGTACATACCTGGCGGCCCGCCCACTTACCTGGGCGACCACATTGGGCTTTATACCCCAACAACCTCCCACTTAAAGTCCAATGTGGTACTTTAAGTGTGAGAGAAGCTACTATACAAGCTAATATACAAGAGATGTAGAGAAGTGATGTACTACCCTACACCTAACTGCTTGCGAAAATGCGCAAAGCTCTCTGAGGGAAGTCCTTTTGTAAGTAGATCAGCAGGATTTTCTGTGGTGTGAAATTTGACAAGCTGAAGTTGCTTATCCTCGAGCATTTCCGTGATGAAATGATACTTCACATCCACATGCTTTGTCTTTGAGTGATAAACTGGATTGCGAGCCAATTGTATAGCACTTTGACTATCACAATATAACACAGGCATCTCTTCTTTGATTCCCAAATCTGTTACTAGTCGATTAAGCCAAATTGATTCTTTGCATGCCTCTGATGCTGTAACATATTCAGCCTCTGTAGTAGACTGAGTAACACAATCTTGTAATCTAGAACGCCATGATACTGCTCCACCAGCCAATGTAAAGACATACCCTAACGTAGACCTTCGGTTGTCTAAGTCACCTGCATAATCTGAGTCTGTAAAACCCTTTACACTTAGCTCCTGACTCCCATAGCATAACGCATACTCTTTGTACCTTTCAGGTATCTCAATATTCCTTTCACTGCCTCCCAATGTTTCTTGCCTGGGTTTGACATGTATCGACTTACTACTCCCACTGCAAATGCAATGTCTGGGCGAGTAGCAATCATTGCATCATCAAACTACCCACTGCAGACGCATATGGAATCTTATCCATTTCAGCCTGTTCTTCCTCAGACACAGGACAATCTTGTTTGCTAAGTTTCACATATGGTGGAAATGGAACACTCAGTGCCTTTCCCTTCTCCATATTGAAACGTTGAAAAACCTTGTCAATATATTGTGTTTGAGATAACCAAATCAACTTCTTTGATCTGTCTCTCTCAATGCGCATACCAAGTATATGACTTGCCTCACCCATGTCTTTCATGTCAAACGATTTTGCCATCTTTGACTTCAAAGCTGAAATTTCCTCCAAGTGCTTGCCAGCAATCAACATGTCATCCACATACAAAATAAGGATCAGCCAACTACCATCCTTAACCTTCTTTGTATATAGACAGTGATCTATCTCACTACGTTTGTAGCCTTGAGAAAGCATAAACTTGTGGAATTTATGGTACCATGCCCTCGGTGATTGTTTTAAGCCATAAAGACTCTTTAACAACTGGCATACCCAATCTTCCTTGCCTTTCTCAACAAACCCTTCTGGGTGCTGCATGTAAATTTCCACATCTAAATCACCATGCAAGAACGCTGTCTTGACATCCATTTGGTGCAACACCAAATCTAATATGGCAACCAATGCAAGAAACCATCTCAATGTAGTCATCTTGACCACCGGAGAGAAGACTTCCTCAAAGTCAATGCCTTGTTCTTGCTTAAAGCCCTTGGCAACAAGCCTTGCTTTGTACTTTGGCTGACTATCATGAGCGGTGATCTTATACCTGTAAACCCATTTACAAGGTAGAGCCTTTTTGCCTCGTGGTAATTTAACTAGATTCCATGTCTGGTTTTTATGCAGAGCTGTCATCTCTGACTGCATGGCCAATTGCCAATTCCCGGAGTCCTTCATTTGCACTGCTTCCTTGTAACATGAAGGCTCATTGCAATCAGTCAACATGACATAATTCATAGATGGAACAAACCTATCAGGAGGTCGCGTGACACGTCCAGATCTACGCACAATATGTGGCTTGGGCTCAGCCACAACTTGTGGTTCCACTCTATCATGTCCTTGCTCCTCTTGAGCTCTGACATTTTGTCTTGCACGTGCAGGTCCATCTTCTTGGAAGACAACTCTTCTAATCTCCTCAACCCTCTCTGGTTTAGAATGATATTTGGATTCATTAAAGTGAACATCATTGCTGCGGACAAACTTTCTGGATTCGGGATCCCAAAGTCTGTACCCCATCTCACCAGAATTACCATAGCCTAGAAAGATGCACTTTCTACTCTTTGGCTCAAGTTTGTTCCTAAATTCCTTTGGAACGCGAGTATATGCCTCACAGCCAAAGACTCTGAGATGCTTGTATGAGGGCATTTTGCCTGACCATACCATCTCTGGCACTGAATCCTTTTGCAAAACCTTGCTAGGAGATCTATTTACAAGATGAACAGTTGTTGATACAGCTTCAGCCCAAAACCCATTTGGCAGTTGTGCATTAGACAACATACTTCTGACCTTCTCTTGTATGGTCCTATTCATCCTCTCAGCCACACCATTTTGAGGAGGATTGTAAGGAGCAGTAAGTTCACGTTTTATACCTTTTGACTCACAAAAGTCTTGAAAGGCCTTTGAAACATACTCTCCACCATTGCCATTGCGTAAGCATTTAAGCTTCTTGCCACTCTGATTCTCCACAAGTGTCACAAACGTTTTGAAAACACTAAACGCTTCATCCTTGTGCTTGAGAAAGTAAACCCATACTTTCCTCGAGTAATCATCTATAAATGTCATAAAGTAAGAAGCTCCCCCTAGAGATAGGTTAGGCATAGGTCCACACAAATCACTATGAACAAGTGCCAACTGTGAATCTATTCTACTGCTTCTATGCTTATGTGGCTGCTGTGTTTGCTTACCATACAAACAATGTTCACACAATTCAAAATCATTAAATGAAAAGCCAGGCAAATAACCAGAACGAGACAAGATTTCCATTCCCTTCTTGGACATATGTCCTAACCAGCTATGCCACAAAGAAACGTTCGGCTGCTCGGTTACATTGATTACATTTTTAGAGACATTTGATACATAAATCATGTAGAGTCCTCCAGACTTTACTCCATGTGCTACTGTCATAGAACCCTTGGATATCTTCCACATGTTCTGTCCAAAAGTGGTGACGTAGCCAGCATCATCAAGTAAACCTGTGCTGATCAAGCTCTTTGTAATTGCGGGAACATGTCTCACATTCTTCAGCGTGAAAGAAGAGCCATTTTGAAACTTCAATTGAACATCTCCAACACCTAAGATCTCACATGTATGCCCATTGCCTAGCCGAACATGATCTTTAGTGGTCACATAAGAGGTAAACCACTCCTTGTTTGGAGACACATGAAGTGATGCCCCTGAGTCTATAATCCAGTCACTCAGTGCATTTCCATCAAATGCTGTAAGAAGAGCTGAGTCCATTGTATTTTTCAAGAAGTAGATGTCTCTTGACACTAGACTGTCATCCTCTGCAACAGTGTTTGTCACATTTATTTCTTGAATCTTCACTGAGGACTTGTTCTTCTCACCATGGTCTTCAGCTTTCTCTTTGCCTTTTTCTGCTTTCCATTCTCTGCAGTCTCTTTTCATGTGACCCTTCTTGCCACAATGGTAGCATTCTATGTCACTCTTGCCTTTAGCACTGCGGGACTTGCTACGAGACTGATTCCTCTTTCCACCTTTGTACTTTTCTTTGGTCCTTCCCCTGACAACTAAGGCTGTTCCTTTTCCTTTGTCCATTGTCTTTCTATTGGTTTCTTCAATAAGAAGACTTCCTTCTACACCTGCTATGTTCAAACCATCTGGAGGTGCAGAATTACTCAAAGCTGTGCGAAAAGTGTCCCAACTTTCCGACAATGTGATCAACAGGAACATAGCTCTAACAGGTTCATCAAACTTGACACCTTGAGCTGACAACTGACTATAGATTGTGTTGAATTCATTCAGATGATTGGACATAGGTGTCCCTTCTTTCATCTTCAAGTCAACAAGCTTCTTAAGCCAGTATACCTGTGAAGTTGCACTCTGCTTCTCATAACGATCACTCAGCTTTAACCATCCTTGATAAGCCGACATCTCGTCTGCTACATTGAAGTAAACGCTTTCTGCCAAAGTCAGCATAATGGTAGAAAGTGCCAATTCATCCATTTCGCTCCATTCATCTTCGTCCATATCTTCTGGTTTTATCCCCTTGAGCTTTATAGGTTTTATCTGCTTCTTTTGTACCAACACCTGCCAAATCTGCTTCTTCCACAATGGGAAATTGGTTCCATCCAGCTTCTTGATATTGTAAAGAGCAGTGTCCTGTGATCCAACCATAGCTACGCTTCACAGTGGTTTACTTTCCTGGGAAAAATTCGGCAGAGTTTCCCCTGTAAACTGACCTCTGAACCAATATCAACCTGTCGAATGAACCAAGAAAGCTTCAGATTCTGCATAAATTTCGGCAGAGTCTCCTTTGTAAAATGGCTTTGGTGTACTAAAAAACAGACCAAAAAACAGCTCAAAAAACATTGTCTCTCTGACATTGTAAGCTGTGGGTAAACCTGTCCTGCACCTGTACTGTCTCTGACTGTCCTGTCACTGTCCTGTAAGCATAGACTGCGACAATGCCTCAACGGCAGTAAAGCAAAGATGCAATCCCAACTGTCTAACTCATAGTCAATACATCCTAGCTGCCTATCTAAGGGTGCTCGAGGGATCGCTCCAAGACCTGTATCACCGAAAGGATCTCAACATTCGAGAATCCCCCAGCTCAATAAAACCTCACTCGACCCTCAACAAAGGCTGCAGTAAATCTGACAGTACATAGACTTCCCACAAAGTCATACATCCACAAATTTCCCACTGTATGTTGTAACCGCTGCGGCGGTTGTTTGCTGCGTGACTCACAGCCAGCAAACCCTCAACAGACATACATCATCTCTGACAATACATCCCATGTGGAGGTACCTGCAATGTCAGGATGAAATTTGGAATATCAAGCAGCAAACACAAGCTACCTGATGAACTAGTGGATGTCGCCTACAGTCTGTGTGTAGATGCGCCCGTGTCGTATGTGACACGCTTCCAAGAACTGTGAGCCATCCTTCGATGTGTAGACAACCACAAATCAACACTCTGGGAGTGTCGATATCCTCAGCACCTACAGTCGTAGGCCGAAAAACCCCAAATATGCAGAGTCGGATCTACACCCGCTGAGACCACGTAGTCGAAAATGGCCTGCGCAGAACTTTGTCGAAGCCGAACGGTAACCAAGATGACCTCAGAATGAAATTCTGAGCACACCAAGGCCTTCGGGCTGTCCCACGAGATTTGAGGTCGTGTCTTCGCCTGTCGAATTTCACTCCAATCTAAGTTGGTGACTCTAGCCTCCTGCAGTGCTGCCCCGAGCTTCGATCTGAGCTCTGATACCAGTTGAAGGAGTACGAGCGGAAGTGCAACGCGAGAGAGAGTGCGAGAAGAAGAGCACGACGATATGATGAACTCGCTCTACTGTAATGTGTAGAGCATAGTGAGTTCTTATTAGGTTTTTACAAAAGAATATGTGTACATACCTGGCGGCCCGCCCACTTACCTGGGCGACCACATTGGGCTTTATACCCCAACAACATGATGGTTTGGCACCACCCTAGTCTCTTCATTGACATTTTTTAAATGTAGCATTTGTCATTGGGAGCTGCCTTGTTATAGAAAACAACTAGCATGGAAACAACATTATATTGTCAAATTCATCATCTACAATCAATGCTTATTGTCTCTTCTTATTGCTTCTTCATGACTTTTCTTAGAAAATTTTGGACATAGATCACTTGACATAGCAAGAAAGCAAGGAGCTTCTTGCTTTCTACAAGCTTCACAGTGAGCCCCTAGTAAAAACATTACCATCTTTGAACATTAGCATCGGATCTATTCATGTTCCCCTTACAATATGATATTACAGAACCAAAGCACCCAATTTCCATCTTCATTACTTAAACACATAGCTCTCCACATACAACATTGTCACTCTAAAAGAAAATTAAATCCCTTCTCTTCTTTAGTGAGAGGAGGAGGTTTATCTAAAAGAAAAGTTGACATCTTTATGTGTTTTTCTTATAAATACGCAAGCTACAATAAGAAGAAAACCCTTCGGGACCATGTCTAGGGTGCAAATCAGAAGACGATGCGAATGGGGGAGGTGTAGGCAAAACCTCCTAGCAGCATGGCTCAAATCATTGGACGCCCTAAAATTATAAGACACTCCTCACCTATTGCTGTTGTAGACCCAAATGAAAAAATGCTCGTCTCTGAGGAGACTACAAGACTACAGATGGTGTTGTTGGCTAGAAGTGATAATCAAACTAGGCTTTCCAAGGGCTCCCTATGTGTCCTTTGTCACTAATTGACACCTCCTTTTGGGAGGTGGGATCAACAGCTCACAATCGTCAATTGATCATGACCGTTGGATTGTCTAGGGAATGCAAAAGATTCCCACGTTTTCGGATCCAAGGCTTGAACTCGTTCCCTCTCTCCCACTTGGAATCGACTCTAACCGCGAAGCTATCGTGCGATTTTTGAAAGGTCCCATGTGTGTTAAGTTTATACATCACATCGTCTCGCAGATAAGTTTACATCTTGTTCACAGTTAGTTCACATTGAGTTCACACCAAATTTGGTGTGTGCATACCTTCCCAAGTTTACACCGAGCTCACACTTAGTTCACCTCAAGTTCACACCAAATTTGGTGTGGTGCATTTACCTCCCAAATTCACTCTTAGTTCACACCTAGTTCAAAAAACAATTTGACGGCCCGAATTGCACCCGCCTCGCGATGCCTAATGTTGGCCTGCATTGATCCCACCTTCCTAGGGGTGTGTCAATTAGTGACGAGGGCTATGTGTCCCCCCCATTGGAAGCTTTCATCTGGCAGCATCCTCCAAACAGGCCCATGCCATTGCCGGTGTTGCTTGTCATCTCTCTCTCTCTCTCTCTCTCTCTCTCTCTCTCTCTCTCTCTCTCTCTAGATTGATCTATCACTATGATTCAAAGCGATAATAAACTGCTATTGCTTGGATCCTCATTGAATCCTAGCTCGCGTGCTAGTGGGGGTGGGGTGGGAGAGGAAAGAGGAGGCTAGGAGGCCAATATGCAGCTCAACGTAATTGACGTAGCATTGGATGTAGCTGGTAATAGACTGACTGCGAGTTGCTCTTCAAGTCTTCATCTTCATTGCACCTTCTGTATTTTCCATCACCTAGTTTATCCTGGAGAGATCTTTCTCCTATCCATGTATCTTGATGAAGGATAAGCCATGCTAAGAAGTTTTGTTTGATATGTATAATGGTAAAGCTCTATACACATTTGAACCTATATATCCATTGCTTTAAGCTCCAGTTTAGGTCCCATTTCCTATTCAGCCTTCTCTTTAGGTCTTCATCATCAAAGTTGGGCAACCGGTTGTAGCTACTGTACGCTTTACATACACAATCCTAGAGAGAGTTGTTTGCAATGTGACATCCCACCCTTTATCAGTAAAGTATTTACTTCTTCAATCCTGCACACAAGTTTAGAAATGATACCAGTAAATAGATTATAGGAGTTAGTGAGTTGGGAACCGGGTCACATTTGCATGCAGATCATTCTAGGTTCTAAGACCTGCTTTAAAGCATTTGTGAGCTTTAATGGAGCTGAGAGGTCTTCTAGTTATCTTTGGAATCCAACATGTTCAAATGGAACCCTGCAAAAGAAAGTGAATAGATAAAGCAATATCACGTGGAATGTGCATCCTTTTTCATATTTCAAACCAAGCTTTCCACATGGACCTTGACACCTGGCTTGATCTTCCACACAGATTTGATCATATCCCAAACGTCCATATTGGATCATGCCTTATAATCATGAATATAGAAGCTATTTTTACATCCCTTTTTAGAAGGCAGGCTTAAAAATCAGCATTGGGGATAGCTTTGGCCATCCATTTTCCTACTAGCTTTATTGCCATACATTCCAAATTTAACACACCCTACCCACCTCTTGATTTATGCATACAACAGATTCTCCAAGCCACTTTTGGAATTTCCTGTGTTCCCCCCCCCTAAAAACCTCCTTGCAAATAATGATGGATGGCATGTAAAGATACAGATAGAATATGACATCCCTATATGAAATTGTTTCTAAGGTAAGTTTGGTAAAATACGCTAGCCAGTTTGGGTTTCATCTTCAATATCATGGATGCTCATGTGCCATGGTGAATATTAACATCACTGCATGAGAGAGCCGGTGTTTCATAGTTTAATCCTTGATGTTTGTTTAAATGATCTTTTTGTGGACTTCTATAAGGTCATAATGTTTTGTATATGTGATGTATCTTACTATTAGGTTGTAAGATACTATGCAAGTGGTGGTCTACACTATGATGCTTAGAGAGTATGTTTCATCGGCCTTGTTTTCGTCGACTGTGAAGAGCTGCATCACAGAGTCGATGGCACATATAGACGAGAATTTTATTCGACACAAGGAGCTACATCATAGAGTCAGTGGCACTTACAGACAAGGACTTTACTCGAGCGTATGGAGATTTTGTTTAAGGAGGAGTGAAGTGGACTTCTTATACCTTTTCCAAATATTTATATATAATCCCACATATTCACTCACACAAATATGCACAAATTAATTTTCCTTCACCTGTCTTGTTCTTTGTTCTAGTTGGCTACTAGAAACATTCACCAATGAGGATGATCACATACTTGACATATTTCTCCATCTTGAAAAATGAAAATCGTGATGTTGGCACCAAGTTCTCATTGGTTTGATATATTAAATCAGGTAAAGTTTAGATTTTCAACAAATTAATGTTGTGCAAGAAAGAAAAGTGGTTTTGCAAAAGACACACATTTTGTAAGTAATCCATGGCACACAATAGAACTCCCCCATGTGTTAACGAGAGGGTTCAAACACTTTTTTCTTCAAAACTCACGAACGTGAGTAAATTATATTAGTAACCTAAAATAATTACAAATACTAGTCATGCTCGTGACGAGAGGATTCAAGCACTTAATACAAAAGGATTAAAAAAGCTCTTTAAAAAAAGCTTACATTTTTATTTTCCCCTTCCAATGCTATGGCTGCTCATAGACGTGATGTGCATAGCAAGTCCATTTGTAAATACAAGAATATACATATAGAGTTTTCCATGCTACCTTCCCCCGTGTCGATGGTTTTAGTTTTATAAAAGGTTTCTTACAATCAACTGATAACAACTTGCCCATGTATGTATGGTCACAAAATTGTTGAATCGATACAGTTAAACTTAGTGCTGATGTGTAACCAAATGCTAGTTGTCCGTGACAAGATTCACGCCCATTTTCCCTTCTTAAGACATTTTTCTATCATATGAGCATCAAAACTGTCATGAGTATGTCATTCGGAGTGCTTGTCCTCTTCAAGAAACTAGCATGACACCTCAAAGAACATTGCCAGACTAATTAAGCAGCTAAGTGAATTAAAAGTCAATAACTCAAAGCTCCGCAACAAGTTCAGAGCTAAATTCATACTCCATACTTTTAAAGAGTAAACTAACATGACACCTCATAGAACATTGCATGAGTAATTAAGCAATGTTAAGCGTATTAAAAGTCAATAACTCAAAGCTTTGCAACAAGTTCAAAGCTAAATTCATACTTCACAAAGGTTTCCACTTGCATCAACAATGTTGTCTGTTTTGTTGCTTGCTTGCTACGTGAACGCCTCAAGTAGGTGCGTGTAGAGAGAACTTTGCCCATTTCGAGAGAGTTAAAGTACTAGGCAAGAGCAGGCTGACGTTCTGAGGCAGGAGTAAACTCTGCCTTGTACGAACTACCTCTTAGTTATACAGCAACTTGCAGCACCCACTATTAAGATTTTGCACCAAATCAACGCATGTAAGCACATAGGGCACCCCAAACTATAGCATCTCTCAATGCTCTTCAAAGGCACCAATAGCCAATTATGCCGCTTTTGGTGTGATTGTAGTAGCCTCTGCACATACACACTTGCAAACTAACAGTCGACAACTTTCCAATTATAGAGGTGACAGCTATGGGGACCCATTTACTACAGTCCGAACTAAATCTAGCGACCCCTTTAGTCCTTCAAACATGGCACAAACACTGCTCACCATCAATGTTAGGAATTGAAGAGCTCATTATTCTTCAAAAGACGTGCACTTATAGGAATTTGTAACCTTCCCTATGGAAGGTCATATATACAATTTTCCCTATAGCCACTCTCAATGCTCTTCGAAGGCACCAATAGCGAATGCCGCTTTTGATGTGATTGTAGTAGCCTTTTCACATACACACTTGCAAATTAACATTCGACAACTTTCCAATTATAGAGGTGACACCTATTGGGAGCCCATTTACTACAGTCCGAATCAAACGAGAGCTAGCACATAGAGTATAGGGAAGTGCAATGCCCTGAGGACAGGATCATTCCACAAAAGGGAGTAAGCCCAAAGCTTTGCGAAAAGCTTTGATCTTCTCACAACACAATGTCTTTGTGAAAAGATCTACGAGGTTGTCATGTGTTGGCACATAAGCCAAGTTGATCTCTCCTGTTGAGAGCCTCTCCCTAAACATAGTGGTAATGCACCTCAGTGTGCTTTGTGCAAGCATGAAAAACTGGGTTCCTTGCAACTGCCAATGCAATGTGACTATCAGTGTAGATGATGTTGGCAGTTTCCTATCCAACACCCAAATCATCCATAAGGCGTTTGAGCCATACACACACAACCGTAGCTGTGAAGACTGCCATGTACTTAGCCTCACAATTTAAAGTGGCCATAGTAGGTTGCTTCTTTCTCAACCATGATATGCATGAACTATCGAGAATGAAACAAAAACCACTTGTGGATACTTTCGTGTCAAAACAAATCCCAATCTCAGTCCAAAAAAAGCATGTAAATCTTGCCGCAAGATCCCCTCTTGGGTTAAAACAACCAAAGATGTAAAGTGCCACTCAAGTAGCAAAAGGTCCACTTCACAACATGCCAATGCTTAGATCCTGGGCTATGCATAAACCTGCTGACCTATGAGATTGCAAATTGAATATCTGGCCTTGTGTTGCATACATAAATAAGGCATCCAATATCCATTTGTTAAAGAGTGACATATGCAAGGTCACCAGCATCATAAAAACTCAATTTCAAACCTATTCCCATGGGAGTGACAATAGGTTTGCAATCCTCAAGTCCAAACTTACATAGAAATATCTCTATGTAACTTCTCTGACACAAGGCAATACCACCATCACACTACTTAAATTGTATACCCAAGTAATGATGCAGCAGCCCCAAATATTTCATCTTGAAAGTAGCATTCAAATCAATCTTAAATTCAACAATATGTGCCTCATTTGGACCACTGATCAACAAATCATCCACATATAGAACATCGATGAGAAATACATCACTCTCACACTTTACTTACAAAGTGCTTTCTGTTGGATTGTTACAAAAGCCTCATTTGACGAAATGAGTGTCAGCTTTCTCATACTAAAAAGCTTTCTTACATTGCACACTTTATCCTCTTGTCCTTTCTTGAAAAAACTGCGAGGTTGCACTACATCAACTTCCTCAATTATGCCACCATTAAAGGAAGCAATAACAATATCTAATTGATGTACACCTAGCAAAAATGAGTTGTCAATGCACATAGAAACCGCATAGTATTCATACGGCAAGTGGGAGAAAAATTTTCTTCATAATCTATGCATTTTTGTTGTTCATAGCCTTGTGCAACAAGTCTAGCTTTATAGCGATCAATCTCACCATCCGGCTTGCGTTTCAACTTGTAAACCCACTTTGTACCAATGGCCTTTTTGCCACGAGGAAAATCACATAAAGTCTATATGTCATTTTTTATAAGTGCATCATATGTTGATTGCATGGGAGCCATCCAATTTTTTGAATTTTGTGCTTCATCAAAAGACAGAGGTTCCTCAACATCACATAAGCTAGACACAGCCAAAGCATAACAATCTAATTCATAAGATGTATGGTGAGAACCTGAATCAGTACAACTAGACAAAGGTGCCTCCAATTTACTGTCACACAAAGTATAAACCAACCATTTTGGCATACCTCTAGCCTACTCATTTTCAACCCTTTCCTCATCAAGTAAATCTTGTACATCTGCATCGAAAACTGGATGATCTGTAAAAATTTTAGAAAACCCCATAGGCTGTACATTTGTCTCATTTGAATATACATTTAAACTTCCACACCACTCAAAAGAGGCAACAAATTGTCATAAATGTTTTGTGAGCTTACGTTAGTGTCTCTAGTATATAACAACAAAGGTTGAACAGAATCTTCCACAAACACAACATCATGTGAAACCAAGGTATGCTTCGTTTGTGGATGGTACAAATTGTAACCTTTTATTTCAGTACTATAGCCAAAAAAAATGCACTTGACAACCTTATCATCCAATTTTTTGTGTTGCATTTGTCGCACCAATGCATAAGCCAAACACCCAAAAACGTGCATGTGATCAATAGATGGCTTTCTATCATGTCATGCTTCATATGGAGTCATAGATTGCAAAGATTTCATAGGATACCTAATAAGTACATAAGTGGCACACATGATGGCCTCAAGCCAAAATGAATGCGGAAAATCTTGACTATTGACCACACATAGTGCCATCTTTGTAAATGACCTGTTTTTTCTCTCAGCAAAACCATTTTTTTAGGTGTATACAACATTGTACATTGGTGTTTTATCCCACGACTAGCCAGGAATGCATTAAATTCATGAGACATATACTCCCCCCCTCGATCAGAATGGAGGGTGCCCATAGTACATTTAGAGACATTTTTAGCCATAGCTAGAAATTGCTTGAAGCACATAAACACTTTGGAATTAGCTTTAAGCGGATATACACATGCATGCTTAGAATAATCATCTAATAAAATAAGCCAAGCATGCAAAACTTTCTAAGGAAATAGAGCGAAAAAAATAAGGGAAGATGAAAAAATTCTCAAATTGATCAAAGAGATTGCATTCGACATGGCCAACGTGTTTCAACCATTACTGGTCTCATCAGGGCAAAAAATACAATCTGTTGATGGGTTTATATGAAGGAGGAGGGGCGGGGGGGGGGGGGAGGCTTTGGAGTTAACCATGGGTAGGTAGAGCGCGGAAAAATATGTAAGGGCTTTAGCTGTTGAGGGTTGCTTTCAAGAAAATAATACAATGGGTTTCACAATTTCATAAATTGAAAGTAGAAGTTTGTAGTTTTTAGGTAAAGAAAGTGACTACTACAAACTTTCAAGTGTGAGGCACCATAAATTGAAAGTGAAAGTGAAAGTTTGTAGTTTTTCAAGGTCAAGAGGGTGACTGCTACGAATTTTTGAAGGGAGGCTCTTTTAAGTTTCAAAAATTGAAGGAAGAATTTTGGGTTCAAATAATGGGGCCATTGTAGGGAGAAGAAATCTAGATCCACAGGTTTAAGAATTAATAAAACCAAGGTTCAACAAGCTTGAAATGATGGGGGTTGGGGTGCTCGAGAATTATACTTGAAAAACCTAGGCATGGTTTGGAGCTTAGAGGCTCAGTGTAATTGGAAGGGGGTTAAATCAAGGGCTATTTTGGATTGATCTGAGTGATAAAGGTTTGATGATGAAAATTAGTTGCAATAGTAAGTATAGAAAATCCAGCAATAATGGGATCCTAAAGATGTGGAATCTTGCAAAAGATGTTGATTTTAGGATGGTTTCCACGTCATTAAATTGGCTTAGATATGGCACGCATGCATGCGAGAGAGAGAGAGAGAGAGAGAGAGAGAGAGAGAGAGAGAGAGAGAGAGAGAGAGAGAGAGAGAAGTTATCACCAAGTTTTATAGGGTTTTGAAGGAGCTCTAGGTATCTCGATCTTGAATTTGGCTACATGGAGGAAAATAAAGGGTTAAGTGAATGATGTAGAGCCAGATCTGAATGCATTTGGTTGAGTAGCTTTGTGAAGTAAGCAAGGGAAAAGTTTGAGTTTTGAGACAAGGTTCAACAAGAGGAGTAGGTTCTACAACAATGTTGCAAAGGCAATATTAAAGGCAATTAGATGGAGTTCATTAATGTATGATATCGGATAGGCTGGGGGCTTGGAAAAGAATCTTGAAATTAGATTGTGGCAACTAGGTGTATGAATAGTATCAAACCTAGTGTTGCAAAAGGTAATTGAAGAAGACTTTGTCTGGGTCAACAACAAGATTTGGGCTACACATCATTACTCAAGCATTGAAGGGGACAAGTGATAGCTTAATAAGAGAGGAGGGGAGTGCAGTCTCAAGATTTAGCAACAACAGATGTGTTGGGCCAACAACAATATTTGTGCTACACATCATTACTCAAGCATTGAAGGAGACAAGTGATAACTGAATAAGAGAGGAGGGGAGTGTGGTCTCAAGGTTTAGCAACAACATATGCGTGTGGTTTCTACTACAATCTTGGAGAAGAATAGTGGAAAAGAGTTCTTCATAGGCCATTTTTTAGGAAACAAGAGGGATTATAGTGGGTGGGTTATGCACATGTAAATTTTCTTTAGAAAAGGTGAAGGCCATGTAGCCATGCCTCATATTTAATCCATTTATGATGGGAAACCCAAGCAACGATAGTGAGTGGGGTTATGTACCATGTAAACCTTCTATATAAACAAAGGCAAAGATGAAAGCCACCATGCCTCATGTTACCCAAGATTAGGTTTGACATGTTCAATTGAGCTTTAGGTTTCATAAGTGATCTAAGAAAATGTGGCAATGGAGCATGGGTAGATGTAGAACCAAAGTAGTAGGGAAGGGAAAAATGTATCAAGGCTGTTGAGGAAGAGAGTTGCAACAAACACAATAAATGGAGACAGAGCTTAAAACAGACAGCTTGAACCAGATTCTGAAGCTTGATAACTCAAAACAAATAATTAACAGTACCCATGCTTAACCAAATGTTAATGGAGGAGTTTATGCTCCTTACATGGGTTAACCTTCCTCAATCCAGGTACTAATTAAGAAAACCAAGCTTCAATAATGATGATAATGTCTAGTCCGACGATACCAGTATCAAATATGATCCTTTGCCTTAATTAGTCGGCCAAGCTTTCCTTGATCTTCTTTGTTTTTCCCTTGTTGCTTCAAGGTCGAGAGAGAGTTTATTTAGCAGTAGGGTCCGGTGGGCTTATAGTCGCTTAGCATGGTTTGGTTTAGCATTGGTTTAGGAGGCTTAGCTTTGGACTAAGATAGGTGAAGGAAGGCTTTAGATTAGGGAAGGCTTAGCTTAGTATTAGATCTTGCTTTAGAGGGTTGATTAAAGTAGTCTTGGGAGTTTAGGATTAGAGATAAAGCGACTGAGGATATTTGCTTAGGAGCGGTTATGGAAGATTAGCATTAATGTGAATGGCTTATGAAGCTTAGCTTGCATGGGCTATGGAAGGTTAAGTTTAGGCTAGAAAGCTCGCTTAGCAGTAGGATTAGAATGGCTTAAGAAGGTTTAGCTTAGGATTAAGGTGGGTGAAAGAAGGTTTGGATTAGACTTGCATGCTTAGGATACCATGGATATGGAGCTCGCTTAGCTGACAAATATATTAGTGGGAATGGTTGCAACACTGTCAAACTAGATAATGGAATGGGGCAAAGAAGATTGTCACCAAAGGACTATGTATGGCAAAGGGGCATAGGCATGGCTGTCTGGACATGACATGGTATACTGATGAAGCCCTCACATCATTTACTACTAAAATAATGGGCACTTACAAAGAGTGTTTTCCAGCAGATTTGGGTGCAACAATTTACAGAGAGAAGATGAAGGTGTTGAAGGCCGCATAAACGGCACATGGTGCACAAGGCTTTGAGGAGACTAGCTTCATGATTGCAAGGTTGCTTGGTGGTGTCTATGAGATGATGAGGCCTGCATTGGTTTGAAGGCTACAATCAATGTAGATTTGGGTTACCAAGGTCAGGCCATTGAGCAACATGTAGGCAGTACCAATTGTTAGATATGTAATAGCGAGGGTCATTGATGCTAAAGGAGGTGTTAAGAGATGTAGTAGTGTAGATTTTTGATCCTAAAGGAGATATCAGGACTTGGAGTAGGTATTAATTTACTAAAATCTTATCGATCATGGTATGGGTCACCATGGAATTCACACTAGCTGAGAACAAGTAGTATTGGCACATGACTAGTAGCATGCGAAACTTAGTGGTGGAATGCTAGGGTAAGATAACAAAGCTTGGAAAATGAAAGAGATAGGGCTTCCAGCCTATAAAAGCTTGGTGGGGTAAAAGATCAGGAGGAGCCACAACTGTTTGCAAGCGATAAAGAACCGTCTCGACCATTCAACATTCAAACCAAGCTACCAACATTTAGAACAAGCTACCTAAGTTTTCTACATTAATAGCGCCCATGCTTGAATTGTTGAAATGACAAACAAAATGTTTGTTGCTTGATGAGCCTTGAACTGGGTCACCAAGGGGCTATCCTCACATTAGGTAGTTGTTGGGTTCAATAACATGCCAGTTCTGTGATGATGACTACATCAACAGTGGTAGTGCAAGGAGCACAAGGAGGGGCACAAACACAACATCACGTGAAACCAAGATATGCTTTGTTTTTGGATGGTACAAACTGTAACCATTTCTTTTAGTGCTATAACCAACAAAAATTCACTTGATAGTCTTATC
The DNA here is from genome assembly GCF_014529385.1 of Adiantum capillus-veneris. NCBI lineage: Eukaryota > Viridiplantae > Streptophyta > Polypodiopsida > Polypodiales > Pteridaceae > Adiantum > Adiantum capillus-veneris. The sequence goes on along the minus strand of NC_140950.1, from coordinate 139,049,438 downwards.
ATTCAATTTTTCGCCTTGTGTTTGTGGCACCAACGCATAAGCCAATCACCCAAAAACGTGCATGTGATCAGTAGATGGCTTTCTATCATGTCATGCTTCATATGGAGTCATAGACTGCAAAGATTTTGTAGGATACCTATTGAGTACATAAGTGGCACACATGATGGCCTCAAGCCAAAACGAATGTGGCAAAGCTTGACTCTTGACCACACATAGTGCCATCTTTGTAAGCGACCTATTTTTCCTCTTAGGAACACCATTTTGATGAGGTTTGTACATTGGTGTTTTATCCCAAGACTAGCCAAAAATGCATTTAATTCAGGAGACATATACTCCTCCCCTCGATCAGAACAGAGGGTACCCATAGTACACTTAGAGACATTTTCAACCATAGCTAAAAATTTCTTGAAGCATATAAACACTTTGGACTTAGCTTTAAGTGGATATAATCATGCATGCCTGGAGTAATCATCAATGAAAGTCATGAAGTAAACGGTAATTGCCCAAGGACGGAGTTTTCATGGGCCCACAAACATCATCATGCATAAGTTGCAACCTGCATGTAACCCTAACTGAACCATCCTAATTTTGAAAATTCGAACGTTGGATCTTACCCAAAATGCATTCTTCACAAACATGCTTTATAGGTGCTTCACGAGGTGGCAAAGAAGCAATAATGTTATATTTCTACAAATGCAGCAAATTGGCAAGAGACAGATGCCCATAACGTGCATGTTGAAGTTTTGCATCCAAAATAGCCTTAGAATCCACAATTGGATTTGCAAAATTTAGATACCCAGAATGTGCATGTTAAAGTTTTGCATCCAAAATAGCCTTAGAATCCATAACTAGATTTGCAAAATTTTATCCACACTTGTCATACAAAGTGAGATGATACAACCCATGACATAAAATGCATGATGCAACAATCTCATCACCAAAATTGAGATCATGAACTGTACATCAATCATCCAAAATTTTGACAACAAGACCAAGTCTAGCAAGTGCAGATACAGACAAAAGGTTCTTTTAGATCTCAGGTACATAAAGTGCATCAACAAGTGCGAAAGAATGTTTATTAGCAACAGTCAACACAAGCTTTCCAACTCCCTTGACCGGATAAGGGGCATTGTTGGCACAAGTGATTGAATTCCCATAAGGGACATCCTCGATAGAGGTAACAAGTCATGATGAGAGGTAATCTGCTTTGTAGCACCACTATCAAAGTACCACACATGAGTATATGTAGTAACTGATATACATGCATCATGGATAGAAGGATCATAAGTGCACTCTGTACTAAAAGCCCATTCTACATCAACATCAGCATCAAAATCTCCTTTCACAAAAGACTCAACAATAGTTGCACTTGTAGTGGAGCCAGTCTCTTTCTTCTTAGCCTCTTTTGCCTTCAACTTAGGACAATGCTTGATCAAGTGATTGTTAGCTTTACAATAATAGCAACGCATCTTTTTTTTTTCACCAGAATTTCCAGACGAGGTGTTGCTAGCACAAGCATTGGAAACATGTGATTTTCCACTCGCCACAAAACCATGAGAAGTGGCTACATTGTTGTTACCACCTTTTCTTTGAGAAGCAATAAAAGCATGTCCAATTGCACGCTTTTCAGCCCTGTTTTTTCTTGAAAGTGACTCTTGCAACAACAATGTGCATAATGTGCCTTAAAACCTAATATCTAACCAACCCAAATGATTTTCTCATATTAAACTGATTATTTAGTGTGGAAGAATAAACGAAAAAAAGTCTTAGAATATAGATATGTGCTTATGGATCTGTCTCAACACGGGGCCAAGGTTTAAGGGGTCCAAATGAGAGATGGTCTGTTAAAGAGAAATGCTACCTAATGGAGCTTAAAGACCTTAGGGTTAGCTTCATTAAAGACCTCCAAAAGTTAGTTGTAAAAAGTCATTTGATCTTAGGAAAGACCTTGACGTGGGAATCCTAGCCAAGCATGAGGTGCTTGTCGGCTTGCTAATTATTAGTGAGAACCTTGTCCAAAAGCTTGAGGTGCTTCTCACATGCTTAAATGACTAAGGTTCTTGAAGTGTTCAATTTAAAGATAAACTCTCAAGAGGCATCAACGTTTCCATGCGTGATTGAATAAGTGCTTGAAGTATTCAATTCAAACCAAATGACTTAATAAGCATAAAAGACACATGTTCAAATGATCCTTCACATGTGGCCCTCATGATGTGCTTGAATGCTATTGGATAGGTTTTAAAGGGGTCTAATGAGAATTTAGATATAAAAAATAAATAATTAAGTTCTTTTTCTCAAAAAGGAAAAAGAGGACACATGTCCAAATGAAATAATTAAATAATACGAGAGAGAGAGAGAGAGAGAGAGAGAGAGAGAGAGAGAGGATGTGGACCAAGCATGAGAGGGGGGTATACTCTCCCACACACACACACGCATTCTCTCATTGTGTGGAGTGAAAAGTGCAAGATCTCCATCTCCTTCTCCAAGCTTGTTGAGAAGTGGAGAGCCTACACCAAGACTCTTGGCTATGGAATGCAAATCCAGCCAAGAGCCATGCTTCAATGCTTAAGCTTGCCATCTTCTTCATCTTCATTACTATGCTATCATGCTATGCTAAGCAAGAAGAGTGATGAAAAGTGAGGAACTATTTCTTTCTCCTATGGATGACTGTTCTTCCTCTTCCCTACCCTCATTCCCGGCTAGCTCTCTCCACCTTCGAAGGTGTTTTAGGCCTCGGGACTGAGGCTTGGGATAGTTAATGTTTTTTTCAAATTTTATGTTATGCTCCTGATGCATGAATATTTCCATCTTCATAGCGTCACAAGGTCACAAGGAACACAAAGATTGTATTGTAACAAGTCTCTCTTGATGGAAAAATCTATAATACAAACGCCTTTTGGAGGCGGGACCGCCGACTCCAAGTAAATCCGGTCCTCAACTATTGTCATGTTCTCTAATACTCTCTCTCTTGGAAAAGTATTGTTCATGCCAAGTTAATTAAGTACTATGTTCATGTTCCTACCATCAATTAAGTTCACTCTCTATGTTCTCAAAGTAATCTCACATAAATGCTCACTCTAATTCTCTTAATTCCGCTATTCTCAAAGTTCACAGGCCATTTCCATTACATTGGTATCGAGCATTTGGTTTCTCTTTTTTTGCTTAAGAAGAGAAGTCCTTAAGTAGCCTATTAATGGTTGATTTTGTTAATAATATTAGGGTAAGTGGGGTTGGGATCTATTATTGGTTTTGCTGAGTCCATTATGTGGGATATGGTGCACACCTTGGGAGCTTTGGTCTTAGTAATGGGGTCTTTTTAGACTTGCCTATGGCTTTACCATTATTGAGCCATAAGAAGTCCGAAAGGAGCTATCCCTTGACAATTTTGTTATGTTAGACCCACCCCACTACTCTTTATAATTAATCAATTCAAGCCATGGGTGTAGATACTTAAGTGCTTATTTTCAAAGGCTAAGAGGAGTAGCAACTAAGGTTTTGAATTTCCAAAATATACACTAAGTAAACGCATAAGTATAATTAGCATGGCTGACAATAACCAAGAGAGTAGAATGAACATTGATAACCTTGGTTTTGCACATGAAGGTGCTAATGATGATGCCCCCATGTTTATCAATTATCTTGTTACTAGGTTGCATCAAGCTATGGGAAACCCTACTTTGCAAGCCGAAGTTTCTGAACAACTTCGTGCTTATGGGATTTCCCTTCCTCTCCAAGAGGAGAGAGGGCTTAGGAGGCCTTTTGATGAGACCCCAAAGAAGACTCTCTCCCATATGAGAGAAGGAATCCAAAGAACAAGAAATTAATGAATCCCTAAGTTCCTCTGAAGATGTGTCTCCACAAAGATGGCAGTCTAGACGATCGCCAACTCCTCCCATGAGAAAACGGTCAACACATAGTCCTTCTCCTCGTCACTCCCAAAGGGAAGAGAGTAAACAAAGGAATAAAAGGTCAAGAAAGAGGTCATCCTCTTCTCCCTTCTTCTTCACCTTCCTCCTCTCCCGAAGAAAGCTATGGCTATTCTCCTAGAGAATACAAGAGAGGAGAACATCACAAATCATATCCTGCATGACGAACATCACAAAAGCTCAAAAAGTTCAAAGAGAAAGGAAAGAGTATCTCTTTTCTCACCTATGATGGCACCTTTGGTGCCACCGACAAAGTATTGGCCTTCATCCAGCAATTTGATGCGGCCTTTGGAGACGAGGGCTTCACCTCCAAGCTACGTCATGTAGTTATGCACTTCCAAAAATCTGCTCGTCAATGGTGGGCTAGCCTTCGAGGCAATGGTGAAGCCCCAAAGACATGGAAAAATCTAGGAGTCTCCATCATGAAGCAATTTCTTGCAAGAGCTACAAAGGACAAAGTACTTACCAAATGGTGCAGTTTGAAGCTTCTCTCACATAAGTCTATACACAAATATGTGGACAAGTTTTGGGATTTATATCTCAAGGCTACTGTCTTTCAAAAGATAGACTTTGCCAAGAAAAAGCAACAATTTGTGGAGGATTACTTGAAGAAATGGCTGAGTATGTCGACTCCCAATGGCTTGGTTCTATCAACGAAGTAATCCACCATACCTTGGTTTCTTCCCACATCAATTTCCAACAAGGGGCTAAATGGAATGTCAAACCCATGGAAAACAAAGACAAAAATTATGCAAAGGGGAAAACCAATGGCCAAAATTCTTCCCACGGCACTTCCTACAACAACAACTACAACAACGATAGGTCCAAGGAGAAGGGAGTTTACAAAGGTAAAACAAACTATGTCATGAAGGGCTTGAAGCTTTTTGCAAGGACCATAAGTGTTCTAAGTGTAGGGAGCAAGGACATGGCTATCGTTCTTGGCCCAAGAAAAATGCTCGTAATGAGACTTTTAGGGCTTCCATCATCGAAGCTCCAAAAGAGGCACTAGGAAGAGGATGGGGTCTAGGAGGGCCTCTTTATTTGCCATGAGCTTATGGAGGTGATCAAATTTTTGACAAATAGGTGTATCCCATGTGTGCAAGGATGGTGGGTGTGTAAGAGTGGTCAAAGGATACACTTTTTTCCCCAAAAAGGAGGTAGACAATTTTATGATTTTCGGTCTTCCATAACTCCCACATATGATCTACGATTTGAGCAGGGATCATAGATCTACAATCTACACATCGATCTCTTTCCATAGATATGCTACATGATATTGTTTTACCCACTAGATTTTAAATTTCCATTTTGGGGGGAAAATTAAAGGTGCCACGAGAAGCGTGTGCAAGTGCAAGTGGGAGAGCACAGAGAGAGAGAGAGAGAGAGAGAGAGAGAGAGAGAGAGAGAGAGAGAGAGAGAGAGAGAGAGAGAGACGTGCTTTGGGTGGAGTGGACAGTAAGTTATCCCATTGCAGCTCCTTATTCTATTGTATTAAAGAATAAGTGTATAATGGTTAAGTTAGTAGATGGGTTAGTAGTAACTGGGATGTCCGACCAATTGGCTTGAATCCCAACAAACTCCCACTTGAAGGCCAATGCAGCCCAAGGGACCAAGCGAGATAACCATACAGGCTCTTTACTTGCATATGACAATGCAACATACTCTGCTTCCGTAGTGGAAGATGACGTACAATCTTGAAGACATGACCTCCAAGATACTACTGCTCCAGCAAATATGAAGACATAGCCAGATGCCGATCTCCTATTGTTGACACAGCCCGCATAGTCTGCATCCGCCTAACCCATGATGGATGCATCACTATTCCCGAAGCGTAAACACCTGTCGATTGTACCTTTGAGGTACCTAAGAACGTGCTTCACTGCTTTCCAATGCTTGGTGCCAGGATTTGCCATATATCGGCTCACCACTCCCACTGCAAAAGCAATGTCTGGTAGCCAGATGTCGATCTCCTATTGTCGACACAACCCGCATAGTCTGCATCCACATAACCCACGATGGATGCATCACTATTCTCGAAGCGTAAACACCTGTTGACCGTACCTTTGAGGTACCTAAGAATGTGTTTCATTGATTCCCAATGCTTGCTGCCAGGATTTGCCATAAATCGGCTCACCACTCCCACTGCAAAAGCAATGTTTGGCCTTGTGGCCAACATAGCATACATGAGACTGTCCACTACCGAAGAATATGGTACCTTAACCATTTCAGCTCGCTTAGCATCAGATTTGGGTGCATCTTCCTTGCTGAGTTTCAAGAATTCCTGCATTGGGGTACTCAATGCTTTCCCCCCCTGCATATTGAAACGCTACAAAACTTTTTCAATGTATGTTTCCTGAGATAACTCAAGAATACCACGTTTGCGATCTCTTTTGATTCTCATTCCAAGAAAGTGTGTAGCATCCCCCAAATATTTCATTGCAGAATTATTGCTAAGTGTTTTCTTCAAGTTGGCAATTTTTGCAATGGATTTCCCAGTTATAAGCATGTCATCAACATAGAAAACTAGAATGATCATCGAGCCATCATCTAGCTTTCTTGCGTACAAGCAGTGATCCTCTTCGATCCTTTTATATCCTTGAGACCTCATACATGCATCAAATTTATGATACCATTGTCTTGAACCCTGCTTTAAGCCATAAAGTGCCTTTTTGAGCTTACATACTAGCTCCTCACAAGATGCGTTCTCCTGAACAAACCCTTCAGGGTGCTGCATGTAAACATCCTCATCGAGATCCCCATGAAGAAATGATGTCTTCACATCCATTTGGACAAGTTCCATGTCCTCAATCGCTACAAGACCAAGTACGGTTCTAAGCGTTATCATCTTGACTACAGGCGAGAAGATTTCATCAAAATCGACTCCCTTTTGCTGCTTGAACCCTTTGGCTACTAGTCTAGCCTTGTACTTTGGATTTGGATCACCTGAGGTAAACTTCTTCTTGTAAACCCATTTGCAAGGTAAAGCTTTCGCATCATTTGGCAGTTCTACCAAGTCCCAAGTGTCATTAGCCAGAATCGAGTTATACTCAGATTCCATAGCCTACTCCCACTTCACCACATCATCCGTCATCATGGCTTCTTGGTAGCAGCTTGGCTCACCGCAATCGGTCAACATGTTGTAATCAAGACCTGGCTCGAAACATGCAGGTGGACGAGAGACTCTAGTAGACCATCTCACTCCTTGAACATTGCTATCTGCTCCCTTTGGAGCAATGCTAGTGGAAGGTACATCACTAGCCCAATGAGTTGATTTCACTGTCTCTGAGGCACTCTCCGAATCTCTATTTCCTTGATAGGTTGTTTGTGCATCTTTGACTCATTGAAGATCACATCTGATCTACGGATGACTCGATGAGATTCCGAGTGCTAGAGACGATATCCCATCTCTCCATCTGCACCATATCCAATGAAAATGCATTTTTGTGACTTTGGCTCTAACTTCTGTCGAAGTTGTTTAGGCACATGAGCATAAGCTTCACAACCAAAAACACATAGATGGTCATAGTGGGGCTTATGTTTAGACCATAAATCTTCTGGAATCTCATAATTCAATGGCGTACTAGGCGAACGATTTATAATGTGCACTACGGTCAAGACGGCTTCTTCCCAAAAGCCTTGTGTGAGATTTTCTCTAGAAAGCATGGTTGTGACTCTTTTCTGAATTGTATGATTCATGCACTCAACAAATCCATTTTGATATGGTGTGTATGGTGCAGTAAACTACCTTTTAATCCCCCTTTTAGCACAGAAATTTTCGAACTCCTTGGAGACATACTCTTTACCGTTGTCAGTCTGCAACCTCTTGAGTTTCTTGCCAGACTGATTCTCAACGACTGCTAAAAAATTTTGGAACACAGGGAGAACTTGATCCTTATGTTTCAAAGGATATGCCCACACCTTTCAAGTAGAGTCATCTATGCATGTCACAAAATAGCTGCCCCCCCCTAAAGATTGGTTGACATAGGACCACAAACATCACTATGTACTAAATCTAGAGGTTCAACTCGCTTTTGACCCAATGGTAAGTGCACGGATCTAGTCTGTTTTCCATAGATACATTGCTCACAAACAAGAAATCCAACATAAGACAAGATAGGTAAATAGCCAAAACGAGTCAGAGTTCTCATTCCTTTTTTGCTAATATGACCTAGCCGGCAATGCCACAACTCAGTAGACGGTAGCTCGGCTATAGATTACACTCCCAAATAAAGAGGCCCTCCTAGACCCCATTCTCTTCCTAATGGATGCTCATTGCAAAGGATCATCTCTCTCCTATGCTTGGGAAAAGGTAAGGGAGCATGATGCCTTCGTCTTGTTTGACCCTGGCTCTACTCACAATTTCATATCCACGAAGTTGCACTAAGTTGGCCGTTCAAGCTTTCGAGATGGGAGGAGTTGGCTACTAAGTTGTCCATTCAAGCTTTCAAGATGGGAGATATTGTAACGACTGACACAACTTTCAAGGGACAGCAAGCCTCCGTTACTCCCTTGATTGGGCAGTTGAGGCTTCTTGTCCAAAGCTATATCAACAAAGAGACTTTTTCATCTCTCCTCTCCACCATGAGGCTGCTATCCTAGGGGCCCCATGGTCTAATCACATGGCTGCCAACATGAAGTTCCCTGAAAGGAGAATCTATTTCACCTACAGAGGAAGGAACATGTATATAGATGATGCTAATGAGTCTGGTCGTACTATATCACTTGTAAATTCACCAACTTTTGATAAGTCAATAAAAAGCTCGATTTCTGTGTGCATGATTTTTGTCAAAGAATCCACTAATGACGCTAATGGTTTATCAAATGAAAATGGTAGGAATCAAGAAGAGTTAGACTTGTCTACTTTTCTAAATGGATTCCAAGATGTTTTCATCGATGATATCCCTATGGACTTACCTCCAAAATGACCATCGAATTGAGATCCTACCAAGAAGCTCACCGCCTAACAAACCTCCTTATCGAGTTTCCCAAGCTCAACAAGAGGAGATCATGAGGCAAGTACAAGAATTGGTAGACAAAGGGATGGTAAGGCCTAGCTCCTCTGCCTTAGTTCCCCAGTCCTTTTAGTGGAAAAGAAAGATGGTACATACCGTATGTGTGTGGACTATCGAGCACTAAACCATATCACTATCAAAAACAAATTTTATGTGCCTTGGGTAGAAGATCTGTTTGATAAACTACAAGGCTCTACCTACTTCAGTAGGATTGACCTAAGAAGTGGCTATCATCAAATAAGGATAGTGGATGAAGATATCCTAAAGAATGTGTTTCGTACAACATTTGGTCTTTATGAATATCTAGTCATGCCTTTTGGCTTGACCAATGCACTAGCCACATTCAATTGTTTGATGGAGAAAATATTTAGATCCTACCACAAGTTCACTGGAGTGTTCTTTGATGATATCATCATCTACTCCAAGTCCTTGGAGGAACACAAGCAACATCTCCAAGTGATTTTTCAAGCATTGAGGAAGAACAAGCTCTTTCTCAACCAAAAGAAAAGTGAATTTTTCTTTCAAGAGATTCAATACTTAGGTCATATTATTTCTCAAGATGGTGTCTGTATGGATCCATCGAAGTTAGAGGTAATAAAAGCATGGCCTAATCCAAAGAATCTACACGAGCTAAGAAGCTTTATTGCTATGTGTGTATACTATAGACCCTTCATAGTAAAATTTTCTCAAATAGCAGGACCATTACATGACTTAACAAAGAAGAACGTTAACTATTCATGGACTGCTAAGGAGCAAAAAGCTTTTGACAAGCTCAAAGAGAAGCTTACCTCTCAACCAGTCCTCATGCTTTCGGATCTCTCAAAGCCATTTGAGGTCCAATGTCATGCTTGTGGTGATTTTCTTGGAGCAGTCTTGCTTCAAGAAGGGCATATCATAGCATATAAGAGCTGAAGGCTCAATTCGGATGAACAAGTGTCTTGGGCATTTATGAGAAAGAGCTTCTTGTTGTTCTGCATGTCCTAGACACATGGAAGCACTATTTATTGGGGACTCCATTCATTTTACAAATAGACCACCAAAGTCTCAAGTACTTCATGACACAAACAAAGCTTTCCAACAAACAAATGAGGTGGGAAAATTTTCTTTTGTAATTTTATTTTCATATTTCTCACATTGTTGGTAAGCACAATCAAGTGGCTGATGCACTTTCACAATGACCAAAAATCAATGCGATGTCTATAGCAACTCTCAAAGATCTATCTTCTATGATAGATGAGTATGGTATTGACCCTGACTTTAAAGATGTAATGTCAGCCCTTGCTTTGGGGAAGAAAGATGAACCATTCACCTTGCAGGATGGTTATCTTCACATTGGCAATAGGCTATCGAAAGGCCCATAGGAGAAGATAAGTTAATTGTTTGCCTCAATCGAAAGTTAAGGGCCCGTCGTTTGCAGGATGGTTATCTTCTCCTACGCGCCATCAAAAGTATTATGCTAAATTAGCAAAAAGATACTATGGTCCTTTTCAAATTTTGAATCCAATCAATGACATGGATTATCAACTCAAGTTGCCCAACCATTGGCTCATACACAATGATTTTCATGTGAGCCTACTTAAGCCCTACAAAGAAGAGCCACCAATAGAACCAATTATTAAACACCCTCCAAAAATCGAAGACCAATAATAGGTGCTCAAAGATAAACTCTCAAGAGGCATCAATGTTTCCATGCTTGATTGACTAAGTGCTTGAAGTATTCAATTCAAACCAAATGACTTAATAAGCATAAAAGACATGGCCCTCATGATGTGCTTGAATGCTATTGGATAGGTTTTAAAGGGGTCCAATGAGAGTTTAGATACATAAAAATAAATAATTAAGTTCTTTCTCTCAAAAAGAAAAAAAGAGGACACGTGTCCAAATGAATTAATTAAATAATACGAGAGAGAGAGAGAGAGAGAGAGGTGGACCAAGCAAGAGAGAGAGGTATACTCTCCCACACACACACACACACATTCTCTCATTGTGTGGAGTACAAAGTACAAGAGCTCCATCTCCTTCTCCAAGCTTGTTGAGAAGTGGAGAGCCTACACCAACACTCTGGGCTATGGAATGCAAATCTAACCAAGAGCCATGCTTCAATGCTTAAGCTTGCCATATTCTTCATCTTCATTACTATGCTATTATACTATGCTAAGCAAGAAGAGTGATGATAAGTGAGGAACTATTTCTTTCTTCTATGGACGATTCTTCTTTCACTTCCGTGCCCTCATTCCCTGCTAGCTCTCTCCACCTTCGAAGGTGTTTGAGGCCTTGGGATTGAGGCTTGGGATAGTTAATGCTTTTTGCAAAGTTTATGTTATGCTCATGATGCATGAAGCTTTCCATCTTCATAGCATCACAAAGGTCACAAGGAGCAAAAAGATTGTATTGTAACAATTCCTCTTGATGGGAGAATCTATAATGCAAACGCCTTTTGGAGGGGGGACCGGCTCCAAGTAAATCCGGTCCTCAACTATTTTCATGTTCTCCAATACTCTCTTTCTTGAAAAAGTATTGTTCATGCCAAGTTTATTAAGTACCATGTTCATGTTGCTACCATCAATTAAGTTCACCATCTATGATCTCAAAGTAATCTCACAAAAATGCTCACTCTAATTCTCTTAATTCCGCTATTCTCAAAGTTCATAGGCCATTTCCATTACATTATGTATCAAACTTGACAACTTCTGGATTTCCTTGGGTCATAAGTCTCTAAGTACTAGCAAAAGTCTGGTAAGAATCTAGCAAAGCATCAAGAACAGTCTCCACAAGGGAACTGTAAAAAATGACGTCGCCTGTAGAAATAATTTGCTTATTAATATCCTTGATACTAGCAAGAAAAGTGTCCATTTCATCTTCCTCATGCATAATCTTTTACTCTAGCTCTTTACGCAACAATGCAATTTTAGTCTCATTGCGATTTGCATAAAGACCAATCAGAACATCCCAAGCTTGTTTTGCAGATTTTGTTGAACGAATGTGAGGAGCAATAGTGCGCTTCACAGATAACGCAATCAATGCATGAGCTTGTGCATCTCTGACATCCCAACAAGCATGCTCAGTCGTAGGCAAAACAGCCCTAGCACCAGCAACCCTACCACTACCAAAACTTGCAACATCCTCAACATCGCCTACATCCTCAGAACCAAGACGTACATCAATGCCCTGCAGAACATTCCAAACGCCCTTTGACACAAGTACATGTTGCATCATATAAGCCCACATTGGAACATTGTCCTCATCCAATTTATCTTCAGCAGCAAACATCTTGAGCACATCTGTGTTGTTGTCAGCCATGGCGAATGCCTGCACCTAATGTGAAAACTGCCCGAAAAGAGGAGAAACAAATCGGGACCAACACGTGCTATGTAGCACAACCGGTAGAAGACTGTAAGGTACCTGTATCACAGATAAAAATTCTACACAAAATTACAAAATTGCTTGCACAATATTGCATGTAGTGGAAACAGAGGCCGAAATGAGCCCAAATGGAAAGTTTGAGTAGACGAGGCTCCACAAGCTCACCCGAAGTGTTTCTGGACGTGCTGACGCTCACAAAATCTCACTAAAATTTGAGAAAGTGAGTAGGTGTGGTGCTGGCGATGTTGACAACTAAGCTCGGGAGAACGCAACCTGCTTTGATACCTATTGTTGGCAATAGGGTTGCAAGGAAACACACACAGCTTGGAGAAGACGAAGGAAGCTCAAGGCACACAACAGAGAGTAGTATTGCAATGGAAAGATATGATGGACCTAGAGTGACGGGAGTATATACAATGCACGGGGGAAAAAACCTCCTAGTGAGGGAAAAAATACCCCGGCAGTCCTAAGTGCTCACACACATCACTACCAGATGTATATGGTAACAATTCTGTCATGACCTCGAATTTTACAGTTGTTTCCTTTTTTCTATGCATAGCAAGAAGCAACTTGCATGTACCTATTTAACTAGAAGGGACTACTCATAATGCTTGGCTTGACTTGCTTGAGGAGCTGAAATGTATCCTTCCTTGCAACCCCTTTCCTATTTGAAGGTGAGGAATTTCTATCCCTCATTGAGCCTTGTGAGTTTTGGTCTTTTATGGCTGCCAAGCAAAGAAAATGTGAGAGTTTGAGGAGTTGATGCTTTGGTAATAAGTAAAGGGGAATGATTGAAGAACTTGGGACTGCTTATTTTCTTGGTGTTAAGAAGCATGGGCTCTATTCATCCTAGCAAGTGACAAAACACTTTTAGGTAGATCATTCCTACTTCATTAAGAATTGTAGTCATAAAGGTCAATCATATAAAAAATCAGTAAGAAATTAGAAGCTAGACATCACAGCTTTTTAGTTTTTATAAAAATCACAATGCTAGGACCATTACTAGTAAGACCATCAAGTACCTTTTGAGAAAACTAGTGAGATAATTAGCTAGCTACCCAATTCTAACCAAGTGAACAGAACCACTCAAGCCATGAAACTATGTACTCCTTATCATCCTTACACCAAAACCCCAAGGAAATGCAATAAAAAAGCCAACATACCATTGTATATAGGCCACAACAAGTAGGCAAGCCACTTCCAAAATCCACTTTAAGAGACATTCAATGAGATAAGAGAATATCCCACGAAGTGATAGACCATTTGAGTAAAGTGCCCCCACTTTATCAACAACTGCAACAAAAAATTATCAAAACAAGTACTCCACTCACTGTGTACACTTTTGAAAATGTATGTAGAAGTATACCAAGATTTTCAATACTTAGCCTAAAGACCATTACCCAACCAATCCACTAAATGGAATCCAATGGCATTTAGTGAAGCTTCTAGTGTATCCTATCAGGAATAAGAACCAATACCATCCAAGTTCTCCAGTTCTTCAAAAAAATACCACTAGCAAAAGAAAACCAAGAGGCCAATGCAATGAGCTTAAGTCTCAACCAACACAATTCTCAGCCCAAAAAATAGTATGATATCTTTTATAGACAGCGAATCAATTAGATAATGTAGTTATATCAATTAAACAGAAAAAGTCAAAGATCATTGATTGAAATTACTTGATCAGTGTCAACCAAGCTTAAGCAAGGGAACACCCTCCATTATTAGTACTTAGTCTAAGAAGACTAAGATCACAAGGCAACAACCAAAGATAGCACTAGCTAAATATTCCAATATATTCTTAAGGCACAGTAAACTATAGCTAATTAGTATGGCCAACCATTTTAGTGAAACAAGTAAAGACATGTGAGTCCATAACCTTATTGTGTTGAATTTTGAGTAGTGAATACTCTAGCTGGTGGGTGGCTTGATTTAATTGGTATTATCTCTTGGCTGGTTGATATTTTTTATAAGGTTGGTTCCTAAAATAAGTATAGAGACTCTTTTCAAGTTGATGGTTAAAAAATATTCATTTTGATGATTGGCATGATATACCTGGTCTTATCTCAATACTTGCTCCTAGAATAGGAGCAAGAGAATAGGTTATATCTTGCTCTAAATATGTACTATCAGTGCTCTAAATAGTACGGAGTTCCTGATTCTCTCTACCATTGCCTCACCTTGGGAGTCTCCACCCTCACTTTTCACCATCGATTTCAGAATCATTTCTCTGATATGATTTTCTAGCCTTATTACTTGGAAGGTTGTAAAGACACATATCTTGAATAGATATGTCTTCCGAAAGTGGCACGGATCTCACTTTTTTCTAGCCGCAAAGCTAGACAGGTGATATATGAGCAGCCCCTTAGTTGTTTTACAAGGTTGGTTTATATTACTCTACTTTGCTTGATGGATTACACTACCTGGTGCTATTCTTGGAATTTTTGATGGTACAAGGGAAGATCTCATATCAAGACTCTTCTGGACTCTTTAAACTTGACCTTGACTTTTGAAGCTCAGAGCATCACTAATGGGGATTCTTTGATCACGATTGAACTGCTAATGGTTTATATAGGGTGGTTAGCTGGTTGATTGTTTGATCTTAAAACACTAATTTGGATGTAAAACACTTGGACTTCATTATGAGTTGCATAAATAAGTTCCAAGCTTCTTTGGATGGCCAAATCCCTAGCTGCTCAAATTTTGAATGGTTCGCGCATGGAACTCATTGGATTTTGAGGATGGTGGAAAAGGATTCAAAACACAACACTTTTAAAGAAAAATGAAAACCTTTGAATAATTATATGGTTATTTTAAAGTAAAAGAGGGAAATTAGGTGAAAGCCCTGCATACACTTGTACTGAAATGTAGAATCAATTTTGTACAAACCACCTTCCTAATGTCTAAAGCCAGTTGCCTTTTGAACAAAATGTTAATTTTGTGTGTAAGTAGTATCTTAATACAACACACGCTCACTTGATCGCTTAGTCACACTCACAATGAGGGTAGTGGCACAATGGAGTTCCATGAACATATCCCACAATCATTAGTTAATCAACAAACAACCAATTAGTATGTGGCTACACTTAAAAGAAGACTAATTAGAGAGGGTTATGACAGTGATTAAGAAGTGCTAATCATGTTGGTGGATCTGATACCACTTGTTGGTATCAATGGCTATGATGGGAGTAGCAAAATTCATCTTCTTCTTCATCCATGAGCTATTGGATTATGGAGCAATCCATTTCCTTAATCAAAGGGCTCCTAGGTTCATATGTAGCCTCAATAAGATATGTTAGCGCATTGTATGTTCTCCCAAAAATCCTAGAGGGTGCCATAAAAAAATATACAAATCTATGACAATTCATTAAATAAGAAATTTGTAATCCATTAGATGAGGGCATTTTAGTCGGGTTGGGATTGCAAGGCTATTTACTCTTTTGCACGAAGCAATAAGCAAAAACCACCTCCCCACCTACAATAGTGCCAACAAAGAAGCTAAAAGACCATCATGACTCTCTCTCTCTCTCTCTCTCTCTCTCTCTCTCTCCTTACAGAAATTTGTGAGAGCTAGGAAAGAGAAGCTCCACTACATCTCTCTTAAGATGAGCAGAAAAAGGGATTTTCATCAAGCAAAGAAAATGACCTTTCCTTGGATGCTTCTTCTCATTGGTTCAATGTAGAGGTGACATACATAATCGTACCACATGAGTGTTGTTTGATTGCTTCTATTTGGCAACCAATTATAAGCCCTCATGAGTTGGTGTGGATGCATGGTACAATATTGACAATGGGGATATTCATAATTTTCTAAACAAGAACGCATTACCCCGGACAAGGCTAGTACAAGGTTTGTTCCATGTGTAAAGGTTTGCAAGAAAATTACATCATGAACAATGAACAACTTAAGGGTCTGCGTCGAACCAATGATATATAGTGTTTAAAAATACATGAGGTGCATTTCCTTGGTTGACTGACTCTACTGAGTACTTGAAGAACTGAGCCCAGCTTGACTCTCCTAGACCCGCATATACCCTTGTGCTATAAACATGCCACAAGAATCGACCCGCATGGCTGATGTCTCACGTTTCAAGGGCATCTCAAAAGTCATGCTAGTTTCCATTTTTGGGGCCAAAGAGCCCAATCCGACTATATATTGAGAATATTAGAGAGAGTGAAAAAAGAACACTACTTACTGATCACACAACTTAATTGTAGCAATCTTGCAGATTCAAGGTTTTCCGTGTGCTAGCTAGGAGTTTGGTAAACTAACAAATCAAAATTCAATGGTACTCCTCAAATGAAGAAGGAACTTTTGGAAGAGTGATGCACTTACCTAAACAAAAGAGAGAACGTCTTTGAACCTCATGCAACCAATGGAGTTCAACTCTCACCATCGAGAGAGAAACCTCAATTTAGCACTGTCGAGCTTTAATTTCATTAAAATGTCTTGTGCGACTTAGCTCCAAGACTACTAAACGTTTCTTTTACCATCCACAGTCTAGTTGTTGCACCATGTTCAAGTCTCCTAAAATGATAACCGTGTCTTCACTCAACTTCTTCCAGAGGTGGAAGACATCCCTCGGCAGCATAAATAGTTCTTCTCTACTCAGAAGACTAAAGGTAGCACCTAGCACAGAAAGCCTCTATTTCTCAAGAGTGTTGCTGGGTTATCCTCAGTGTGGTGCTATCATCAGTACGATTAGGCCTCCACAATTTCGAAAAACTAAAAAAAATCCTTTCAAGACATTAAAAATGCAGAAGTGGAGGGTAATACTCTTGAAATTGGAAAGTTGAAAGACTTTTGTATTCTATTTAACGAGGTGGTGGCCTTGTTTGCATGCAATTGGCATGTCTTCATACTTTTGCTTTCAACTTCTTCCTATGTTTTCTTCTCCTGACACATCCATTAGCAAGACTTCTTGTCATAGTTAACATACAAGCAACATACACCGCCAATTACACACTCTATCCTTGGACTTGCTCTTCAACAAGCCATTCCAATTTGATAAAATAGTTGTATACCGCCCATATTCCAGTGGAGCAAATGGTTAACGAGTGTGAGACTATGCTTTGTGACAAAGTATCACGACTGACCCCTGTTCCAACTCACATTTAAAGGGACACTGCTCATAACCGTCTAGCATTGCAGAAGAACAAATGCTGTACAGTATTGAGAATGCCTCTTCTGTAAGGACATTATAGGCACAAGTGGACAAAATAGGCATATGGTAAGTTCCTTTCCTAGTGTGCACTTGCATAAAATTAGCAAATATTGCATCAGACTTTTTTCAAGAAATGCGCTCCATAATTATCACATTGTACGTTTTAGCTACAAAGCACCTTGATCAGACTTGAGCTGTGCCACCATGTGCATGCTTGTGTAGCATGTAGAGAGAAGTGATCCCTCCATTGCTTGAATGTGTGCTCTCTTGAGCCTAAGTTTCCCAAATCACAACTGCATTTCTACCTTGAACTAACCACTTTCGTGCATAAAGTAGGAGAAACCCCTAAATCCATTCTTTAGTATTAATTTTTTATGGTGGACGCCATAGCCGACTTTGACTCAAAAGAACAAGAACTACTTACCATGGATAATGAAAATGGTTATGTACAACAGACAATGCCGCTTGTATTTATATAATTATATAATGGACTCCAGTCTAGGGTTTAGAAGGAAGTGCAATCAAAGAAGCCCCACTCTTTCTCTCTTGCACTCACACAATTTCTTACTCTGTGCTCCGTACGACAAAAGATAACCTGTGTATTGATAACAACGTAACAAAGGCTATCCATCCTCACTCTTTTGAGACCGAGTCTTAGTCATGATGTAAATAGCAACCCGCTGACTTCTAAACTCCGAGTGCCACTGAGATTGTGGGACTCTCCACACGAGAAAGTCCTTCAAGCTCAACTCCAAAAAATATTCCAATATAGAATCTGCAAAAACCACTGACATGTTATATTTTCCTGTGCGAGCGCGCAAGCGCATGCTTGTGGCTGTGAGACCTGTGCATGAGGGTGTGAAACGAAGGCATTGTAACCTCATAAGACTTCTCGTGAAGAGCTCTCTGAGAGTTATGTGACAAAGGAGCACTAAACTAGACTCGCCATCCAACCATGGGAGTCCCATGCATAAATAGTCATGGACTGGGCTGTTCACACTTGGTCAGTAACTGGCCAAGCATGATCCAAGCCATGGTGTGCCGGGCTGAACACCTCTAAGGCCATCTATGGCATCCTAACAATCCCATGTCTGTGCCTAGAGGAGCCAAGCAACATGCCCAAATTCATGTTCACAGAAAAGTGCAAGCAATACGCCTACAAACAAAGAGCAAGCTACATACCGACCTGACCTTGTTGAGATGTACCTAGAGGAAAAGGATTGTACCAAAACCACATACCATTGCGTAACTCAGCAGCCAAAATTACTGTTGAAGAACTGCCACACAAAGACTGCAGAGTGCACAGCAGCTCATCAACAATATCTTCACTGTACACCACATCTGAAGCAAGAACTGGAAAATAAAAAAACTTTGTTAGGTCATCAAAACAGGTCTTTTAGATCGTGTTACGAGCAACTACAACCACGCAAAATCAAGTGAAAAGTAACGTATCCACAATGCGTGAGAAACCTTTTTGCCACCCTCAACAATCTCAAAAGGTGCATTGTCTATTGACGAATGCAACGTATTGTTGTACGCATACTCAAGCATCTGTTCCCACTTGCCCTTATTATCTGACACATAGCATTTTAGCAGATTTAAGATAGTAGAATTAGCCTCTTTTGACTGTCCATCAGTTTGTGGATGAAATGAGGATGAAAACTTGAGCGTAGTGCCCATGTTTTCAAACAAGCCTCTCCAAAACAGGCTAGTCATACGAGGGTCACGATCACTAACAATAGACTGTGGCATACCATGGTACTTGAACACATTGTACATGAACAACCGTGCCATCTGGTCAGATTTTATCTTCTTCCTGGCAGGAATAAAATGGGCCTGCTTGTTGAACTTGCAAATAAGGGTCCATATACCATCATTCCCTGTCGGCGTTCTTGGAACAAAGATAAAATCCATATCAATGCTTTCCCATGGCTTATCTGGAATAGACAGTGGTTGTAACCCTGGTGCCTTTTGTCTCTCAAACTTGACCTTTTGGAAATTCACGCATGCTCGCACAAAGGCATCTACATCTCTTCTCAAATTAGGCCAATAAAAGAATTTCTAGACCGCTTTCATTGT
Source organism: Adiantum capillus-veneris (assembly GCF_014529385.1). Taxonomy (NCBI): domain Eukaryota; kingdom Viridiplantae; phylum Streptophyta; class Polypodiopsida; order Polypodiales; family Pteridaceae; genus Adiantum; species Adiantum capillus-veneris. Next base: position 139,029,896 of record NC_140950.1, on the reverse strand, counting down.
CACATCTATACCACGATGCCTTGCATACGGTGGGACATGGCTTTCTACCATAACCCTATATCGCAATGGTCTAGTGACAAATAGACTGCCATGCATCATCATAGAACCATCCTTGAGGAGATAATGTTCATGGCGTTGTCCCTCTAACAACTATTCAAAGAACCTTGCAAAATCTTCATCGATCGCATACTGTTCCCTCATGTCATCAAGCTCATGATGATAAGGAATTGACATCTGAAATTTGTGGCTTTCTGGATAACGGGACCATGAAACCAACCCGTAGGGGGTAGACTTTAGCTCTCACCCGATCTTTACTTAAACTTCATGACACAAAGGAACTTCATTAGTAAATCTATGATTGGAGCTTAACACTTCAAACGAACACACGGCTTGGTAGCTAGAGTCCTTCCAAGCAGACAGAGACACCCTGTAGGCCTCAAAGACTAGCGCCCTTTTCAGTATGTCTTGGTGAAACCGACCACAGGGTCTCCAATTTCTGGAAGACCGTTTGCCAAAAATTGCCTGTAATTTTTGGATCACGATCATTGACAATTTCATTGGGCAAACCATATAATTTGTATGAGTGTTCCACAAAAAGTTGGGCTAACCCGTGGCTCTTTATGGTGGGACGTGTCACGAGGACGTGGCAACTGCTAAACTTAGTTGTTGGTTTCTTTCCAATGATTTTTGTTTGATTTTTGAAACTCTCTTTTTTGAATTTGCAAATGGTCGGACATTGTGGCCAATGTGAATGGTAGCTTCACCAGCAGACGGGAAGTTGGTCGGCACTGGAACTCGTATAGTAAAAGGATGTTTAGGCTCAGTTCAAAGTCATTTAGGTCCCCTCGCCGCACTTAATAAGTAGGTGGATGCTAGGAAACCAACTCCATAGAGGCACAGTGACAAGGTGGGGTCACCTAGAGAAAATCACCTAAGAACTCGGCTACATTGCATTTTTGGATGTGGTCCCAGTAGTGAAAGATGGTCGGATAAGAGTCCAATGGAAGCATCTCCTAAAATTTAGGGAACTTCTATTTTGCGCCATGAAATATGTTTGCGTCATTGGCTCCGGAATGACAAGAGGAACATTTCATTACTCTGCCGCTAAGTCAACTGAGCAACCGGTTGAGATATTTTTAGACCAAAAGGTCCAAAGCGAGGAATTAATGCATAAGTGCCACTTGGCACATCTTTGGGCATTTTCCAACTTAAGAAAGAGAGAAGCATTAAAACAAAACGTGGGCTGCATTTTTCAACCATATGGTAGATTGTTGCAGGTACCAAAGCTACTGTGTGCTTGCCTACCCTCTATGTACAGTGAAGTGCAAGAACTGAAGCCTTGCACAGCAATCACTGCTCTCTCTCCCCCCTCCGTACAGTTATGTGATGCCCCACAAGAGGGCTCTTCATTTGACCTATGTATAGTTGTGTGGGTTCATGCGCGATTGCTGAGGCAAGAGCCTCTTGCACAGGTACTAGATTAGCTAGTTGCTAATCGGAGTCCAAAACAGGGAAATACAACCTGCTGTGTATTTTTGCAGGTTTAGGGTTTTCGCCCTAAACGGTTCCTAATACCTCAAGGAGGTCCGGGGATGGGAGGGGACGCTCTACAGGTAATTCAACGCATTTTTAGGGCAGAAAACAGAGAATGCAGCGTGCTGCAGATTCTTGCCAGGTTTTGCAAAGTGTCTGTATGCGTCAGGAAAGTCATTTATTGCATGGGGATATTGTCTGTGAAGCGTCCTAGTACAGTTATGCTACCGAAATCGGGCCAAAACAGGTCAATTTCAGCCCCGATTATGTGGGACAGCTCGTAGGAAATCACAGGTTTTATTCCCTCTTTGAATACAATAAAGAAATACCGAAAGGGGCGTCAATCTTTGGGGCCAACAAGTGTCGGCGTCTGCTTGGTAACGCTCTAGCTTCCAAGCCGTGTGTGTGCTTAAGTGTTAATGTAACAGACTTGGACACTCCAAGTCAAGAATCAATCACCACAGCACCAAATAACCACTTCAAAACAATTCACAGATCACAATAGATTTTGCACTGGCCCGGCGGAGTTCCGTGCCTAGAGATATTGGCCCCAAAGACTACCGCCCCTTTCGGTATTCTTTATGTATTAATCACTCTCAAAGTACAAGAGAGCGGTTATGGTTTCACTCTCAGACTCTGCGTCCAGATGCTCTGCAGAGTGAGCCCTAAATCACTTATTTATTTGTTTATTTGTTTACAAGGCATGCCCAAAAGCAGAGCCCCAAAAGCTTTCAAAAATAAAAGCAAAATTTCTCTCTCAAGAGAATAAAAATAAAGCAGTTAATTCTTCTTCTCTCTCTCTCTCTCTCTCTCTCTCTCTCTCTCTCTCTCTCTCTCTCTCTCTCTCGGCCAAATTGCGTCGCCCATAGGGCTGCTTTTCAGCTCCGCATTTTTCGGAAATCCGTACGCTAGCCACGTGGCATTTGCAACCGCCAATTTTAGGGTTTCAGCCAGAAATTAGGGTTTTTGCAGATTAGAGTTTCTGACAGAAATTAGGGTTTTTGGTAGAAATTAAGGTTTCTGCTGCCGATAGCCACGTCATCACTTTGTGACATACCCCCCTCTTCAAAGCATTGTAATCGCCCGCGATTCCGCCTGCAAAACCGACAGAAGCCATAAACCGTCTTAGCAGACACTGATTGTTAGTACCTACGTACTAGGAACACACATCTAGCACATGTACCAAATCGACAATTACATCACACGACATCACAGGATATCACTAGACATCACAGGACATCACATGACATTCAACATTCATTCGAATCTTAGACCATGATTTATCGGCAATGTAGCTAGCAATCGCATCCAGATCCAATCGGCACCTCATCGATGTCCGATTGACTAACCCCTATTGCAACCGTGTCTATTCGAGATCAATCAGATCAAAATGCTACAGTTCGGATCTTAGACCATGATTTATCGGCAATGTAGCTAGCAATCACATCTAGATCCAATCGGCACCTCATCGATGTCCAATTGACTAACCCCTATTGCAACCAATGTCTATTCGAGATCAATCAGATCAAAATGTTGCAGTCATTTTGTCTATAAGTTCCTACACTTAAAAGAAGTCAAGAACAAATCAGTATCATAATCAGGAATTCCATTTCATTAAAGTCATACAACAGAATACTGTCAACTTTCAGTATCTCTGAAGCTCAAAGAGACATCACTGACTCTAGTATCCAAATCAAGGCATCTGTTGACAAAGGAGCGGAGTGACTCCCCTCTTGTGCATCCCACTGCACCAGATCTCCGCCCAAGCTGAATTCTTGGTTCCATTTGGAGTAGACTATGCTAAACCAAAAGCCTCGAGGTAAAGTTTCACAATCTAAGGAGTATCTGCCAGGTCCTCCTCCTCCATCCACTTCGCATCTAATGCAGGATAGTTCTTGAACTTAAACAAGAACCGCCTTCGGACTTTACCTTTATTCTTCGTATCCTTATGTGCCAAAATCTGTTCAGGAACAAGGATCTCCTCGTTTTCTTCCACTTCGGGTTGCTCACCAGGCTCCCCATCATCAGGCACATCACCCTTAAAAGATTTCAAGAGACTCACATGAAATGCATCGTGAATCCTCCAAGTATCTGGCAGTTTCAGTCGGAAGGAGACATCATTTATCTTTTCAGTGATCTGGAAAGGTTCGTAGTATCGCATACTAAGCTTTGGAAAAAGCCTCTCCTTTCCCTTTTTCTTTCTTAGACATGCCTTCTCAAAACGTAAGAGCACCCAATCAATCCTCCTTCAATTTTAAGTCGCGACGATGGCGATCCACTGCCTTTTTCTGTCGTTCTTGAGACTTCTGCAAAGTCTCGCGAACCTTGGCAAAAGCCGTATCCAATCTCGCGTATATTCATCCGCTTCAAAGATCTTATCTTTCGTGCTTAGGAAGGGTGGAACCTCCGCAACACCTTCAACAATCTCAAATGGTGCCTTCCCTGTCGAAGAGTATATCGTGTTATTGTAGGAAAATTCCACCAAAGGTAAGTACTTTTCCCATTGAGTCTTCTGAGCTGAGATAAAAGACTTCAATAAATCTAGAACCACTGAATTTGCAATCTCAGATTGCCCATCAATCTGTGGGTGGAACAATGACGAGAACTGCAACCGCGTGCCAATGTTCTCCCAAATTGCCTTTCCAAAACAAACTCGTAAATCTGGGATCTCTATCGGAGACAATCGTCTCAGGCATGGCATGTAATCTCAAGATCTGGGCCACAAACAGTCTCGTTGAGTGATCCAGCTTGACTGTTTTCTTCACTGGAATGAAATGAGCATGTTTGCTAAATCTGTCAGTCCAGATACCATCGTGACCACTCTGTATTCTCAAGAGATCAAAAATGAAATCCATTGCAATACTTTCCCTGGGGCAAGTGGGTATGGGTAAAGGCTGTAACAATCCCTGTGCCTTATGCCTGTCAAACTTGACCTTCTGGCATACTAAGCAATTGCGCACAAACTCTTTCACATCCTTTTTGAGTCTCAGCCAAAAGAAGTATCTCTCTACCCTTATCATGGTGGTAGCAATGCCGCGGTGACCCGTAAAAGGTGGACAGTGGCATTCAGTCATAACCTTTTCCTCAACGACTGTGTAACGCACAACATGGTTTTTCTCATCAAGTAGCCTTCCCGAATGGAGTATCCTGCTACTATCTCCCCATCCTGCATCCGTGTGAAAATATCTACAAAATCTGTATCTGTGGCATACTAGTCGACCATATCCTCGAAGCTCCTATGATGTATCGTGGAAATAGCCAGAACCAACGGCTTCCGAAACAAAGCATCTGCCACCACATTCTTCTATCCCTGCACATGGACAATCTGGAAGTGAAACTGTGACAAGATGTTCGCCCACCGCATCTGCTTTTTCGAAAGCTGTTTCTGTGACAAGAAGTAGCGCAAACCCTGATGGTCTGTAAAGACAGTAAAATCCGCTCCGAGTACGTAATGCCGCAACTGAGAAAGACCATGGATAACCGCCAAAAGCTCTTTCTCATAAATCTGTGCTGTCATCTCCGGCCTAGAGAACAATCGGCTCTCGTAAGCAATGACATCGCCTTCATGCTTTAAGACCACACCCAGACTACAACCACAAGCATCACAATATACTTCAAATGACTTATGCAAGTCCGACAAAGTCAAAACTGGTCCTGTAGTCAATTTCTCTTTCAATGTTTGAAAGACAGTCACCTTTGTGGATCCCCACGAGAAAGGGACTCCTTCCTGTGTCAAGATATGCAAAGGAGAAGCAATCTCTGCAAACTTTCTTATGAACCGCCTATAGTACGAACAAAGTCCCAAGAAGCTTCGAACTTCATGGACATTCTTCAAATCAAGACAATCATATATAGTCTCTATCTTGGCCGGATCCATTTGCACTCCTGCTACTAAGACAATGTGTCCCAAAAAGTGTATCTCTGGTAGGAAAAATTCACTTTTCTTTGCATTAATCACTAACTTGTGATCTCGTAATGCCTGAAAGACCTGAAGCAGATGATCTCTATGTTCTGCCTCATTCCTCATTCTTGGAGAAAACAATGATGTCGTCAAAGAAAGTGCCAACAAATAGCCTGTACTCTGGAAAAATCCTGTCCATCGTCCGGTTAAATGTCGCAGGAGCATTGGTTAAGCCAAAAGGCATCACCAAAAACTCAAATAACCCAAAAGTAGTCCAAAAGGCTGCTTGTAGACATCTCCCGGCGCGGTTCGGATCTGATGATATCCACTCTTAGGTCAATCCTGCTAAAGCACGAGGATCCCTGTAACCTGTCGAGTATATCATCGATCCTAGGAATCGGAAATCTGTTCTTGATGGTGATTTTGTTGAGAGCTCTATAATCGATGCACATTCTCCAAGATCCGTCTTTTTTCAAAACCAACAACACTGGAGAGCAATACACTTAAGTACTAGGCTGAACAAGACCCTTTTCTAAGAGGTCTTTCACTTGGTTCATAATCTCTTCATTCTGTGCTCGGCTCACACGGTAAGGTGGCCGGTTTGGTGATGTGCTTCCAGGTATCAGATCAATGGTATGATCTTCACGACGAGCAAGTGGTAACTCGCCTGGTAGGCCCTCTGAGAAGCAATCGGCATGAGAGTGGAAAAAATCTTGGCGTTCTTTATCAAGTTTAGACATATTTGTCCTATCCTTATCGCTCAATTCTTTCATAAAGATCGAGTAAACAAACAGACTGAATTTCATTAATTTTGAAATGGCCAAAGCCGATACAATAGGGACAGACTTGCCCTTCAGTTTAATATCAAGTACAATGGTTCTACCCTTCTCTGTAGTCAAAGTCGCTTTTCTCGCCCGATAATCGACCACGGCATTGTTCTTGTGATACCAAGGAATCCCTAAGAGAACATCACAACCATCCAAAGGCATTATAAAGAAGTCCACATGCCCCAAATACCCCTGACAATGCAACCGAAGTTTGCCAATGACAGGTGTAATGGCTACGTCCCTGCCGGGTGCAGCTAGAACTACCTCTGCAAGTGGTCCCATCCGATCGGGAGTAATCTCGAGCCGCGCCCCCGATTCCGGTGAAATGAAGTTTCCCTTGGCTCCTCCACCAAAGAAGATCAGGGCCTCTTGATCTTTCACTTTACCCAAGCTCGGCAAAGTTCTGTACTCTGGTTCATGGTGTCGGGATCGGTACCCACACAATCTGGAACCAGTCCTATTTTCATCTTGCCTTTTCGTCCACGTTCCTCAACTACTCTCAAACTCTCAGGCCTATCGTCGTCCTTATCATTTTGTTCTTTCTGTGCCTTTTTAGAGCACTTCACGGAGATATGCCCATGTTCCCCGCATCCAAAGCACTTCTCCTCCTTGACGAATCGAGCTCGCTCCTGAGGAGTAAGCTTGGGTCGTGCATCCTTTTTCTCTGGGTTGCTCTTTTTCTTTCTACTTTCATCCATGACTCATCAACTCCTGAATAGAAGCTGACTTCTGCTCCAAGCAGTGATCTCGAATCTCTGTAGGTAGACCCAAGGTGAACCGCTCAATGTGTTCTCTGAACGAGATCTTCTTGAATGAAGAGGCGGGTAGAAAAGAGCTCCAGAATCTCTCACAGTAAGCATTTATTGTATCTTTCTTGGTCATCCGAAGATGGTTCCAAGCAGCTCGTATATCTCATTCATACTCTTGCGTCAACCAAGAAGAAATAAAAAGCTTCATAAATTTCAGTCATTTAACTGGCGCAATCTTGTTTAAAAGAAGCGTAGACCACCAAGTACGAGCATTCCCCTTAGAGTAAGAGGCAGCTCTCCGAATCTCGGAGTGCTCTAAGTAGCATCCTCCCGCGAAAGCGATGTCAAATTGCTATATAAAAGACAACCTTCGAAGCATCTGAGTATCCTGAAAAATTATCAAATTTGATCGAGTGTCCACCTTCCTTAAATCTCAGACTTTCTTCCTTTTACCTTCCAGAAAGTCGTATTGGTTGGCTTTATAAAAATTCTTCTTGTTCGCATAAAAGTTTCCATCATCGGAATCTGAGCTGTCTGTAGACGAGCCCTCAATAGAACTGTCAGTCTCTGGGCGAGATTTAGCCTTCTTTGCCTTTTTCTTGCCCTTTCCGAAGCGTTGTTTCTTGCTTCGCTTTTTGCCTTTTCTGTCTTCTTCGCTCGAATCTGAAGAGCTAGAAGAACTGTTAGAAGAAGAAGAAGAAGAAGAACTGGGTACTCTTTCAAATCGAACACGCTTCTTCTGTTTCTTTGCGTTATCAAATGTCGACTGACAACCCAAATAACCCGGGAAGTCAGTGCCTTTCTTCTGCTTTTTGGCTTTCTTTTGCGCGTCAAAAAGCTGAGCAGTCCGTGCATCAACCACCTCTTCTAATTCCTTCTCTGAATATGTCTTCGGACGAGGAGGTTTCTTGAGAGCATGTTTCGGGGGTGCTGTTGTGGTTTTCTGCCACTGCTAGTGCACTTCTTGAAAAGCAGTCTCGCTCATATATTTTGCCAATTTGGGGTCCTTCGCAAAACTGAGCATCATCTTTCTTGCATCGCCGATCAATTGATGAGGCTCTATCTCTTGTTGCTCCGCTTGAGTAGGCCGAGGCGGGCCATACTCTCTGCCGGAATCTTCGTTGTGATCCCTGCCCGCATTTCCAGATGCAGAGGGAGTCGACTGATCCTTGCGTGAAGCCATAGGTGCCGCGGAAAAAAACAAATTGGGGATCAGGTTTCTCATAGAAGAAAAATCGGCCGTGCTCTGATACCACTGTAATAGACTTGGACACTCCAAGTCAAGAATCAATCACCACAGCACCAAATAACCACTTCAAAACAATTCACAGATCACAATAGATTTTGCACTGGCCTGACGGAGTTACGTGCCTAGAGATATTGGCCCCAAAGACTAGCACCCTTTTCGGTATTTCTTTAAGTATTAATCACTGTCAAAGTACAAGAGAGCGGTTAGGGTTTCCCTCTCAAACTCTACGTCCAGATGCTCTGCAGAGTGAGCCCTAAACCACTTATTTATTTGTTTACAAGGGATGCCCAAAAGCAGAGCCCCAAAAGCTTTCAAAAATAAAAGAAAAATTTCCCTCTCTCTCAAGAAAGTAAAAATAAAGCAGTTAACTCTTCTCTCTCTCTCTCTTGGCCAAATTGCGTCGCCCATAGGGCTGCTTTTCAGCTCCGTGTTTTTCGGAAATCCGTACACTGGCCACGTGGCATTTGCAGCCGCCAATTTTGGGGTTTCAGCCACTTTTAGGGTTTCAGCCAGAAATTAGGGTTTCTGCAGATTAGGGTTTTTGGCAAAAATTAGGGTTTGCAGGAATTAGGGTTTGCAGGAATTAGGGTTTTTGGCAGAAATTAGGGTTTTTGCTGTCGGTAGCCACGTCATAACTTTGTGACAGTTAATTCCCGTCTCGCAAGTTACCTTTGCAAAGTTCTCTCTGTGTGTGAAAGTAAAGAATTTTGGGTGAAAGCCTACATCTACCGCCCTACGGGCCGGTTTCAAGGTTCCGTTGCCGGGACAAAATCATTTTTTCCTCAAGAAGTGAACCTCGATTGTAAAGACACAGAGTACAGGAACGCGGGATTACACTATGGCCGACAAAGGGAAGGGCATTATGGAAGAGGGTTCCTCTTCGAAGGACAGACAGGAAGTTCCTATGGTGTTCAAGATTGGCGAGAGCTCACGGCCACGCCCTCCTGTACCTCCTGTTGATGTGAATGTCCTTCCAATACAGGGCTTTATGACTGGACAACTTGAGGATGATGCGTTCAGGACTCAGTTAGTTGCCGCGGTAAATGTGTTTTCGCAACTGGTGCAAAACCCAAGGTTTATGGTGTTCTTGCAAGCACCACCAGTGCTACAGCAAAATAGGCAACCTACACTGCGAACAGAGCTTGTTGAGGCTCAAGCCCAAGTACTTCATGTGTCTCAGCAGGATAGGGAACACTCGCATGTTGCGGAGTCGGGGGCTCCAAAACAGGTTCCTCCCGTCCTTGAACAGGTGGCTAGAATGCCTATTTCGCAGGCTATGCCAGTTCATCCCGCCACCTTTCAGAGCCGCATGCCGTCTTGAATGGACAAGGAGCTGGTTACCAGGCAATGCATCCAGTTTTTCCACCACCCACGGTACATCCTGGGTATTTTAGGGGTGGATCTGTGGTCCAAAGTATGTCTGGTTATGCGTCTGGAAGTCAGCCGTACATCCCAAGAACATTGTTTGGGGGTATGCAAGGCATGATGCCAAACCCCATGTATGGTAGCATCGGCATGCAACAAGGCTTTCAGAGCAACCAGGGCCAGTTTGGGGTGCCACAGGGTCATTTTGGCATGGCTGGTTTTTCTAGACAGCAGCCAAATATGGCACCTATGACGCAAAATGTCAATGGCCAAGACGCGCCGATGATTCCTACTACAGTGCCCATGTTGCAGACAATTTCTTATGACAATTTGGGGGCACTAGAAAAGCCGAAAGCTTACAAAGAAGGTGATGCAGCTGTAAAGTTTAGCACTTTCAGCGCTTTCGAGGATAAGGCAAAGGCTCTTACTTTTTTCCAGCAGTTTGATACAGCTTATGTAGGAGAAAATTTTAGAGAGGCCTCTAAGGTCAGGAAAGCTACCACTTTCTTGAAAGACAATGCGCTTACATGGTGAACGACATTGTTAATGCAAGGACAGGCACCCGCCACATTGGTCTGCTTCAAGCAAATGTTTGCATATGCTTGGCTGTCAAATGAATTTGAAGCCAACGTCATGACAGATTGGCACCAGCTTACTTTGGCTACTTGCAAGATCTTGCTGAAGTACAATCGCAGGTTTTGTAAAGCGTTACTCTCAATGACCTCCTATAGATTTGTGCCATTGACAGAGCAGATAGAGTACTGTTGTGGGCTGCCTAAAGGGCTTCGGGACTACTGTACCAAGAACAGTGGCTACCCTCACCTAGCTCCTGGAAGTTGGAAGTTGCTAACACTAGTCTTGCCTTGTTGAAAGGAGAGGACGATGGGTTTCTGAGCAACGAGAAAGGAGGGTAGAAAAAGACAAATTCAGCGAAGAAGCCCTTTGTGAAAACGGCTCCTGAAGCGTCACAAGGATCAGAAAAGGCCAACACGGATAAGGACTCAGCCAGGACTTTCTAGAGCGCAGGCAAAGAAACAAAGGTCTTGATGGCTGAAAACAAATGCTTTATATACGAGCAGCCTGGTCACTTTGCTACCAATTGTCCACAAAGGAAAAGACCAACTGACTCAGATGATAAAGAGGACCAGAAAGGCAAGAAGCCTAAACCCACGGCAGGTTTGGTGCCAGATATGGTGGGTGACAGGCCCAATACAGATGCCAGTGAGTTATGTAGAACCTGGGGTAAAGTTAGAGATCAGACGGCACTCATCTTCTTTGATCCAGGTGAGAAAGCAAACTTTATCTTACCAGAGTTAGCTATGAAGCTGGGCATCAGAGCTGAAGAGATGGGGTACACGGCAGAGGCAGGGTTGGCATGTCCTGGCCACTCAGAGTGTGTTACTCGCATTATTGGAAAGCTGCGTCTGCATATTCATTCATATGTAGACACAGAAGAATTTTATATCATGCCATTGGAAGAGTGCGATGCGCGGCTTGGAATTCCGTGGATGTTCAGAGTACATGGCGTGCTGGATGCCTTCAGCAAGACGATCACCCTTCAGCATAGAGGCAAAACTCATGTTTTGGATGTAAAGCTGAAAGGGGAGTCTGTCCCTATTGTATCTGCTTCCGCTATCACTTCTGTAATAAAGAATCATCTTTCTGTGTACTTGATTTTTGCACGTGATGTCTCAAATAATTGTCAATCAAATTTATCTATCTTAGATAAAGAAAGATCAGCATTTTTGCAAGAGTTTATTGACTGTTTTTCTGATTCATTACCGTCGCAATTGCCGCCAGAGAGACCTGAGGACCATCGGATAGATTTGGTGCCAGGGTGTAGGCCACCAAATAGACCTCCCTACAAGGTTAGAGCCACGCAGCAGAAAGAGATTATGGGCCAGGTTGAGGAGTTATTAGAGAAGGGGCTGATTCAACCTACTTCCTTTTGCTCCCCAGTGCTCCTAGTACAGAAAAAGGATGGCTCATGGTGCATGTGTATTGATTACCGTGCGTTGAATAAGAATACCATCAAGAATAGGTTTTCTATTCCAAGGATTGATGATATTCTTGATCGTTTAGAGGGTGCTGCAATTTTCAGTAGGACAGACCTTAAGAGTGGGTACCATAGATTCGTATGAGGCCAGAGGATGTGCACAAGAGTACGTTTCGAAAGACATTTGGTCTTTATGAGTTCCTAGTGATGTCGTATGGTCTAACAAATGCTCCTGTCACGTTCAACAAGATGATGGACCGGATTTTCCGCTCGCATCAACAGTTTGTTGGGACATTCTTCGATGACATATAGTCTATTCGAAGAATGAAGAGGAGCATAGGCGTCACTTGACCATTCTGTTCGAAGAGCTGCGCAGTCACATGTTACTTGTCAATCCTAAGAAAAGTGAATTCTTCTTGGAAGAGATCCACTTTCTTGGCCACATAGTCTCAAAGGATGGTGTCAAAATGGATCCCGCAAAGGTTGAAGCTATTAAGACATGGCAAGACTTGAAGAATGTGCACGATGTCATAAGCTTCTTGGGATTGTGTTCCTACTATAGAAGGTTTATCAGGAATTTTGTAGAGCTATATAGCATCACCTCTTCACGCTTTGCAAAAGAAAGAGGTCACTTTCAGATGGACCCAAAAAGAGATTTCAGCTTTTAGTCTCTTAAAGGAAAAGTTGACTTCAGATCCAGTAATTGTTTTGCCAAATCTTAGGAAGTCATATGTGGTCCGATGTGACGCATGTGGAAGTAGCATCGGATCAATGCTAATGCAAGATGGACGGGTAGTAGCGTATGAAAGCCGAATTTTGCAAGGGCCACAGAAGACTATGCAAGTCTATGAGAAAGAGCTCTTGGCCGTGATTCATGCGCTTTCTACTTGGAAGCACTACCTCTTAGGTGCTGATTTGTTGTCCAAACAGACCATCAGACCTTGCGATACTTCTTGACACAGTCAAAGTTATCCGAACAGCACATGCGATGGGAAAACATTCTTTCTATGTTCCACTTCCAGATTATGCATGTGAAGGCAAGAAGAAAGTTGTGGCTGATGCGTTATCAAGGAAGCCATAAATTTCAACTATGTCAATTCCTTATCATCATGAGCTCGATGACATGAAGGAATTGTTGCTAAATTGGCTTTATCTCACAGAAATAATTCTATATGAATTGTTATATTTATAAGTGAGAGGGTTTTCTCGCTTGGGACACCAAGAAAAATAATTCTGAATGAATTATTGGAATTTTAAGTGAGAGGGTTTTCCCAACTGGAGACATCCGAGTAGAGAGTATTCCTAGTGCGTCGTTCGGAGTAATGACAGGAGCACTATGAACGGGAATATCTGTAAGGCCACCAGGAACGGATACTTCTGATGTGTCACATCGGATGAGTGACAAGGAGCATCGGGAAGTAGTATCTGACTATCACGGATATCTCTGATGTGTCATAGGATGGGTGACATAGAGCATCGCGAAGGAGATTATACCGTAAGTTCGGTAGGAGAGGACTAAGTGATGGGTATTCCTGATGCATCACAAGGTGGGTGACGGGTGCATCGGAAAGGGAATATCCATAGTCAGGAGGATACCTAGAGGAAAAGGAGTGTAGCAAAACCACATACCATTGCATAACTCAGTAGCCAAAATTACTGTTGAAGAACTGCCACACAAAGACTGCAGAGTGCACAGCAGCTCATCAACAATATCTTCACTGTACACCACATCTGAAGCAAGAACTAGAAAATAAAAAAACTTTGTTAGGTCATCAAAACAGGTCTTTTAGATTGTGTTAGGAGCAACTGCAACCACGCAAAATCAAGTGAAAAGTAACGTATCCACCAATTCGTGAGAAACCTTTTTGCCACCCTCAACAATCTCAAAAGGTGCCTTGCCTATTGACGAATGCACCGTATTGTTGTACGCATACTCAAGCATATGTTCCCACTTGCCCTTATTATCTGACACATAGCATTTCAACAGATTTAAGATAGTAGAGTTAGCCTCTTTTGACTGTCCATCAGTTCGTGGATGAAATGAGGATGAAAACTTGAGCGTAGTGCCCATGTTTTCAAACAAGCCTCTCCAAAACAGGCTAGTCATACGAGGGTCACAATCACTAACAATCGACTGGGGCATACCATGGTACTTGAAAACATTGTACATAAACAACCGTGCCATCCCAACAGGATGATAGTGATTCATTAGAGACACAAATCTCATCCCCCAGGAGTGGTGCAATGATAGAGAGTGGTATTGGGAGCTCATTTAAGGCCTAACACTTTGGTTCATCTGGCGAGCCCGCTGCTTTCACATTTTCGAGGCTCGACCTGTCTCACCGACAAAGATTGTTCCGGCCACCATTGTGGTTGTTCCCCCCTCCCATCTCGTGATTTATCTTTCATTGTATAAATCTTGTCTTTTCATTGGGAGAGTCTCTAGCCTTCTATAGTAGAGGCCATTTGTAGCCCTTTGGGCAATATTCTTAACAAATGGAAGGATCTCTCTCTTGGGAAAACAAAATTACTTATACCTCAAGCATGAGGGGGTCATGACACATGTAAATCTCAGGACACATGACTATAGGGATGTTGGAAGAGTGCTAGTGGAAGCCTTTGAGTCAACTACCTCCAATCCTCCTAGAGCAGGAGACACCGATGGTTATGATGGCAAAGACAATTTCCTACCTATTAAGGAAAATGATAGAGAGCAAAAGGCTTCACTGCCCAAGAGATGGAGTAAGTAATTGCAAAGCTGAATCATTATGTTCCAACCCCTTTTCCTAAGGATGAGGACATTCATCAGGAATGGATGCATATACTTGCAAGCATTAACACGAGTACATTAGAGTTGAGAACACAGCTCTACCAAGATGGATATGACATAGTACCAATACAAGTGTTTACGACTATGATTGCGGGTACTCACCATGCACACACCAGTGTTGGCCAGTTGAGGAGGCCCGATGGTCTGTTTCTACAAAGCCTGAGGATATGCACCCAATTGCTACTGACATTTATTGTGAGTTGCTTTCAGCCGGAGCCACAGTCAGAGCATCGAGATGCATGCAAACAGCAGATGTGGACACAGATGCCTTGTTTAGTCACTGAGGAGATGCGTCAGAGGCTTGAGAGCCCTCTCCAACCAAAGGAGCCACAGGAGGCCCTCAGGGCACTACCTTGGGGTAGCTGCCCAAGGGAGGATGGTTTGACTCCCACTGTCACGTGACACATCCAACCCCATGTGTCCGTGGACAAGCTACAGCATGATCAGGGTTCAGTTCAGTCAAGTCAGTCTAGAATAGGAAGTGATCTGGCACTTTTGTGAGTCTGTTCGCAGACCGTGCATGTCCAAACACTTAGATTAGATGCATATCCTTTGATTGCACATAGCATGACCATCAGATCCCATCAGGAGCATTTTTACAGTACATCAGACCTATTTTCCCTATTTTTGACATTTTTCACTTAATATTTTTAAGTGACTTTTGTTGGAAAGTAGGTAGGGCAATTGTGCTAAGTTTGTATAAATAAAAACCTAGCGCTAGCACTTTCTGGCAGAAGAGGCAGCAAGAGCACCTCGCCTCAACAGGCAACTTCTTAGCAGAATCCAAGAGGCCTAGCGTTTTTTCTCCACAGCAACAACCTAGCGTTTTGGACCAAATCAGCCAGCGTTTTTGCACTTGCAGATTCCGGCGACAATAGAACATCAGATCAGCCTAGCGTTTTGCATTTGGAGGACAACCAGCAGCAGCGAAGCAAAATTCAGCCCTAGCGTTTTTGCATCTGCAGGACAACTCAGCGTTTTGCAGATCATCGCGACAGAATCAGCCATAGGACCAGCGTTTTCAGTTTTCGTCCTTTAGACACCGAAGATCAAGTCACGAACCTTGCAGATCTAACCTTCTTGCAACAGATCCTCGCCGCACGATCAGTTTCCGCAAGGTTTACAATTTCAGCCCGGAAAACGCAGATTTCAGCATCTGCGTTTTCAGCGCGTCGTCGTCGCATCGTCGTCATCGACATCGTCACCAACATAGAGTCAGAATTCAGAAGATAAGGATTTGCAGATTTCAGCCCTTAGCATTTTCAGATTTCAGCCCGTCTTGTCGTCGTCGACATCGTCGGCAAGTCCAAGCATTGTAGAGATTTGTGCAATCATAAGTAGAACACTCTCGCCATAGAGGGTGGGGCCTTCGGAAGAGGGTTTTACGTCTCTGGTGTCGTATTCTCTTCTCTATCTCTCAGTCTCATACACTTTCACGCACAGTGTCCATTCACTTTGTTTATGTCCATTGCACTCTCTCATTAAGAACGGAAGGCTCTCCCTTCCATAAGAACAAAAGGAACCTTGAGCACAGTTCGGAGCACTCATCTTGAGCAAAGTTCAAACATTCATTCCGCTGCACCTAACACCCAGCTTCTCCTTGGAGTATTAGGAGTTGCTTTGTCGAGACATTTGTAGTGCTTACCAGCACATTCTGCACACTAGGGAATTGCCAAACAACATGAGTGAGAGATGGATCTATCTTATCCCCAAGGAGGCAGGCTCCCTGAACGAGATACGACAATGGTGACACATAACCATTCTCAACTCAGCCTACAAAATCTTAGCGAAGGCTCTGAGTTTGAGAATTCTGCCGCTACTTCAAAGCATTATACATGAGACACAGAGGGGCTTTGTCAAGGAGCGCACAATCCTTGACAACATCTTTACCTTCTGGGAGGCGATTGCCCTCGCACGTCTCCAAGGAGAGGATCTTGTGGTACTCCTCGATTTTGAGAAGGGTAAGACAGAGTTGACAAGGGCTTCGTTGAGGGCACTATGCGACGGATGGGATTTTGAAGATGCATGGATTAGGGAAGTGTCAGCTCTTTACAGGTGTGCGCACAGTCAAGTGTTGTTGGCAGGGCGTAAAGGAAACGCTTCATGCTCACACAATCGGTTTGACGGGGCTGCCCCCTTCTTGTTTCTCTTCTATGTTGAGGCGATGAGCACGTTTTTGACCACACAAGAGGTTGGTTTACGTGGAGTACAGCTGCCTATTCGCGGGAGTTTGAACGATGAGTTTGTTGATGACGCAGGCATGTGTTTGGATGTCTGGGAGGCCAACTTGCACAGGTGTGAGCAGTCTCTTGAGGTGTTCTCTTGTGCGTCGGGAGCATCGATCAATTGACGAAAGACAATGGCTTTCTAGGTTGGTAGTGCTTCCATGCCCAATTGGTCGCCTAGAGAGGGCTTTCAATGGATCCCTCTAGGGACACCAATATGCTACTTTGGGCTGTTTGGTTGGTTTGGATCTGTCACCAGTGTAGCAAACTGCTCCTCTCCTCCCTTCAATCATGAGAAAAGTGCTCCATTGGAGCTGAGCACGGCTTTCTCTTGCCGGTAGGGTTATGGTGGCCAACCAGGTATTGGCCACTATGTGGTACATCACGTCTTGCTGGATTTACATCACGTCTTGCTGGATTTTCTCGCGATCTTGCAACGGCCAGTTGAAGAAGCTAATCGGGAACTTCTTGTGGTCAGGGCGAGACACACAATTGGCTCAGGCCAAGGTCTCTTGGTAGGTCATCACCTTGCCTTGCTCTCATCGAGGGTTGGGGATCATTGACTGGGCACGAAAGAGTAGAGCCCTCCTTGGGAAGCTTGTGGTCAGAGGACTTCTTCCAGGGGAGAAGCCTAGAAGGAGCTGTTGCTACAAAATTTAGAAGATCCGTGAACAGATCAGTGCGGTCTGGATGTGATTCCTAAATCAATTACAATGATCATGATTCGTATCTAAGATCTCAAAATGTGATGCGACTGTTCACTAATTGGTATCTTTGTACAAGTGCTAGATGTGTGCAATCTGTTGTGTCTTTGTGAACAAGCAATGAAGAAAGAAATACCAAAATGGGTGCCAATCTTTGGGGCCAATGCATCTGGAAGTGGAACTCCGCCGCTTCGTGTTGACTCTCTCTCTCTCTCTCTCTCTCTCTCTCTCTCTCTCTCTCTCTCTCTCTCTCTCTCTCTCTCTCTCTCTCTCTCTCTGTTGTGTCTTTGTGAACAAGCAATGAAGAAAGAAATACCAAAATGGGCGCCAATCTTTGGGGCCAATGCATCTGGAAGTGGAACTCCGCCGCTTCGTGTTGACTCTCTCTCTCTCTCTCTCTCTCTCTCTCTCTCTCTCTCCAAGTTCAGATGTTGCAATTTCTGTTCATTTGTTGCTATTCATTTTCTCGCTTGGCTGTCCAACCTCTTACAGTTGCTAACAGAACATTGGTATCATTCATAAATTGGGCTAAACACGTCTCCTAGGCAGCTCTTGGGAGAGTCACGGATGAATGAGGCCCTTGTGCATTTTTCTCAACAAGGTGATTACGGCCCTCTACAAGCCGTAATTCCAAACACGAGGAGAGGCAGAAGGCAACTTTGCCTGCCGACCTTTGTAAACTGAATTGCTCCGACAGGTTTTATTGATGACATTGTTTAATTATTGAGCTTGAAAAATTTGTCTAATTGGAAAAAACTGTAGAATCTAGCTGCTAAAGCTGGGACCCAAGGGTACACAAAGGCGCTCAATGCAAAGGGGGATGCTCCTGACATAAATTTTTTTTTCCCGAGAAAAAGATCCTTCTATTAGTTAATGAAACTGCCCATAGGGCTACAACCACCTCTACAAGAGAGGGCTACAACAATCATGATGGGGAGACTCTCCCAATGAAAAAACAGCATCTGCATATGTACAATGAGCCTAAATCAAGAGATGGGAGGAGGGAAAAGTCACACAGGTGGACGGTAGTGCCATCTGAGCACACCCTGGACCATGATGAAAAAAGGCCCAAGACGCCAGAGTCGAAGGAAAGCCTCTATGTGCTCTTGCATGCGGTCGGAGCTGCCCTGGAGTCTCTCAAACTGTCCTCTGAGAGTATGGATCAGCTCTAGCCAAAGATCCCGAACAGTCTCTGCAGGTGGTACAGGGCGAGCCTAGAAGATGCGGAAGCAGCAGGCCCGCCATATGAACCAGAGTGTCAGGCCGCTGATGAGCTCCCAACACTCCTCTCTCTCACTGCACCACTCCTGTGGAGTAAGCTCTGTAGCAGGCTGGAGTGTAGGTCGACCCCCTCTGCATCACTATCATCTTGCTGGTGGAGAATAGCTCAAACTGAAGTGCCAGGCTCAAACTGACGCCGACTCTCCACAAGATGGCTGAGAGACCACTATGTACAAGCCAGCTCTCAACTGTTGTAGCTCAGTGTGCGACCAGCCAGCGACCAGCCACTGGAACAAAGTGACTCGCCTCGGCTGTCTGGAGTCCCACAACCTCTCCCAAAATGTTGCCAAGAACTCAGCTGTGAGACCCTCCTCCTGCCAATGAGGTGTTGCAGCAAGATGAGCCTCTCTCTGCGCTTCCAGTATGTGACGTCCTAGTCAAACAGTGTGCTGAAAGAAAGGAACACCTGGATGTTTTGCTGAGGAGAAAGGGTCCCTCCAAAGCCACTCTCGAGGATCCCACTATACTCGTGCTAGTGGACAACTCTCCCAAGCCCACAGTCTCCAGTGGCCAGTCTCAAGAGCTGCTGGGTCAGGATCGATGACACAAGTCCTCCCACAGATGCCCACCACTCTGATCCTCTGAAAACAGCACTCTGCCACCTCTGGGGCCTCTACTGCAACTCAGTGTAAGCGTCCCTCACCCTGTAGCTCGAAAAACAGGGAGGGTATAGTCTCTGAGCAAGCTAGAACTGAGATGAGAACCTCCAGTCGCGTGAAGGCCCCCATCCATCTGGGCGTTGCTGACTCTAGAGGTGTGAGCCACTCAGCCAGTATTGCCTCTGAGATGTCCTGACACATGCTCTGTACCCCTCTCATGCCCTGTAGCTGAATGCCATGTAGCTGAATGCCCTAAAGCTCCTTTGACAAGCCTGAAAACTGCAGCCAGTCACCTAAAGTGCGTGTTGGACCCTCTGCCATGGGACCCCGGGAAACATGAGGCCGACTACCAACCAAGTGGCCTCTCTGAGTGCTAACCATGGGGTTCCAAACAAGGGACTGTCTCAGGCGCTCCTCCGTGAAAGTAGGCTAACGCTGCTCCAGGCCTCTCCGGAGTTGCTCCCAAGATCGAAGCAAACCCACAGCGAAGCGGTCCTCGAGTCTCCTGCTCAAGGCAACTCTGCGCATCTCTGTGAAAATTCATCTGGTCGAGGGTCGCCAAGGGCCTCCAGCCTGAGGCACCCTAGCACTAAGCCGCTGAAGCAAGAACTCCTTCCAGGGCTCCTCTCTTGGAAGGAGTCCTCTGACGATAAACTTCCCGAGAAGGGCTCTGCTTTGCTCTGCTGTGTTGGGTCTATGATCCCCAATCCTCCCTGAGAACAAGAAAGAATGATGACCTGCCATGCCACTTTGGCCCAGGCTATCTGAGTGTCAAGCCCTGACCAAAGGAAGTTCCTGATCAGCCCGTCTCCCTGGCTGATACAAGAACTCAAAAAGATCCAACAAGAAGTGATGTACCACATAGTAGCCAACAACACCTGGTTGGCCACTACAACTCTGCCTGCCAGAGAAAGTCGTGCAGAGCTCCAATGTAACAACTTCCTCCTGTCCATCAGGAGGAGGGGAGCAATCTGCTGCTCGGGAGACGAGCCCAAACCAACCTAACAGCCCAAGTACCGAGCTACAGTCCCTGGGGGAATCCACTTGAAACCCTCACCTGGCATCCAATCAAGCCTAGGAGCACTACCAACCAAGAAAGCTAGTGTCTTTCTCCAAATGATCAGTGCGCCTGATGCACAACAAAAAGTCTCAAGAGCCTGCTCACACCTGTTAAGGTTGGCCTCCTGGACATCCAAGTACAAGGCTGAGTCGTCTGCAAACTCAGCGTCCAGTAGCTCATCTCCCCGAATAGGGAGCGCTAAGCCACGTAAACCAACTTGCTGTGAAACCAAAAACTTGTTCATCGCCTCAGCATAGAACAGAAAGAGGAAGGGGGCAAGAGGGCAATCCTACCTGACCGAACGTGTGAGCATGAAACGATCACCTCCACCTCTTGACAAAAGTGCCTGACTGTGTGCCCGTCTGTACAGAGCTGACACACTTCTGATCCAAGCATCTGAGAAGCCCATCCTGCGTAGAGTGCCCTCCAAAAAGTCCCAGTCAACTCTGTCGTAGGCCTTCTCAAAATCGAGAAGAAGTATCACCAGATCCTCACCATGGAGCCGCGCGAGGGCAGAAGCCTCCCAAAAAGTAAAGATGTTGTCAAGGATACTACGCTCCTTGACAAAACCTCATAGTCACAAGGGACGCATTCCGGGACGGGGGAACGGGGGACGGGGGATGGGGCTGAAATGGATTTTTAGTGTAAAAAAGAGAGCGGGACGGTAAGTGGGGACGGAAAAGTGGGGACGGGAAGTCCGAAAAAGGGCGTCCCCTGTTACTATGCAAAACCTATCTGTGTCCCATGTATAATGTTCTCTAGAAGTGGCTGAATCCTCAAACTCAGAGCCTTGGCAAGAATTTTGTAGGCTGAGTTGAGGATGGTGATGGGGCGCCACTGTCGAATCTCATCCAAGGAGCCACTCTCCTTGGGAATGAGGTAAATCAGGCCCTAACTCATGCTGTCTCTTTCCTGTGTGCAAGATGAACTGAAGCATTGCAGAGATTTGAGCCAAGCAAGTCCCAGTACTGCAAGAAAAAGCTGGGAGTCAAGCCATCCTCACCTGGACAGCTACCACGGGGGAGTGCTCTAAGAGCCGTGTATAGCTCCTCTAGTTGAGGGGTAGCTCAAGCCTCTGGCACATCTCCTCAGTCACAAGACAAGGCATCTGTGCCCACACCTGCTCTCTGCATGCATCCTAACGCTCTGACTGAGGCTCTGCAAACAGTAGATCACGGTAGAAGTCAGTAGCAACTGCATGCATGTCCTCTGGCTCTAAAGCAACTGACCCATCCAGCCTCCTCAATTGGCTCACCTTAGCATGCGTATGCCAAGGTCCCACTGCCTCAAAGAAAGCGCCTGTCACTCTGTCACCCACTGGGTCAACTGAGATGTCTGTCGATGGAAAGCAAACTCATGGCGCCTCTCCTCTGTGCTAACGAGCTCCTTGCGAGCCTGCTGTAACTGCTCCTTCAACCAAGGACTATCTGGATGCTGCTCTTGCATCCTCTGCAAGGAAGCAACGCCCTATCGGAGACGCTGCTCCTCCTCTCTCGCTGCAGCCAGCAAGCGAGCCGAAGAATCCTGAAGAAAGAATCGTCTAAGCTGAGCAAGTCCTGAGGCCACTCTATCAGCAGGAGAATCCTGCATGTCTAAGCTCTGTCCAAAGAGCCTCCACTCGCTCTCTGAGCGCAGAGTCCAGCAAGACCCTCTCAGGGATGCGTAGCATCGTGCTCCCCCTCCTCTACCTATCAGTCACTGTGAGAATCACTGGTGCATGGTCCGAAAAGGAAGTCCCTGCCAGAATGCCAACTGTCCCACCCAAGTTACAGAAGTGGTAACTAGTGTAGAAGCGATCTATCCGAGATAGATTCATGCCTCCCACTTTGCGGTCCGAATGAGAGAAGGCCAGCAAGTTGTCTGGGGGCCTCACAAAGCTAGAATGCTGCCACACATCTAAAACCCGCAGTCATACAAAACCTCTCCCAAGCTGCCAGCTCAACTCCATGCACAGTAAGTATGGCTACCACCAATCCTGTCATAGGGGTCCTCCGACATGTTGAAGTCACCCCCTATGCACCATTGCTCTGCCTGCGGCAGAGACTCAACAATCTGAGACCAAAACTCTGCACGTGCACTCGCCATAGAGACAACCCTGAACCTGCATAGTGATCCACGGAGCCCTGCCTGGCACAATAATCCCTCTGCCCACAATGGCCTACTGCAAAGAATCCACAATAGTCATACATACCCCGCCCTGGATGCCTCCAGGTCCATCTGACCAAAAGGTCTCATATCGTCCACGCAAAAGCTGACCACAACGGCTCTCACACAAATGATGCTCCTATAACATAAGAAGGTCGATCTCTCCTCCCACAAGGAATCATTGAAGCTCCTCACGCAGTCGGCCCCTCTGACGCTGAAATTGGGACCCACCTAATCCCTGTACGTTCCGTGAGATGATCCTCTTGGGGAGCAAGAGAGGACTGATGCTGCAATAGCAGCTAACCGTGCTATCTTCGAGGCACGCTTGGACGGGGAGTAATCCGCATCCAAGCGTTCTCGAGATGGGCGTGAGAGCAAAGAGTGCCTAGCCCAAGCCCAAGTAGAACGAGCCGTGCACAAAGCAACCTCCTCTGTCTGAGAGTCCTCATGTATGTGTACATAGCATGGAAGGCACTGCATGTCAGCAAAGAAGTGAACCACAATGTGTCTACATCCTGCTGCGTCTGGACGTGTCACAGAAAACTTGGCCAACGGCCATAGAGTCTAAAGCAAGTCTATAACCCCTAGGTCTCCCATGTGATGAGAGAACTCTAGGGCCATAGAGTCTAAAGCAAGTCTATAACCCCTAGGTCTCCCATGTGATGAGAGAACTCTAGGGCCATAGAGTCTAAAGCAAGTCTATAACCCCTAGGTCTCCCATGTGATGAGAGAACTCTAGGGCCTGTGTCTGTAACCACTCCAACACTGAATCTATAGTCCACTATGCCTGGTCCCTGCCGCATAGGGTAAAAGAGAAGCCAACCGCTGAGTCTAAGGCCTTTATCCCCCTAGCTGGCTAGGAATAGTACATGAACTCTGAAGCAGGCTGCCTCAAGGTCTGGTGAGGGGTCATCGAGAAACCGGGTAAAGTCATAGGCAAAGAAATCTCAACAACGACAAATGTCGAAGCTCGTCAGACCACGAGGAACTGCTGCAAAGGGGGACGTTTGCACCAGAAGAGGGGGTCGCAAGAAAGTCTGTCCCTCTCTCGCCAAGCGACTCGTAGCAAAAGCGCAACCAAGAGATCTCCTGGCAGCCGAGGAAGGCCCTGCCCCCTGGGATGGTTGCGGAACTAGAGCGAGAGGAGATGGGGGAGAAGGGGGAGAGGGGGGGCGAGGGGGAGTAGCAGAGGGAGGAAGACGAGATGGAAAGGCAGAGGGAGGAGGAGGAGCGGGGGGGGGACGGAAGAGGGTGGGAAATCGAGGGGAGGAGGGGCTGTCGAGGATGAGGCTGAGGTGGAGACTAGAGCAAGGACCTCGTCCTACTGAAGAGGGTCAAATCGGTTCCCCGTGGGAACCCACTCCTGCTGGGCAGGAGCCTGGAGTCCACTCTGAGTGCCAGGCTGGCGAGGTGGCCCCTGTCGACGACCACCACGAACCTGCTTCCAGCCCTCCTCCGCTTGAGTCCCAGGCTCAGAGGGTGGCTCTGCCTGCGTACTCTATGACTCTGACTGCTGTTGTTGGCCAGCCCTTGAGGGATGGGGCTAGGCCTGTGGTGTAGGTCGGGGTCTTCTCCGTGGACAGGCCTTCGCAAGATGGCCGATTGTCAACAAATGAAATTCGGGAGGCTCGAATACTCCACGCTCTGTCGGAACCAACCTCCCCTCACCCGAGGAAGTAGGATGACCTTCGAGAGAGTGTGGGTGTCCCTAACCAAAACACGTACTGAGGGGATGTCAGCCGCCTTGGCAGCTACCGAGGTTGCCGTGCGAGGTGTCTCCAGGACAGTCCCAATCTCGAAGCCTATCCTGGACAAAAGTGGTAAGTACTCCCTCCTCAAACCAGGAAAGCAGACGGAGATGGGAAGGTCTGTCTCCTCTACGAGAACAACTGTAGCTGGGTCAAAACCATGCCTCCATTGTCGAAAGTGGGCTCGAACTGCTCGGATGGACAAGGGGCTCATCGAATGACCTTGATCGCCATCTCGGAAGTCTCGAACTCTATCTAATAGTAGCCGCGTTCGAGAAATTGAACATCCAAGATCTTGCCCACCTCTGCGAGAAGGCGGGCCTGGAGAAGATCACGCAGCTCTCCTCTGATGGGTCTGGTGCCGAGAATCTTGCAGATGACGGAAGTCGCCTGAAGGCGTTCCACCTCTACGGCTAGGCTCGCTTGCTCTGTCGGTGAGAAAGCAAGTCGAATGGTGAGCTCAGCGGGGGTCGGGCGAGGGGACTTTATTGGAGTCCCTCTGTGGTGGAGCTTGAGCCTCCATCTGTGTCTGCTGCTGTGAAGAATGGGCGAAGAATCGTTGACGAGTGGTGGCTTTCTGCGCCTGAGTACGTCGAAGGAGAGGAAG
Organism: Adiantum capillus-veneris; assembly: GCF_014529385.1. NCBI lineage: Eukaryota > Viridiplantae > Streptophyta > Polypodiopsida > Polypodiales > Pteridaceae > Adiantum > Adiantum capillus-veneris. The sequence goes on along the minus strand of NC_140950.1, from coordinate 139,005,077 downwards.
ACTTCAGCCGAGCAGAAAACAAGGGTGAAGGGGGACAGTGGCGATGCGGATAGAGCGGGATTGCGAGGAAGGGATCGCGAGCTGAGGTGCGGTGAAAAGAACGGGGGGCGGGGGGGGGGGGGGGGGGGGGGGGAAGAGGGAAGGGGGGGCAGTACGCGCGCAAGGGGAGAGGCGAGGGCAACAGCGAGCCTTTTGCTATGCTTCTGACATCATTAAATAGAAGCTACCTGGAAAGTCACTGTATGGGCAGTCAACTCTCATGGTTGTCCAAAGAATATGGCTGAGTCTTATGAAAACGTAATATTGATGCAGAGGAGCTTCAAGAGCACTACCGGAAAGATCTTCTGAAAGGCAGTTGACGATCAGGAGAGTTTAATTAGATAAGAATCACACTGCTTCATAAATGACAAAGAAGAAAGAAAAATTCTTGTTTTTTAAACCAACTGTCACTAAGCAACAAAATATTTTTGATGAAAACTTACTAAAGTCTGGGGGCGGACTTGTGAGCCTTTTGTCCAGCTCCTCACCCCAGGCTAACTCTTCTACTCTGGCCAACAATTGAGACCCTAAGTGCGTCGTGTTTTCAGTGATATTTTTCTGTAGCTGACGCAAGCGACCAGGTAAGTCTGTTAGAGTGACCTCTGCGCCAAGCAAGGCAGCAACACACCTGAAAGGTAGGTACAACCAGCTCAGAACCACTTCAATGGGAAGATACTCTACTTTCATAGACTTGGCATTACCCTACAAAGCCGCAGCCTGCACCCAGCTCAACACATCGTTTCCCCCGCATATTGAATACTTGTGAGTCATGGCAATGCTCCAAGAACATTCCCATGATAACTGCGCTGTCCCACATAACTGCTCCAGTCACTCCTGGTTTATTCTGAACATGTAGAAAATATCTGTTCGTAAGTACAGTACAGACCAAAGTCAATCACATGAACATGGATCTGCGGTTAACAACAAAACAATTTTTAAGGGGAGAAAATTCCCTATGCAAGGATATTTCAACCTTGATGGGCTTTTGAACTCTTCCTCGATGATATACTGATTACTGCCACAGAAACTCTTCAAGATGAAGCACTCATGGGCTGATTTGATGCATCGATAAGATCCGGCTTAATGTGGGCTACCGATGGTTACCAAGGGGAAGAGATCGAAGGTCAGATGTTGGCTTCCCCCTACAGACACCAATGTGTTGCTTGGGTTGTCCGTTGATTTGCACACCAATGTCAGAGGATTCAAGCGCTGAATGTTAGCTACAAAAACGCAGATCTGAGAGCACAAAACGCAGCAGATCAAAGGTTTCTTGCTGGCTGAAAATGAAGAGGAGAGATGGCAGCAGATGGGGTGCCTCCAAGGAAGTCTGAGGATGGGCATAATGGGGAGGGCTGATGTATGCAGCAAGGAATCACCCAAAGCAGGAAAACGCTGTCATAAAATCTAATATCTAACCAACCTAGATGATTTTCTCATATTAAACTGATCATTTAATGTGGGAGAATAAACGGGAACAAGGGTTAGAATATAGACATGTGCTTATGGGTCTATCTCAACACGGGGCCAATGGTAAAGGGGTCCAAATGAGAGATGATCTGTCAAAGAGCAAGGCTAGCCAATGGAGCTTAAATACCTTAGGGCTAGCTTCATTGAAGGCCTCCAAAGATTAGTGTTAAAAGTCCTTTGACCTTAGGTAAGCTAGGGCCGAGCTTGAGGTGGGAACCCTGCCCAAGTTTGAGGTGCTTGTCGTGCTTGACGACTAAGGTGCTTGAGGTGATTGTCGTGCTTGCTGACTAAGATACTTGAGGAGCTTGCTGACTAAGGTGCTTGTGTCTAAACGTCAACATACTCTCTACTCATAAGGGGACGAGCCCTAAAGCTAGGGGGATGAGAGAGCACACACACACACAAGGTAAGCCCAAGCCTCAAGAGGCAGCAAGGACACATGTCAAGCCCCTGTCCATGTTGCCCTCATGGTGTGCCTAAAGCCCATAGTTATAGGGGATGGAGGGGACGGGGGACACCCATTTCTAGGACGGGTGGGGACGGACGGAAAAAGGGTTGCCAAGTGGGAACGCAGGCAAAACGTCCGGGGGACGGCAGGGACGGAAGGGGACGGAAGGGGACGGGAGGGAACGGCAATGGATAGGAGGAGACTTTTTTTAAAATTTGGAAACCTAATCATTTCTAGAGGCTAGTTTCTCTCCAATAGCCATATTTTTGAACTTTGAAGCACCCCAATGGCTATAAAAGCCACCTTTTGGGTCCTCATTTCTCGATGTTTTATTAGCACATTTGCATCTATATGACTCATGTTCTTTGGTCTATTTAGTGTAAATTTGTGGTCAAAGTGATGCTCTACGTGTGTGGCATGTGTATAGGTCAAAAAATGCCAAAAAAACTGTTTTTTTTTTTTTTGTCGTCCCGACCCCCGTCCCCGTTTCCTGACTTTTTCCGTCCCGTCCCCGTCCCCGTCCCCGTCCCCGACCCGCCGTCCCATGTAACGATGCTAAAGCCTATTGGTTGGCCTCCCAAGGGGTCCAATGATAAATTAGTTAATCTAATTAATTGTTTTTGCATTTATCAAGTCCTCTTTCTCAAAGGGGAAAGGGGGACACTTGTCCCAATACTAGCCTTGTTGCTTGATATGCCTCTTGCATGTGATTGGCTATGCATGTGATTGGCTAGGCTTGGAGGGGTCCAATGAGCTTCAAGCATGAGCTACAAGGGGGGGCCGACCAAAGCAAGAAGGGGGGTTGCTTGGGGGGTATACTCTCCCACACACACTCTCATTGTGTGAAGTGCAAAGTGCAAGAGCTCCATCTCCTTCTCCAAGCTAGTAGAGAAGTTGAGAGCCTACACCAACACTCTTGGCTATGGAATGCAAATCCAACCAAGAGCCATGTTTCAATGCTTAAGCTTGCCATCTTCTCCATCTTCATTACTATGCTATTATTTATGCTAGCAAGAAGAGTGATGATAAGTGAGGAACTACTTCTTTCTCCTATGGAATGTTTCTTCTTCCTCTTTCCTACCCTCAATCCCTACAAGCTCTCTCCACCTTTGAAGGTGTTTGAGGCCTTGGGTCTGAGGCTTGGGATAGTTAATGTCGTTTACAAGGTTTATGTTAAGCTCATGATGCATAAAGCTTTCCATCTGCATTGCATCACCTAGGTCACAAGGAACACAAAGATTGTATTGTACCAAGTCTCTCTTAATGGGAGAATCTATAATACAAATGCCTATTGGAGGGAGGACCGACTCCACATAAATCCAGTTCTCAACTATTGTCAAGTTCTCTAAACTCTCTCTCTTCCAAAAGTATTGTTCATGCCAAGTTAATTAAGTACTATGTTTATGTTGCTACCATCAATTAAGTTCACCCTCTATGTTCTCAAAGTAATCTCACAAAAATGCTCTCTTTAATTCTCCTTCCGCTATTTTCAAAGTTCATAGGCCATTTTTATTACATTGGTATCAAAGCACTTGGTTTCTCTTTTCTTGCTTAAGAAGAGAGGTCCTTAAGTAGCCTATTAATGGTTGATTTTGTTAATTATATTAGGGTAAGTGGGATTGGGATCTATTATCGGTTTTGTTGAGCCCACTATGTAGGATATGGTGCACACCTCGAGATCTTTGGTCTTAATAATGGAATCTTTTTAGACTTGCCTACGGCTTTACCATTATTGAGCCATAACAAGTCTGAAAGGAGCTATCCCTCGGTAATACTGCAATATGAGACCCACTCCACTACTCTCTATGATTAACGAATTCAAGCCGTGGGTGTAGATATTTAAGTGCTGATTTACAAAGGCTAAGAGGAGTAGAAACTAAGGTTTTGAATTGCCAAAGAAAACACACAAAGTGTTCTATTCATAAGTATAATTAGCATGTGTAACAGACTTGGACACTCCAAGTCAAAAATCAATCGCGACAGCACCAAATAACCACTTCAAAACAGTTCACAGTTCACAATAGATTTGCACTCGCCCGGCGGAGTTCCGTGCCTAGAGATATTGGCCCCAAAGACTGGCGCCCCTCTCGGTATTTCTTTTTGTATTAATCAAAGTTCAGAGTACAAGAGGGGTTGGGTCTCACTGTAACAGACTTGGACACTCCCAAGTCAAGGATCAATCGCGACAGCACCAAATAACCACTTCAAAACAATTCACAGATCACAACAGATTTACACTGGCCCGGCGGAGTTCCGTGCCTAGAGATATTGGCCCCAAAGACTGACGCCCCTCTCGGTATTTCTTTATGTATTAATCAATGTCAAAGTACAAGAGTGGTTAGGGTTTCACTCTCAGACTCTGCGTCCAGATGCTCTGCAGAGTGAGCCCCTAATCGCTCTTGTACTTTGACATTGATTAATACATAAAGAAATACCGAGAGGGGCGCCAATCTTTGGGGCCAATATCTCTAGGCACGGAACTCCGTGGGGCCAGTGTAAATCTACTGTGATCTGTGAATTGTTTTGAAGTGGTTATTTGGTGTTGTCGTAATTGATTCTTGACTTGGACTGTCCAAGTCTGTTACAGTGGTATCAGAGCACCGCCGATTTCTCTTCTATGGGAAATCCGATCCCCAATTTTTTTCCGCGGCACCTATGGCTTCACGCAAGGATCAGTCGACTCCCTCTGCATCTGGAGATGCGGGCAAGGATCACAACGAAGATTCAGACAAAGAGTATGGCCCGACTCGGCCTACTCAGGCGGAGCAAAGCATCGTCAATTGATCGGCGATGCAACAAAGATAATGCTCAATTTTGCGAAGGATCCGAAATTGGCAAAATATATGAGCGAGACTTCTTTTCAAGAAGTGCATGCACAGTGGCAGAAAATCACTACGTCACCCCTGAAACGTGCTCTTAAGAAACCTTTTGATCACAAAGAGTATACAAAGAAGGAATTACAAGAGGTGGTTGATGCACAGATTGCTCAGCTTTTTGATGTGCAAAAGAAAGCCAAAAAGCAGAAGAAAAGCACCGACTTCCCGGGATATTTGGGTCGTCAGTCGACTTTTGACAAGGCAAAGAAACAGAAGAAGCGTGTTCGATTTGAAGGAGTACCCAGTTCTTCTTCTTCTTCTTCTTTTTCTGACAGTTCTTCTAGCTCTTCAGATTCAAGCGAAGAAGACAGAAAAGGTAAAAAGCGAAGCAAGAAACAAAGCTTCGGAAAGGGCAAGAAAAAGGCAAAGAAGGCTAAATCTCGCCCAGAGACTGACAGTTCTACTAAGGACTCGTCTACAGACAGCTCAGATTCGGATGACGGAAACTTTTATGCGAACAAGAAGAATTTTTACAAAGCCAACCAGTATGACTTTCTCGAAGATAAAAGCAAGAAAGTCCGAGAGTTTAAGGAAGGTGGCCACTTGATCAAGTTTGATACGTTTTCAGGATACTCAGATGCTTCGAAGGCTTTGTCTTTTATACAGCAGTTTGGCATCGCTTTCGCGGGAGGACGCTATTCAGAGCACTCCAAGATTCGGAGAGCTGCCTCTTACTTTAAGAGGAATGCTCGTACTTGGTGGTCCACACTTCTTTTAAACAAGACTACGCCAGTTAAATGGCTGAAATTTAAGAAGCTTTTTATTTCTTCTTGGTTGACGCAAGAATATGAACGAGATGTACGAGTTGCTTGGAACCATCTCCGGATGACCAAGAAAGATATAGTCAATGCTTACTGTGAAAGATTCTGGAGCTCTTTTCTACCCGCCTCTTCATTCAAGAAGATCTCATTTAGAGAACAGATTGAGCGGTTTACCTTGGGTCTACCTACAGAGATCCGAGATCACTGCTTGGAACAGAAGTCAGCTTCTATTCAGGAGTTGATGAGTCATGCGAAGAGGGGCTTTGCCATTCACTCTGGCAGTCTGACCTACCCCACAGATGAGGCCATGACACAACGAGCCGAACAGACTTTTGGGAATGAAAGTAGAAAGAAAAAGAGCAACCCAGAGAAAAAGGATGCACGACCCAAGCTTACTCCTAAGGAGAGAGCTCGCTTCATTAGAGAGGGGAAGTGCTTTGGATGCGGGGAACATGGACATATCTCCGCGAAGTGCCCTAAAAAGGCACACAAAGAACAAAATGATAAAGACGACGAAAGGCCTGAGAGTTCGAGAGAAGCTCAGGAACGTGGCAGAAAAGGCAGATAGAAAAGCAGAACTGGTACCACATGGCGTGGGAGCTGCACCGAATCTCATGAATGAAAGTACAAACTTTGCCGCTTTTGGGGCAAAGTGAAGGATCAGGAAGCTCTTTTGAAGGAGCCAAGGCCAACTTCTTTTCACTTGGAATTGACAGCTCGATTTGGAATTACGCCCGACAGACTGACACCACAGGCGGAGGTAGTTCGACTGGCACCCGGATGGGATGTTGCCGTTACACCGAGCATTGGCAAACTTTGTTTGCAATGACGGGTGTTCAGGGCACGTGAGTGACGTTCTACTCAGGATCCCTTGGTACCACAAGAACTACGCCGTGGTTGACTACCGGGCCGAGAAAGCGACTTTGATAAATGAAGGGCTTAGAGATTGTACTTGATGAACTTCAGTTTCTTTACTCATTCTTTTGGGAGAGATGTAACAAACTGCTGACGTGTCGACCTACTGAAGAACGGAGCTACCGGCCGAGGGGCCTAAATCCTAAGAAGAACAAGTAACAGAAGAAGTGTCACGAAGTGATGACGTGGTTGCCCGAGAGCAGAAAACCCTAACCCTAATTTCTGCCAAAAACCCTAACTGCTGAAACCCTAAATTCCAGAAACCCTAACTGCTGAAACCCTAATTCGGAAAACCCTAACCCTAAAATTTGCAAACCCTAACCCTAAAACCTGCAAACCCTAATTCTGAAAACCGTAACCCTAAAACCTGCAAACCCTAATTCTGGAAACCCTAACCCTAAAACTGCAACAGCGTGGCTGGTTTCTGAAAATTGCACTTGCATGATGACGTGGCAGGCTGTACGGATTTCCGTGATTACGCTGGCAGCTTTTGGCATTGCTTTTTGGACCAGAAGCTTTTGAGTTTGAAAGCTTTTCATGTAAACTGCTTTTTGGACCAGAAGCTTTTGAGTTTGAAATCTTTTTATGTAAACTGCTTTTTGGACAAGAAGCTTTTGAGTTTGAAAACTTTTCATGTAAACTGCTTTTTAGGCCAACGGCCTTTAAATATGAGGCTAGGGCTCATTCTCTAGCATGCTTCCTGGAGAAGGTGCAGAGTCTGGAGTACCGGCTTGTACTTTGATGATGCAATATAAAGAAATACCGAAAGGGGCGCCAAGGTTTGGGGCCAATACTCTCTTGAAGTGGAATTCCGCCACTCCGTGTCGCGTGTCGTCTCTCTCTCTCTCAGTTCAGTTGTTATTGAAGTGCTAAAAGTTTGTTCAGTCTGTTCTTTTCTATTGGCACGTGGTGCCCGCCTTGTGACAAGAGAACTGAACGATGGATAAAGGTTGAATATGTTTTGACCTGATCAAAAGAACGCCAAGATTTTTCTCCACACTCATGCCGATTGTTTTTCAAAGGGCCTGAAGATCAGACCATTGACCTAATACCTGGAAGCACGACACCGAACTGTGTGAGCCGAGTACATAATGAAAAGATTGTGAACCCACTGAAAGACCTCTTGGAAAAGGGTCTTGTCCAGCATAGTACTTCATCGTATTGCTCTCCACTGTTGTTGGATTTAAAGAAAGACGGATCTTGGAGAATGAGCATCGATTATAGCGCTCTCAACAAAATCACCATCAAGAACAGATTTCCGATTCCTAGGATCGATGATATACTCGACAGGTTACAAGGATCCTCGTGCTTTAGCAGGATTGACTTGAAGAGTGGATATCATCAGATCCGAATCGCGCCGGGAGATGTCTACAAGACAGCCTTTCGGACGACTTTTGGGTTATTTGAGTTTTTTTTGGTGATGCCTTTTGGCTTAACCAATGCTCCTGCGGACATTTAAACCGGATGATGGCCACGATTTTTCAAGAGTACAAGCTATTTGTTGGCACTTTCTTTGATGATACCATTGTTTTCTCCAAGAATGAAGCAGAACACAGGGAGGAGGGTTCACGCGGGTCGAGAAGGGAGAGTTAGAGAGAGAGAATAAGGGGGAGAGAGATTGTCCGTGATTGGCCCGATTTGAAGAATGTCCATGAAGTTGAAAGCTTCTTGGGACTATGTTCATACTACAGACGGTTCATTCGAAAGTTTGCAGAGGTTGCTTCCCCTTTGCATATTCTTGATACAGAAAGGAGTCCCTTTCTCGTGGGGATCCACATCAGACATTAAAAGAGAAATTGACTACAGGACCAGATTTGACTTTGCCGGACTTGCAGAAGTCATTTGAAGTATTTTGTGATGCTTGTGGTCATAGTCTGGGTGCGGTCTTAATGCAAGAAGGCCATGTCATTGCTTACGAAAGCCGCTTGTTCTCTAGGCCGGAAATGATAGCAAAGATTTATGAGAAAATTATAGATTTTGCAGATATATTCACACGGATACAAGATGGGGAGACAATAGCCGGATACTCCCTTCGGGAAGGCTACTTGATGAGAAAAAACATGTTGTGCGTTACACAGCTGTTGAGAGAAAAGGTTATGACTGAATGCCACTGTCCACCTTTTACGGGTCACCGCAGCATTGCTACCACAATGAAGGGGGTAGAGAGATACTTCTTTTGGCCGAGACTCAAAAAGGATGTGGAAGAGTTTGTCCGCAGTTGCTTAGTATGCCAGAAGGTCAAGTTTGACAGGCATAAGGCACAGGGATTGTTACAACCTTTACCCATACCCACCCGTCCCTAGGAAAGTATTGCAATGGATTTCATTTTTGATCTCTCGACAACACAGAATGATCACGATGATTTTCCGATTACATGGCACGTCTGAGACAATTGTCTCCGACAGAGACCCCAGATTTATGAATTTGTTTTGGAAGGCAATTTGGGAGAACATTGGCACGCGGTTGCAGTTCTTGTCATCGTTCCACTTGCAGACTGACGGGCAATCTGAGATTGCCAATTCAGTGGTTTTAGATTTATTGAAGTCTTGTATCTCGGATCAGAAGACTCAATGGGCAAAGAACTTACCTTTGGTGGAATTTGACTACAATAACACAATACACTCTTTGACGGGGAAGACGCCATTTGAGATTATTGAAAGTGCTGCAAATGTTCCATCCTTCCTGAGCACGAAAGATTAGATATTTGAAGCGAATGAATATTCACGAGATTTGGATACGGCTTTTGCCAAGGTTCGCGAGACTTTGCAGAAGTCTCAAGAGGACAGAAAAAGGCAGCGGATCGCCATCGTCACGACTTGAAACTGAAGGAGGATGATTGGGTGCTCTTACGTTTTGAGAAGGCATGCCTACGAAAGAAAAAGGGAAAGGAGAGGCTTTTTCCAAAGCTTAGTATGCGATACTACGGACCTTTCCACATCACTGAAAAGATAAATGATGTCTCCTTTCGATTGAAACTGCCAAATACTTGGAGGATTCACACTGCATTCCATGTGAGTCTCTTGAAACCTTTTAAGGGTGATGTGCCTGATGATGGGGAGCCTCATGAGCAACCCGAAGTGGAAGAAAACGAGGAGATCCTTGTTCCTGAACAAATTTTGGCACATAAGGATACGAAGACTAAAGGTAAAGTCCGAAGGCGGTTCTTGGTTAAGTTCAAGAACTATCGTGCACTTGATGCGAAGTGGATGGAGGAGGAGGACCTAGCAGATACTCCTCGGATCGTGAAACCTTACCTCGATATTTTGGTTTAGCATAGTCTACTCCAAACGGAACCCAGAAATTCAGCTTGGCCGAAGATCTGGTGCAGTGGGATGCACAAGAGGGGAGTTACTCCGCTCCTTTGTCAAGGGATGCCTTGATTTTGATACTAAAGTCACTGATGTCTCTTTGAGCTTCAGGGATACTGAGAGCTGACAGTATTCTGTTGGATGACTTAATGAAATGGAATTCCTGATAATGATACTGATTTGTTCTTGTCTTCTTTTGAGTGCAGGAACTGATAGACGAAATGACTGCAGCAGTTACTCCGCTCCTTTGTCAAGGGATGCCTTGATTTTGATACTAAAGTCACTGATGTCTCTTTGAGCTTCAGGGATACTGAGAGCTGACAGTATTCTGTTGGATGACTTAATGAAATGGAATTCCTGATAATGATACTGATTTGTTCTTGTCTTCTTTTGAGTGCAGGAACTGATAGACGAAATGACTGCAGCATTTTGTTCTGATTGATCTCGAATAGACATGGTTGCAATAGGGGTTAGTCAATCGGACATCGATGAGGTCTCGATTGGACCTAGATGTGATTGCTAGCTACATTGCCGATAAATCATGGTCTAAGATCCGAATGAATGTTGAATGTCATGTGATGTTTAGTGATGTCTTGTGATGTCGTGTGATGTGACTGTCGATTTGGTACATGTGCTAGACGTGTGTCCCTAGTACGTAGGTACTAACAGTCAGAGTCTGCTAAGACGGTTTATGGCTTTTGTCGGTTTTGCAAGCATAATCGCGGTCGATTACAATGCTTTCAAGAGGGGGGTATGTCACAAAGTGATGACGTGGCTACCGACAGCAGAAACCCTAATTTCTGCCAAAAACCCTAAAATTCCTGCAAACCCTAATTTTTGCCGAAAACCCTAATTTTCGAAAATCGCAGAGGTGGGGGGGGGGGGGGAATTTGAGCGACGCAAATCTCAGCTTTTGGCTACGCTTTGGAAGATAGAGAGAGGGAAAGGCATAATTGCTTTTTGTTGCTCTCATTGAGAGAGAGAGAATCTGCTTTTGCTTTCAAGCTTTTGGGGCTCTGCTTTTGGGCATCCCTTGTAATCTTTATATACACGGTTTACGCAGAGTTTGAGAGTGAAACCCTAAACCGTGTATATAAAGATTACAAGGGATGCCCAAAAGCAGAGCCCCAAAAGCTTGAAAGCAAAAGCAGATTCTATCTCTCTGTCAATGGGAGCAACAAAAAGCAATTATGCCTTTCTCTCTCTCTCTATCTTCCAAAGCGTACCGAAAAGCTGAGATTTGCGTCGCTCAAAAAAAAACAAAAAAAAAATATTTTTTATTTTTTTCCACCTCGGCGATTTCCGGAAATTAGGAGTTCTGGCAAAAATTAGGATTTGCAGGAATTATAGGGTTTCTGGCAGAAATTAGGGTTTCTATTGCTGTTAGCCACATCATCACTTTGTGACACTCAATCTCAGACTTTGCGTCCAGATACTCTACAGAGTGGGAGCCCTATTCACTTATTTATTTGCCAAAATCAGAGTCCCAAAAGCTCAAAATCAAAAGCCTAAAAATAAAGCAGAGACCCTTTCTCTCTCACAAGCTCTCTTGAGCTTCTAAATAAAGCAAAAGATTCTCTCGCTCTTTTTGCGTAGAAAAAGCATCAACGTAAATCACGCCGTAAATCACAGAATTCTACCGTACGGTGCCACGTCATCATGTCTCGACAAATTCTGGGATCTCCTTTGCTACCATTAGGATTAGGGTTAGGGTTTTCTCAATTTAAGGGTTTCTGGCAGGTTTTAGGGTTAGGGTTTCCAGAATTAGGGTTTCAGCAGCAGTTAGGGTTTCTGCTCTCGGACAGCCACGTCATCACTTTGTGACAGCATAGCTGACAATAACCAAGAGAGTAGAATCAACATTCATAGCTTTGATTTTGCACATGAAGGTGCTAATGATGATGCCCCCATGTTTGTCAATTATCTTGTTACTAGGTTGTAGCAGGCTATGGGCAACCCTGCTTTGCAAGCCGAGTTACTCAACAACTTCGTGCTTATGGGATTTCCCTTCCTCTCCAAGAGGAGAGAGAGCTTAGGATGTAAGGTGCAGCGGAATGAATGTTGTATTTTCTCAAGATTAGTGATCTTTATTGCTCAAGGTTCCTTTTAGTTCTTAGGGAAAGAGAGAGCTTCCCGTCTTATAGAGAGTGCTATGATCACGAACAAAGTGAGTGGATATTGTGCGTGCAAGTGAATGAGACTGAGAGAAGGAGAGAGAAGAGATACGACACCCAAGAGGTTGTAAAACCCTCCTCCGAAGGCCCCACTCTCGTCGGCAAGAGTGGTCTACTTTGATTGCATAAAGGTGTACAATGCGAATGCAATGGACTCATGCAATCGGACTATGCCGATGACGACGACGGTGATGATGACGACGACTCGGTGGCTGAAATCTGAGGTCTTCTAATCGCTGATTTCGGGGACTGTTTTGGTGGCTGAAAATGACTGTTTTGGCTGCGTTTTTATGGTTGGAAATGGGGAAACATCTGCAACCAATCTGGGGCTGATCTGCTACTGTATCTAGGGCTGAAACCTGTGTATCTGCTGCTGGTTCGCGCTGAGAATCAAAAACGCTGAGGTTCCTTGCTGCTAGCCAAAAACGTTAGGCTGATTTGTATCTGCAATCCCAAAACGCTGATGGGGCTGATGGTTTGCTGGCGTTTTTGTGATGAAAAACGCTGCTGAAGATGTAGCGTTTTTGCAATGAAAAAAGCTGGGCTGAATGGTACTATGGGGCGATCATGCAAGGGGGAGATGTTGGGAACCTGATGCTGCCGACGGTAACTCCAAAGAGGGAAAACGCCAAAGATGGGGACTTGCCCGGCGAGGATGGGGATCCAAACGCTGGGGGTGCTGGGGGTACTACTGAGAAGTTGCCTGTTGAGTGGGAAGCTCCTGCTGCCTCTTCTGCCAGAAAGTGCTCACTTGGGTTTGCTTATATATTAACTTAGCAAAATTACCCTACCTACTTTTGTTGGAAAGTCACTTAAAAATAATAAGTGAAAATACCAATAAATAGGAAAATAGGCTAAATGCACTGGAAAATTCCCCTAACTGATGCTGATGGATTTTGATGGGAATTCCGATGATCATGCTGTGTGCAATCGGAGGATATGCATCTATGCTAAGTGACTGGGCATGCACGGTCTACGAATAGACTCACAAAAGTGCCAGATCACTTCTAATCTAGACTTGACTGAACTGACTGAACCCTGCTGTGGTGTAGCTTGTCCACGGATACATAGGGTTGGGATGTGTCACGTGACATCCCCTCCTTTTCAAAGTAAGGTACTGGTACCGAACTGTATGGCGTCGAGGGAGATCGCCAATAGCATCCAGAATCCTGGAAGGGACTCTTCGCCGACCCACTCTGATGTGTGGGTCGTGCGGTACTTGAACTTCGTAAAGGTCTGCAACGCTTGCTTCTTTGGGCCGCGCCGAAAGCGACACAAAGTCGTTTGAATCTCCTTCCTTGCTTCAACTTCGTCTAGAGACCTGCTTCTTTCGTCTTCAAGAATCTCCATGGCTGAAAATTCCTGAAACCATCTCCAACACAAAACCATGAACATACCCATTCCATGTAAAGTGAAGGAAAAAAATCTTGTCTTTCTCAAAGACTGTGTATGCAATGTAGATGAACAAATAGACGGAGTGACAACCCGTTCATCAAACACATGCAAACAATGAGGTCGAATCTTTTCTGTGTGATCGAAATCAATCAACTGTGGCAAATCACAATGGAAATGCCCATGCTTGGTGCTCATACAATCATGTGCTCTTTCGGAAACTGTGTCATGCCACGGAAGAGACATGGAATGTGACTTCCTGACATACAAACTTTTCAGCTTTTCATGAAGAATCCGCATACATTCGTGCTCATCCATGAGAGAAATGTGCTCAACATACAATATGTCATGCCTAGGAAAAGGGATCACATAACGATGGTGACTAAAATAAAGGAAACCTTCACGAATGAAACACTCGAACAATGCGTGCGTATCAATCATGCGAACACATAATACTTCCTGTGAGGGTTCTTTGGACCAAGGCTCGAGAGCTAAGATCGGTTCTTCGTGATCGATCGAATCTTCTTGTGGGGGATCTGTGGACCTCGACTCGAAAGCCAAGATCGACTAAGACATCATCCTTGTGAACAATCACATCATCTTCATGCAATTCATCATGCTTGTCTTTTTCATCCCAATCATCATGCAAATCATTATCATTCAAATCATCATGCTTCTCGTAATCATGCAAGTTCTGTGTGTCATGCTGTGGAGAAAAAGAGACTGAGAGAGTCTCCTTATCTCGAATCCTTTCAACCTTGTCCTGCATATTAGCAATGAGAGATGGAGAAGGAGAAGTATCCACTCTATGAAAGGCATTAGGAGAATCACTTTTGGCATTGAGAGTTAAAGTGCTAGCCTCCCAATCAACGAGAGGGTTTATTTCACGAAACCATTTCATGCCTAAAATCAAATCACACCCTGAGAGAGGAGAAACAACAAATCTTCTAGTGAAGGCAGTCTGTTGAATTGCAAATAACACATCAAGGCACTCCTTCGTGATGAGAGCGTCCATATCGGGACGAAAGCCAGAGACCTCGATAGGAGATCTCGGACTAACTTCGAGGCGGGCTCTCTCAACAAGAGAGGGACTGATCACATCATGCATACTACCTGGGTCAAACAATATGACAAATGGTGCCCCAACGTACGACCATAACATTTAATGAGAGAATCATCAATGGGAGGGTCCTGAGAAACTTTGGGCACAATCGTGTTATCATTCATTGCATTGACAGAAGTAGTGGGTGCTGTGGGTTCTTTAGATTCATTCGATTCGAGTTTAGGACATGTTCGTTTTATGTAACCCTTAATGTGACAATGAAAACAACGACCTTCCTTAGAATAAGTGCTTTGTTCTTCCGAAGTAATGTATCCTCCTACAATTCCTTGTGCTACCTTTTTATCTGGAGTGAGCTTAGGTTTAGCAGTTGTGTTAGCCTTACCCTTAGATTCATTGGAAGAATTCTTTGATGAGAGACTGTTGGAAGATTGGTTAGAAGAGTTATCATTCTTACCATTCTTACCGTTCTTACCGTTTTGAGAAGTCTGCGAGGTACTTGTGGAAGTCTTGTTCTCCTTAGGCTTTCTCTTGTTGTGCTTCATCTCCTGTGCAAGAACAATCGTTGCCGCCTCGTTGAGATCGATTGGATCGAATACCTCGACATCGTACTTGATATACTCGTCCAATTCAAAGAGAAAAGCCTCTTTGCGCTCATCATCCGACATGCGTAATTGGGTACCTAGCTGCAAAACACGATTAGAAAAAGACATAATCGGCATACCATTTTGCTTGAGAGCGCGCCAATCGTCCTTCAATCGTGCGAGGTACTGAGGTGGCATAAACCGCACCTTGAGCTTGTCTTGGAAATCAACCCAACTATAAGAGAGGGGCGTGAAATTGTCGGCTGCCTCTAGGTGCGCGGCTAGCTGTGCCTCTTGCCATGCGTGGTACCAATTGATGGAATCACTGGCAAGGTACATAGCTGCCGTCAAAACTTTGCTATTTCCTGTCTTCTTAGTTGTCACAAAATAAGCATTAAATTGATGCAACCAAGAATGAATAATTGTAGCATCCATCTTACCGTCATACTTACTGAAAGTCAACTTTTCTGTGACTGGATGGTTGGAATTCGCCTCGTGGCTTGCGCCACTTTACGAACTCCCACGATCTTTGGGTGGTTCGGTCTTCGAGGCTAAGACTTGGGCAAGCAACTCTTGAGTGCGTAGCTCTCGTCGAGCTTCACGCTCGGCCTCCAAAGTTGCGGCTCGTACTGCCACTTCCTCCTTCCTTATTTCTTTTCTTTCTTTTCTTGCGTCGTGCTCACGTTCTAAAGCAATGCGGTTTTCTTCTTGTGCGGCATATCTTGCGTTTCTTTCGTCGCGCTCGCGGTCCTTGGCTTCTTGGTCTGCGGCCATTCTTGCAATTCTGTCGTCACGTTCACAGTCTCTTTTGTCGCGCTCATGGTCCTGAGCAAGGCGACTTGCTTCTTGTCTATCCATCATGGCCATCATCTGCTTGACCATTTCCTCCATAGGGTTTGGTGGACTTGGTGGAGTGGATGGCGAAGGGGGAGGGTTGAAGAAATCATCTCCGGGTGGGGACGAGTCTTCGTCACCTCCCTCATGCTCATCACCTGTATGCGAAGTATCCATTCCGCTTCGGGTGACGACCATGCACTATGATCTTGGGTTCTTAAGCTCGCGAGGAACTTGAGGTCTTGAGGATCTCGAGGTTCTTGAGGTCCTTGATTCGTGAGAATCGTGGGTTCTTGAGGTTCTTGACTCTTGAGGGTCTTGGGTTCTTGGGGTTCTTGAGGTACTTGAGGTTTTCTTTTGCTTGCAAATCGCGTTGAGAAGGATCTTCTCTTCACCCGAGTTCTACTCCTTTCTGCGGGGGCACCCCTTGGCGGCCTTGAGCTCACACCAAGATTGCTTTTTCCCACCTCACGTCGATTGGCCGGCCGCTAAGTGCACGGTCCGCTCCCAATGAGTGTGAAGAGACACAAGGGGAGGCTGAACAAGCCCTTCTTTCTTGGGATTCTTGTCACTCTTCAACAAAACACGATTAGGAATCGCCACGCCCAAGTAAACTTGGGTTCATGCGATCGCAACAAGCAAAAAAAAAAAAATTCTTGTGGTTCTTGTGGTTCTTTCCTTGAGTAATGCAGAACACTTTCAAAGATCTGATACCAATGTAAGGTGCAGCGGAATGAATGTTGTATTTTCTCAAGATTAGTGATCTTTATTGCTCAAGGTTCCTTTTAGTTCTTAGGGAAAGAGAGCGCTTTCCGTCTTATGGAGAGTGCTATGATAACGAACAAAGTGAGTGGATATTGTGCGTGCAAGTGAATGAGACTGAGAGAAGGAGAGAGAAGAGATACGACACCCGAGAGGTTGTAAAACCCCTCTCCGAAGGCCCCACTCTCGTCGGCGAGAGTGGTCTACTTTGATTACACAAAGGTGTACAATGCAAATGCAATGGACTATGCCGATGACGATGACGGTGATGATGACGGCGACTCGGTGGTTGAAATCTGAGGTCTTCTAATCGCTGATTTCGGGGACTGTTTTGGTGGCTGAAAATGACGGTTTTGGCTGCGTTTTTATGGCTGGAAATGGGGGAACATCTGCAACCGATCTGGGGCTGATCTGCTACTGTGTCTAGGGCTGAAAACTGTGTATCTGCTGCTGGTTCAGGCTGAGAATCAAAAACACTGAGGTTCCTTGCTGCTAGCCAAAAATGCTAGGCTGATTTGTATCTGCAATCCCAAAACGCTGATGGGGCTGATGGTTTGCTGGCGTTTTTGTGATGAAAAACGCTGCTGAAGATGTAGCGTTTTTGCAATGAAAAACGCTGGGCTGAATGGTACTATGGGGCTATCATGCAAGGGGGAGATACTGGGAACTTGATGCTGCCGGCGGTAACTGCAAAGAGGGAAAACGCCAGAGATGGGGACTTGCCCGGCGAGGATGGGGATCCAAACGCTCGGGGTGCTGGGGGGTACTACTGAGAAGTTGCCTGTTGAGCGGGAAGCTCTTGCTGCCTCTTCTGCCAGAAAGTGCTAACTTGGGTTTGCTTATATATTAACTTAGCAAAATTGCCCTACCTACTTTTGTTGAAAAGTCACTTAAAAATAATAAGTGAAAATACCAATAAATAGGAAAATAAGCTAAATACACTGGAAAATTCCCCTAACTGATGCTAATGGATTTTGATGGGAATTCCGATGATCATGTTGTGTGCAATCGGAGGATATGCATCTATGCTAAGTGACTGGGCATGCACGGTCTACAAATAGACTCACAAAAGTGCCAGATCACTTCTAATCTAGACTTGACTGAACTGACTGAACCCTGCTGTGGTGTAGCTTGTCCACGGACACATAGGGTTGGGATGTGTCACGTGACATAGGAGGCCTCTTGATGAGACCCCCAAAAGAAGACTCTCTCCCATACGAGAGGAGGAATCCAAAGAACAAGAAAGTAATGAATCCCTAAGTTCCTTTGAAGATGTGGCTCCATGAAGATAGCGGTCTAAACGGTCGCCAACTCCTCCCAAGAGGAAACGGTCAACCCATAATCCTCCTCGTCACTCCAAAAGGGAAGAGAGGAAACAAAGGAAGAAAAGGGCAAGGAAGAGGTCACAGTCTTCTCCTTCTTGTTCACCTTCCTCCTCTTCCGACGAAAGCTATGGCTATTCTCCTAGAGAATACAAGAGGAGAGGACATCGCAAATCTTACCCTGCATGGCAAAGGTCACAAAAGCTCAAGAAGTTCAAAGAGAGGAAAGAGTATCTCTTTTCTCACCTATGATGGCACCTTTGGTGCCACCGACAAAGTATTGGCTTTCATCCGGCAATTTGATGTGGTCTTTGGAGACGAGGGCTTCACGGAATCCTCCAAGCTACGCCATGTAGCTATGCACTTCCAGAAATCGGCTCGTCAATGGTGGGCAAGCCGTCGTGGCAACGGCGAAGCTCCAAAGACATGGAAAACTCTGCGAGTTTCCATAATGAAGCAATTCCTTGCAAGCGATGCAAAGGACCAAGTGCTTACTAAATGGCGCAGTTTGAAGTTTCTCTCTCATGAGTCTATCCACAAATATATAGACAAGTTTTGGGATTTACATCTCAAGGCTATTGTCTTTCAAAAGATAGACTTTGTCGAGCAAAAGCAACAATTCTATGCGGGATTACCTGAAGAGATGGCCGAGTACGTCAACTCTCAACGGCCTGGTTCTATCACCAAAGTAATCCACTCCACACCATGGTTGCTTCACGCATCAATTTCCAACAAGGGGCTAGACAGAATGTCAAGCCCATGGAAAAAAAAGACAAGAGTGATGCAAAGGAGAAAACCAATGCCCAAAATTCTTCCCAAGGCGATTCCAACAACAACAACAATAATTGGTTCAAGAGAAGGGAGTTTACAAAGGTAAAAACAAACTCTCTCTTGAAGAGCTTGAAGCTTTTTGCAAGGACCATAAATGTTTTACGTGTGGGGAGCAAGGCATGGCTATCGTTCTTGCCCCAAGAGAAATGCTCGCAAAAAGAATCCTAGAGCTTCCACCATCGCAGCTCCAAAAGAGGATACTCATTGCAAACGATCACCTCTCTCTTATGCTTGGGGAAAGGTAAGGGAGCATGATGCCTTCATCTTGTTTGACCCTAGCTTTACTCACAACTTCATATCAACGGAGTTGGCCACCAAGTTGGTTTTTCAAGCTTTTGAGATGGGAGATACTGTAACTGCCGATACCGCTTTCAAGGGACAACAAGCCTCTGTTACTCCCTTGATTGGGAAGTTGAGGCTTCATGTCCAAAGCTATATCGACAAAGAAGACTTTCACCTCTCCTCTCCAACATGAGAATGCTATCCTAGGGGCACCATGGTTCAACCACATGGCTACCAGCATAAAGTTCCCTGAAAGGAGAATCTACTTCACCTACAGGGGAGAGAACATGTCTATAGATGCCAGTGAGTCACTATACACCTTGTAAATCCTCCTTCTTTTGATAAATCAATGAAGAGCTCAGTTTCTACGTACATGATTTTTGTCAAAGAGTCCCTAAAAGATCCTAATGTTTTATCAATTGTAAATGGTAGGAATCAAGAAGAGTTAGACTTGTCTAATTTTCTGAAAGGATTCCAAGATGTGTTTATCGATGATATCCCTATGGACTTACCTCCAAAACGAGGGGATGATGACCATCGAATTGAGCTCCTACGAGGAAGCTCACCGCCTAACAAGCCTCCTTATCAAGTTTCACAAGCTCAGCAAGAGGAGATCATGAGGCAAGTATAAGAATTGGTAGACAAAGGGATGGTGAAGCTTCTCTCCCTTTTGTTCTCCAATCCTTTTAGAGCAAAAAAAAGATGGTACATACCGTATATGTGTGGACCATTGAGCACTAAACCATATCACTATCAAAAACAGATTTCCCGTGCCTCGGGTAGAAGGTCAATTTGATAAGCTAAAAGGTCTACCTACTTCAGTAGGATTGACCTTAAAAGTGGCTATCATCAAATAAGGATAGTGGATGAAGGAATCCTAGAGTATAAGAATTGGTAGACAAAGGGATGATGAAGCCTAGCTTCTCTCCCTTTTGTTCTCCAGTCCTTTTAGTGCAAAAGAAAGATGGTACATACCGTATGTGTGTGGACTATCGAGCACTAAACCATATCACTATCAAAAACAGATTTCCCGTGCCTCGGATAGAAGGTCAGTTTGATAAGCTACAAGGCTCTCCCTACTTCAGTAGGATTGACCTTAAAAGTGGCTATCATCAAATAAGGATAGTGGATGAAGATATCCTAAAGACCACGTTTCGTACAACGTTTGGTCTATATGAATATCTAGTCATGCCTTTTGGCTTGACCAATGCACCAGCCACGTTCAATCGTTTAATGGATAAAATCTTTAGACCCTACCTCAAATTCATTGGTGGAGTGTTCTTTGATGATATCATCTCCAAGTCCTTGGAGAAACACAAGCAACATCTCCAAGTGATTTTTCAAGCATTGAGAGACAACAAGCTTTTTCTCAATCAAAAGAAAAGTGATTTTTTCCTTCAAGAGTTTCACTACTTCAGTCATATTATCTCTCAAGATGGTACCTGATTGGATTCATCAAAGTTGGAGGTAATAAAAGCATGGCCTAATCCAAGGAATCTACATGAGCTAAGAAGCTTTATTGGTATGTGTGCATACTATAGACGCTTCATAGTAAAATTCTCTCAAATAGCAGGACCATTACATAACTTAACCAAGAAGAACGTTAAGTATTCATGGACTGCTAAGGAGCAAAATGCTTTTGACAACCTCAAAGAGAAGCTTACCTCCCAACCAGTTTCGGATCTCTCAAAGCTATTTGAGATCCAATGTGATGCTTGTGGTGATTGCCTTGGAACAGTCTTGCTTCAAGAAGGGCATGCTATAGCATATGAGAGCCGAAGACTCAATACGGATGAATGGATCTTAGGCATTTATGAGAAAGAGCTTTTAGTTGTTTTGCATGACCTAGACACATGGAATCACTATTTATTAGGGACTCCATTCATTTTACGAACAGACCATCAATGTCGCAAGTACTTCATGACGCAAACAAAGCTTTTCGACAAACAAATGAGGTGGGCAAATTTTCTTTTGCAATTTAATCTTCATATTGCTCACATTGCTGGTAAGCACAATCAAGTGGCCAATGCACTTTCACGACGACTAAAAGTTAATGCGGTGTCTATAGCAACTCACAATGATCTACTTTCTATGATAGATGAGTATGCTCCTGACCTTGACTTTAATGACATAATGTCAGCCCTTGATTTGGAGAAGAAAGAGGAGACATTCACCTTGCAGGATGGTTATCTTCTCCACAGCAATAGGCTATGTGTTACCCACTCCCTTCGTGAGAAAGTCATGTATGAATCCCATGCTCCTCATTATGCAGGGCATAGGCAGGGCATAGAGGCATTCAACCTACTCTCCGAGGAGTAGAGACGTATTTCTATTGGCCTACCATGAAAGTGGACATACAAAAGTATGTTTCAAAATGTATGGTATGACAAAAGACCAAGTATGATAGAGGGAAGCAACCTCGATTACTCCAACCATTGCCTATTCCAAATTCACCATGGGAAAGTATATCCATGGATTTTATCTTTGGATTACCCAAGTCTATCCATGGGAATACGGGAATATGGACAATAGTTGACAGGTTTAGCAAGCAAGCACACTTTATTCTTGTCAAAAAGACTATTAAGGAACATCAAATGGCAACTCTCTTCATATCACATGTTTTCAAACACCATGGATTGCCAACATCTATCATGTCAGATAGAGATCCTAAAATGACCAGTAATTTCTTGAAACGTCTCTTTGAAAATCTAGATACAAGATTGAATTTCTCTTCGGTCTATCACTCACAAACGGATGGCCAAAGTGAGATAGCCAATCTTACGATACTCGATCTACTAAAGACTTATGTTACCACAGTAGATCAACGCTCACAATGGGAAAAGTACTTACGTCTTGTAGAGTATATGTACAATAATACTGTCCATACTTCTACGGGAAAAGCACCTTTTGAAATCATTGAGGGAAGACCTAAAAGTCCTTTGCTACTTAAAGTACATGGAAAGATCTTCGCTGCCGATGAGTATAGCCATGACCTACAAGAATCTTTTCAAAATATTAAGGAGGCTATGTGCTGCTGACAAGCACAGAAGGGTCTTTACGTTCAAAGAAAATGATTGGGTCTTACTTAAGTTTCCCAAGGCTCGATTGAGGCAAACGACGGACAAAACTCCTTTGGGCCATCAAAAGTATTATACTAAACTAGCAAAAAGATACTATGGCCCTTTCCGAATCTTAAAGCCAGTCAATGAGATGGCTTATCAACTCAAGTTGCCCAACCATTGGCTCATACACAATGCTTTTCATGTGAGCCTACTTAAGCCCTACAAAGAAGAGCCACCAAGTGAACCAATTATTGAAGACCCTCCCGAAATCGAAGACCAAGAAGAGGTGCTACAACCCGAACCTATCCTTCCGCATGAAGACAAGGTACTACGACATGGTAAGATTATCTGACGGTATCTTACTAAGTTCAAAAATTATCCTTTTGAAGATGCTAGATGGATGCAAGGATAGTATGAACCTTGTCAATGCTTACAATGCTACATTAGAGTAAGCAAATGTACAGATTTCTTTTCAATGACCAATGTTTTTGTCTTATAAGACTAGTTCTCTTTTTATTATGCACAAATTTAAGTAGTATGCATACTTAGAATTATGTTTGTGATGACGAGTCTCTCAAACATCAAGTAGAATTTGTCACTTTACTTTGGGAGAATGAAATTGACTAAAGAGCAGATATGCTTGCGGCAACTATGTCTTCCAAGCACCAAATGGATTAGTCATCCATCTTGGACAGATGTCGTAGAGTAAAAAGGGATCTTCTACCTGCTAAGAAACATTGGCTAATGACTAAGGCTTTATCTCTTCTACCTCATAATCAAGAACGACTATGATTTCAAGAGAGAGGTAATGTCATAAAATCTAATATCTAACCAACCCAAATAATTTTCTCATATTAAGCTGATCATTTAATGTGAGAGAATAAACAAGGAACAAGGTTTAGAATATAGACATGTGCTTACGGATCTATTTCAACACGGCGCAAATGGTAAAGGGGTCCAAACGAGAGATGATCTGTCAAAGAGCAAACCTAGCCAATGGAGCTTAAAGACCTTAGGGTTAGCTTCATTGAAGACCTCCAAAGATTAGTGTTAAAAGTCCTTTGACCTTAGGTAAGTTAGGGCCAAGCTTGAGGTGCTTGTCGTGCTTGATGACTAAGGTGCTTGAGGTGCTTGTCGCGCTTGCTGACTAAGATGCTTGAGGTGCTTGTCGTGCTTGCCGACAGGGAGCTTGAAGTGCTTGTGGGAACACTATCCAAGCTTGAGATGCTTTGTTGTGCTTGCTGGATAAGTTGCTTGTGTTCTAAAAGTCAACATACTCCCTACTCATGAGGGGACCAGCCCTAAAGCTAGGGGGATGAGAGAGAGCGCACACACACACACACACGTTAAGTATGGAGCCTGATTTACCCCTTGTAATTTTCTGTGGTAAAAACACACATTTGTAAGGACCCCATTATGAGGAGAAGCCATCGTGCGTGAAGGAAAATCACTCGCTAAAAATAGAAATCACTCGCCGGAAACCAAAATTTTCACGGCCAATCTCGAGCAAATATTCCTTTTCGCCGGAATATCATGGCCGGACGGCGGCCGAAAAGTGGTCGGAAAATGACCGGTCGGTTGGTCGGTGACCGGTGGTCGGAAGTCAATGGCCGGTGGCCGAATTCAAAAGCGGACTTGTCTTCTCAAGGGCGGCCACACATGGGTAGATTGGAGGGTCCGATTTGGACTTATCTACACAAGGGCGGCTACACATGGCTGCCTCTCATGAGAGAGGGCAGCCCTTTTGTCCTATAAAAGGAGGCCATGTCTACACACATTTCAGAGTGTGAAGTTGATGCGACAAGGTGGGTGTGAGGTGGTGAGAGTGAGGCAAGGCGGGAGCTCTATTAAGGGTATAATCCCTTTATAACCTACTTGTTTTGAAGTACCAAAGCCATTGAGTGGCTGCATTTCCGTGGACATAGCACGTATATCGTGTGTACTCTCTACTCTATAATCTCTTGTGTGTGAAATCTATCTCTCTCCATTAAGTAATCTACTCAAATATCTATTTAGCTACTTAACAATTGGTATCAAAGCAAGGTTTGCTCGTAGCTAAATTATCTCAAGGAAAGGATTTCTTGAATTGAGTGGGAGTTATGGCGGAGGAAGGGAAGCTCAAGTAAGTTCAACAGCAAAAACTACCAACATTGGAAGATGCAGATTCAAGACTATCTCTACCAGAAGGACCTCTATTTGCCACTATGCGGTCTTGCGAAGAAGCCCGCAACAATGGCAGATGAAGCATGGATTGTCCTTGATCGACAGGCACTGGGAACAATCCGGTTAAGCTTGGCGTCAACGGTGGCCTTCAATGTTTCGGAGATGAAGACCACGGAGGACTTGATGAAGTCACTTGACGACTTCTATGAGAAACCATCGGCATCTAATAAGGTATTTCTTATGAAGCGCTTGTTCAATCTAAAGATGGCAGAGAATGGTTCAGTTGCAGAACACCTAAATGACTTTAACACAAACATAAGTCAACTTCGATGGGTGAAAATCAATTTCGATGACGAAGTGCGAGCTCTCCTTATACTATCATCTCTAGCGGATAGTTAGGACAGCCTTGTGATGGCTGTAAGTAATTCTATTTCTGACACAAATACTGTTAAGTTTGATGATGTTGTGGGTGTTCTCCTAAGCGAGGAAATACGAAGAAGAAGCACGGGAGAATCATCAAGTGTTGCACTGTCAGTGGAAACAAGAGGAAGGCCTAAGGAGAGGTTCAAAAACCAAAAGGGTCGTGATCGCTCAAGACGGAGAAAGTCACGCACAAAGTCAGTTCTTGAATGTTGGAACTGCAACAAGAAGAGCCACGTCAATAAGGATTGCTGGTCCAAAAAGAAGAAGGAGACTGAGTCTCAAGACAACAAGCCAACATCGGAGGCCAATGTGGCAGATAAAGTAGAGCAAGATGCTCCAATTCTCTCATTAGACAACATGTTTAATTCCTCGATAGTAGATTCCGGGGCTTCATTCCATGCGACACAACACAAGCAACATTTCCAAGATTACACCAAAGGTAATTTTGGGTATGTATACTTGGGAGATGATGAAGCTTGTGAGATTGTCGACAAAGGTACAGTTTCTGTCAAAACTGATAACGGAAATGAATGGAAGCTTAAAGATGTTAGGCATGTTCCTTCTCTTCGAAAAAATTTGATCTCTACAAGACTATTGGACGATGAAGGTCACAACATTGTATTCCGAAACAAACGGTGGAAGATCTCAAAGAGATCTTTGGTGGTTGCCAAGGGAGAAAAGGTCAGTACACTTTACTTGTGTACTATCAGCACAGAACGTTCAGCTTGTGCAGCAACTACAGAAGTTGACAGTGCGGTGTGGCACTCCCTACTTGGGCATATGAGTGCCAAAGGAATGCAAATCCTTCGAACGAAGAAGCTTCTACCAGGCTTGAAAGAAGTGGACTTAGAGTTCTGTGAAGATTGTGTTTATGGTAAACAAAAGAAGGTAAAATTTCAAAAATCAGGAAATGAAAGAAAAAATTAAAAACTTGGTTGGTTCATTCTGATGTTTGGGGTCCTGCAAGTACACCATCACTTGGTGGCTCATTGTACTATGTAACATTCATAGACGATGCGACTAGAAAAACATGGATTTATGTCATGAAAAATAAGTCTGATGTATTTTCCATATTTCAAAGGTGGAAAGCCTTTGTGGAGAATGAAATAGGTACCAAGGTAAAATTTCTCAGATCCGACAATGGAGGCGAATATTGCAGCCAAGCTTTTGTCCTAGCAATGGCATTCGGAGGCAAAGGACACCTCAACAAAATGAGATTTCGAAAAAGATGAACAGGATAATCATGGAGCGAGCACGAAGCATGCGGCTACATGCAGGCCTACCACTTGAGCTTTGAACGGAAGCTGTAAGTATGTATGTGTACTTAATCAACCAGTCACCCTCTACGGCATTGGATGAGGGAGTTCCAGAAGAGGCATGGACAAGTAAACCGGTGAATTATGCATTTCTTAAAGTGTTTGGGTGTGAGGCTTTCATGCACATAGATAGAAGCCTAAGATCAAAGCTAAATGCAAAGTCCAAAAAGTGTTTCTTCATTGGCTATGGAAAAGGTGACTTTGGGTATCGCCTATGAAATCCTAAAGATGGTAAAATCTTAACGAGTAGGGATGTAATTTTTAACGAACAAAATATGTACAAAGATTACTTGGAAAGAAAACAAACAAAAGAAACAGGTGATGAGTACATGAAGCTTGAGGACAGTGAAGACTCAAGGACTGTAAACGGTGAAAATGTGCAACAACGTCAACCAAATGAGGAGCCTCAACCTATTCCCCAAAGATCTACAAGAGCAAGTAGACCTCCAGAAAGGTTTGTTCCTTCCTTCAACCATCTCTTGATCTCAGATTCTAGAGAGCCGGAATCATACGAAGAAGCTATGCAACACGAATCCAAAGAAGAATGGACGAAAAGCATGCAAGTGGAGATGGACTCACTACATCACAACCAAACATGGGAGTTGGTTGAGTTGCCTAAAGGTAAGCGGGCACTTCAAAACAAATGGGTGTACAAGCTGAAGAAAGAAGATGGTGGAAAGAAAAGGTACAAGTCTAAGCTTGTGGTAAAAGGGTTTTCTTAAAAGAAAGGTATTGACTTCAATGAAATATTTTCTCCTGATGTAAAAATGAACTCAATTAGGCTTGTCTTTAAGCCTTGTGGCTACTCATGATCTAAATCTTGAGCAAATGGATGTAAATACGGCATTCCCTCACGGTGACTTAGAGGAGGAAATTTACATGCTTCAACCAAAGGGGTATGAAGTAAAAGGTAAGGAGAAAATGGTTTGCAGATTAAAGAAAAGCTTGTATGGATTAAAGCAAGCATCAAGACAATGGTACTTGAAGTTCGATCGATGGATGTTAGATCATGGATTCAGAAGATGCAACTCAGATCATTGCGTCTACACGAAGAATTTGGGAGATGGGAAGTTCATCATCCTAATGTTGTATGTTGATGACATGCTGATTGCAAGTGCTAACATGCAGGACATCAAAGATTTAAAAGAGGAGCTATCTAAATCTTTTTCAATGAAAGATTTAGGTGCTGCAAAGAGGATACTTGGTATGAAAATATCAAGGGACAGGACAAAGACGACAATAAAGCTATCTCAAGAGGATTACATCAAGAAGGTACTAGAAAGGTTTGCAATGCAAAATGCAAAACCAGTTTCTACACCTTTGGCTGGTCACTTTAAACTAACAAAAGATATGTGTCCAAAGACACAAGAGGAGATAGCCTATATGTCTAAAGTTCCATATGCTGCAGCGGTAGGTTCTCTAATATATGCTACGGTCTGGACAAGGCCAGATATTGCACATGCAGTGGGAGTTGTAAGTAGGTTCATGGACAACCTAGGTAAAGAACACTAGCAAGCTGTGAAGTGGATACTTAGGTATCTAAAAGGGCAACAATAAATGCTTTGTATTTTGGAGGAACTGATATTTTTCTAGAAGGGTATGCTGATGCAGATATGGCAGGTGACAAAAATACTCGAAGGAGCACTACTGGCTATGTATTCAAGGTTGGAGACACAGCAATAAGCTGGGCTTCAAAGCTGCAGAAAGTGGTCTCACTTTCATCCACGGAAGCAGAGTATGTAGCAATGACGGAGGCAAGCAAAGAAAGAAATTCTGTGGCTTCACAGATTCTTGGAAGAGCTTGGATTCAAACAAGACAATTGTGTCTTGTACAGTGATAGCCAAAGCGCTATCCATCTTGCGAAGAACTCAGTCTTTCATTCAAGGACAAAGCACATTGAGGTGAGATATCACTTCATACGTACTCTTTTGGAGGAGGGACAGCTTAAGCTAAGAAAGGTGCATACAAGTGAAAATCCTGCAGACATGTTTACAAAGGTGGTCAACAAGAAGAAGTTGAGCTTTTGCTCATCTTCAATCGGCATTCAAGGATAAGAAGCCAAGATGGAAAGCAGTCACAGGTTTGGTTTGGAGATCAGTCTCCAAGTGGGAGATTGTTAAGTATGGAGCCTGATGTACCCCTTGTAATTTTCTGTGGTTAAAACGTACATTTGTAAGGCCCCCATTATGAGGAGAAGCCATCGTGCGTGAAGGAAAATCACTCGCCGGAAACAAAAATCACTCGCCGGAAACCAAAATTTTCACGGCCACTCTCGAGCAAATATTCCTTTTCGCCGGAATATTATGGCCGGACGACGGCCGAAAAGTAGCCTAAAAATGACCGGTCCGTTGGTCGGTGGCCGGTAGTCAATGGCCCGTGGCCGGTGGTCGGAAGTCAATGGCCGGTGGCAGAATTCAAAAGTGGACTTGTCTTCTCAAGGGCGGGCACACATGGGCGGATTGGAGGGTACGATTTGGATTTATCTACACAAGGGCGGCTACACATGGCTGCCTTTCATGAGAGAGGACAGCCCTTTTCGCCTATAAAAGAAGGCCATTTCTACACACATTTCAGAGTGTGAAGTTGATGCAACAAGGTGGGTGTGCGGTGGTGAGAGTGAAGCAAGGCGAGAGCTCTATTAAGAATAGAATCCCTTTGTAAACTACCTACTTGTTTTGAAGTACTAAAGCCATTGAGTGGCTGCTTTCCCGTGGACGTTGGAGAGGGGGAATGGGGAACACACCCGACACACACACAATGGCCCCTATATAGCTCAGGGTATTCACGGCACCCCTGTCCTCTCCAAAACACCTTCAAAAAAGACGATTCACACTAGCAGGGCCTCGCCTGCACTTCGCCCAACGCACACACAACCTACACAATCCTCAGAGAGAGACCACACCGATATTGGCCTCTTCCAGCTCTTCCACAACTCGACACCTCTCTCTCTTTCTCTCTCACACACACAAGGAGCCCGGGGGACGCTCACGCTCACACATACCGGCACCACACACCTTGGAGACGAGCAAAGAAGAAAGGGGGGAAGGGGGGAAAGACAACACCAAAAAAATCGGCAATGACAGCTTCTTTACACACCATGTACAAAACTCATGTGGCCTGCTCTAGGTCGCACCATGGCCATCACACATCCTTGCAGAGGGGCACACACATCCTTCGAGAACGAATCCGACGACACATGCCTCGACGGGAACATTCACCACTGGCTTTACTTCGACAACAACTCCTCCTCCTGGCAGCCGTCGCTGACTGCCTCTTTTGCAAGCCCTTTGCTCTTTCGAGCCGCGTCACAGCAATCCACAATCTTGTGCGCCTTCGACTCCTCGAATGTTCGAAGCTCCTCCTCGTGGTAGCTCTCGCTAGCCGCCTTCTCTGCAAGGTGCTCGCTCTTTTCGTACCGCTTCACGGACCACACCTTGCGTGCTGGCTTCGATCGTCGAGCGCACGCGCACAAAGGTCTCCTTCTTCCTCCTCCTCAATTCCCCCAAGCAAGAAGAAAAAAAAACCCTCCTCCTTTTGAAGCCCGCTGCCCTCTTTCTCCTCCACCTCCTTCTTTTTTTTCCAGGCAAAGAAGAAAAAAAATCCTTTTTTAAGCAATGGCGCCCGGCGCCACTGCCTTGGACTCTCCCTCTACCTTTTTCTTTCCCTTTGCTTTTTTAGCCTTCATTTGACTTATCAAAAAAAAAAGAGACTCCAGGCCACCCTTTCTTTTCCATTTATAATCTAGGAGGCTTTTAATAATTGGATTCGCACGCCGTCGGTGCTCCGTGTGCTCAGGTTTGCCCAACACTTCTCTCATCAAGCTACCCCTTGCCAGCTTTAAACCTCGAGAGCTCTGTCGCATTCCGAACACTTCACACCCTTCGACTGGCAAGTCGCCAAAGTGGAAAAAAATCGAGTCCACTCCCCTGCAACGATTGGCTGTCAACTTGAAGTGGGCGCATCTCGATGTCCCTGACTCCGATCGGCCATCCGCAAATTTTGGCTGACTGCCCACATTGCATGCAATTTTTTGAGATCTTGGCGAGCTCAAGAAAATCCCTGTCAGCGCGCCTACCAACATGGCCCGATGAGCACATACCCGACCCCCAACAAATATTTCACATGCCATAACTTGCCCGTTTGAGCTCCAAATGGCAATCCGAAAAGATCGGCATGGTCCACAACTCAAACACTTCACGTGTATCCACTGATCCCGTTTTTTGCCACCTGTCTGTACCTGCTCTGCCCGTCGGGACCTGCGAAGCCTTCCATCTTCGGATTGGCATATCTTTCACACCGAAGCCCCGTTTGACGAGCCGTGTGGACGAGCTTCTAGAGCACCTCGAATACCACATTTCGGGGCACATTTCCCACATCTCGAACACCTTGACCTATCATCTCAATTATCCCAATTTGGAGGCCCCCCTGGCCTAAAAAACCACTTGAAGCATACATTTCCGATGCCACTCTCCTGCTGAGGTCTCCCACACTAGCTTTAGCCCTCTACCATGCACCTATCAGCATACATAGCGCTGCACTGCACACTTCTCAGCACGGACCAACTTTGGTTGCACCATCATTGCCCACCCCCTTGTTGAACATTCATGTTCAACCACATACAAGCTTATTGCACTAAAAAAACTGCCACACCAAAACAAACTCTCTGCACACCACAAAACCACCTAACATATGTACAAAAACTGGCATCTGTCACCCGCCACATTTACTCCTGCAGGTCGCCCAACCCCCTGCTTTACCTGTATTCACCCACCAGGGTCAAACACCATGTATTGGTCTCTTCCGTCCACCTGTAACACCCTTGCATAGTGCCATCCCAGGGCACATAGCCAACTGCATACCCAAACCGCCAGTAGCATACTTTTATTACTCCAAGCACTCCTTGACAAACTGCCCACTCGCAACCAAGCATCTCCAAGAACACCAAATAGAGCACCCTCGTGCTCACCATCCTGCTCAATCAACACTCTCGTCATATCTACATCATCACTCGTACCAAACAAACCTAACATATTTGACCCGCCCTCCCATCCATGTAAAGCTAGATCCTCGTCTAGCAGATCCTGTACCTGCTCAACAACCCACTTTACAGCTACACTTATGAGCATACCTTTCAACCACCATTCACAAAGCTCCTTGGAAAGCTTAGACACAATCAAGGAATCCGCATCACCTGCCACAAGAGTGCACTTGCTGCATAGGAAGCACCTCTATCTTTGGCTCCATGCTCGCCTTCTCATCTGCATTGCACTCAATCCCAACATCATCAAGATTTCCCTCATCAATTGGCCCTTCAAGGTCTACCAACACCACTTGCTTGTCGGCTTCCATCAGCTGCTCTTCAAGCATCTCTTCTACTGCTGCATCATGCTCCATCAAGAAAGAAAGAAACTCGTTCTCTATCGCATTATCCTCATCTTGATCTTCATCCATAAGCAAGGTTGCTCCATCCCTTTTGGCAAAGTTTTGCACCTGTTGTACCACTATGGCACACTCCAATGCCAGTTTCATCAACATGGCCATTAACATGGTACCGCACATCACCTTCACCTTCATATCATCACCTGTAGGCTCGAGCTCCTCCACTTGGTCTCCATCAAGCATAACAGTATGCACTGCTCCTTGCTCCTCGCACACATTCACTGTATCTCCACCCACTTGCAAGAGATCAAACGCATCATACCTTGACTGAGACGACTCGGTCTCCCAACTCGTGTCAGCGTCTATAGAGCTACTTTCACTTGGTTCAGTCTCTTCCTCTGTCTCGAGCTCGGGAATCTCCTCTAGCTTCACCGCTTCTACCTCGTCTGCAAACCGCACATTTTGACCTTTACCAGACTTCAATGGAGCTTCTACAACCACACTTGAACTTGGCAGCATGTTCTTTGCCTGACCGGGAACAACCTGCATATCTTCCACAATTGGAGCCGCTCTAGCTGGCATCCTTGGCATAGGAACCACCCTATCTCTCTGTAGCCAAAGAACCCTTGGTTCTTCTCGTACATGCACTTCTGTTTGCACCATCCTTGGCTCGGCTACCACCGCATCACAGCGCCTTGCAAACCCTGCCTCGCTTCGCGCTTCTTCAACATCTTTTTGGTCCGCCCTCTCGCTAGAGCTACAGCCTCTTCGTATGACACCGGGCTATCTATCTCCACCTTATCACGTACTTCCTCATGCAGACAATCCATGAATTTTCTCAACTTTAAAAACCCAACATTCTCAGCAGAAGTTACCTTTACCAATTTTCCTCAAAGGACTTCAAACTCCCATAGGAATGCTTGAAAATCCGCTTCCAAGCCTTGCTTCAAATTGTCCAGCCTTCTCTTTACTTCATCCAACTGCGCATCTACTACATATTTGCTTCGAAAAGCCGCTCCCAATGCTTCATGATCCACCTTTTCCTCATTAGGCAGGCCATCAAACCATAGCCTCGCTTTACCACGAACCAGGAGAGGAAACACCTGTACAGCACCTTCTTCCCTCGACAAACCGCTTTCCAACACAAACAACCCATAGTCTTGGAGCCAGGTTCCTGCATCTTCGACCCCAGTGAAAATGGGAAATCCCGTCCAAGCCATTACTTCTCTAGCAGCACCTGCTCTTCAAAGGCCGCACCTTTGGCATCACCAAAATCACCGCTTTGACTTCAACTAGGAGCATCGGTGCGCTCCTCAGTGGGGGCAGCAGAAGATAGAGAGGGGGAATGGGGAACACACCCGACACACACACAATGGCCCCTATATAGCTCAGGGTATTCACAGCACCCCTGTCCTCTCCAAACCACCTTCAAAAAAGACGATTCACACTAGCAGGGCCTCGCCTGCATTTCGCCCAACGCACACACAACCTACACAATCCTCAGAGAGAGACCACACCGATATTGGCCTCTTCCAGCTCTTCCACAACTCGACACCTCTCTCTCTCTCACACACAAGGGGCCCGGAGGACGCTCACGCTCACACATACCGGCACCACACCTTGGAGACGAGCAAAGAAGAAAGGGGGGAAGGGGGGAAAGACAACACCAAAAAAATCGGCAATGACAGCTTCTTTACACACCATGTACAAAACTCATGTGGCCTGCTCTAGGTCGCACCATGGCCATCACACATCCTTCCAGAGGGGCACACACATCCTTCGAGACCGAATCCGACGACACATGCCTCGACGGGAACATTCACCACTGGCTTTACTTCGACAACAACTCCTCCTCCTGGCAGCCGTCGCTGACTGCCTCTTTTGCAAGCCCTTTGCTCTTTCGAGCCGCGTCACAGCAATCCACAATCTTGTGCGCCTTCGACTCCTCGAATGTTCGAAGCTCCTCCTCGTGGTAGCTCTCGCTAGCCGCCTTCTCTGCAAGGTGCTCGCTCTTTTCGTACCGCTTCACGGACCACACCTTGCGTGCTGGCTTCGATCGTCGAGCGCACGCGCACAAAGGTCTCCTTCTTCCTCCTCCTCAATTCCCCCAAGCAAGAAGAAAAAAAAACCCTCCTCCTTTTGAAGCCCGCTGCCCTCTTTCTCCTCCACCTCCTTCTTTTTTTTCCAAGCAAAGAAGAAAAAAAATCCTTTTTTAAGCAATGGCGCCCGGCGCCACTGCCTTGGACTCTCCCTCTACCTTTTTCTTTCCCTTTGCTTTTTTAGCCTTCATTTGACTTATCAAAAAAAAAAGAGACTCCAGGCCACCCTTTCTTTTCCATTTATAATCTAGGAGGCTTTTAATAATTAGATTCGCACGCCGTCGGTGCTCCGTGTGCTCAGGTTTGCCCAACACTTCTCTCATCAAGCTACCCCTTGCCAGCTTTAAACCTCGAGAGCTCTGTCGCATTCCGAACACTTCACACCCTTCGACTGGCAAGTCGCCAAAGTGGAAAAAAATCGAGTCCACTCCCCTGCAACGATTGGCTGTCAACTTGAAGTGGGCGCATCTCGATGTCCCTGACTCCGATCGGCCATCCGCAAATTTTGGCTGACTCCCCACATTGCATGCAATTTTTTGAGATCTTGGCGAGCTCAAGAAAATCCCTATCAGCGCGCCTACCAACATGGCCCGATGAGCACATACCCGACCCCCAACAAATATTTCACATGCCATAACTTGCCCGTTTGAGCTCCAAATGGCAATCCGAAAAGATCGGCATGCTCCACAACTCAAACACTTCACGTGTATCCATTGATCCCGTTTTTTGCCACCTGTCTGTACGTGCTTTGCCCGTCGGGACCTGCGAAGCTTTCCATCTTCAGACTGGCATATCTTTCACACCGAAGCCTTGTTTGACGAGCCGTCTGGACGAGCTTCTAGAGCACCTCGAATACCACATTTCGGGGCACATTTCCCACATCTCGAACACCTTGACCTATCATCTCAATTATCCCAATTTGGAGGCCCCCCGGCCTAAAAAACCACTTTAAGCATACATTTCCGATGCCACTCTCTTGCTGAGGTCTCCCACACTAGCTTTAGCCCTCTACCATGCACCTATCAGCATACACTTCTCCGCACGGACCAACTTTGGTTGCACCAACGTAGCCCACATTGGGTGAACCACGTATATCGTGTGTACTCTCTCTCTCTCTCTCTCTCTCTCTCTCTCTCTCTCTCTACTCTATAATCTCTTGTGTGTGAAATCTCTCTCTCCCTTAAGTAATCTACTCATATATCTATTTAACTACGTCATATTTCCTAACAACACACACAAGGTAAGCCCAAGCCTCAAGAGACAGCAAGGACACATGTCAAGCCCCTGCCCATGTTGCCCTCATGGTGTGCCTAAAGCCTATTGGTTGGCCTCCCAAGGGGTCCAATGATAAATTAGTTAATTTAATTCATTCTTTTTGCATTTATCAAATCCTCTCTCTCAAAGGGGAAAGGAGGACACTTGTCCCAATACTACCCTTGTTGCTTGATATGCCTCTTGCATGTGATTGGCTAGGCCTAGAGAGGTCCAATGAGCTACAAGGGGGGGGTTGACCGAAGCAAGAAGGGAGGTTGCTTAGCGGGTATACTCTCCCACACACACTCTCATTGTGTGAAGTGCAAAGTGCAAGAGCTCCATCTCCTTCTCCAAGCTAGTAGAGAAGTTTAGAGCCTACACCAACACTCTTGGCTATGGAATGCAAATCCAACCAAGAGCCATGTTTCAATGCTTAAGCTTGCCATCTTCTCCGTCTTCATTACTATACTATTATGTATGCTAGCAAGAAGAGTGATGATAAGTGAGGAACTACTTCTTTCTCCTATGGAATGTTTCTTCCTCCTCTTCCCTACTCTCATTCCCAACTAGCTCTGTCCACCTTCGAAGGTGTTTGAGGCCTTGGGACTCAGGCTTGGGATAGTTAATGCTTTTTACAAGGTTTATGTTATGTTCGTGATGCATGAAGCTTTCCATCTTCATTGCATCACCTAGGTCACAAGGAACACAAAGATTGTATTGTACCAAGTCAATCTTAATGGAAGAATCTATAATACAAATGCCTATTGGAGGGGGGACCGGCTCCACATAAATACGGTTCTCAACTGTTGTCAAGTTCTCTAAACTCTCTCTTGGAAAAGTATTGTTCATGCCAAGTTAATTAAGTACTATGTTTATATTGCTACCATCAATTGAGTTCACCCTCTATGTTTTCAAAGTAATATCACAAAAATGCTCTCTTTAATTCTCCTTCCGCTATTCTCAAAGTTTATAGGCCATTTCCATTACAAATGCTGCAGCAAGAGAGGCTAGCGATCTGAGTCAGAAAACGCTACACATGGGAATGAGGGAGACAACGAGCAATCATGGGGAATGAGGGATGCAAGGGGCTGGTTTTATAGTGATTCTGTGGCCTAGAAGACGGGAAGTTGTTAAGAGTTTCCTCTTTTGTCCCGTGGTAGCTCCAATAAGATGAGGGAGTGGGCTGTTTTGCGGCTGTGTCCGGCCGTATTTCAGACAAAGGTACCATTTCTGGCAGTATGAGCCATGTGCGCGCCCACCAAGAAGGTTGGCATGAGGCAGGACCCCTATTCCTAGGTTTCCCGCGGTTAGTCTCTCTATACTACAACCTTCCCCTAGATAATCATGTGGTCGCATTGCTATGCCAACTGGCATAGTCTATTAGTAGTTCATGACAATGTGGCATTTTTATAGGCGCCCCCGTTTTTATGGGTTGTGGAATTTTTGAGAGTGGGTCGGGCAACCTATGGGACCTGGGTGTCCCTATATGGAGACACTTGCCCCCCCTCCCTCTTCTTGTATTCACTTAGTGGATAGCAATGCACATAGCTAGCGTTTTTGGTTTTGTCCCCCCGCCCCCTTCTCTCTCCTCTCTCTCTCTCTCTCTCTCTCTCTCTCTCTCTCTCTCTCTCTCTCTCTCACACACACACACACACACACACACACAAAAGAAAAACACCAGTCCTCTACAGTGTTTCTTTGCAAGAGGACATCCTTGGCTTCCCTAGGCCCGAGTGGTGGCCGTTAGTGCCCAATAGTGGGTGTAGAACTAGGTACTAACATATGCTCCCAGCACAACACACGCACACACACATAAGCATACATCAACACAAAGAAGCATTGAATCGAAAAAATTAGCACAAAAATGAGGTAGTTGATAGGACATACGCACTAGAAAAGATAGAGACAATTAGCAACTAGTCGTAAGTCGGACGAAAACTTCACGATGTGAAGTTTGCATGTTCGCTATACGACTAAAAAAATATTTAGATGAATCCATATGCTTTCTCTTTATATTACATAGTGCTTTCTCTTTACAGTTCCTCATGGATGCAGAAGCGAAGAGTAACACACCAAGGAGGACCCCTACACTAAAATGGCCACTAACTCTTCACCCTAGAGACTTGCCTCTTCATCAAAAGCCACACCCTTTCGACCACAAGCCATGCCCCTTCACCCAATGGTTACAGATGTTCGCCTAGCGACATGTCTATTCGTCCAAGGACGTGCCTTCCTAGTTGGTTGGGACTACTCATTCATGTCTCTTGATCTCCTTTAAGAGGAGCCTATTGTACTGAGTGTGAATCAATCAAGCAAGCAACAATGTTCTAGTGTCACAAGTTGTGACGTGGCAGTACCCTAGAGACAAGGGGCCTAGGGGGCCTTAGGGTTGTAATAGCCTAACCCCTACCAGCTTATGGAACATGGCTGAGGGCTTAATGTCAAGTGAAGCGGAATTGAAATGGTGAAGATCTAGACTTTGCACTTCCACAAATCTTTACTTCTTTCCTTGCTTGAATGTGTGCTACTTAGCACAAACGATGATTCATTTTATTTCCTTGTAGAGAGAGAATGGGAGAGAGAGGTAGAGTGTAGAGAGAGAGAGAGAGAGAGAGAGAGAGAAAAAAGGAGAATTGACACCTAATGGCGTCCCAACTAACCCTCTCAAGGGCCCCCCACACCGTTGCCGATGTGGTATTTGCTTTTGATTGTGTAAATGGAATGTACATGCATGCAATACATTACATGCAGACTCTACTGACTCAAATGGGGAATGTCGCTACGGTAACTCTTCAAAGTGAAGCACCTCCGAAACTGATTCGATGCACCTTTGGATCGTCTTGATGTGGGGTTGATGATGG
This sequence comes from Adiantum capillus-veneris, assembly GCF_014529385.1. NCBI lineage: Eukaryota > Viridiplantae > Streptophyta > Polypodiopsida > Polypodiales > Pteridaceae > Adiantum > Adiantum capillus-veneris. The sequence continues at coordinate 138,967,464 of NC_140950.1, read as the reverse complement.
CCACCAAGAGGTAGAAGTGGGGCTGATTTGCACTCCCAATGTGAGAGGAATGAAGGGCTAAAGGTTGGCTGCAAAAACGCAGAACATCTGTCGCGGGAATCAGGGCAGAATGATGATGGATCAATTGATGGGCAGCGATGTGAACACTCGATACGGCGAGGGAATGGCCAGGAGAGAGGCTCGATGGCTGCAGATTGTCCAAGGGGCTGCAGATGGGCTAGCGTTGGCAGATCCAGGGGACTTCTGGCAAGCGAACGGGCTGAACATAAGCTGAAAATTGCAAGCACTGGGCTGATCTCTGATGCTACCACTAACTTGTGCACAAACATTGGGCAATGGGCTCCTTTTATAGGACATTTTAAGCCAAGTCCGGAATTTTAGGCCAGGTCAGGAAAAATGTGCAAACGTGTGCACATGGGAGTTTTTTGACGATACCTCACTATTTTGTGACCCATTCGACGAAAAGACTGGACTGACATGTTCATCTTACCTAGACCTACATGCTCGTCATGTGAGATAACCACCAAAGTGTAATAACATCTCTCAAAACGCTTGTACAAACCATTTATGCAAGAGGGTCCAGAACTAGAAAACCTAAACTAATAAACTCATCCGAACATGCAGATCCTGCAAATAGGCTCATAAAATTGCCAGTACTAATCCTCCTAGGACTCTAGACACTCCTATCTAGGGATAGGTACAGAATTGGCTCTAGAAGTCGATGAAGCAAGTCCACGTGGCACACTGAGCCATGTGCACGCGACATCCCCTGTCACGTGACACATCCAACCCTATGTGTTCGTGGACAAGCTACAGCATGATCAGGGTTCTCAGTCAGTCCACTCAGTCTAGATTAGAAGTGATCTGGCACTTTTTGTGAGTCTACTCGTAGACCGTGCATGCCCAATCACTTAGTATAGATGCATATCCTCTAGTTGCACATAGCATGATCATCAGTATTCCCATCAAAATCCATCAGATTCCATCAAGGGAATTTTCCAGTGCATTTAGCCTATTTTACCTATTTTTGGCATTTTTCACTTATTAATTTAAGTGACTTTCCGACAAAAGTACGTAGGGCAATTTTGCTAAGTTTGTATATAAGCAAACTAGAGCTAGCACTATTTGGCAGAAGAGGCAGCAGGAGCACCTTGCTCAACAGGCATCTTCTCAGCAAGACCAACACCCGCAGTAGCCCTAGCGTTTTCTCTCCACAGAAGACCTAGCGTTTTTGCATCAAATCAGCCTTGGCGTTTTGTGCACAGCAGATCAGCCCCTGCGTCACCACGACACAGCAGATCAGCCTAGAGTTTTGCATTTGCAAAACTACCGGCGATAGCAAGACCAATTTCAGCCCTAGCGTTTTTGGTTTGTAGCACAACCTGAGCGTTTTTGCAAATCATCGCGACAGAATCAGCCATAGGACCAGCAATTTCAGTTTTCAGCCCTCAGACATTGCAGAACAAGTCCCGAATCTCGCAGATCTCACCTTCCCACAGCAGTTCCTCGCCGCACAGTCAGTTTCCGCAAAGTTTACAGTTCAGCCCGGAAAACGCAGATTTCAGCATCTGCGTTTTCAGCGCGTCGTCCTCGCATCGTCGTCATCGACATTGTCACCGACATAGAGTGAGAATTCAGCAGATACAAGATTTGCAGATTTCAGCCCCTCTCGTCGTCGTCCTCATCGTCGTCGACATCGTCAGCAACTCCAAGCATTGTAGAGATTTGTGCAATCATAAGTAGACCACTCTCACCATAGAGAGTGGGGCCTTCGGAGGAGGGTTTTACAACGTCTCTGGTGTCGTATCTCTCTTCTTTCTCTATCTCTCAGTCTCATACACTAGCACGCACAGTGTCCATTCACTTTGTTTGTGATCATAGCATTCCCTCATTAAGAACGGAAGGCACTACCTTTAATAAGAACAAAAGGAACCTTGAACACAGTTCGGAGCACTCATCTTGAGCAAAGCGCAAACATTCATTCCGATGCACCTAACATTGGTATTAGTGCTTTGGCAGTGTTCTGTATCACTCAAGGAAAGAACCACAAGAATCACAAGAATTTTTTTGCTTGTTGCGGTCGCACGAACCCAAGTTCGCTTGGGCGTGTCGATTCCTAATCGTGTTTTTGAAGAGTGACAAGAATCCCAGGAAAGAAGGGCTTGTCCAGCCTCCCCTTGTGTCTCTTTTCACTCATTGAGAGCGGACCGTGCACTTAGCGGCCGGCCAATCGACGTGAGGTGCGAAAAAGCAACCTTGGTGTGAGCGCAAGGCCGCCAAGGAGTGCGCCCGCAGAAAAGAGTAGAACTCAGTTGAAGAGAAGATCCTTCTCAAACGCGGTTTGCAAGCGAAAGAAAACCTCAAGAACCAAGACCCCCAAGAACCCAAGTTCCTCGTGGACTTAAGAACCCAAGACCCGCAAGAACCCAAGTTCCTCGTGAACTTAAGAACCCAAGACCCCAAGAACCACAAGAACCAACGACTTTAGTGGATGGTCATCACTCGAAGCGGAATGGATACTTCGCTTGGAGGTGATGAGCATGAGAGAGGCGAAGAAGAATTTTCCCCAGCAGAAGGTTTTTCCGACCCTCCCCCTTCCCCATCTACGACAAAGATTGCACTAACTCCTATGGAGAAGTTGGAGCAGATGTTTATAAAAAGGAATTTAGAACGCGAAGCAAGAAACGCAGAAAGAAAAGTAGAAATGGAGCCCAGACACCAAGAAAGAATGGAAGCCGCCGTCAAAGGAAAGAACCACCAACACAGGGAAGACTTCTTGCGACTCTTTTCTCAAGCTTAGGCACAGATACAAGAGATTCGGGAAAAGGAGACTCTCTCAGTCTCTTCTTCTCCAACGCATGATACACAGGATTTGCATGATTGTGTGAAGCATGATGATGATTTGATTGACAATGATTTGCATGATGATGTGAATAAAATTGACTTGAATGATAATGATGAGCATGATGATTTGGATGACCATGACAAGCATGATGATCAAGATGTGATTTCTCACAAGCATGATGATTTGCATGATCAAGATGTGATTTCTCACCAGCATGATGATTTGCATGAAGAAGATGTGGTTGTTCACAAAAAGGATGAGTTAGTGAATGCTTTTTCTAGCGAAGCTAACCTCGTTGTAGATTCGATCAATCACAAAGAACCGATCTTGGCTTTCGAGTCGAGGTCCAATGAACCCCCACAGGACGATTCGATCATTCAAGAAGAACCGATCTTGGCTCTCGAGCCTAGGTCCAAAGAACCCTCACAGGAAGTATTATGTGTTCGCATGATTGATACGCACGTATTGTTCGAGTGTTTCATTCGTGATCGTTTCCTGTATTTTAGTCAGCGCCTTTATGTGATCCCTTTTCCTAGGCATGACATATTGTACGTTGAACACGTTTCACTCATGAATGAGCGCGAATGTATGCACATTGTTCATGAAAAGCTGAAAAGTATGCATTCCAGGAAGTCACATTACATGTCTCTTCCTTGGCATGACACATTTGTAGAAAGAGCACATAAAGTATGAGCACCAAGCATGGGCATTTCCGTTGTGAATTGCCACAGTTGACTGCTTTAGATCAGAAGAGCAAGATTCGATCTCATTGTTAGCGTGTATGTGGTGAACGGTTTGGCATTCCGTCTATTGGTTCATTTACATTGCATCCACAGTCTTTGAGGAAGACGAGATTTTTTTCCACTCACTTTACACGGAATGGGTATGTTCATGGTTTTGTGTTGGAAATGGTTTTAGGAATTTTCAGCCATGGAGATTCTTGAAGAAGAAAGAAGCATGACTCTATACGAAGTTGAAGCATCGAAGGAGCCACAGAAGACTTTGTCGCTTTTAGCGCGGCCCAAAGAAGCAAGCGTTGCAGACCTTTATGAAGTTCAAGTATCGCACGACCCACACATTAGAGTGGGCCGGCAAAGAGTCCCTTCCAAGATTCCGGATGCTATTGGCGATCTCCCTCGACGCCATACATTTCGGTACCAGTACCTCACTTTGAAAAGGAGGGGTTGTCACGTGACACATCCAACCCTATGTGTCCGTGGACAAGCTACAGCATGATCAGGGTTCAGTCAGTCCAGTCAGTCTAGATTAGAAGTGATCTGACACTTTTTGTGAGTCTATTCGTAGACCGTGCATGCCAAGTCACTTAGTATAGATGCATATCCTCTGGTTGCACATAGCATGATCATCAGTATTCCCATCAGAATCCATCAAGGGAATTTTCCAGTGCATTTAGCCATTTTACCTATTTTTGGCATTTTTTACTTATTAATTTAAGTGACTTTCCAACAAAAGTAGGTAGGGCAAGTTTGCTAAGTTTGTATATAAGCAAACTAGAGCTAGCACTATTTGACAGAAGAGGCAACAGGAGCACCTTGCTCAACAGGCATCTTCTCAGCAAGACCAACACCCGCAGTAGCCCTAGCATTTTCTCTCCACAGAAGACCTAGCGTGTTTGCATCAAATCAGCCTTGGCGTTTTGTGCACAGCAAATCAGCCCCTGCGTCACCACGACACAGCAGATCAGCCTAGCGTTTTGCATTTGCAAAACTACCGGCGACAGCAGAACCAATTTCAGCCCTAGCGTTTTTGGTTTGCAGCACAACCTCAACGTTTTTGCAGATCATCGCGACACGACCAGAGTTTTCAGTTTTCAGCCCTTAGGCATTGCAGAACAAGTCCCGAACCTCGCAGATCTCACCTTCCTGCAGCAGTTCCTCGCCGCACGGTCAGTTTCCACAAGGTTTACAGTTTCAGCCCAGAAAACGCAGATTTCAGCATCTGCGTTTTCAGCGTGTCGTCGTCGCATCGTCATAATCGACATTGTCACCGACATAGAGTGAGAATTCAGCAGATACAAGATTTGCAGATTTCAGCCCGTCTCGTCGTCGTCGACATCGTCGGCAACTCCAAGCATTGTAGAGATTTGTGCAATCATAAGTAGACCGCTCTCGCCATAGAGAGTGGGGCCTTCGGAGGAGGGTTTTACAACGTCTCTGGTGTCGTATCTCTCTTCTCTCTCTATCTCTCAGTCTCATACACTAGCACGCACAGTGTCCATTCACTTTGTTTGTGATCATAGCATTCCCTTATTAAGAACGGAAGGCTCTACCTCCATAAGAACAAAAGGAACCTTGAGCACAGTTCGGAGCACTCATCTTGAGCAAAGCGCAAACATTCATTCCGCTGCACCTTACATCCCCTCTTGCTTAAGGTGAGGTATGGCGGGTACCAAACTCCATGCAGGCCATAAGATGATGTCGAATGAATGGCCTTCTAGATGATTTCCTCCACTGCTACTTTTGAGAGAGAGGCTTCTCCAGGTGATGTGGAAATGTCCAAAAGACAGGGATGGTAATGATACATCTACTCGCAAACACTCGACTGTCTCCTAGATCAACGATTCCCTTGTTGGTTTCCGGTAGCCTTTGCTGCCCAGTCGGATGGTGTAAACCAAACTACAAACCTAATCGCAAAGTGAATAGCCATGCAAGCGCTGATGCCCATGAAGGTTATCGCCCAGCCTATGCTGCCCCTACGAGGGAAGATTGGTTGCCCCTAAACGAGAAGATTGGCGAGAGCAACACCGAATGGTGGATGAAGATGGATATGTCCTTTGGAATGCCTCTAAACCATGGCAGGTTCTATGTATGATGTCTCATAAAACCGCCTCTCACAAAAGTCCGAAGCATAAACTAACTTTTAAGTGCAATTTATAAATTCAAGAGAATTGAAATGAGAGAGAAGAGCTTGACAAATCATTGGAAACCAGAAGATGGGTTGGTCCCCGCCCCCCCCCCCCCCCCCCCCCCCCCCAATAAAGAGAATATGTAAGGATTCTAGGTACTAATCTTTAATTAAGTACTTTAACTCATGATTAAGACTTAAGAAGCTTGAACTGAACTCAGAAACAAGATTCAGAAGACTTTGTGTTTGATTGATTGAAAGTGAGATACAAGGGCTCCTTATATAGGAGAGGCTCCTTATATAGGAGACGAACAGGTACATATGAAAAGGTATAACCCTTCACGAAGAGACACATCCTTTAGGCGAATAGACATTTCTTTAGGCAAATGGACACATCCATTCGATAAAAAGCCGCAACCATTGGTCGAAGAGACATGACTAGTCGTCGAAGGAGTGTGGCTGTTGGTGAAGCGGTATGACTTTTGGGCGAAGGGTTGTGACCGTTCGAGAACAGGAATCCCCCCGGGTTGGTCACACTTCGCATCTGCATCTGTAATGAATCAAGAAGAGTGTAGCAAGTCACAATCGTGACATTCCTTCCCATTTAAATTAAAACCCCGAGTTCAAATGAAAGTCATCCGCTTGTCAAAGAATTCTTGAAGAAGGTTTGGGTACTACTTCATGTCTTCATCCGTCTGCCAAGTTGAATCTGACTCATCAAGATCCATCCACTTAACAAGAAATTTTGTTGTGATCTTTCGTCTTGTCTCTTTTTGTCGAACATAAAGAATCTCTTCTGGAACAAGAATTATGTGTTCATCCTCAATTTCTGGCATATAAAAAGATAAGTCAAGAATTGGAAAATCTCCTTGTATGTATTGTTTGAGCCAAGAAATGTGGAAGGTTGGATGAAGTTTTCTCCATGAGAGTGGAAGCTCCAACTTGTAACTGACAACTGAATACTTCTTGATTATTTTGAAAGGTCCATAGAAGCAAAGGCACAACTTTGGAAAGACCGATTTCACAGTTTTGTAGCGATGAGGTGCTACATATAACAAGACAAAATCTCCTTCTTGGAAATCTACATATCGTCGATGCTTATTGGCTTGTTTTTGGTACTTTTGTTGGACATGAACCAACTTGTCACGTACTTGAGTAAGTGCATCTTGCATCTCTTGAACCAACTGATCTGCTAGAGATACTTTGTGTTGAAGAACAAAGTTTGTCGATACGGGAGGAGTATGCCCATAAGCTGCTTGGAATGGAGTTGTAACAGACTTGGACACTCCAAGTCAAGAATCTACCACGACAGCACCAAATAACCACTTCAAAACAGTTCACAGTTCACAATTTATTCAACACTGGCCCGGCGGAGTTCCATGCCTAGAGATATTGGCCGCAAAGACTGGCGCCCCTTTCGGTATTTCTTTTTAAATTAATATGTGTTCAAAGTACAAGAGTGCGGGCAGGCGCTCACACTCAGACTCTGCGTCCAGATGCTCTGAGTTGTGAGAGGCCTGCTCACTTATTTTAAAGAGTACAAGGGATGCCAAAAGCAGAGCCCCAAAAAGCTTCAAAAGCTGAAAATCAAAAGCTTTTAAAATAAAGGAAAAGCTCTTTCTCTCTCTTGCTTATAAAATAAAGCAAGTTCCAAAAAGTTGTCCAATCAAAAGCTTTTAAAATAAGCAGAAGCTTTTTCTCTCTCGTTCTTCTATGCTTTTATAAAATAAAAGCAAAAGCTTCTCTCTCTCGCATCTCTTGCATTGAGTAAAAGCAAAAGCCAAAATCTGCCCAGCTTTCCATAAATCACGCTGGTGTCCGTACAGCAGGCTACGTGTCAGCCCACCACGTCAATAAATCAGGGTTAGGGTTAGGACAGAGTTAGGGTTTCTGATTTTAGGGTTAGGGTTTCAACAGAATTAGGGTTTTGGGCAGAATTAGGGCTTTTGATTTTAGGGTTAGGGTTTCAACAGAATTAGGATTTCGGACAGAATTAGGGTTTCTAATTTTAGGGTTAGGGTTTCAACAGAATTAGGGTTTCAGATTTTAGGGTTAGGATATCAGCAGAATTAGGGTTTTGGGCAGCCACGTCATCACTTTGTGACATACCCCCCTCTTGAAAGCATTGTAATCGCCCTCGATTACGCCTGTAAAACAGACAGAGGCCATAAACTGTCTTAGTAGACAATGATTGTTAGCACCTACGTACTAGGAACACACATCTAGCACATGTACCAATCGACAATCACATCACACGACATCACTAGACATCACGGAACATCACATGACATTCAACATTCATTCAGATCTTAGACCATGATTTATCGGCAATGTAGCTAGCAATCGCATCTAGATCCAGTCGGGACCTCATCTATGCCCGATTGACTAACCCCTATTGCAACCATGTCTATTCGAGATCAAGTAGACCAAAATGCTGCAATCATTTCGTCTATCAGTTCCTGCACTTAAAAAGAAGTCAAGAACAAATCAGTATCATATTCAGGAATTCCATTTCATAAAGTCATCCAACAGAATATTGTCAGCTCTCAGTATCCCTGAAGCTCAAAGAGACATGAATAACTCTAGTATCAAAATCGAGGCATCTGTTGACAAAGGAGCGGAGTAACTCCCCTCTTGTGCATCCCACTGTACCAGATCTCTGGCCAAGCTGAATTCTGGGTTCCATTTGGAGTAGACTATGCTAAACCAAAAGCTCTGAAGTAAAGTTTCACAATCTGAGGAGTATCAGCTAGGTCCTCCTCCTCCATCCACGGAGTCATGCCAGTTAGTGAATGGATAGAGTTATTGTATGCGAACTCTACAAGTGACAAATACTCTTCCCATGATCCCAATCGAATTTGTATGTAATGTCGAAGCATTTCTTCCAAAATTTGATTCACTCTTTCTGTCTGCCCATCAGTTTGAGGATGGTATGCTGAGTTGAATAACAAATTTGTACCAAGGGATTTGAAAAGGGATGTCCAAAAATGCCTTGTGAATTTTGGATCTCTATCTGAAACAATAGACTTTGGTAATCCATGTAATCTGAAAATGTGTTGCACAAACAATTGCGCAACGTCTGGTGCCAAGGCAGCTTTCTTGCAAGGAATAAAGTGTGCCATCTTTGAAAACCAATCCACCACTACAAGAATCTGTGCATTGCCTTTTTGAGAACGAGGCAATGTAGTGATAAAATCCATGCTGACACTTTCCCATCTTTCTTGAGGTACGGGCAAAGGATGAAGTAACCCTTGAGGAAGTTGTCGAGAAGCCTTCATTGTTTGACAGGAATGACAAGCTTTGACAAACTTGATAACATCTTGCTGCATTTGTGGCCAAAAATATGTTGCAGATAACAATCTATATGTCTTGTTGATGCCTGGATGGGCAGCAAAAGGGACTTCATGATGTTCTTGGATCAAAATTTTCCGCAATGGTGTATTGTGTGGAACACAAATGCGATCAATGTAATACAGCAAGTCATTGACAATGGTGTAAGCTGCAAACATATTCATCTCTGCAGGAGTCGGAGTAGAGCATTTAAGAGCTTGAAATGCATCCCCAAAATCTCAATCTATCAAATACTCATGCTTGAAACAAGCAGGTATTTCCATCTGCACACCGGAAATGGCAAAGTTGATGGCTCGAGGAAGGCGGCTTAAGGCATCTACAACTGCATTTGCAAGGCCTGGCACGTATTGAATAATCATATGAAAATTTGCCAAGAGCTCAACCCATCGTCCTTGACGAGGATTCATCACAGGTTGAGTAAAAATGTATGTCAATGACTGATGATCTGTCTGCACCACGAAATCTGCGCCAAGAAGATAGTGTTTCCAAGTGCGGTAAGCATGAACAATGGCTAAAAATTCCTTGTCATAAACTGGGTATCTCATTTGTATGGCTGAAAATTTACGGCTGTCAAAAGCAATGACACGCTCATTCTGCATAAGAACACCTCCAGAAGCACGATCTGACGCATCGGTCATGACCTGAAAAGGTTGAGTAGGATCTGCAATAGCCAAAACTGGAGTTGTCGTCAAGGCGTGTTTAAGGGCTTTGAACGACTGTTCTGCTTCTTCAGTCCATTGAAGTTTATCCTGCTTGGTAAGCTCAGTCAAAGGAGCTGCAATGTCGGAGAATTTGTGGACCTTGGTATGATAGAAGTTTGCAAGTAACAAAAAAGAGCGCACATCTGAGATAGTGAGCGGTAAAGGCCAATCCACTATGACCTGTATTTTCTTGGGATCGACTGCAACGCCACTGGCAGAAATAATGTGACCAAGGTATTCCACCCGATTCTTGAAGAAATCACTTTTCTTCTTATTGATGTATAGCACATTGGTTCGCAAAACTTGGAAGACAAGCTTCAAATGTTCCTTGTGATCAGCCATCGTTCGACTGAAAACTAAAATGTCATCCAAATACACAATCACGAACTTGTCCAAGTATGGTCCGAATATTTCGTTCATCAGTGTCATGAAAGAGGCCGGGGCATTGGTTAACCCGAATGGTAATACCAAAAACTCATAGTGACCATACTTTGTGCGAAAAGCTGTCTTGTACTCATCACCAATGCGAATGCGAATTTGGTGATACCCTAATTTTAGATCAATTTTGGAGTATATCTTTGCTCCCAGTAACTGATCAAATAACTCGTCAATGCGAGGCAGGGGAAACTTGTTTTTGATCGTCAACTTATTCAAAGCACGATAGTCGATGCAAAGACGCATAGACCCATCTTTCTTTTTGACCAACAGAACAGGAGCTCCAAAGGGACTTTTGCTTGGGCGAATATGACCTTTATCCAACAAATCTTCCAGCTGCCGCTGTATCTCTTGAGACTCTGAGTATGAAACTCGATAAGGGGCTCGAATTGGTGGAGGTTGGCCGGGGATCAAATCAATGGGATGATCTACGGGACGTCGAGGAGGCAAAGTTGTTGGTAGCTCGTCGGGAAACAAGTCCAAATGTGGTTGAAAGAAGGGTTGCTGCAAATAGGCAATATTTGAGGAGGATTTAACTTCTGCTTCTTCTGCACCGGGTTTAACATCTCTTAACATGATTAAGGCAGTAGCACAATCACGTTTTCGAACCAGTCGTTTGACTTGTAAAGCAGAAACCAATATAATGGGTTTGGCACTGAAAAGACCACGAAGCTCTATTTCCTGTTGCTTGTGAAAGAGCCGAATTGAGTGATCTCAGAAACTGATTATTGGATCATACTGAAATAACCAAGATTGGCCAAGGATCAAGTCGTAATGTGACAAGGGTATAACTGAAAAACCAAGCTGATCTTGGTAATCCTGTATCTGAAAATCCAGCTTTTCAATCCTTTTGTTGCACTCGAGGAAGGAACCATCAGCAAGTTCTACTTGGTATGTTGCCTCACTAGGTTGAGTTTGAAGGCGCAATTTAGTAATCAAAGATGTGCTGGCGAAATTAGTAGAACACCCACTATCCACAAGAACATTGATTGGCTGCTTGCCAACAAAGCCAAGGAGGCTGAGAACCTAATTCGAAAGATCCACTGGAGCAATGACGTGATTCCGAGCATTCATCATTAAGGCACTTACAACCTTGGAAACTCGAACACAACGTGCTGCCTGTTTGCCTTTGTCTGGGACAGGAGGTTGGTTGTGGATAGGTTCTGAAATTGTGGTCTCCATGTGAGAATTCTAGCGAGGATTTGAAGGATTTGGCTTCTTGGGGCATTCATACCACCTGTGATCTCCATGACAAATTGTACATAATCCTGTACGGTTGGAGTTGGAGGTTGAAGGAGCTGATGAAGAGGATTGCTGTCCAGAGGACGTATTTGGCCGAAAATCATGACGACCATTCCTTCTATGATTGGGACGATTGTTTCGTCGATTCTGATTATTTGCCGAAGAGGAGGCTCTGGAAGTGGCTGCTTGTCCAGAAGACTGGGGTCGAAAAGAAGTTTGTCCAGCAGAGTATTGTCTCGAAGAGTGAGCTCCTGAGAAAGAACGTTGATTCTGACCACCTTGTCCTTGGTAATTACGTTGTGAAGAGCTTGCAGAATTGGAAACTCGATCACCAGAAAGGAAACTTCTGAATGGGCGCCGATTGTCACCAAGACGTTCAACATAAGCGATTGCAACATCCAGTGTGGCAGGGTTAAATTTATGGACATCATCTCACAGGAAAGGCTCAAGTCCGTCAACAAAACTGTGGAGTTTGTCGGAAGGACTGAGAGTCTCTATCTCAAGAGTTAATTTCTGAAACTCTGAGATGTACGCGGCCAAGGAACCAGTTTGGCTCAGGCGGCGGAGAGAAGACCGGGCGTAGAAATCGGCATTTGCAGGCTCAAAAGCCTTGCAAAGAACGCGCCGGAATTTGTCCCAAGTAGTGGTGATTTTTCCATCTTTAATGCGGCGACGCCACCAAAGGAATGCAGTATCCTTTAGTAGAGAGCTAGCCAAAGCAACTTTCTTGCTTTCAATGAGATCAGTATTGGAAAAGTAAACCTCCATTTTGAAAAGCCAATGGTCCAGCACGCGCTTATCGCGGCGACCGTTGTATGGCTCGGGCAACTTTGCATCTATTTTCTTTTTTTTTTCTGTATTTATTATCTTAAAAAGATATTTCAATTCAAGATTGTCTACCTCTGGTTCCGGAGCGTCGACTTGCTCAGGAACTGACTCTGCTACCGAAGAAACTGAATGGGTAGCTGGCTGCATCCTCGAAGAAGAAAAGGCCTGCAGGACATCCAAACGTGCGGTCATCGATGCAAGACCGGTGGAGAGGGCCTCCTGGAGGACGGACATCTGTTCTCTGAGGATAGCTATCGGATCGTCTGGTGCAGCACTGTCTATCTCTGACATTCTGACGGCTCAGAGGGAATATCTCGGAGAAGCTGGAGAGGTGTGGTTGTCGTAAAAGGGTGAAGCTGCTACTGATGCTGCGTCCCACTCCTCTAAGAAATCTAGTCCAAGATCCGAATCCTCGATATCTTCCACCTCGTCGATAGGAGGTGTGTCGTCTGGCGTCAAAGGCGTGTAGTCCGGAAGCTGTAACTCGCTGTGAACCCGAACTAAAGGCTGTTGGGAAATGATGTCGTTTACTGAATCCACGTGACACTCCGTCAGAGAATAAGCCAAGTGGGGGTACAGGCTCAGTATGTGCTCGTAGTGCGGCAAATGAAGGGGCTCGCACGTAACTATGATATGCCACACCACCCAGCCCTGTGAGCGCGAGGCATGCCGATGAGTGACATAAACCAGGTAATTTTGTGGCAACACTGCTGGCTGTAATGCAGGTACAGGAGCAGGCTCGGGTGCCGGAATGAAGTCGGGAACCTGTCTTTCCTCTGGAACTGGAATTGGAGATGGGGAATCCGAAATGAGAATTACTTCCGGTTCGAATGCGGGTTTTGGTTCGGGTACGGGTTCTGGTTCGGGGGTATCTGGTATAACTATCACTTCAAGAGCTGGAGGAGGATTTTTTGGCAATATTTCTTCGGGCACCTCGTCTATGTACGAGAAGAAATTGACGGGCACGTCGAGGGCATCATCTTCCATGACTCTGAACAAGCCCGCGTGTGCACCTGGTGATGGCCAGAATGGGTAGCGCTGAGAATTAGCAGAAGAGAGGGCGATGGATTTCCTTCACGCTGGCGCTGGTTTGTCATTGCGCTGGCTGCCGTTGGCCTCTTGTTTTTGTTTAATTATTCCCCAAAGGGGTGCCCAAGGGTGCCCACTTAAAAATTAGGTTGGGCGGCCGGCCAAAAACCCTTTTAAGTAAAAGGGTGGCCTTTTTTTAAAATCCAGCGCTGGCCTTTTAATTTAATCCCAAACGCTGCGCAACTGCCTATTAAATCGAACGCTGCTGCCTCCTGGAAAAACAGCCAGCGCTGCCAACGTGGGCTGCAGTGTGTGAGTTGCCGGGTGAAGGGGCGGTCTGGATGCACTGGCTCGCGTCACTTGCGCAAGAAGGAAAGAGTGCAACTCATCCTGTCCTCGCGAAGAGTCTGGAATTGCAACCGGTACGCCGCAACACCTACTCTGTCTGCCATCTTCTGCTTATCTTTATGTATGTGTTTGAGAAAAGATTACCTCATGCTGACATGGGTCCTGGCCATCTTTCTTCTCCTTCCATACAACTCCGGGTAGGGGGAGAGTAGCGGCGAGGATGAGAGGCTCACAACCTTCGGGTCCCGGGAAAAATTTGCTCTGATACCATTGTAAGGATTCTAGTCGCTAATCCTTAATTAAGTACTTAAACTCATGATTAAGACTTAAGAAACTGAAACTGAACTTAGAACAAGACTTAGAAGACTCTGTGTTTGATGATTGAAAGTGTGATACAAGGGTTCCTTTTATAGGAATTGAATAGTCATCAGTGAAGAGGCCTGTCTCTTTGTGAAGAGACATGACTTTAGGCGAAAAGACACTTCCTTTCGGCGAAGAGCTACAACCATTGGGTGAAGAGTCGCATCCGTACGGTGAAGGGGTGTGACCAGTCGTCAAAGGAGTGTGGCTTTTGGCGAAGAGGTATGTCTTTTGGGCGAAGGGGTGTGACCATTCGAGAACAGGAGTCCTCCTAGGTTAGTCACACTTTGCATCTGCATCTGTAATGAATCAAGAAGAGTGTAACAAGTCACAATCGTGACAAATAGCCTGTACTCTCGAAAAATCCTGTCCATCCTGATGATATCCACTCTTCAAATCAATCCTGCTAAAACACGAGGATCCCTGTAATCTATCGAGTATATCATCGATCCTAGGAATCGGAAATCTGTTCTTGATGGTGATTTTGTTGAGAGCTCTATAATCGATGCACATTCTCCAAGATCCGTCTTTTTTTTTTTTTCAAAACCAACAACACTGCAATCGGTAAAGTACTAGGCTGGACAAGACCCTTTTCCAAGAGGTCTTGCACTTGGTTCATAATCTCTTCGTTCTAGGCTCGGTTCACACGGTAAGGTGGCCGGTTCGGTGGCGTGCTTCCAGGTAACAGATCAATGGTATGATCCTCAGACCCTCTAAAAAGCAATCGGCATGAGTGTGGAGAAAAATCTTGGCGTTCTTTGTTCAGGTCAAAATATATTTGACCTTCAATCATCATTCAGTTCTCTCCCAAAAAGTGAGTAAAGAAACTGAAGTTCATCTAGTACAATCTCTAAGCCCTTCATTTGTCAAAGTCGCATTCTCGGCCCGGTAGTCAACCACGGCGTTGTTCTTGTGGTACCAAGGAATTTCGAGTAGAACGTCACAACCTTTCAAGGTAATTACGTAAAACTCCGCGTGCCCTAAACACCCGTGTCATTGCAAACGAAGTTTGCCAATGCACGATGTAATGGTAACATCCCGTCGGTGCCCTCTCGAACTACCTCCGCCTGTGGCCTCAGCCTGTCGGGCGTAATTCCAAATCGAGCCGCCAATTCAAGAAGTTGGCCTTGGCTCCTTCAAAAGAGCTTCCGGATCTTTCCCTTTGCCCGAAAAAACGGTAAAGTTTGTACTTTCATTTATTTAATTCAATTCGGGTCCCACGCAATGTGGTACCAGTTCTGCCTTCTCTGTCACGTCCCTCAGCTGCTTTATAACGCCTTTCTCATCCTGTTCGTTTGGTGCCTTTTAAGGGCACTTCGCGGAGATATGTCCAGTTTCCCCGCATCCAAAGCACTTCCCCTCCCTGATGAAGCGAGCTCGCCCTGAGAAGTAAGCTTGGGTCGTGCATCTTTCTTTTCTGGGTTGCTCTTCCTCTTTCTACTTTCATTTGTCGAAGTCTGTTTGGCTCTTTGTGTCATGATCTCGTCGGTGGGGTAGGTCAAACTGCCAGAGTCAATGGAAAAACCCCGTTTCGCATGACTCATCAACTTCTGAATAGAAGCTGACTTCTATTCCAAGCAATGATCTCGGATCTCTGTAGGTAGACCCAAGGTAAACCGCTCAATCTGTTCCTTGAACGAGATCTTCTTAAATGAAGAGGCGGGTAGAAAAGAGCTCCAGAATCTCTCCCTTCTTGATCATCCGAAGATGGTTCCAAGCAGTTCATATATCGCGTTCATACTCTCGAGTCAACCAAGAAGAAATAAAAAGCCTCTTGAATTTCAGCCATTTAACTGGCGCAGTCTTGCTTAACAGAAGCGTGGACCACCAAGTTCGAGCATTCCCCTTAAAATAAGAGGCAACTCTCTTAATTTTAGAGTGCTCTGAGTAACGCCCTCCCGCGAAAGCGATGTAAAACTGTTGTACAAAGGACAAAGCCTTCGAAGCATCTCTATAGCCAGAAAACGTGTCAAATTTAATTGACTGTCCACCTTCTTTAAACTCTCAGACTTTCTTGCTTTTGTCTTCCAGAAAGTCATACTCGTTGGCTTTGTAAAACTTCTTCTTCTTTGCATAAAAGTTGTTCTCATCAAAGTCTGAACTGTCTATGGACGAGTCCTTTGTAGAACTATCACTCACTGGGCGAGATTTAGACTTCTTTGCCTTTTTCTTACCCTTTCCGAAGCGTTGCTTTTTGCTTCGCATTTTGCCTTTTCGATCTTCTTCGCTCGAGTCACATGAGCTAATAGAACTATCACAAGAAGAAGAAGAAGAATTGGGTACTCCTTCAAATTGAACACGCTTCTTCCGTTTCTTTGCCTTTTCAAATGTCAACTGATGACCCAAATAGCTCTCGAAGTCAGTGTCTTTCTTCTTCTTTTTTCCGTGCTTTTTAGCTTTGTTCTGCGCGTCAAAAAGCCGAGCAATCCATGCATCAACCACCTCTTCTAATTCCTTCTCTGAGTACTTCTTGTGAGCAGAAAATTTCTTGAGAGCGGGTTTTGGGGGTGGTGGTGTGGTTTTCTGCCACTGCTCCTGCACTTCCTGCAAAGAAGTTTCGCTTATATATTTTGCAAATTTTGGGTCCTTCGCAAAATTGAGCATCATCTTTGTTGCATCGCCGATCAATTGACGACGCTCCATCTCTCGACGCCTCCGCCTGAGTAGGCCGGGGCAGGCCATACTCCTTGCCGGAATCTTCATTGTGATCCCTTCCCGCATCTCTGGATACAGAGGGAGTCAACTCATCTTTGCCTGAAGCCATAGGTGCCGCGGGAAAAAAATTAGGGATCGGATTTCCCGTAGAAGAGAAATCGGCCGTGCTCAGATACCACTATAATAGACTTGGACACTCCAAGTCAAGAATCTACCGCGACAGCACCAAATAACCACTTCAAAACAGTTCACAATTTATTCAACACTGGCCCGACGGAGTTTCGTGCCTAGAGATATTGGCCCCAAAGACTGGCCCCCTTTCGGTATTTCTTTTTATATTAATCTGTGTTCAAACTACAAGAGTGTAGGCAGGCGCTCACACTCAGACTCTACGTCTAGATGCTCTGAGTTGTGAGAGGCCTGCTCACTTATTTCAAAGAGTACAAGGGATGCCAAAAGCAGAGCCCCAAAAAGCTTCGAAAGCTGAAAATCAAAAGCTTTTGAAATAAAGCAAAAGCTCTTTCTCTCTCTTGCTTATAAATAAAGCAAGTTCCAAAAAGTTGTCCAATCAAAAGCTTTTAAAATAAAGCAGAAGCTTTTTCTCTCTCATTCTTTTATGCTTTTATAAAATAAAAGCAAAAGCTTCTCCCTCTCTCATCTCTTGCATTGAGTAAAAGCAAAAGCCAAAATCTGCCCAGCTTTCCGTAAATCAAGCTGGTGTCCGTACAGTAGGCCACGTGTCAGCCCGCCACATCAGCAAATCAGGGTTAGGGTTAGGGTTAGGGTTAGGACAGAATTAGGGTTTTTGATTTTAGGGTTAGGGTTTCAACAAAATTAGGGTTTTGGGCAAAATTAGGGTTTTTGATTTTAGGGTTAGGGTTTTAACAAAATTAGGGTTTCGGACAAAATTAGAGTTTTTGATTTTAGGGTTAGGGTTTCAACAAAATTAGGGTTTCGGATTTTAGGGTTAGGGTGTCAGCAGAATTAGGATTTTGGGTAGCCACGCCATCACTTTGTGACAGGAGTCATGCCAGTTACTGAATGGATAGAGTTATTGTATGCCAACTCTACAAGTAGCAAATACACTTCCCATGACCCCAATCGAATTTGTATGTAATGTCGAAGCACTTCTTTCAAAATTTGATTCACTCTTTCTTTCTGACCATCAGTTTGAGGATGGTATGCTGAGCTGAATAGCAAATTTGTACCAAGAGATTTGAAGAGAGATGTCCAAAAATGCCCTGTGAATTTTGGATCTCTGTCTGAAACAATAGACTTTGGTAATCCATGTAATCTGAAAATGTGTTGCACAAACGATTGCGCAACGTCTGGGGCCAAAGCAGCCTTCTTGCAAGGAATAAAATGCGCCATCTTTAAAAGTGGGTTGACGAAGCTTTCTTCACAGATTATATACCTTCATAAGTTCAGAATAGTCTGAACTCATGAATTATAAGAGGGAATAAAGCACTCATAAAACTATAAAAGCAAGGGACACAAGAAAAGAAAAGAAAAACAAAAACAAACAAACAAACTAACTAAATCACTTTGTTCGCTACGAAACAAAACTAAATAAAACAAAACATTATTAACTTAAAAATGTTTTTAGAAAAGGCATGTGTAAAATAAGATGACGCAACTTGGCTGAAAACAAGTACTCAACTTTAAGCAAAAAAGGATAAGACATCTTAAAAACTTAATGCAGTAGAAATCAAACTTCACACAACAACTTCTAACGGAACACATTCTTAAGTCCTCAGGTAAGCTAAATATGAAATCAAAAAATAAATACTACTACAAGCCTACGAAGAGCAAAGAACCAAACTTGAGAATATGTGATCTCAACTTCGCTGCTTGTCCAAACAGGAAGAATAAGATTATCACCTTTATCATGCATAGCTTGGACAACAGCTATGACATTCCTACTCACGTCGTCAGTGCCCAAGAGTAGGTGCAGGTTTATATAGAGGTCATTCATGCTTGAACGTACTCTACAAAACCAACGAGCTGAGTTTCTATCACCCTCCAGAGGTGATGGGCATACTCAGCCATGATAAAGGCTAGCATTTGTCAAGCTATAGTAAAAATACTAGAAGCGCTAAAGATCGAAACAACAACATAAGGTGTTATTAAGTCAAACAATAAGTGGACCTTTTAGCTCCCCACTTCTATTGAATTTACTACTAATTATCTTGAACATTCCAAGGGAAGAAGTATTAAAAATAAACTTACTACGATGCAAAAATGAACGAACGTTTTTCATGATTCTTTTGAATGAGTATCCTTTTTCAACTAGTAAAGAAATAAGATAGCAAGATTGAACAACAAAAGCAGATTTACTAGAACAAAGACGAGAAAATCTAAATAGTTGAGAGCAAATGACACAGTACTTAGCTAAAAGAGAAATGTTCAAAGAAATGTGAGGCATACGGATGATATTTAGATTGGCATATTCTAGTTCAAGGCGCTTATCATAGATATCTACTTCTAATCCCAAGGGAGTCTGAAAAATCTTAAGGTCTAAAAAGACACAACAATCACTATTTGTGGTACAGTTGAGTTCACAAAACTCCTTGAGATAAATTCCTCCACCTACAAAACTCGAATTCAAGTACATAAAATCTTGAAAAGAAACTCTAACTTTTGGAAACCCTAACCCTAATTGCTGGCTGAAACCCTAAATGTGGTGGAAACCCTAATCTAGCGGCTGAAATGCCACGTGGCGAGCAGTACGGATTTCCGGATTTTTCGGGCTGAAAAAAAAGCAGACCTAGCGACGCAATTTGATGATTTATTGGCTACACAATTTTTAAGCTTGTGAAAGAGAACTGATTGCTTTATTTTTACAAACTCAAGAGAGAGTTCGTGTGAGATAGAGAGAGAAGACTTTGCTTTTGAACTGGAAGCTTTTGGGGCTCTGCTTTTGGGCATCCCTTGTAAATCTTAAAATAAGCAGTGAGGGGCTCACTCTGCAGAGCACCTGGACGCAGAGTTTGAGAGTGAAACCCTAACCGCTCTCTTGTACTTTGAACATTGATTAATACATAAAGAAATACCGCAAGGGGCGCCAGTCTTTGGGCCAATATCTCTAGGCACGGAACTCCGCCAGGCCAGTGCAAATCTATTGTGATCTGTAAATTGTTTTCAAGTGGTTATTTGGTGCTGTCGTGATTGATTCTTGACTTGGAGTGTCCAGATCGGTTACAATGGTATCACAGCACGGCCAATTTCTCTTCTACGGGAAATCCGATCCCTAATTTTTTTCCGCGGCACCTATGGCTTCAGGCAAAGATCAGTCGACTCTCTCTGCATTCGGAGATGCGGGAAGGGATCACAACGAAGATTCCGGCAAGGAGTATAGCCCGCCTCGGCCCACTCAGGCGGAGCGTCGAGAGATGGAGCGTCGTCAATTGATTGACGATGCAACAAAGATGATGCTCAATTTTGCGAAGGACCCAAAATTTGCAAAATATATGAGCGAAACTTCTTTTCAAGAAGTGCACGAGCAGTGGCAGAAAACCACTACACCGCCCCCGAAACCCGCTCTCAAGAAACCTTCTGCTCACAAGAAATATTGAGAGAAGGAATTAGAAGAGGTGGTTGATACACGGTTTGCTCAGCTTTTTGACGCGCAAAAGAAAGCCAAAAAGCACGGCAAAAAGCAGAAGAAAGGCACTGACTTCCTGGGTTATTTGGGTCGTCAGTCGACATTTGACAAAGCAAAGAAACAGAAGAAGCGTGTTCGCTTTGACGAAGTACCCAGTTCTTCTTATTCTTCTTATTCTTCTTCTTCTTCTTCTGACAGTTCTTCTAGCTCTTCAGATTCGAGCGAAGAAGACAAAAAAGGCAAAAAACAAAGCAAGAAACAACGCTTCGGAAAGGGCAAGAAAAAGGCAAAGAAGCCTAAATCTCGCCCAGTTGACTGACAGTTCTATTGAGGACTTGTCTACAGACAGTTCATACTCCGATGATGGAAACTTTTATTCGAACAAGAAGAATTTTTATAAAGCCATCCAGTATGACTTTCTGGAAGATAAAAGCAAGAAAGTCCGAGAGTTTAAGGAAGGTGGACAATCGATCAAATTTAATACTTTTTCAAGATACTCAGATGCTTCGAAGGCTTTGTCTTTTATACAGCAGTTTGACATCGCTTTTGCGGGAGGACGCTACTCAGAGCACTCCAAGATTCGGAGAGCTGCCTCTTACTTTAAGGGGAATGCTCGAACTTGGTGGTCCACGCTTCTTTTAAACAAGACTGCGCCTGTTAAATGGTTGAAATTTAAGAAGCTTTTTATTTCTTCTTGGTTGACGCAAGAGTATGAACGCGATATACGAGCTGCTTGGAACCATCTTCGGATGACCGAGAAAGATACAATAAATGCTTACTGTGAGAGATTCTAGAACTCTTTTCTACCCGCCTCTTCATTCAAGAAGATCTCGTTCAGAGAATAGATTGAGCGGTTCACCTTGGGTCTACCTACAGAGATCCAAGATCACTGCTTGGGACAAAAGTCAGCTTCTATTCAAGAGTTGATGAGTCATGCGAAGCGGGGCTTTGCCATTTACTCTGGCAGTCTGACCTACCCACAGATGAGGCCATGACACAACGAGCCGAATAGACTTCTAGGAATGAAAGTAGAAAGAGAAAGAGCAACCCAGAGAAGAAAGATGCACGACCCAAGCTTACTCCTCAGGAGCGAGCTCGCTCCATCAAGGAGGGGAAGTGCTTTGGATGCGGGGAACATGGACATACTCGGCGAAGTGCCCTAAAAAGGCACAGAAAGAACAGAACGATAAGGACGACGACAGGCCTGAGAGTTCGAGAGCAGTTGAGAAACGTGGACGAAAAGGCAAGATGAAAACACGACTAGTTCCAGATTGTGTGGGTACTGATCCCAACACCATGGACGAGAGTACAAAACTTTGCCGAGCTTGGGGCAAAGTGAAAGATCAAGAGGCCCTGATCTTCTTTGATGGAGGAGCCAAGGCCAACTTCATTTCACCGGAATTGGCGGTGCGGCTCGAGATCACTCCCAATCGGATGGGACCACTTGCAGAGGCAATTCTAGCAGCACCCTGCAGGGACGTAGCCATTACACCTGTCATTGGCAAACTTCGGTTGCATTGTGAGGGGTATTTGGGGCATGAGGACTTCTTCATAATGCCTTTAGAGGGTTGCGATGTTCTCTTAGGGATTCCCTGGTACCACAAGAACAACGCCGTGGTCGATTATCGGGCGAAGAAAGCAACTTTGACTACAGAGAAGGGCAGAACCATTGTACTTGATATTAAATTGAAGGGCGAGTCTGTCCCTATTGTATCGGCTTCAGCCATTTCAAAATTAATGAAATCCAGTCTGTTTGTTTACTCGATCTTTATGAAAGAAAAGGATAGGACAAGTATGTCTAAACTTGATAAAGAACGCCACGATTTTCTCCACTCTCACGCCGATTGCTTCTCAGAAGGCCTACCAGGCGAGTTACCACCTACTCGTCTTGAAGATCATACCATTGATCTGATACCTAGAAGCACACCACCGAACCGGCCACCTTACCGTGTGAACCGAGCACAGAATGAAGAGATTATGAACCAAGTGAAAGACCTCTTGGAAAAGGGTCTTGTCCAGCCTAGTACTTCACCGTATTGCTCTCGAGTGTTGTTGGTTTTGAAGAAAGATGGATCTTGGAGAATGTGCATCGATTATAGAGCTCTCAACAAAATCACCATCAAGAACAGATTTCCGATTCCTAGGATCGATGATATACTCGACAAGTTACAGGGATCCTCGTGCTATAGCAGGATTGACCTGAAGAGTGGATATCATCAGATCCGAATCGCGCCAGGAGACGTCTGCAAGACAGCCTTTCGGACTACTTTTGGGTTATGAGTTTTTGGTGATGCCTTTTGGCTTAACCAATGCTCCTGCGACATTTAACCGGATGATGGACAGGATTTTTCCAGAGTACAGGCTATTTGTTGGCACTTTCTTTGACGACATCATTGTTTTCTCCAAGAATGAGGCAAAACACAGAGATCATCTCCTTCAGGTCTTTCAGGCATTACGAGATCACAAGTTAGTGATTAATGCAAAGAAAAGTGAATTTTTCCTACCAGAGATACACTTTTTGGGACACATTGTCTCAGCAGCAGGAGTGCAAATGGATCCAGCCAAGACTGATGGGCAATCTGAGATTGCAAATTCAGTGATTCTAGATTTATTGAAGTCTTATATATCAGATTAGAAGACTCAATGGGAAAAGTACTTACATTTGGTGGAATTTGCCTACAATAACACGATACACTCTTCGACGAGAAAGGCGCCATTGAAATTGTTGAAGGTGTTGCGAAGGTTCCACCCTTCCTAAGCACGAAAGATAAGATTTTTGAAGCGGATGAATATATGAGAGACTTGGATACGACTTTTGCCAAGGTTCGCGAGACTTTGCAGAAGTCTCAAGAACGATAGAAAAAGGTAGCTGATCGCCATCGTTGCGACTTCAAACTGAAGGAGGATGATTGGGTGCTCTTACGTTTTGAGAAGGCATGCCTACGAAAGAAAAAGGGAAAGGAGAGGCTTTTTCCAAAGCTTAGTATGCGATACTACGGACCTTTCCAAATCACTGAAAAGATAAATGATGTCTCCTTCCGATTGAAACTGCCAAATACTTGGAGGATTCACAATGCATTTCATGTGAGTCTCTTGAAACCTTTTAAGGGTGATGTGCCTGATGATGGGGAGCATGATGAGCAACCTGAAGTGGAAGAAAACGAGGAGATCCTTGTTCCTGAACAGATTTTGGCACATAAGGATACGAAGAATAAGGGTAAAGTCCGAAGGCGGTTCTTGGTTAAGTTCAAGAACTATCTTGCATTGGATGCGAAGTGGATGGAGGAGGAGGACCTTGCAGATACTCCTCAGATTGTGAAACTTTACCTCAATGCTTTTGGTTTAGCATAGTCTACTCCAAACGGAACCCAGAATTCAGCTTGGCCGTAGATCTGGTGCAGTGGGATGCACAAGAGGGGAGTCACTCCACTCTTTTGTCAACAGATGCCTTGATTTAGATACTAGAGTCACTGATGTCTCTTTGAGCTTCAGGGATACTGAAAGCTGACAGTATTCTGCTGTATGACTTTACGAAATGGAATTCCTGATTATGATACTGATTTGTTCTTGACTTCTTTTAAGTGCAGGACCTGATAGACGAAATGACTGCAGCATTTTGGTCTCATTGATCTTGAATAGACATGGTTGCAATAGGGGTTTGTCAATCGGACATCGATGAGGTCCCGATTGGATCTAGATGCGATTGCTAGCTACATTGCCGATAAATCTTGGTCTAAGATCCGAATGAATGTTGAATGTCATGCGATGTCCTGTGATGTCTAGTGATGTCCTGTGATGTCGTGTGATGTGACTGTCGATTGGTAGATGTGATAGATGTGTGTTGCTAGTACGTAGGTACTAATAGTCAGTGTCTGCTAAGACGGTTTATGGCTTCTATCTGTTTTGCAGGCGTAATCGCCCGTAACAGTCAGTGTCTGCTAAGACGGTTTATGGCTTCTGTCTGTTTTGCAGGCATAATCGCGGGCGATTACGCCTGCAAGAGGGGTGTATTACATGCTTTCAAGAGGGGCGATTACATGCTTTCAAGAGGGGTGTATGTCACAAAGTGATGACGTGGCTACCAAGAGCAGAAACCCTAATTCTTGCAAACCCTAATTTTTGGAAACCCTAACCCTAACTGCTGGCTGAAACCCTAAATGTGGTGGAAACCCTAATCTGGCGGCTGAAGTGCCACGTGGCGAGCAGTACGGATTTCCGGATTTTTTGGGCTGAAAAAAAAAAAGCAAATCTAGCGACTCAATTTGATGCTTTATTGGCTATGCAATTTTAAAGCTTGTGAGAGAGAACTGATTGGATAGAGAGAGAAGACTTTGCTTTTGAACTGAAGCTTTTGGGGCTCTGCTTTTGGGCATCCCTTGTAAATCTTTAAATAAGCGGTGAGGGGCTCACTCTGCAAAGCATCTGGACGCAGAGTCTGAGAGTGAAACCCTAACCGCTCCCTTGTACTTTGAACATTGATTAATACATAAAGCAATACCGAAAGGGGCGCCAGTCTTTGAGGCCAATATCTCTAGGCACGAAACTCCGTCGGGCTAGTGCAAATCTATTGTGATTTGTGAATTGTTTTGAAGTGGTTATTTGGTGCTGTCGTGATTGATTCTTGACTTGGAGTGTCCAAGTCGGTTACAGTATGTATGTAAGGAAGACACATTCCATGTCTCTTCCTTGGCATGCCACATTCGTAGAAAGAGCACATGAAAGTATGAGCACCAAGCATGGGCATTTCCGTTGTGAATTGCCACAGTTGCATGATTTAGATCGGAAACACAAGACTCAATTCTCATTGTTTGCGTGTGTGGTGAACGGTTTGGCACTCCGTCTATTTTTTCATCTACATTGCATGCACAGTCTTTCAGGAAGACAAGATGTTTTCCACTCACCTTACATGGAATGGATATATTCATGTTTTTTGTGTTGGAAGTGGTTTCAGGAATTTTCAGCCATGGAGATTCTTGAAGAAGAAAGAAGCATGACTAAAGACGAAGTTGAAGCATTGAAGGAGCCACAGAAGACTTTGTCGCTTTCGACGCAGCCCAAAGAAGCAAGCGTTGCAAACCTTTATGAAGTTCAAGTACCGCACGACCCACACATCAGAGTGGGCCGGCGAAGAGTCCCTTCCAGGATTCCGGATGCTATTGGCGATCTCCCTCGACGCCATAAAATTCGGTACCAGTACCTCGCTTTGAAAAGGAGGGGATGTCACGTGACACATCCAACCCTATGTGTCCGTGGACAAGCTACAGCATGACAAGGGTTCAGTCAGTCAAATCAATCTAGAATAGGAAGTGATCTGGCACTTCTGTGACTTTGTTCGCAGACCGTGCATGACCAGTCACTTAGATTAGATGCATATCCTCCGGTTGCACACAGCATGACCATCAGATTTCCATTAGATCCCATCAGTAGCATTTTTACAGTGCATAGACCTATTTTCCCTATTTTTGACATTTTTCACTTCTTATTTTTAAGTGACTTTTGTTGGAAAGTAGGTAGGGCAGTTTTGCTAAGTTAATATATAAGCAAACCAGAGTTAGCACTTTCTGGCAGAAGAGGCAGCAGGAGCACTCGCTCAACATGCAACTTCTCAGCAGAACCCCAAGCCCTAGCGTTTTTGCTTCACAGCATAAAGCTAGCGTTTTTGGACCAGATCAGCCAGCGTTTTTGCTCTTACATATCCCTAGCGACAGAAGACCAAGCAGAAGCCCCAACGTTAGCAGATTTCCCCGCAAGGTCAGTTTTCAGCCCTAGCGTTTTTGGTTTGCAAATCAACCTCAGCGTTTTTGCAGATCATCGCGACAGAATCAGTCACAAGACCAGCGTTTTCAGTTTTCAGCCTTCAAACACCGCAGATCAAGTCCCGAACATCGCAAATCTCACCTTCCCGCAGCAGTTCCTCGCCGCACGGTGGGATCCATCGAAGTTTGAAGTTTCAGCCCGGAAAACGCAGATTTCAGCATCTGTGTTTTCAGTGCGTCGTCGTCGCATCGTTGCCATCAACATCCTCACCAACATAAAGTCAGAATTCAGCAGATAAAGATTTGCAGATTTCAGCCATTAGCAGTTTCAGATTTCAGCCCGTCTTGTCGTCGTCTCATCGTCGGCAAGTCCAAAGCATTGTAGAGATTTGTGCAATCATAAGTAGACCACTCTCGCCATAGAGAGTGGGGCCTTCGGAGGAGGGTTTGACAACATCTCTAGTGTCGTATTCTCTTCTCTCTCTATCCTTCAGTCTCATGCACCTTCATTCACATTGTCCATTCACTTTGTTTGTGTCCATTGCACTCTCTTACTAAAGGAACGGAAGGCTCTCTCTTCCGTAAGTAAAAGGAACCTTGAGCACAGTTCAGAGCACTCATCTTGAGCAAAGTTCAACATTCATTCCACTGCACCCCACACTTTCTCTCACAGTTTTCAAGTCTCTCTTTTGTTTTGGTCCATTGCACAATCTCTCATTAAGTTAAGGGGGAACTCTCTCTTCCGTTCAGTAAAATAAACCTTGAGCATACACCATCATTCACTTCCGCTGCCTCTAAAAATATACAAACAATTTTGTCAGGTGAAGCGGAAGTTAGCTTGGATCTAGTATTCCGCACAAACACAAGGTTACTTTACTTCACTTGAAAAGAGAAACTGAACTGAACACAGTGAATGAGAGGGACACAAGAGAGAGAAAAGAGAACACGGCATGTCGAGTCCCCACCACCCTCAAGGGCTCCCTTTCTCTATTGCCACAGCAAGTACTTGCTTTATTACTTGCACAAAATAGTGATACAATGATGCTAAATGTTGAGATGTTGAGATGCCAATGGGTATTGATGCTACTGATATTGAGCACTATTGAGAAGCTGAGGGGCACTACGGTGGATGCTTGGTACTTAGAGGCTAAGTGTTGGGTATTGCGGGTATTGGGTGCTTGATATTGCGGGTACTTGATATTGGGTACCGCGAGGTACTTTGGGTACTGAAGGTACTTGGGTGCTAAGGACACAGAGGTCCTAATGATCCCTACGCTGAGCAAGGCAGGAGCCAAGCCAAAACGCAAGGGGTGCTAGAGCTACGGTACTGCATTGACGACAACGACGATGAGAGATACTTGTGATGCAGTGCTTCTGAGGTACTAATGGGTATTGTTGGGGATACTTGGTACTGCGACAATGACGACGATGACGACGAGGCTGGGGCTGATCTGCTATCGGCGAGGACGGCGATGGCTGAAAAACTGAAAATGCTGGCCCTGTTGGATGATATGAAAACGTTGTTGATCTGCAAGGGCTGATCGTTGGAATTCAGGGTGCTTAGGGCTGGAAAACACTGGTGGGAGCGATTGAGGGAAAACACCAAGGCTGGTTGAAAACGTTGATGGGTGTTGTTGATAGTACTTCATCTTCTGTCTTCTGTCTTCTCTAGCATCCAAAGAGCTTCTTTTATAGGTCTTTTAGCCATTTTCCCTACCTACTTTTAACAAATGTCATGTCAAAGTCACTTACTAATAAATGACTTAAATGTCATGTCAAAGTCACTTATTAATAAATGACTTAAGTGAATTTTCATATGCCAAAGCCTCCGACTTGAGCTTTAAGAACGAAGCCCAAGTGTACCTGTTGAAATCATCCACAAGCACAAGCAAAAACTGTTAGCCAGAAAATGAAGGAGTGCTCATCGGGCCACATAGATCAATGTGAACCAATGCAAGTGGTGTCGAAGCTCTATTGGATGCCTGCTTCGGAAAGGCAACCTTGTGTTGCTTGCCCATCTGGCAAGCCTCGCATACGCCTGATGAGGAGCGTATCGCTAGCAAACCCTCCACCATAGAGGTCCTAGCGGCCTAACTGAAGCTGCTAATAGCATAGATGTCCAAATCGTGCATGCCATAGAGAAGAAGACTCCGTGGTCCAAGACACAAGAGCACTGAGGCGGTATAGAGAACCATCGCGCTCACCACGTGCAAGGATAGTACATGTCGTAGAATCAGAAATGGTGACTATGCCACTCCCAGAGTGTATGTCAGCTCCCTGAGAGTCCAAACTCAACACAAGGAGGAGATTGAAGGCCATGTCCAGAACGTAAAGCGCCTCCACTGAACTGAACTTCGGGTCTGAGGTAGAACAAAAGCGGGTAATCTGGACTGTGCCAGACACTGGAATCTCACGGTTGTCACCCATAGTGACGGTCTGCCCATGAGTCTCCCTAAGAGAGCTAAACCAAGACTATTGGGGACTCGTGTGAGTGGTGGCTCCATTGTCGACAACCCAAGTACCTAATTGTGATGTAGCAAGAGCGTGGTGCGTCCCTCGCGACAAGAGCGGTCCCCGTCGTCTCGTGAGAGGCTACAACTGCAGCTGAGACTGTCTGTTTCTCCCTGTTGGCCTCGTCTCGCTTCTTCTTTCTGCATTCTGATTCTTTGTGCCCTTTCTTGTGGCAGTGGTAACATTCGATGTCCTTGTTCTTCTTCTTCTTCTTACCTTTACCTTTCTTGTTGCCTCCTTGAGCTATCAAAGCTCCTTCTGCATCAATAGCACCTCCGGCTCTGAATGCGAAGTGCCCCTCGATTTGCCTGAGGGAAGGGAGAATCTCGTCCCAGGTGTGAAAAGGGGTACATCCAGATGTAAGCAAACTCTGAAAGTAGGGATCAAAGCGTGGGGGAAGCTTGAATAGTAAGAGGCCAGCCATGCGTGCCGAGGTGATATCGCCTCTGACAGAGACAAGGTCGTCCCAGAGTTCTTGCATGCGGCGGGCCAACCCATTGAGCGAGTTGAAATCCTTGAACTAGAGATTGTACAACTCCCGTTCAAGTGTGATCTCTTTGGCTAAAGAGGTCTCCTCAAACTGGTCAAGAATCCTTCTCCACAATGGATGTGCATGCTCCTTTTTGGAAACTTCCTTCGTGATGCGGTCCGTGAGGTTAATCATAAGAAAGGTGAAGACTCGTTGTTAGGTGCAACGGAATGATTGTTTGCACTTTGCTCAAGATGAGTGCTCCGAACTGTGCTCAAGGTTCCTTTTTTGTTCTTATGTAAGGTAGAGCCTTCCGTTCTTAATGAGAGAATGCTATGATCACAAACAAAGTGAATGGACACTATGCGTGCAAGTGTATGAGACTGAGAGATAGAGAGAGAAGAGAGATACGACACCAGAGACGTTTGTAAAACCCTCCTCCGAAGGCCCCACTCTCGTCGGCGAGAGTGGTCTACTTATGATTGCACAATCTGGTACAAATGGTATGCATGAGACTGATGCAAGTCTAGGCTATGTCGACGATGACGACGGTGATGACGAAGTCGACCTAAGGGCTGAAATCTGCAATCTTTCTACTGCTGTCCAAAAACGCTATGGCCGAAAGCTGCTAATCTTCTATCTGCTGAATTCTGACTCTATGTCGATGACGACGATGCGACGACGACGCGCTGAAAACGCAGATGCTGAAATCTGCGTTTTCCGGGCTGAAACTGTAAACCTTGAGGAAACTGACCGTGCGGCAAGGAACTACTGCGGGAAAGTGAGATCTGCGAGGTTCGGGACTTGATATGCGATGTCTAACTGCTAAAAACTGAAAACGCTGGTCCTAGGGCTGATTCTCTCGCGATAGATTTGCAAAATGCTGAGGTTGCTGGCAGATGCAAAAACGCTAGGGCTGAAAATCTGTGTTTTGTCGCCGGGATTCTGCAGATGCAAAAACGCTAGGCTGATCTGCTGTGGTCTTGTCGCCGTGGCTCTGCAAATGCAAAACGCTGGCTGATCTGTGGTGTCTTGTCCAAAAACGCTAGCCAAATTGTTGTGGAGTAAAAACGCTAGAAGTCCTTGGGGTCCTGCTGAGAAGGTGCCTGTTGAGCATGTGCTCCTGCTGCCTCTTCTGCCATTGAGTGCTAACTTGGGTTTGCTTATATACAAACTTAGCAAAATTGCCCTACCTACTTTTGTTGGAAAGTCACTTTAATTAATAAGTGAAAAATGTCAAAAATAGGGAAAATATGCTAAATGCACTGGAAAAATCCCCTAACTGATTCTAATGGATTCTGATGGGAATACTGATGATCATGCTGTGTGCAACCAGAGGATATGCATCTACACTAAGTGACTGGGCATGCACAGTCTATGAATAGACTCACAAAAGTGCCAGATCACTTCTAATCTAGACTTGACTCGACTGATTGAACCCTCATCATGCTGTAGCTTGTCCACGAACACATAGGGTTGGATGTGTCACGTGACACTCGTATGTCCCGATCCGATCCACCCACTCGTCGATCTGGGCTTGAGTGGCGGTGGGAAGGGAAGGATGTGTAGCCGAATGGGTGGAATCATTCAACCATTCCCAAAGTCGATGGTAGGCAATGATTGTGCGGACTCGTGTCCTCCACACAGAATAGTTGTGTAAATGCAACTTCTTCTCCTCGGCAAACTAGGTGAGGGCATAATTGTTGGATGTTGCGTTGGAAGATGCCGACGTAGTCGCAGAAGTGGAAGTGGCCGTAGTCGCCGAGGACGTGGTGGCCCCTTTTGGAACTATTGTTGTTATCCCTTCTGCTTCGGAGTCGACATGTCGCGTGCTCAAAGAATAGTCCCAAAGGTAGATCGATAAGATCGCAAGTCGCCGATGAAGGTACCGTCTCCAATGCTGTAGCAGTCCAAAATAACCACTCAAACAACCACTGGATGTTGTCCTGACGAGTAAGGCAGTGATCAACCGCACAAAAGGTAAAAATTCAGCTTGCTGTCCGCCCTAAAAAACGCTGCAAAGGGTGCTGAAAACGCTGCTGTAATAGAGATTTCAGCGTGCCTGTATGCCACCGATCGGTACGGGAGCATCGCAGAGTGTCAGAGGAGGGGGTTCTCGCACTTCTCAGCCGTGGAGGGGCTGAAAACAGAGAAAAAACAGCAAGTAATAAGTACCAAAATGGTGCCGATTGGGTGTAGATACCTGTCCGAGGTGTAGATCTGCAAGTGCCTGCCAGTAGAAGGCTCTCCAAGCGAATAAAGGCCGCTTCCTCGAGTGCGATGGGCAGCATGTGAATGAAAACACAGAAAGTCTTCAAAAACGCTGGCAATTCGAAAAACGCAAACTAGTATGTTCGGATTTGTTGCTAGGAGGGTAGCACCAGTAGAGGGATGCGGATCAGGGCCAACCAAATGCAAAAACGCCAGGCAAATCTTCAAAAAACGCTGGATTTTGCAAAAACGCTGCTGGTCCAGAAAATGCTAAGCTGAAAACTGCAAGTTCTCGCAATAAGAAGTTGCAATTTTGCTAGCGCTAGGCCTTGGGTGGGAGATTGATGAAGATCCTCAATGCTTGGCGATTGATACCATGTGAGAGTGAGCAGCGGAAAGGGTGTGAGCCAGCGCGCCAAAAACGCTGGAGAGAGAGAGAGAGAGAGAGAGAGAGAGAGAGAGAGAGAGAGAGAGAGAGAGAGAGAGAGAGAGAGAGAAGCGCTCTGCAAATGATGCTCTCAATACAAAATCTGAATGACTACGAGACCCTAAGCATTTTACTTATAGAATCTTAGGTTGAGGTAGGGCAAAATGTGTAACTGGTGCAAAAAACATAAAAGCCCAAAAATGGCTAAAATGTGTGCACCGAGCCAGGCTCAGAAAATGACCGGTCGGACACATGCTAAAGTGTCCGCCCATGCAATCTACATGATGTGCAATGGATGGCCAACCCGGGACAATCCCTGGCCGTACAAAATGGTGAAGCAACGGTGGTGTAACTCTAACATGTACAAACCATTGATGCAAGAGGGTTCCAAACCTGGAAAACCTAATCTAATGGACTCGTCCGAACATGCAAATCCTGTGAACAAGCTCACAAAATTGCAAGTACTAATCCTCCTAGGATTCTAGACACTCTTATCTAGGAAGAAGCGAAAAACTCGCTCTGGAAGTTGATGAAGCATGTCCATGTGGCACATAGAGCCATGTGTACATGACATTTTTTATGCTTTCGGGGCTTTGCTTTTGGGCATCCCTTGTAAGTTTATAACCGCCTAGAGGGCCACTTTTGGACGCAGAGTCTCGGAGAGAGTCGGACCCTCAAGTGTTGTACTTTACGAAGTGTAATAATAAAGAAATACCGAAAGGGGCACTAGTATTTGGGGCAAGTATGTCTTGGTTCCTTTCCAAGTTAAGTGTTTTGAAGTGATAAAGTGTCGCCAAGTGTGTAGATTACAGTTATCTCTGTGTTTTCATCCGATCACTCGCTTGAAGTGATTGTAGTTGTATCAAAGCACAGCTTGCTTCCGTGCCCCTACTAATCGAAGCACGATCCTCTCGACATGGACGGAGCACTAGGAGATCACACTGCTGAAGGAGGAAATCCACCTAGCCCTTCCACACAGAGACAACTTGAAGAGACACATGCCCGGTACGTGGTACAACAATTGGTCTATTCAACCGAGAAACAAAAATAAGGACCGACGGATGACAGAATTGACTTAAAAGCTTTGCACATCTATTTAGGCACCTTGAATCCTCCTGCTAACCCTATTAGGCCACCCCAACCCTCTCAGATTTACTGCTCTTCCGCCTGGCCCTTCTTGAAATCACCCAATTACCTCTTCACGACAGAGCTCTAGAGACGCCTCTCAATTTCTAGGAGGCATTTTCAAGAATATGGCTTCAGAAGAACCACCACATGTGGCTTTTGAAGCATCACTACCATTGCCTCCTACACCTCCACCCTCTGTCCCACCACCACCTACCGCACCTTCCTATTCATCAGACAAGCAACATCACCATTACTATTATTACTCAGGTGGCAGATTCGGATCCAAAACCCTTGAAGAATGATGGTGCTACCGTTGAATTTTTCACCTTTTTCAGGCATCCAAGATTCTCACAACACTCTCAAGTCCCTACAACAGTTTGACGTCCTGTTCAGTAACAAAAATTTTACAAAAAAATCCAAGCTGCTACGAGTCACCTCGTTCCTCAAAGATAGTGCCTTAACATGGTGGGCTGCTCTAACAAAGAAACTTGATAATCCAAAAACCTAGCATTACTCTAAGCTCGCTTTCTATACAAGTTTTCTTGATGAGACCTTTGAAGTGGAAATAATTGCAGCTTGATTTGGCCTCAAGATGTATCCTCGAACACTCTTCCAACAAACAACCCAAGATTTTTGGGATGCTTATCTACCCATTTCCACATTTCGAGATATTACGTTTGCAGAGCAGATTGAGGATTGAGAAGTACATTGGAGGCCTACCTTTTTCATTACAAGATTATTGTATAGGGAAAGTGGTCTCAAATATGTGTCAACTTATGTCACATGCAAGAGTAGGCTATCACGCTATCAAGAAAGATGTCACGTGCACATCTAACCCTATGTGTACGTGGACAAGCTACTTCATGACAAGGGTTCAGTTCAGTTCAGTTAGCCTAGCTTAGGAAGAGTTCTGACACTTTTGTGAGTCTGTTCGCAGACCGTGCATGTCCAGGCACTTAGAGTAGATGCATATCCTCTGGTTGCACACAGCATGATCATCAAATTACCATCAGAACCCATCAGGAGCATTTTTACAGTGCACAGACCTATTTTCCCTATTTTAGCCATTTTTCACTTATTATTAATAAGTGACTTTGTTGGGAAACTGGGTAGGGCAATTAAGCCAAGGCAATATATAAGAAAACCTAGCGCTAGTGTTTTTTGGCAGAAGAGGCAGCAGGGACAAGTGTCCAACAGAGCACCTTCTCAGCAAGACCCCCCGTGTCACGTGACACATCCAACCCTATGCGTCCGTGGACAAGCTACAGCATGATCAAGGTTCAGTCAGTCTGGTCAGTCTAGATTTAGAGGTGATCTGGCACTTTTGTGAGTCTATTCGTAGACCATGCATGCCCAGTCACTTAGTGTAGATGCATATCTGGTTGCACACAGCATGATCATCATTATTCCCATCAGAATCCATCAGATTCCATCAAGGGAATTTTCCAATGCATTTAGCCTATTTTTGACATTTTTCACTTATTATTTTTAAGTGACTTTTGTTGGAAAGCAGGTAGGGCAATTTTGCTAAGTTTGTATATAAGCAAACTAGAGCTAGCACTATTTGGCAGAAGAGGCAACAAGAGCCAAGCTCAGCAGGCAACTTCTCAGCAAGACAAAGACCTTGGCGGTTTCCCTCCAAGCAACAAATCCCCCATCCTAGCATTTCTTCATCAGCATTGCATGGCGTTTTTGCACCAGCATATCATCACCATACCTCCCACGGCATAGCGTTCGTCATCAACATCATCGCTAGCAAACCCAAGCAGCTAGCGTTTTTTATAAACCCCAGCCTAGCGTTTTTTAGAACATCAGCCCTAGCCTTTTGAATGACCTAGCCCTAGCCTTTTGAATGACCTAGCGCTTGCAGCTCCCAGCCTTGGCGATTCCAAGCAAACAAAGACCAGCACATCCAGCCATAAAGAAGTAGCAGATTCAGTCGCGACAAAGACCCACAGAAAAGGCCCCAAAAATCAGCGTTTTTGGACCCGCAACATTTTTCAGCCCATAGCGTTTTTGGACAGCAGTAGGAAGATTGCAGATTTCAGCCCTAGTGTCAGCCTCGTCATCCCTGTCGTCGTCGTCAACATAGCCTAGACTTGCATCAGTCTCATGCATACCATTTGTACCAGATTGTGCAATCATAAGTAGACCACTCTCACCGACGAGAGTGGGGCCTTCGGAGGAGGGTTTTACAACGTCTCTGGTGTTGTATCTCTCCTCTCTCTATCTCCCAGTCTCATACACTTTCACGCACAGTGTCCATTCAATTTGTTTGTGATCATAGCACTCTCTCATTAAGAACGGAAGGCTCTACCTTCCATAAGAACAAAAGGAACCTTGAGCACAGTTCGGAGCACTCATCTTGAGCAAAGCGCAAACATTCATTCCGCTGCACCTAACATTGGTATCAGAGCTTTGGCAGTGTTCTGTATCACTCAAGGAAAGAACCACAAGAACCACAGAATTGTTTTTTGCTTGTTGTGGTCGCATGAACCCAAGTTCACTTGGGCGTGTCGATTCCTAATCGTGTTTTTGAAGAGTGACAAGAATCCCAAGAAAGAAGGGCTTGTCCAGCCTCCCCTTGTGTCTCTTTTCACTCATTGAGAGCGGACCGTGCACTTAGCGGCCGGCCAATCGTTGTGAGGTGGGAAAAAGCAACCTTGGTGTGAGTGCAAGGCCGCCAAGGGGTGCGCCCACGGAAAACAGTAGAACTCGGGTGATCCTTCTCGAACACAGATTGCAAGCGAAAGAAGAACCTCAAGAACTCAAGATCCTCAAGAACCCAAGAACCCAAGACCCGCAAGAACCCAAGTTCCTCGTGAACTTAAGAACCCAAGACCACAAGAACCCACAAGAACCAACGACTTCAGAATGGTCATCACTTGAAGCGGAATGGATACTTTGCTTGGAAGTGATGAGCATGAGAGAGGCGAAGAAGAATTTTCCCCACCAGGTTTTTCCGACCCTCCCCCTTCCCCATCTACGACAAGGATTGCACTAACTCCTATGAAGGAGTTGCCGCAGTTGTTTATGGACAGGAAGTTAGAACATGACGAAAGAAGGGCAGCCATAGATCGTGACTACGAAGAAAGATGGGCAGCCATAGATCGTAAATACGATGCAAGAATGGAAGCCATAGAGCGTCAGTATGACTTGGGAGAAAAAGAAAGTGAAGCCAAATTTGATCCAGGGAACAAAGCAAGACAAGCAGAATTTGATCGAGAGAACAAAGAAAGACAAGCAGAATTTGATCGCGAGAACAAAGCCCTCAAAGAAAAGAGCAACCAACACATGAAAGAGTTCTTGCGACTCTTTTCTCAAGTTCAGGCACAGATGCAAGAGAATCAGGAGAAGGAGACTCTCTCGGTCTCTTTTTCTCCAAAGCATGATACACAGGATTTGAATGGTAATGATTTGCATGATGATAAGCATGATGATTTGGATGATAATGATGAGCATGATGATTTGGATGACACTGACAAGCATGATGATTTGCATGATCAAGATATGATTTCTCACAAGCATGATGATTTGCATGATCAAGATGTGATTTCTCACAAGCATGATGAGTTGCATGAAGAAGATGTGATTGTTCACAAGAAAAAATGATGTGTTAGTTGATGCTTTTTCTAGCGAAGCTAACCTCGCTGCAGATTCGATCAGTCACGAAGAACCGATCTTGGCTTTCGAGTCGAGGTCCAAAGAACCCCCACAGGACGATTCGATCATTCAGGAAGAACCGATCTTTGCTCTCGAGCCTAGGTCCAAGAAACCCTCACAGGAAGTATTATGTGTTTGCATGATTGATATGCACGCATTGTTCGAGTGTTTCATTCGTGATCGTTTCCTGTATTTTAGTCAGAGTCTTTATGTGATCCCTTTTCCTAAGCATCTGCGTTTTTCAGCGCATCGTCGTCGTGTCGTCGTCAACGCCGTCGTCACCGACATAGAGTCAAAATTCAGCAGATACAAGATTTGCAAATTTCAACCCTTAGCGTTTTCAGTTTTCAGCCCATCTAGTCGCCGTCCTCATCGTCGTCGACATCGTTGGTAAGTCCATTGCATTGTAGAGATTTGTGCAATCAATAGTAGACCGCTCTCTCCATAGAGAGTGGGGCCCTTGGAGGAGGGTCTGACAACACTCTGGTGTCGTATTCTTCTCTCTCTATCTCGCAGTCTCAGGCTCTCTCAGCACCTTCATTCACAGTGTTCACCACTTTGTTTGTGATCATTTGCACTCTCACTAAAGGAATGGAAGGCTCTCCCTTCCGTAAGTAAAAGGAACCTTGAGCACAGTTCGGAGCACTCATCTTGAGCAAAGTTCAACATTCACTTCCGCTGCACCTTACATTGGCAGTAGAGCTTTGGCAGTGTTCTGTATTACTCTAGGAAAGAACCACAGAATTTTATTTTACTTGTTGACGGTCACATGTAACCCAACTCCTCTTGGGCGTGTCGATTCCTAATCGTGTTTGTGACAGGAAACCCAAGAAAGAAGGGCTTGTCCAGCCTCCCCTTGTTTCTCTTTTCAGTCACACTGAGAGCGGACCGTGCACTTAGCGGCCGGCCAATCGACGTGAGGTGGGAAAAAGCAACCTTGGTGTGAGCGCAAGTCCGCCAAGGGGTGCGCCCGCTGGAAAGAGAAGAGCTCGGGTAAGAGAAGATCCTTCTCTAACACAGATTGCAAGCTAAAGAAGAACCTCAAGAACTTAAGACCCTCAAGAACCACAAGAACCCAAGTTCCTCGTGAACTTAAGAACCCAAGACTTCAGTGTATGGTCATCACCCAAAGCGGAATGGATACTTCGCATGGAGGTGATGAGCATGAGGGTGGCGAAGAAGAATTTTCCCCACCAGGAGGTTTTTCCGACCCTCCCCCTTCCCCATCTACGCCAAGGATTGTACCAGATCCTATGGAGGCTTTGGTCAAGACGATGATGGACATGATGAGACAACACGAAGAAAGACGGGCCGAATCGGATCGTGAACACAAAGAAAGAATGGCAGCCATAGAGCGTGAGCGCGAGCAAGCACGCTTGGCGGCCGAAGAAAGAAAAGCAGTATTGGATCGCAAGCGCGAAGATACACGAGCACAGAGAGACCAACGCATGCAAGAGTTGGTCCTACTATTTTCTAAAGTGCAGGCGAAGATTGAACAGAATCAAGAGAAGGAGACTCTCTCAGTCTTGTCTTCTCCAAAGCACGACACACATGATTTGCATGATAATGATAAGCATGATGAATTGCATGATAATGATAAGCATGATGATTTGCATGATCAAGATGTGATTATTCACGAGCATGATGATTTGCAGGAAAAAGATGTGATTGTTCATGAGCATGATGATTTAGTTACTACTTTGTCTAGTGAAGCTAACCTCGTTGCAGACACGATCAATCACGAAGAACCGAGTCAAGGTACAAAGAACCCCCACAGGAAGTATTATGTGTGCACATGATTAGTCAGCACGCATTGTTCGAGTGTTTCATTCGTGATGCTTTCCTCTATTTTAGTCACCGTCCTTATGTGATCCTTTTTTATAGGCATGCCATATTGTACGATGAACACGATTCACTCATGAATGAGCACGGATGTATGCGGATTACTCGTGACAAGATGAAATGTTTGCGTTCAAGGAATTCACATTCCATGTCTCTTCCTTGGCATGACATAGTATCCGAAAGAGCACAAGAAGGATTGAGCATCAAGCATCAACATTTCCATTGTGATTTGCCATAGTTGATAGATTTTAATCAGAAAAACAAGTTTTGAATCCATTGTTTGCGTGTGTTTGATGAACGGTTTGGCACTTCGTCTCTATGTTCATCTACATTGCATGCACAGTCTTTTAGGAAGACTATAATTTTTCCAATCACTTTATATGGAATGGGTATGTTCATGTTTTCGTGTTGGAAGTGGTTTCAGGAATTTTCATCCTCGGAGATTCTTGAAGAAGGTAGACGCATGACTATAGATGAAGTTGAAGCATTGAAGGAGCCACAGATGACTGTGTCGCTTTCGGCGCGGCCCAGAGAAGCAAGCGTTGCAGACCTTTATGAAGTTCAAGTATCGCACGACCCACACATCAGAGTGGGCCGGCGAAGAGTCCTTTCCAGGATTCCAGACGCTGTTGGCAATCTCCCTCGACGCCATACAGTTCGGTACTAGTACCTCACTTTAATAGGAGGGGATGTCACGTGCACATCTAACCATATGTGTACGTGGACAAGCTACTTCATGACAAGGGTTCATTTCAATTCAGTTAGTCTAGCTTAGGAAGAGTTCTAACACTTTTGTGAGTCTGTTCGTAGACTGTGTATGTCCAAGCACTTAGAGTAGATGCATATCCTTTGGTTGCACACAGCATGATCATCAGATTACCATCAGAACCCATCAGGAGCATTTTTACAGTGCACAGACCTATTTTCCCTATTTTAGCCATTTTTCACTTATTATTAATAAGTGACTTTGTTGGGAAACTAGGTAGGGCAATTTAGCCAAGGCAATATATAAGAAAACCTAGCGCTAGTGTTTTCTGGCAGAAGAGGCAGCAGGGACCAAGTGTCCAACAGAGCACCTTCTCAGCAAGACCCCTCGGCAAGCAACCTAGCGTTTTCAGCCACCAAGAACCAACGTTTTTTAGCATTGCAGATCAGTCCCAGCGTTTTGCATTTGCAGATGAGCCTGGCAATAGCAAGACCTAGCAGATTCCCTAGCGTTTTGCAGCAAGACACCAGATCACCCTAGCGTTTTTGGAACAGCAGAGCACCTAGTGTATTGCAGATTCCCGACGACAGAAGTCTCCTTTGCATCAGCATTTTGCATTTTCAGCATATAGACACCGCAAAACAGTCCCCAAACTTCGCAGATCTCACCTTCCCGCAGAAGATCCTCGTCTCATGGTTAGATCCGCCAACGTTTGCAGATTCAGCCCACTATTCGCAGATTTCAGCATCTGCGTTTTCAGCGCATCGACGTCGAGTCATCGTCATCGCCCTCCTCACGGACATAAGAGTCAGAATTAAGCAAATACAAGATTTGCACATTTCAGCCCTTAGCGTTTTCAGTTTTCAGCCCTCTTGTCGTCGTCGACATCAACGGCAAGTCCATTGCATTGTAGAGATTTGTGCAATCAATAGTAGACCACTCTCTCCATAGAGAGTGGGGCCGGACGGTTTGACAACATTGTAGTGTCGCATCCTTCTCTCTCTATCTCTCAATCTAAGCACCTTCATTCATAGTGTTCACCACTTTGTTTGTGATCATTTGCACTCTCTCACTAAAGGAACGGAAGGCTCTCCCTTCCGTAAGTAAAAGGAACCTTGAGGAAAGTTCAGAGCATTCATCTTGAGCAAAGTTCAACATTCACCTCCGCTGCACCTTACAAAAGAACTAGTATTTACTAACATTACTACTCCTTCCCATAAGAGAAACCCAAGTTCACAATCCTCCACTCACTCATGACACCCCACAACTATGAACTAGTATAGTCTCCAACACTTCTGCTCAACGGCTCACTTCTGAAGAGATGACTCAATAATGATCATAAGGAAGGTGTTACAAATGTGGACTTCGTGGCCAAACAAAAGATCACTCCCATATGAAAACACAAAAAACAAGAAACCCTGACCCTCAATTGAATTGATTTCTAATTTGATAGGTGTTCCTACCGTCAACACATCCAATGAACCATGCAAAGCTAGGGGAAAAGTTGGAGATCAAGATGCCCTTATCCTCTTTGATTCGACTCCATGCAAAATTTTCTCTCCCCAGAATTAGCTGCAACATTAAAAGGAAGGTGTTACAAATGTGGTCTTCACGGCCAAACAAAAGATCACTCCCATATGAAAACACAGAAAACAAGAAACCCCGACCCTCAATTGAATTGATTTCTAATTTGATAGGTGTTCCTACCATTGACACATCCAATGAACCATGCAAAGCTAGGGGAAAACTTAGACATCAAGATACCCTTATCCTATTTGATTCGACTCCATGCAAAATTTTATCTCCCCAGAATTCGTTGCAAGATTAGGCATTGAGGAATATGCCAAGGGGACACGGATTGAAGCACGAATGCGTAATGGGACCTGCACATCATCGACACCATTGATTGGATCACTTCGACTTTAAGTTCAAACTTTGCAGATACGATTGAATTCTACATTATGGATTTGGCAAGATGTGATGATTTATTGGGCATGCCTTGGTTCTATAAGTATCACACCCGGTTCAACGCAAGGGAACGAACGATCCAATTGAAGCACAGGAACAAAGAGTCGTTGTTGGACTTCAGACCACCTACTCAAGGAGCAGCGGCAAGGTAAGAATCACAAATGGAAGGAAAGAACTATAAATTGGGAAATTTGTACGAATTTATGATGAACAAGATTATGATTATGACTAAGATTAAGATTTGATCTTGGGTGTGTGCATGACACCACAAGTAAGATTCAATGACCTTTTATAGGCATTGGCTAAGACTATGATCTTGGGTGTGTGATCGACACAACAAGCAAGACCCAATGACCTGTTATAGGCATTGGCTAAGAAACTGGTCATAAGATCGATTCTCTCATGCACCCGAGGTGTCTCCAGCTAGCTTTTATGTGTGCATGGCCATCATGACCATGACGCAGGAATGCATGAGTGAATGTCAATTGTGAGAATTTAAGTTGTACGAATGTTAGAAGTGTCTATAGCTAGCTTTCATCATGACATAGGAATGCATGACTGAATGATCAATTGTGAGATTTTAAGTTCTATGAATGTTAAAGGTGTGAACATTTTCTTGTATTCTGCAATCGAAGATAATTGCTTTGATTTTGAAAGGCGGTATGTGACGGGTTTTAGGGTTAGGGTTTTTGCGTCGCGATCATAGACGCATTGGATGAATGCATTCATTTGGCCCGCCCTAGACTCACTTTCCCTAGAAAGATGGTTCATGCCAATCTCTTGGTCAAAGCCGAAATCCTCTGTTCTATAATCAATTTCTCTATGTGATATTTGCATATGTGATCCTCTTCGTGGCACTAAGAACATCTCGGTGACCTTCGCGTCTTTGACTAACTTGATTGAGTTTTGCAAAAACCGGCCAAGAGGCCTAAAGCCTAGAAGAAGAAGGAGAAACAGAAGAAATTCCAACTTATGAAGTCCTACCAAGTGGCCCAAAATCATTAATGTGTTAGAATCAATAATCCTAACCCTAAGCCCCTACAACTTGCAGGAACCGGCCGAGAAGCCTAAAACCTTAAGATAATGCAGGCACACACACACACACACACTTGCGTAAAAAACTGCTAACATGGCACTCTTGTACGGGATCTTGCTTTTGTGTTGACCTTTCACATGGCACTGCTAGATCTTGTCAACCATTTCAATTCCGCTACACCTGACACTCCAAGCTTATAACACTCCCTCTGCCTCGAGGACACTCTACCTACTGATAGGACACCTTACAATGGTGGTCCATGGAGTCTATCAACAACGTTACAATGCACAATCGAGTTTTGCAATGCAAACTTCTCAGTCTGACCTTCCTGGTGTTTTTATGGATAGGCTGCCAGCCCATGATATATTGCGGTTGCTTCCTCTTTTCTTCGAAGCAATAACCGGCCAAGTAACCTCCAAGTAGATGCCGTCATGGGCAATGTAGGGAAGTGCTATACTCCTCCGTTGCTAAGGGTGTGTACCGCTCCAAGACGGATGGCCCAAACCATGTGTAGAAACAAGTCTTGTCGTAGAATCAAAAGTTGTCGGAGTGCCGATAAGCCTACAAATGTCCAATCCTATCAAAGAAGATTTGTGCTAGAGTTCTCCAAACAGTTGCTTCGCAGCAAACATCTTCGTTCAAGGCCTCAAAGCTTCACCAATTTGCTCAGCACCTGATACGAAGAGGGGGTGTTAAGGGTTACACCACTCTCCAGCTTCATCTAGGCTTAGGGCATACTTGTATTGGGTAGTGTTCACCCAGGCTGGCCACCCTTGCATTGTTTTGGTAGATTGCATAATTGATTGGGCTGGGCCAATTTGGCCAGCCGGACCTTTTTGGTCTAGTGCCCATCTCTCTGACCACTTATTTTGTGAGCACCCTTCTTGGGCATGTTTTCCTCTTGCTCTTTATGGGGCTAGAAAATGATTGGCCAACCTTGCCATCTGCAAGTTTATAGGCAATCCCCCATGCGCCCTCTCTCCATATCGTCTCTGTATTGTGCCCCCACCTCTATGGTCACCTTAGGCAGCATGCCTTATGCTCTTGTGTTTCCTTTGTTTGTTGTTCTCTTTCTGTCGCTTTCTCTCTCTTATCACTTTCCGCACCCATGGACTCGCACATAGATATGCAGGATGGGATGTGGTTTGTGTTACGCACACATAATAACCTAAAAACAGTTGCAGAATGGCTCTGTACATGATAATTCCCAATGAACCTTGACCTTCTTTGCCAGGTTG
Source organism: Adiantum capillus-veneris (assembly GCF_014529385.1). NCBI lineage: Eukaryota > Viridiplantae > Streptophyta > Polypodiopsida > Polypodiales > Pteridaceae > Adiantum > Adiantum capillus-veneris. The sequence continues at coordinate 138,924,246 of NC_140950.1, read as the reverse complement.
TCAAAAAGTATTTCTTTATGTGCCTAAGACAGCACAATAACCGAACAGATAAAAAGACCAATCTCGGACATATTTCTCTCACATGTCCCACACTACATACATGTTTGTGCGATGACTACTGCATTGTAAGTACATGCAAGTGTATTTGAGTTCATCTTGAGCAAAGTTCAACATTCACTTCCACTCCACCTTACAAAAGAACTAGTATTTACTAACAGTACTACTCCTTCCCAAAAGAGAAACCCAAGTTCACGATCCTCCACTCACTCAAGACACCCCACAACTATGAACTAGTACAGTCTCCAACACTTCTACTCAACGGCTCACTTCTAAAGAGATGGCACAATAATGATCATAAGGAAGGTGTTACAAATGTGGTCTTCACGGCCAAACAAAAGATCACTCCCATATGAAAACACAGAAAACAAGAAACCCCGACCCTCAATTGAATTGATTTCTAATTTGATAGGTGTTCCTACCGTCAACACATCCAATGAACCATGCAAAGCTAGGGGAAAAGTTGGAGATCAAGATGCCCTTATCCTCTTTGATTCGACTCCATGCAAAATTTTCTCTCCCCAGAATTAGCTGCAAGATTAAAAGGAAGGTGTTACAGATTTGGTCTTCGCGGCCAAACAAAAGACCACTCCCATATGAAAACACAGAAAACAAGAAACCTTGACGCTCAATTGAATTGATTTCTAATTTGATAGGTGTTCCTACCGTCGACACATCCAATGAACCATGCAAAGGTAGGGGAAAACTTAGAGATCAAGATGCCCGGATCCTCTTTGATTCGACTCCATGCAAAATTTTATCTCCCCAGAATTAGCTGCAAGATTAGGCATTGAGGAATATGCCAAGGGGACACGGATTGAAGCACAAATGGGTAACGGGACTTGCACATCATCGACACCACTGATTGGATCACTTCGACTTTAAGTTCAAACTTTGCAGATACAATTGAATTCTACATTATGGATTTGGGAAGATGTGCAGATTTATTGGGCATGCCTTGGTTCCACAATTATCACGCCCGGTTCCACGCAAGGGAACGAACGATCCAATTGAAGCGCAGGAACAAAGAGTCGTCGTTGGATTTCAGACCAGCTACTCAAGGAGCGGCGGTAAGCTAAGAATCACAAATGGATGGAAAGAACTATAAATTGGAAATTTGTACAAATTTATGATGAACAAAGATTATGATTATGACTAAGATTGAGATTTGATCTTGGGTGTGTGCATGACACCACAAGTAAGATTCAATGACCTTTTATAGGCATTGGCTAAGACTATGATCTTGGGTGTGTGATCGACACCACAAGCAAGACCCAATGACCTGTTACAAGCATTGGCTAAGAAACTGGTCATAAGATCGATTCTCACATGCACCCGAGGTGTCTCCAGCTAGCTTTTATGTGTGCATGGCCATCATGACGCAGGAATGTATGACTGAATGTCAATTGTGAGATTTTGAGTTGTACGAATGTTAGAAGTGTCTATAGCTAGCTTTCATCATGACATAGGAATGCATGACTGAATGATCAATTGTGAGATTTTAAGTTGTATGAATGTTAGAAGTGTGAACATTTTCTTGTATTCTGCAATCAAAGACGATTGCTTTGATTTTGAAAGGCGGTATGTAACGGGTTTTAGGGTTAGGGTTTTTGCGTCGCGGTCATAGACGCATTGGATGAATGCATTCATTTGGCCCGCCCTAGACTCACTTTCCCTAGAAAGATGGTTCATGCCAATCTCTTGGTCAAAGCCGAAATCCTCTGTTCTATAATCAATTTCTCTATGTGATATTTGCATATGTGATCCTCTTCGTGGCACTAAGAACATCTCTGTGACCTTCGGGTCTTTGACTAACCTGATTGAGTTTTGCAACAATCGGCCAAGAGGCCTAAAGCCTAGAAGAAGAAGGAGAAACAGAAGAAATTCCAACTTATGAAGTCCTACCAAGTGGCCCAAAATCATTAAAGTGTTAGAATCAATAATCCTAACCCTAAGCCCCAACAACTTGCAGGAACCGGCCGAGGAGCGTAAAACGCTAAGATAATGCAGGCACACTCACACACACACACTTGCGTAAAAACCTGCTAACATGGCACTCTTGTACGGGATCTTGCTTTTGTGTTGACCTTTCACATGGCACTGCTAGATCTTGTCAACCATTTCAATTCCGCTGCACCTGACACTCCAAGCTTATAACACTCCCTCTGCCTCGAGCACACTCTACCTACTCAAAGGACACCTTACAATGGTGGTCCATGGAATCTATCAACAACTTTACAATGCACAATCGAGTTTTGCAATGCAAACTTCTCAGTCTGACCTTCCTGGTGTTTTTATGGATAGGCTGCCAGCCCATGATATATTGCGGTTGCTTTTCTTCGAAGCAGTGACCGGCCAAGTACCCTCCAGGTAGATGCCGTCATCGGCAATGTAGGGAAGCACTATACTTCTCTGTTCCTAAGGGTGTGTACCGCTCCAAGACGGATGGCCCGAACCATGTGTAGAAACAACTCTTGTCGTAGACTCAATAGTTGTAGGAGTGCCGATAAGCCTGCAAATGTCCAATCCTATCAAAGAAGATTTGTGCTAGAGTTCTCCAAACAGTTGCTTCGCAGCAAACATCTTCGTTCAAGGCCTCAAATCTTCACCAATTTGTTCAGCACCTGATACGAAGAGGGGGTGTTAAGGGTTACACCACTCTCCAGCTTCATCTAGGCTAAGGGCATACTTGTACTGGGTAGTGTTCACCCAGGCTGGCCACCCTTGCATTGTTTTGGTAGATTGCATAATTGTTTGGGCTGGGCCAATTTGGCCAGCCGGACCTTTTTGGTCTAGTGCCCATCTCTGTGACCAATTATTTTGTGAGCACCCTTCTTGGGCATGTTTTCCTCTTGCTCTTTATGGGGCTAGAAACTGATTGGCCGACCTTGCCATCAGCAAGTTTATAGGCAGTCCCCCATGCGCCATCTCTCCATATCGTCTCTGTATTGTGCCCCCACCTGTATGGTCACCTTAAGCAGCATGCCTTATGCTCTTGTGTTTCCTCTGTTTCTTGTTCTCTTTCTGTCGCTTTCTCTTTCTTATCACCTTCCGCACCCACGGACTCGCACATAGATATGCAGGATGGGACCTGGTTTGTGTTACGCAAACAAAATAACCTAAAATCAGTTGCAGAATGGCTCTGTACATGATAATTCCCAATGAACCTTGACCTTCTTTGCGAGGTTGTCAAAAAGTATTTCTTTCTGTGCCTAAGACAGCACAAGAACCGAACAGATAAAAAGACCAATCTTCGACATATTTCTCTCAGATGTCCCACACTACATACATTTTTGTGCGATGACTACTGCATTGTAAGTACATGCAAGTGTATTTGAGTTCATCTTGAGCAAAGTTCAACATTCATTTCCGTTGCACCTTACAAAAGAACTAGTATTTACTAACATTACTACTCCTTCCCATAAGAGAAACCCAAGTTCACGATCCTCCACTCCCTCAAGACACCCCACAACTATGAACTAGTACAGTCTCCAACACTTCTACTCAACGGCTCACTGCTGAAGAGATGGCACGATAATGATCATAAGGAAGGTGTTATAAATGTGGTCTTCACGGCCAAACAAAAGATCACTCCCATATGAAAACACAGAAAACAAGAAACCCCGACCCTCAATTGAATTGATTTCTAATTTGATAGGTGTTCCTACCGTCAACACATCCAATGAACCATGCAAAGCTAGGGGAAAAGTTGGAGATCAAGATGCCCTTCTTCTCTTTGATTCGACTCCATGCAAAATTTTCTCTGCCCAGAATTAGCTGCAAGATTAAAAGGAAGGTGTTACAAATGTGGTCTTCGCGGCCAAACAAAAGATCACTCCCATATGAAAACACAGAAAACAAGAAACCCCGACCCTCAATTGAATTGATTTCTAATTTGATAGGTGTTCCTACCGTCGACACATCCAATGAACCATGCAAAGCTAGGGGAAAACTTAGACATCAAGATGCCCTTATCCTCTTTGATTCGACTCCATGCAAAATTTTATCTCCCCAGAATTAGCTGCAAGATTAGGCATTGAGAAATATGCCAAGGGGACACGGATTGAAGCACAAATGGGTAATGGGACTTGCACATCATTGACACCACTGATTGGATCACTTCGACTTTAAGTTCAAACTGCAGATACAATTAAATTCTACATTATGGATTTGGGAAGATGTGATGATTTATGGGGCATGCCTTGGTTCCACAATTATCACGCCCGGTTCAACGCAAGGGAACGAACGATCCAATTGAAGCGCAGGAACAAAGAGTCGTTGTCGGACTTCAGACCAGCTACTCAAGGAGCAGCGGCAAGCTAAGAATCACAAATGGAAGGAAAGAACTATAAATTAGGAAATTTGTACGAATTTATGATGAACAAAGATTATGATTATGACTAAGATTAAGATTTGATCTTAAGCGTGTGCATGACACCACAAGTAAGATTCAATGACCTTTTATAGGCATTGGCTAAGACTATGATCTTCGGTGTGTGATCGACACCACAAGCAAGACCCAATGACTCGTTACAGGCATTGGCTAAGAAACTGGTCATAAGATCGATTCTCACATGCACCCGAGGTGTCTCGGGCTAGCTTTTATGTGTGCATGGCCATCATGACGCAGGAATGCATGAGTGAATGTCAATTGTGAGATTTTAAGTTGAACGAATGTTAGAAGTGTCTATAGCTAGCTTTCATCATGACATAGGAATGCATGACTGAATGATCAACTGTGAGATTTTAAGTTGTATGAATGTTAGCAGTGTGAACATTTTCTTGTATTCTGCAATCGAAGACAATTGCTTTGATTTTGAGAGGCGGTATGTGACAGGTTTTAGGGTTAGGGTTTTTGCGTCGCGGTCATAGACGCATTGGATGAATGCATTCATTTAGCCCGCCCTAGACTCACTTTCCCTAGAAAGATGGTTCATGCCAATCTCTTGGTCAAAGCCGAAATCCTCTGTTCTATTATCAATTTCTCTATGTGATATTTGCATATGTGATCCTCTACGTGGCAGTAAGAACATCTGTGTGACCTTTGGGTCTTTGACTAACCTGATTGAGTTTTGCAACAATCGGCCAAGAGGCCTAAAGCCTAGAAGAAGAAGGAGAAATAGAAGAAATTCCAACTTATGAAGTCCTACCAAGTGGCCCAAAATCATTAATGTGTTAGAATCAATAATCCTAACCCTAAGCCCCAACAACTTGCAAGAACCGGACGAGGAGCCTAAAACCCTAAGATAATGCAGGCACACTTACACACACACACTTGCGTAAAAAACTGCTAACATGGCACTCTTGTACGGGATCTTGCTTTTGTGTTGACCTTTCACATGGCACTGCTAGATCTTGTCAACCATTTCAATTCCGCTGCACCTGACACTCCAACCTTATAACACTCCCTCTGCCTCGAGGACACTCAACCTACTGAAGGACACCTTACAATGGTGGTCCATGGAATCTATCAACAACTTTACAATGCAAACTTCTCAATCTGACCTTCCCGGTGTTTTTATGGATAGGCTGCCAGCCCATGATATATTGCGGTTGCTTCCTCTTTTCGTCGAAGCAGTGGCCGACCAAGTAACGTCCAAGTAGATGCCGTCATGGGCAGTGTAGGGAAGTGCTATACTCCTCCGTTGCTAAGGGTGTGTACCGCTCCAAGACGGATGGCCCGAACCATGTGTAGAGACAACTCTTGTCATAGACTCAAAAGTTGTAGGAGTGCCGATAATCCTGCAAATGTCAAGTCCTATCAAAGAAGATTTGTGCTAGAGTTCTCCAAACAGTTGCTTCGCAGCAAACATCTTCGTTCAAGGCCTCAGATCTTCACCGATTTGTTCAGCACCTGATACGAAGAGGGGGTGTGAAGGGTTACACCACTCTCCAGCTTCATCTAGGCTTAGGGCATACTTGTATTGGGTAGTGTTCACCCAGGCTGGCCACCCTTGCATTGTTTTGGTAGATTGCATAATTGATTGGGCTGGGCCAATTTGGCCAGCCGGACCTTTTTGGTCTAGTGCCCTTCTCTGTGACCACTTATTTTGTGAGCACCCTTCTTGGGCATGTTTTCCTCTTGCTCTTTATGGGGCTAGAAAATGATTGGCCAACCTTGCCATCTGCAAGTTTATAGGCAATCCCCCATGCGCCCTCTCTCCATATCGTCTCTGTATTGTGCCCCCACCTCTATGGTCACCTTAGGCAGCATGCCTTATGCTCTTGTGTTTCCTCTGTTTGTCGTTCTCTTTCTGTCGCTTTCTCTCTCTTATCACTTTCCGCACCCATGGACTCGCACATAGATATGCAGGATGGGATGTGGTTTGTGTTACGCACACATAATAACCTAAAAACAGTTGCAGAATGGCTCTGTACATGATAATTCCCAATGAACCTTGACCTTCTTTGCCAGGTTGTCAAAAAGTATTTCTTTATGTGCCTAAGACAGCACAATAACCGAACAGATAAAAAGACCAATCTCGGACATATTTCTCTCACATGTCCCACACTACATACATGTTTGTGCGATGACTACTGCATTGTAAGTACATGCAAGTGTATTTGAGTTCATCTTGAGCAAAGTTCAACATTCACTTCCACTCCACCTTACAAAAGAACTAGTATTTACTAACAATACTACTCCTTCCCATAAGAGAAACCCAAGTTCACGATCCTCCACTCACTCAAGACACCCCACAACTATGAACTAGTACAATCTCCAACACTTCTACTGAACGGCTCACTTCTAAAGAGATTGCACAATAATGATCATAAGGAAGGTGTTACAAATGTGGTCTTCACAGCCAAACAAAAGACCACTCCCATATGAAAACACAGAAAACAAGAAACCCTGACCCTCAATTGAATTGATTTCTAATTTGATAGGTGTTCCTACCATCAACACATCCAATGAACCATGCAAAGCTAGGGGAAAAGTTGGAGATCAAGATGCCCTTATCCTCTTTGATTCGACTCCATGCAAAATTTTCTCTCCCCAGAATTAGCTGCAAGATTAAAAGGAAGGTGTTACAGATTTGGTCTTCGCGGCCAAACAAAAGACCACTCCCATATGAAAACACAGAAAACAAGAAACCCTGACGCTCAATTGAATTGATTTCTAATTTGATAGGTGTTCCTACCGTCGACACATCCAATGAACCATGCAAAGGTAGGGGAAAACTTAGAGATCAAGATGCCCGGATCCTCTTTGATTCGACTCCATGCAAAATTTTATCTCCCCAGAATTAGCTGCAAGATTAGGCATTGAGGAATATGCCAAGGGGACACGGATTGAAGCACAAATGGGTAACGGGACTTGCACATCATCGACACCACTGATTGGATCACTTCGACTTTAAGTTCAAACTTTGCAGATACAATTGAATTCTACATTATGGATTTGGGAAGATGTGCTTATTTATTGGGCATGCCTTGGTTCCACAATTATCACGCCCGGTTCAACGCAAGGGAACGAACGATCCAATTGAAGCGCGGGAACAAAGAGTCGTCGTTGGATTTCAGACCAGCTACTCAAGGAGCGACGATAAGCTAAGAATCACAAATGGATGGAAAGAACTATAAATTGGAAATTTGTACAAATTTATGATTAACAAAGATTATGATTATGACTAAGATTAAGATTTGATCTTGGGTGTGTGCATGACACCACAAGTAAGATTCAATGACCTTTTATAGGCATTGGCTAAGACTATGATCTTGGGTGTGTGATCGACACCACAAGCAAGACCCAATGACCTGTTACAGGCATTGGCTAAGAAACTGGTCATAAGATCGATTCTCACATGCACCCGAGGTGTCTCCAGCTAGCTTTTATGTGTGCATGGCCATCGTGACGCAGGAATGTATGACTGAATGTCGATTGTGAGATTTTAAGTTGTACGAATGTTAGAAGTGTCTATAGCTAGCTTTCATCATGACATAGGAATGCATGACTGAATGATCAACTGTGAGATTTTAAGTTGTACGAATGTTAGAAGTGTGAACATTTTCTTGTATTCTGCAATCGAAGACAATTGCTTTGATTTTGAAAGGCGGTATGTGACGGGTTTTAGGGTTAGGGTTTTTGCGTCGCGGTCATAGACGCATCGGATGAATGCATTCATTTGGCCCGCCCTAGACTCACTTTCCCTAGAAAGATGGTTCATGCCAATCTCTTGGTCAAAGCCGAAATCCTCTGTTCTATAATCAATTTCTCTATGTGATATTTGCATATGTGATCCTCTTCGTGGCACTAAGAACATCTGGGTGACCTTCGCGTCTTTGACTAACCTGATTGAGTTTTGCAAAAACCGGCCAAGAGGCCTAAAGCCTAGAAGAAGAAGGAGAAACAGAAGAAATTCCAACTTATGAAGTCCTACCAAGTGGCCCAAAATCATTAATGTGTTAGAATCAATAATCCTAACCCTAAGCCCCAACAACTTGCAAGAACCGGCCGAGGAGCCTAAAACCCTAAGATAATGCAGGCACACTCACACACACACACTTGCGTAAAAAACTGCTAACATGGCACTCTTGTACGGGATCTTGCTTTTGTGTTGACCTTTCACATGGCACTGCTAGATCTTGTCAACCATTTCAATTCCGCTGCACCTGACACTCCAAGCTTATAACACTCCCTCTGCCTCGAGGACACTCTACCTACTGAAAGGACACCTTACAATGGTGGTCCATGGAATCTATCAACAACTTTACAATGCACAATCGAGTTTTGCAATGCAAACTTCTCAGTCTGACCTTCCTGGTGTTTTTATGGATAGGCTGCCAGCCCATGATATATTGCGGTTGCTTCCTCTTTTCTTCGAAGCAGTGGCCGACCAAGTAACCTCCAAGTAGATGCCTTGATGGGCAGTGTAGGGAAGTGTTATACTCCTCCGTTGCTAAGGGTGTGTACCGCTCCAAGACGGATGGCCCGAACCATGTGTAGAGACAACTCTTGTCATAGACTCAAATGTTGTAGGAGTGCCGATAATCCTGCAAATGTCAAGTCCTATCAAAGAAGATTTGTGCTAGAGTTCTCCAAACAGTTGCTTCGCAGCAAACATCTTCGTTCAAGGCCTCAGATCTTCACCGATTTGTTCAGCACCTGATACGAAGAGGGGGTGTGAAGGGTTACACCACTCTCCAGCTTCATCTAGGCTTAGGGCATACTTGTATTGGCTAGTGTTCACCCAGGCTGGCCACCCTTGCATTGTTTTGGTAGATTGCATTATTGTTTGGGCTGGGCCAATTTTGCCAGCCGGACCTTTTTGGTCTAGTGCCCATCTCTGTGACCAATTATTTTGTGAGCACCCTTCTTTGGGCATTTTTTCCTCTTGCTCTATGTGGGGCTAGAAAATGATTGGCCGACCTTGCTATCTGCAAGTTTATAGGCAGTCCCCCATGCGCCCTCTCTCCATATCGTCTCTGTATTGTGCCCCCACCTCTATGGTCACCTTAGGTAGCATGCCTTATGCTCTTGTGTTTCCTCTATTTGTTGTTCTCTTTCTGTCGCTTTCTCTCTCTTATCACCTTCCGCACCCATGGACTAAAGTGCGTGTCTATTTGGGTGTCGTGTGCACACGTTGTCATCTCAGAAATCAGTTAGGAGCATGTGTGTATTTGGGTTTCATGTGTGCACACACACAAGGGCATTCTCAACAACCAGTTTGTGCAATGTAATATCGTGATGCAATTATGTGCAAGCGTACAACCACCACATCCACTTTGTACGACAACATTTCTCGTTATAAAGCACAAGAGTCTTTATGTGTTGTTGTGCACAATAACTAGTTAGTGTAATACAACCTCGACATTCAGTTTGTCGACATGAAGCATGCGGACTTCCAAGAAACCAGTGAGTAACTTCTAAGTGAAAAGCAGCACACACGTACGAATGCAGAGGGAGCTTGCCAAATGGTGAGAGTGTGACCGCAAGCATCAAAACGAAGGGATTGAGAAGCCTGGCAGACGAAGGCGTTTGGCAAGGTGAGATGGGGCCTTCCAAGAGCCCACAACAGTAAAATGTCCTCCGACGCGTCCACAACAGGGCAAAGGGGCAGTTTAAACGAGCTCAGCTCCACCATCACCTCCTCCTCTTCCTCTCCTGCCATTTCTCCTCTCTCTCCTGGGATTGCTCCTACGACGTTAAAATGTCTTGAGCAGATAGGTCCAGCCAGCAGGTGAAGACCCACTGCACGGGGGCCTAGGCTGAGCTGGCATTCACGTTCTGTGGCCGTTGGGTGGCTGGCTGCTGGCCGGTGTAGCCCCGCCTCCAAGCCGGCTACTTGCTTCTGTAGACACCCTCAACTTGGAATCTTATTCACAACTTATCTTTCCATTGAAAGGAGAGACTAAGAGCGGAGTCGCACCAGGGCTAATAGGGGTATGTGGGAAGAAAGAAGAACATGGTGGCACTCCGCAGAGAGTAGGAAGGGCTAAGAGAGATGAGGAGATTCACTTGCATCAATCACTTACTGAAATATAGGGTAATATCTTCAAAATTGAAGGGGATAGTATGGCGCTTGTAGACTACGAGAAGTGAAGAAGCTTTCTATTAATGGAGAATTGGATCGCTGCTTATCCCTACTAGTGTTGAGTGTGACTCGGCCCTAAGTAGTAAGCTCTCCTAGAAGAGTTATGTTATCACATGAACAAATTTTTTAATAGCCAGGCCATGCATGTCAATCGCAAAAGAAATCATATCTTTAACATGTGTAGCACACGGAGTGTAGACATGTGCGGCTTAAAGAATGTCCTTGACATTATAGAACAGCTCAAACAAGATGCAAAAGTTGATAAAATGAGTAGAAGAAACTAGAGAGAGTCTTACCCTCTTGTGGATCTTGGATAAAGTTCTTAACTTGATTACGCTGGAGTTGGGATCTATCATTGTTAAAATACTAGCGCGCAGTCGCTGAGCTCGTAGCCAAGGCAAAGCTAGTAACTTGGAAGCTATTTTGCAAGTAGATCCAACCAAGACGCTATGTTTGTTAAGTGGGTCGTGCCCAAACATTGTAACATGTATACAAATGAAGCTCCATGATCAAAGCAACTCACTTTAACACTAATGAATGTCATAAATGGCATAGTGATGGGCATGTCGTAATGCCTTGCATATAGTGAGAAACAATCCATAGACTGCAAAGTCTAGTTGAAGTGAGATAAACTTTTCCACGTGTTGTTTAGTGCATGCACAGTGTGCAAAGAGCCTATCTTAAGTAGAACCGACCTTGTTGATCATCAAACTAGCATTGACAGAGTGTACTTCGGTTTAGCGAAAGCTTAAAAAAGCCTTCATTAGTGGAATGAAGTCCACCAAATGGCACGCCATGCATGCAATGCATAAAGAATAGAAGGATAAGCATGTGGATATAATGGCATGGGTACATTCAAGTATGATTGGACCTTGTCAGCAGACATAAAATATGAACGACTATCTCAATATTGCCAACTCCCCTAGTCCATGGTACCTTTTTGTAGATCCTAACTCAATAAATAGGGTATGGGCACGGGGTAGAAGTCGTGCTTCTCTTGGTGGCCTACAAAGCACCTTACTGTGCAACTGATGATTCTTTCCAAATGAAAGGTTAGAAACGCATTAAAAGCACTAAAAACTTTAAATTCATAAACCTTGTCGATCGTCCTTTACCAGGTTGCATAGAAGCTAGAAGCAAATGCTCCCTTGAGAATGAATTTCGGATAGATGTTGAAGTCCTCGTAATGTAGGAGCAAGTACCAACTCCTATATACAAAGCCTTGCTCTTTGCATGGTGTTGACACTTAAATTCCCTTCTAGAGCCCTTCTGGCTCGAGTTTCTAAGATTTCTATTCGGCTCATAGGCGTGGCTTAAAAAGTGTCTTACTTTGAACCCAGCTCATAGCCATGGATTTTGATATATCTTTAGCCCTTCCGATGTACCTTGTAAGCCTCTAGGCTTAGTTCATGTTGACATGGCATTGTAGCGTACATTGTCAAAACCCCCCAAGTCCGTATGCTAATAGCGTACCTCAAACTTTCGAAGTGACTTGGTAAACATCGTGCATGAAGAGTGCATAAATAGCCTTGGCATCAATATCCCTTGACCCCTTCTCACAAGAGTTCATGATTTTGTCGAAAATCTATTGGCAACTTCCTGTGCAAAATAAACTTATATAGCATGTAATAACAAATAGAAAATCATGAAATCTCTAACCTTATGGCCAATCCTTTGTTGACGTGCTTTGCTTGATGTCGTGCATGGTCATTGCTTTGTCCCTTGCGAGTCATATATTTCAATCATCAAAATTCACCAAGCCGTGCATAGGACTTAACCCTTACTTCAAGCAATGATATCTATAGAGCTTTGATGGCTTTTTGTCCTGCACAAATTCCATGGTGTATCTTGTCATGCCAAGGGCATATCGAGGGGAGGTCACGGACGTGGGCCAGTAAGTGGTCGGCTGCCAGTGTGGAATGGGGGATTCAGTAGCCAGGGGCTATATAAGGGAGGTTGGGCGGTGAATTCAGCTTAGGCAGTTCCCCGGGCTTTACACTGGTATCAGAGCTCAGGGGAGGGGACCTATGGAGGAGGGGGGAAAGATGGCCTTGCATGGCTTTGTGCATCTCTCTCTCTCTCTCTCTCTCTCTCTCTCTCTCTCTCTCTCTCTCTCTCTCTCTCTCTCTCTCTCACGCCTGGAAGGAGGAGGAAGAGCGTGCTTTCATGCCATGCATGCTCAATTTTTCAAAAGCACGTCGAGGTCGAGGTTGACATGAAAGCAAGGGCGTTGTGGGCATGGTCCCTCGGTTATACAATGCGAAATCGACCAACGAGGATCACGGGAACTTGTCCTTGCATGCACCAAGAGGAGACGCACTCGGCATGGAATCGGGCGAGGATGAGCTCGTTGGGAGCGCGCGGAGCATAGCAGCGTGGCTCATTTCTGCACAGCCGGCTCTCGAGCTCTCTACAAAGCACTTGGGGCGAGACAACATCCTACATACGACTGCCATAGTCGTTTTCCTGGTTTTCTCTTTCATTGTTCAAGAGGGCGCCCTTACTTTGGGCAATCCCAATTTAAGGGCCGTTACCTGCAACAGCAAGTCTTTGCAGGTTGGTTGGTTACCATGGGCGGTTTGCAGAGGCCGTACACGGCTCAATGGGTGGCATGGAAGATTTGGCAAGGTGCCGTTACAGTTTGAGTCTACAAATTTTTCCATCTTCGTTGCAAGCTTCAAGATGACCAAGGAATGCATTGGTTGAAGCCGGGATTCAACATGCAATCACATTATGCATGCACGTCATGCAAGGTGCATTTCACCGATGGCCGAAGTAAATGATAGAAAACAAGGGAGGCAACCTTCTACGCTTCCGGAAGTGGAACTCTCTATGAGGTACTTCATTTTTGTTTCAAACATAGTACGTCTTGCTGTAGATTTGTATCAGGCAAGGCCTTCGACATTAGTAAGTAGGACATCTCTTCACAAACAATAGATGTATTATTACGACAGCAAGGCTAGTCGGCACGAGCACGTAAAACGTCAAGCAAGGCTTGAGTGAGAAATGATCTCATTTAAAAACATTGTTCCTTCCCATGCCTGGCAAAGGTCAAGGCATGGTAGTGCTGGAGAATCGCTTGGTGATCGGCACAGCCTATTGCTAGCCTTGTTGAAGGAGGCACAGGTACTCGGCAAGGCCGACCATTAACTACAATTCCAAGAAGTTGTTCAACAAGTTGTTAGAGCTTTTCTTCTAGGAGAGTTGTCTGTCCATGATGCACTCAGACGCGGATATGATCCATTCATTGTCGGCATGTGTGACCTAACGAGTTTTCTAAGATACCATGAGAGCACGACTTCGTCTACAAAATCTTCAGGAATACAATAAGCAAGCCAAGCAGGTACGAGGTACATCACTTGCAAGTAATTTTTTTGTTCAATTCGACAAGGTCAATTTTCTGTGAATGTTCGACACGGTCGACTTCTGTTAGCTATGCACACCAGACCTCCATGAGTACTTATGTGAAGCAAGGCTTTCCTTTTGGTATTTGGCATCGTGGTTTCCATAGTTTGGACTATGCTCGTAGCATATGAACTTCGGAAAACTTGCCACGATGTTTGCAGATTTTTACATCCCACGAGGGTGTATATGATAAATGCGCTACCTCGTTCGAGGAGTACATATGGCTATGCACCACGTTCAAGAGATTTACCAAACACCTGGCCACAATGGGGCGACAAGGTTAGTAAATATCAAGTTATGCTTGTTTTCTTTATTTTTTACTTTTCACTTTGCAAAAGATCTCTCTACATACACAATTGTTGTACAAGCAAAGTGTTTTGCCAAATTTCATGCGAAGCAAGGCTTATCTTATGTGCAAAGATATTATTGATTGATTTTTTATCAACAATAATGGCACACATCTTTAGCACTACGTGGATATAAGCTCACAGATCTGCAACGTTGCAATGTGATGTATCCATGCAAATGTAATTGTGCAAGGCTCATATACTAGGGGCTCACATGGTTGAGACTGTCATTGAAGCCAGAGACTTATTATTCTACCTTTTGATATGTATGCATGGCATACTAGTATGATGGACGTATGATACTCCATCATTGTATATGCTTCCTCTATCACACTAGCTAAGCCTCTCTCTACGAGGGGTGTAGTTGTACACTTATAGGATAAGCTAAGACACAGACATGGTATGCACGGGATCATATGCAAGGGGCATACAACACATTTAAATAAGAGGTTTTCCTCAGCCCAAAATTCTCTCTCTCTCTCTCTCTCTCTCTCTCTCTCTCTCTCTCTCTCTCTCTCTCTCTCTCTCTCTTCCCAACTTCTATGCGGCTTTCAGGTTGTCATAAAATCTAATATCTAACCAACCCAAATGATTTTCTCATTAAATTGATCACTTAATGTGGGAGAATAAACGGGACCAAGTGTTAAGATATAGATATGTGCTTATAGATCTATCTCAACACGGGGCCAATAGTAAAGGGGCCCAAATGGGAGATGGTCTATCAAGAGCAAGGCTAACCAATGGAGCATAAGACCTTAGGGTTAGCTTCATTGAAGACCTCCAATAATGTGTGTAAAAGTCCTTTGACCTTAGGTAAGCTAGGGCTAAGCTTGAGGTGGGAACCTAGCCCAAGCTCGAGGTGCTTGACCTGCTTGAGGTGCTTGACTTGCCGCTTGATTAAGGTGCTTGAGGTGCCTTGACATGCTTGCCTGAGATGCTTGTGGGAATACCCCCTAGTCCAAGTGCTTTGTCATGCTTGATGACTAAGGTGCTTGAGCTCCTAAAGTCAAAAGCATCCCTACAAGAGGGGGGGCGAGCCCTTTTCCTAGGGATTAGAGAGAGAACACACACTCACACTCACAAGGGAAGCCCCAACTTGAAGAGGCAGCAAGGACACATGTCAGGTCCCTACCCATGTTACCTTCATGTGTTGCTTGAAGCCTATTGGCTAGGCTTCAAAGGGGTCCAATGATAAATTACTTGAATTATCTAATTGTTTTTGCATTTATCAAGTCCTCTCTCTCAAAGGGGAAAGGGGGACACTTGTCCCAAGGCTATCCCTGTTGCTTGTAATGGCTCCTGCTTGTGATTGGCTAGGCCTGGAGGGGTCCAATGAGCTTCAAGCATGAGCTACAAGGGGGGGTCGACCCAAGCAAGCTAGGGGGGTGCTTAGGGGGTATACTCACCCACACACACTCACAAGCACTCTCATTGTGTACTATGCAAAGGCAAGAGCTCCCTCTCCTTCTCCAAGCAAGTAGAGGTTGAGAGCCTACACCAACACTCTTGGCTATGGAGTGCAAATCCATCCAAGAGCCATGCTTCAATGCTTGAGCTTGCCATCTATTTCTTCTTCATTACTATGCTATTATGTATGCTAGCACAAGAGTTATGATAAGTGAGGAACTAGCTCTTTCTCGTATGAAATGTTTCTTCTTCCTCTTCCCTACCCTCATTCCCTGCTAGCTCTCTCCACCTTCGAAGGTGTTTGAGGTCTTGGGACTGAGGCTTGGTATAGTTAAAGCTTTCTTCAAGTTTAGGTTATGCTATGATGGTGATGCATGAAGCTTTCCATCTTCATTGCTTCACCTAGGTCACAAGGAACACAAAGAATGTATTGTAACAAGTCTCTCTTTATGGGAGAAATCATAATACAAATGCCTATTGGAGGGGGGACCGGCTCCACATAAATCCGGTCCTCAACTGTTGTCATGTTCTCTAAATTCTCTCTCTTGCAAAAGTATTGTCCATGCCAAGTTAACTAATTGCTATAATTATGTTGCTATCTTCAATTATGTCTACCCGCTATGCTCACAAAATCATTTCTTGAAAGTACTCTCATTAAATTCCGCTACTCTCAAATTGAATAGGCAAATTCCATTACACAGGTGCAACTAGGCATGATTTTATTGAAATCTTTCTATGTCAATACGGTAACAGGAAGGGCCATGAGCCAACAAGAAGGGCTAAGAGCCATCTATTACCACCTATTTTGGCATGATTACGAGCCACCTGTTTGTAGTCCAACCGTGATTGATTTCAAGATCGAACAATTCTATCCAGTTGAGTACCCATCGATTATAATGGAAAAGCAAGAGTCTTGACATGAGTTATGTTTTGGCCATTATTTTAGCACTTACACACTTTAAGTGTGTTGCGTTTTTTAACGTCTTAAACTCGTAAGGGCTTATGTGCGCGTCTGTCGCACGTGTCAATGCAAGGAACTTGCCGATTCACCGTGTGCGAGCCACAAATGGCTCCAAGCACACAACAAGCCTAAACTAGTAAGCTCAAAGATGATGATGGTGTGTCACTCACCGCTCTACGCTTGCTTCGTGGAGGATTCCTTGCCACGAAGAAGAGGGAGATGCCGCTACGCCGTGCTCAACCACCTCGCCGCCATCGTGCCGTCGCAATGCTCGATCGCACTCTCTCTCTCTCTCTCTCTCTCTCTCTCTCTTCTCTCTCTCTCTCTCACGCATACACACACACACACACACAAGGAGATGAAGAAGAAGAAGATGGAGATGGAGCAAGAGCACTCTTCAATTGCACAAATGAGAGAATAAGTGAATTTTAGGTTTAGTTGACTTTTATATGAGCTCGCTCCATTCACACTTGGGTGCCCATGCTTAGCCAACTAATCCCTTGAATGTTCCAGTTAGAGTGCGCCTCTCATTGGCGATCACTCTTACCCTTTTCCTATTGGACCAACAAGCCCGGTACTTGACTCTACCAAGTAAATAATACAACGTCCGTTGTAGGTGATAGGGTGTCCGTGAGCCGTGAGGGTTAACATGCCCCCCTTCTTGATGTAGATTCCGTCCTCGGAAGCTATTCAGTTGAAGCTCGTTCATCGAGGTGGAAGATCATTTGAGATGAATGTCCTTAGCCTTCTTCAGTCACTGCAAAATCAAACAACATTGGCACAGTAATTGCATTCTCATAAGCAATTAAAAATCATATGCAGTTGTAGGCAGACAATTTGATTGGTAACAAAATTTTAATCCATTTGTCAGCAATAAACATTAAATTGCAATATCATCAAACGCATAAATAGTTGTAAAGGTAAAAAATTAAACAAGTCTGGGGTCGCTAATTTAACGATCGAAAGGCACTAGAGATCGACTATTAATACCATGGGTAAGCTTCTTAATTTTCTCTGGTCAATTAAGTTGTTTAATCGCGAGAGCCAAGTATTTCATGTTCGAGGGCATACTAGAGGCTATACCTAGGAGACCTTGTAGTTAAGCTACGATAAAAGGAATTTCTCATGAAATCATCGCCTGACTGATTATCTTTTCTTTGACCCCCCAAAAGTCTTTTCTCATTGATTCACTTTTGATGTGTGTGCTTATTTTGTATGCCTTGGGTTTTTTGCTTTTCAAGGAAAAGCGCCCACATTGGGAACCTCTAGGGCTCTAGTACCATAGGCGATACATGTGAGTGAAGTACCAAATCAAGCTGAGATTTCTCTTCCAGCTTAAGATTTTACATTGTGGCACTTTGATTTTTTGTTTGTTCATTTTCAACATTTTAATTTTGTAACTTTGGGGGGTCATATGACACTGTTATACCTCCCAAGGCTCATCACACTAGTAAACTTCCTTTATAATACTTAAGCTAAAGGTCAATAGGGACTAAGCCCACTAGAAAGCCCTAGTACATTTCACACAATGCTGCCTAAATCGGATTAAGAACCTAAGTAACCATTGATTATTAGGAAGGCATTCCCCATGGTATTAAGAGAAGATCTGTAACACCTAACTTGGTCAAACTAGCTTAGTCGGATTGCTTGATTTTTAAATCTAGACAAGTGATTATGACAAAAAATTACATTGAATTTAATGTTTGGTACTAAGCAAAGGCGCTGAATATTATGCTACCAATCACAATCAAAGCAGACAAACATGGATGCAAAAAGATAAGGGGCAATGCTAATAGACAAGAAACACTTGTTTGTGTCGATGGTCGTGCTTGATTTGAAGTGTGAACGAGAGAAAGATTCCATGAAGGTCCAAATCCTTACAACAGCAACACGTTCCTGTACACACTAGGAAACACAAAGAATACCTCTAGGAGGCACATCAGTGGGAAAAAGGAACTTTGCTAATCTCTCAACTTTAAAACAGAAACACTCCTATCGTACTAATCTTACCTACCCTCCATCACTCGAGTGATGAGGATCAAAGGTGTTTGATGACATAGGTTTCTGATTCAGTGTACCGGATGTGAATGTGTAGGTCTGGTCAATGTTTTGACTTTTATTGTGCACACTCGTTTGCTAATTGCTCTTGCTCTTTATTTTTTTTGTTTTTTGTGAGTATAAAGCTTTATATATACATTCTCTAAGATTGGGAGATGGAGAGGTCAGGGAGGAAGGTTGAGAGGGGAGTGAGTGAATGATGACTATCAGCAAACACTCCCCCCTTCCTTGGGTAGATAATACCGTTTGAAATGAGCTTGTCACCCTTTGAAACCAATTGTTCCAGTTGGTACTAGGTGAGGATTTTTGCCAGTATTTTTCTATTACCTTAGGTGCCTCGTCGAGTTGCAAGGGTGGTAAGGTACTCTCCCAGGATCGAACTTGAAGTGGTTCATCAGGTGATTCGTGAACACTGGGAGGTGTGGATTCCTTTGTAGCTTCATGGAGGTCCACTATTGTAGGTGGAGGCTGTGAAGAAGCTTTTACATGTATGGATGCATTACATGAGGAGCTAGAAGCTTCATGGGACTCCCCCCTTCTTGAGCTAGGTGGAACGAATCATTCTTTCTTTGGTACCCAAACTAGTTCTGGAGCGGGTGTGTAGCATTTTATGATTTTTTTCTTTCCGCGATCGCCAATGCGTTTTGGAGCTACAGGATTGGGCTCATATGGGTCAGGTGACAGGTAAGAATACAATCTATGTTTTGGCACCCAGATTTGATTATTTCCTTGATAGTAGCCTTGGGCTTCCAATAGTCGTTTAGGAATCCAACGCCACGTTTTCTTACTTTTCTTGGAGCGAGTGGTACTTTTCTTACAAAGCTTCTGTTTTTTAGCATCAGCCATGGTCGCTAAAGAAGATTTAGGGACCCACTTGTATGTTTTCTTCGTTATATTAGGACGAGTCTTGTCAGAAGCTATATGCATTGCTTCTAGCATGTTTAAGGGTACGAGTGGTGGTATTTCATCCCCCTCAAGTGTTACCCAGGTCGTCTCCCTATTTCCCCAAGTGTCTATGGTTGCTGCTAGGTGGACCCAATCCACATTGTCCGACTCAGTAATCCCAGGTAGTACATCCATATAAGGAGAATCTTCCCCAACATCAGTGTCCGCTTTACACGTATAACAATACTGCAATGGGGCAGAGTGAACTGTGGTGTCAGATCGATGATCAATTATAAACCTGTTTCCTAGAGGATGTGCTCGACCCGTCACAAGATCCACTCGAATGACAGAATCTTGGAACTGCAGGTAGACATGGTTCTTAGACCAGTCATGCACCATTTTTGCTTCCCTCATGAAAAGACGTCCTAAGATCATCTCCGATGCCATAGTGTGTTTGGAGAAATCCATAAAAATGAAGGTAATCTTTATTTTATGTCCAAAGACTTGATCTAGAGATCTTCTAGCATCCCAATAGGTTTAACAATAGACCCATTGGCCATCTTCACTACTATGGTTGTGGTCGCAAGGTGAGGTCTTCCCATAGTGTCCCAGCAATTTTTAGTCACAATGCTAACCCCAGCACCACCATCAAGGATTCCCTTCACAGTTGATCCCTTAGTAGTGATTGGTATGGTCGCATTGGATTCATCACCCTCAAAGTATTGTCCCAACTTGTTAACAGGTATTTCTATAACAAGGTTCTCATCTAGGTTGGGTTGTGGATCTAAGTGTTCCTCCTCTATTGGCATCTCCCCAGCTCCATCCATCTGTGCAAATTGTGGTAGCCCAAACTTTAGTTCTCCATTGAGGAAGGCTCGAAGAGCTGAGACTTGCTCAGGATCTTTATATAGTTTGGACATGATGGTGGTTCTAACTTCGGAAGACATGAAATCCATCAATTTGGCAATGTTTAACGGCACCTTTTGGACTTCAGTCCCTTGACGTGGGGAAGATGGGATCTCCATTTCTTCGATAGGATCAAGTAGTCCCTCTGTAAACATTCTTTCCATCAAGAAGTGAGTACGCCCACTTTCCCATGACTTTAAGTCACTTTCTTCTTGGATGACACTAGGTATGGCTAAGGGTCTATGGACTTGGTGAGTTTGTTGTTGCGTAGGGAACAGGGTGTCTGTAATCTGGATCTGCCTAGGTGTTGGTTCTAGATCCCTTTGGGTATCTTCTACCAAACTCCTTAATTGCTTGACTCGCTCAATCTCCTCTGTAGGGTTTGGATACGTTCCTATCTTCTTCTTGGATCCCTGCCATTGTGGCTCATGAAGATCTTCCTTGTTGGTTTCTATCTTAGTGGACGTTCTGGTCTCCATGGTTTCACCTGAATCAGAATCCTCTTCAACATTGTTCATATATACGGGGTCGTCACCAGTCCCTATGTTGGTCTTTGAACTGGGGTCTGACTTCGCTGCTTTTTGTGACCTCTTCCTTCGTGTTTTCTTTTTTTTCTGAGATTGGACAATTGATGCCGTGTTTCCTCAAGAATATAATTTTGTTTTTGGAGTATCGATCGTGTGAGTACATTTACTGGTACCACAGGTGTACTTTGTGGTGGCTCCTTGGTAACTTCAATCAAGTTTAATGGCGTGATCTTCGGTGCATTTGGATTATTTGGACATTGGGCAATCAAATGATCTATGCCACATCGATTACACATGAGTATTGGCATTGTAGACGTGCTCGCTTGATTGGTTTGCATTAGTGTGGCGTTCTTTTGTAGCCTAATAGGACACTCTGCTACATGATGTGGGCCTCCACACTCATAGCATTGAAGAGGTGGTCTCTTAGCAGTGTAATTGATATTTTGGCCTCTTGCCGCAAGAGCAGCTACTTGATATACAGGTTTGACTTGTCCCCAATAGTCCTCCATGTAGTATTGTGGACTTTCTTCAAGCACATCCATCCCATAGGCAATATTAGGATCTATATCTTCCTCACAGCCTTCCAAACAAGCAATAGATGACTCACAATCCACTTGATTCACAGAAGTGATTCTCGGATGTGGTGGTTGCAGTCCTAGCACTAGCACTAGCTTGATTACCATACCTCCCACAGGCATTGCAATTCCCATTGAATTTTACTCTAAAAGTAGGGCATTCACTGGTACTATGCGGTCCATAGCATACTGAGCACCATTGTTGCTCCTTTCTTCGATACATATGATTGTTTTGTGGAGCACGATTGTCTCTAAGACTCTCTTGAATAGCCTTGGTGAGATCTGCTAAAGTCATCTCAGATACCTTTGGCTCTTTAGCAATAGGCTTTAGGGTCATTGGCTGATGCCCTAATGCTTGCGAGCTAATAGATTTAGGCTCAATAGACACTCTTTCTCATTGAATCATTAAATTATCCTCCAATTGGATCGCATTGGTGGTGACTGCTTTCCAAGTGGTGATACCTCTAATGACTAGGCCATTGTAGATATCCTCATGTCGTAATCCCCAAATGAATCTATCGAGCAATTGGTTATTGTTGAAGCGTTCATTTGGATTACAACGAGAATTCAAATGCTTCAAGCGACTTATAAAGTCTCTCACCGACTCTCCTTCCTCTCGTTGGGCTTTCTAGAGTTGAGAGGCTACACCCCAAAGCACTCCCTCTCGTATGTATTCTTTCAAGAACAGTCTCCTAAGAGTAGGGTAATTTTTTTTTTCTTCCACCCTTAGGGTTCTATACCAATCCCCTGCCTTTCCACTTAAGGTTAGGCTTAAAGCATTACTCTTATGCAAATCATTGTGTTCTCCTAGAGAATTGCATATTTGTTCAAACACTTCGATATGCTTTCTCACATCCCCGTCTCCACTAAATTTTTGTGTGAGCTTGGCTATTTGTACTGCCTTACTTCTAGGCTCTCTATCAGGCGTGTTACGCATATTCTCAGCAATAGATTGACCAATAGCTTGAGCAAATGTTGCCAAGTCACCTAAGTGAGCAGGCACCATGGATGAAGGCGCTCAAGAGACTACATGTGGAGTAGGTATTGGTATTGGGCTTGGCGCATAGGAAGCCCTTGGGTTCCACGTTGGGTACGATGTTGTGCCATGTGGTGGCCCAAAGTTCATATGTGTGGCCCTAGGCATAGCAGACGTCGGATGTGACATGCTAATGCTAGCCGGTATAGTCCCATGGAAATAAGAACTTGGGTATTGTGGTTGTGGAGCATAGGTTGTTGAAACAATGGGAGGAGTAGAGACTACATGAGTATGAGGAACCATGGGTGTATACGATTGGTACACACTTGTAGGTACTGTTGCAGGCATTGAGCTACCATGTATTGATGCTTTACTAACAAATGAGGTCCATGGCATGTTTCTTGGCATGCCCATCATTGGGGTAGGCATGGTATCCGTGGTGTCATCAAGGGAAAGATGAGCTAGACTTGGAAAGGTGAAGCTATCACTTGTGGGCTCAGATTGCACTGAGACCCTTGGAGAAACAACATATGGGGGATCCATCGGACTTACCGAGGGAGTCTCCATTTGCAATAAGGTCGGTTGTTTAGCCTTTCCTGTATCTAAGAATCTCATGAGACCCGTTGAAGGCATGTTGATCCCCTTGTTCTGTCTCTCTAACTCAATGACCCTATGGATGACCTCACAAACTCTTTGTTGTTGATCCTCCACACTAGTAGCACCCATTGTGGATTGTAGGACATCTAACCAACCCACGTGATACGTGTGACCTGTGTATAGGTCGGTCAGAGTTTCTGTTTGTAGTTCGTACTCCTAGTTCTCATTTAAGAACACTCCATCTAGGATTGAGGTGCTAGAGGTGTCCTTTGAGCTAGATGCAATGTTGTTTTCTAGAGGTTGCCCTTTAGCAGTTGCTAAGTCAGGAGTTCTTGATTGCTCTCTTAGCAAGAATATTGACATAGGAGCTTTCGCTTTTAACTCTCTTCGTTGCTTCGCCTTGCGTAAGCTCTCGACTTCCTTTTCCCTTGCTGCAAGGATATATCGCTCAACCTCTTGCACTTCGACAAGGCTTCTACCATCGGGTAATATGACCTCGGAGGGAAATAACTCTGAAGAGTCAGGAGGTGCAATGAATGAAGTATTCATGTGCACATTCTCTAAGGGCATAGGGTCTATGTTGGTCACGAATGGAGAATTTACTTCCCCACCCCCTCATTTACATCATTAGCTCCATGTTCGGAGCGAGTGGCTCTACTAAAGGTTTCCTTCAGGCAGCTAAGCACGCTCGGCCCGGACCGAGGACCCATGGCATGCATGTCTTGGCTTGAGCTATTAGGATTAGGCATTGGGAAACCCTCCATGATGTCGTAGTCAGAGGAAGAGTCACTAGCCGCTATGTTAGGGTCTTGGTTTGTACTACCTTGGGTCCCCGGCGAGGGCACGGAACCTAAAGTGGGTGGATATTGAGAACTCGCGTAAGTCGAAATTCTCTCTAGTTTCTCCGTCTCTAGCACACAACCAGAGCGCAGATGCATGTGCCTTTGGCACCCTACAAGCGTCGACGAATAACCTCGAAGGTTAACCGCTTACTTTTTTAGGCGTCCGTTTTCACTCGTTTTTTTAATGTTTTTTAATATTTTTGAATGATCGATTTTTTTGATTAAAGTGTGTGATAGCTCAAAACGAGCGTATCACTCAGAGAGTTGCGATGTGCTTTACAGTACAATGTTCGGTCACCTGAAGCTCCGTTGCTCCTCAAAAAATCAATTTTTAGCTACGTGTGAAGCTAGAATTTGTAAATTTTAAAAGGCGACTGAGGCCTAAGCTTGAGCGTGAGCTTGGGCTTGGGTCTGGGCTTGGGTCTAGGAGATATTCCCGATCCCGGTCCTACCTTAATTTTTTTTTAAAATTTTAATTTTAATTTTTTTTTTAATAAAAGGATAAGGTTGCCGCGGCCTGCGCGAGAGCACACACATTCTACCTACCCACTTCTAACTAATACGCCTACTGTTACACACTAACACACTCTATTAGCTCTCATAGATCTACTTCCTACTTACTGTACATTACATTACACAGAAAACTAACAACTTTAATACACAGAGAATAAACACAGTACCTTTGAAAACTCCATCAACAAAGAAAACTAACAACTTTAATACACAGAGAATAAACACAGTACCTTTGAAAACTCCATTAACAAAAAAAATACACAGTATAACACAAAATCCTTCTTCTCAACACACACACCCTCTTTCCTTACCTTTTCTACAATTGAAATTGCACCACAAAAGAAGCACGGAGTGCCATTCAAGCTTAGTGTATGGCATTCCCCGGCAACGGCGCCAAAAATGTGCGCGTTTGTTGCACGTGTCAATGCAAGGAACTTGCCGATACACCGTGTGCGAGCCACAAATGGCTCCAAGCACACAACAAGCCTAAACTAGTAAGCTCAAAGATGACGATGGTGTGTCACTCACCGCTTTACGCTTGCTTCGTGGAGGATTCCTCGTCGCGAAGACGAGGGAGACGCCGCTACACCGCGCTCAACCGCCTCGTCGCCGTCGTGCCGTCGCAATGCTCGATCGCACACACTCTCTCTCTCTCTCTCTCACGCATACACACACACACACACACAAGGAGATGAAGAAGAAGAAGATGGAGATGGAGCAAGAGCACTCTTCAATTGCACAAATGAGAGAATAAGTGAATTTTAGGTTTAGTTGACTTTTATATGAGCTCGCCCCATTCACACTTGGGCACCCATGCTTAGCCAAATAATCCCTGGAATGTTCCAGTTAGAGTGCGCCTCTCATCGGCGATCACTCTTACCCTTTTCCTATTGGACCGACAAGCCCGATACCTGACTCTACCAAGTAAATAATACAACGTCCGTCGTAGGTGATAGGGTGTCCGCGAGCCGTGAGGGTTAACAACTTATCTCTACCAAGGTGTATGGATGAAGCCAACATTTCGACAGCACGGCTGTTCACAAAAACCCAAGATTATGGATTTTTGGGACTAGAAAAAATTCAATTATGAATACCACTCCAACTTTCGTAGAGCTCCTATTAGCACTAAGAGTTTATAGTTTTGGGGTAAGACCCAGCTTGTGATTACTAAATCACTTAATACGGGTTGATGGTCAATTCTTGGAACCTTCACACTTTGCATTTTCAAGGCGAGAAGTCCACAGACTTCCAAGTGGTAGTGGAAAAATTTTAACTTCCAAAGAAATGTAATGCCACGGACACACGCAAGGGGGGTTAGGGACATACGCCAAGGGCTGGCTGCTAGTTGAGCAGTTTTCTTGCAAAGTTTAACCAAGGGGTTTGATAGTGTTGATTTTCACTAAAGGGTCTGGATTGCAAAGGAAACACCCAAGGTTACATGTGAAATATTACTTGCATTTCACTAATTTTCAATTAGTGTTCCTAGGCCTTTGCCGACGGGAAATTTGGGCAGGTGCTTTTCACTGCGGATAAGTGGACACTATGTTTAACCTATAGGTACACATCTATTTTGGTTTTATTACTTTTGGTTTTATTTTTTTCAGTAGGATGCACAAACTATGTTTGCTCTTCAAAGAAATGACAAGGTCATGTAAGAGCCGAGTAATTTGGGCTGTGGTGTCCGAAACAAGTTTTTGCATTATGCAGTTATAGACCCACTTGTAGGGTTTATTTGGCACACATTGTCACATGGGATGCAACATGGTCTAGGAACTCAAGGAGTTCGGTTTAGTTAGTGTGGAGCAAGGCTAATGAGGGTGCCTCTCACTCTCGTCGTAGAGTGTTTACAGTTACCTCCATGCACAAGTACATCTTGTACTTGAAGGATGATCTTTTTTCAAACATTTTTACATGAAACACATTCCACAAGTGGAGAATATGAGTCTCTGGGATTGACACCGGCGCCCACTTTTTCAAGTATGTGTTACGACAAAGTCCCTACGTGCTGGGTAAATCCGTTTTATAGACCATTTTGAGCACGCTTGTCAGGAACAATTTTAGTGGCCAAAAATTGTTGGATACTCAGAATGACTTGTTAAGTTACAAGTGCTGCTAAACAACATTAACAGATGGTTGTTTATACATATAGCAAGGCTATGAGTTGTTCATGAAAAAGTTTCATTGTTTGTACCTAGAAGTGATTACTGTTTCACCTTCTATTATGGTTCAAACATTTCAGCAAGGCTTGCACATGATTGCAGCAGAAAGTATTTAGTTTCCTTTCAAAACTATTGACATTCCTCTTTAATGTGTGCTAGGAGCATCACATTCGCCCTCGGTATTGGCAAGTATGATCATGGATATACATGTTCGGATCTATTTTTGCTAAATGCATGCACACTAGGTGTTATGGGCCCTAGTGTTTATCAAAGGATGATTTGGAGCGGCATGCATATTCATCACGTTAGTGCTATGAAGCATTTTGCACTCTATGTGCAGTATCTCTATGAGATTACTTTTCGGTCTACTAATCACTAATAGAGGTCATCGCTCGGTTTGGGTGCTTGTAGATCTTTCAAATTAACCAAGATGGTTCTTCAGGACATTGTTGTTTGCTCAGCAATGTTGTATGCTATTGTGATCCCCATTTACCAGTCATCTGGGACGAATGTCTGTAAACCGTGGAGAAAAACACATCTCAATACTGTCAGAATCCAAAGAGGATATGCAGATTACAAGTTATAATTGTACTCTTGTGTTGAAGGATATGCAAAGCACGTACATTAGCACTAAGCCATCCAATTGGCAATAATGTATCGCTCTAGTTGGTGTTGCTTACAATAAGGTAAAGCATGTTTGTGACTCAGTTTAGTCCCTTCATGTTTAAAGTCCGATTCTCAATCTTGAATACTAGTTATGGAGGGGTTGTTTACTGATGAAATTTGCGAACAAGTCAAGGACTTAAAACTTGGCTGATGAGTTATGTCAGCAAGTTACTTTCATGAAAAGTGAAAAGAGGTACTCTTTCGGGTACATCTTTGTTGTGATAACTCATTTAGCATGCTCATGTGCGTTCTAAATGGAGTCTACACACTATGATTGGATAGGAACTGGTAACACAAGATTGTTACAAATGGACAACAATGTGGAAAATCAAGATGTTACTCTTGGTTTCATTGAACCTCCTAATGAACCATGTTTCGATCAAGCAAACAGTTGGATCCATGAAGGATGACATTGTGGAAAACATTACGGTATCATCACTCTTGTTTTTGAGGACGAAAACGCTTCTCCAAGGGGGGAGTAATGCCATGCCAAGGGCATATAGAGGGGAGGTCACGGACCTGGGCCAGTAAGTGGTTGGTTTCCAGTGTGGAACAGAGGATTCAATAGACAGGGGCTATATAAGGGAGGTTGGGCGGTGTATCCAGCTTAGGCAGTTCCCCGGGCTTTACATGTCTTGCACATCCGAAAAATTTCCATTTCCTATTGCATGCCAATGACACGGTCCTTGCGTGTCGCAAAGGTGAAAGAGTGTAACCTTGGGTTGTCTGCATGTTGGGATCAAAAGCCATGAAATCTTGCATGTTTCATATGGCAGTACCTCTTGCATGCCATGCAACCATGACCCCATGTTGAGGTCCTTGCATGGTCGTGTAGGCCAAGAAACCAAAATCAAAATTCATTTTGAAAAATTATTGCTTACCAAACAACAATATCCTCCTTGACAATGTGGTTAAAAAGTCAGTGACAAAGGTTATGTGTTCAAATCTACTCGCAATCTTTCAAGCTAACTAGCCCAACTGACGACTCATTGTTTTCTATGTTGTGACGATGTCTTGCATTGGTTGGAATAAACCCTTTGGAAGGGTGCCGAAGCCTTTCTTTGATGAGCTTCACAATTTGAATTGGTTGAAGTGCTTTGTTGATTATCTTGGTTGAAATGCCGAGCATTGGGATCCCTTAAGAGTATGAAGTGTTGCTATGCTTCCCATTGGGACCCTCCTATGCAAGAGCCCTACTTTGCTCAATTAATTGAACATAAGTGTCCAAGCAAGTACTATAAAATCCAAGCTTCCAAGTCTATGGCAGTGTTGATAGTAGCACAAATGAAAGAGAGAGAGAGAGAGAGAGAGAGAGAGAGAGAGAGAGAGAGAGAGAGAGAGAGAGATTATTATTGTCATCAGAGGTCACATATGACCTATGGGACCAAATGAACATGTCACGTGGTGTGAGTGGAGGTCATAAGTGACTCTCAATGCTCAAAAATGGCTGAACTGAGCATCGCAATAGAGAGTCCACATCGTGATTGGGAGAGAAAGGTATGTAGGGAGAGCTCATGGCTGGATATATGGGGAAAATAGGACCTAATGTGGTCAAAAGCTGAGCACTCAAGTAGTGTATGGTACTCACTCTCTCGCACTTGACGAGGGCATAAGCTGCAAAGCTGATGAGACTCCTTGCTAGCGCCCCAACGTCCTGTCTTGCAGCGTAGAGAATGGGAGCTAAGACGAATGGAGTCAATGGTGTAGATAGCACTTAACGGGATGGGCTCAAGGATGTAGGGATGGGTTCGATTACCTCGTTCAGAGAAGAAGAGAGATTTGTAGTTTGGGGCAATGTGTGTGGTGTAATGGCTGAAGCGAAAACCTCCGGATTTCTCCCAAGCCGTGATACATTGGTGTTGTAAGAAGGCCTCATAAACTTGGGAGTCGATCAACGCATCCTTGACCAAGTGACATGCATCCCATCTTCCAAACCATTTCTTGATGTTAAGCATCCACCCCGAACTTAGTATTTTGCTCTTGCATGTCTTTTGGACCTTTTGACTCGCTTCATATGTGATTCTAGGAAGTCGATACAAAGGGCTACGTTGTGTCTTAAGCATGTACTCCACAACCCTTTGCATGCCCAAGACCTCAATGGGAAGTAAGAGCATGTAGGGTGTTTGTGTCTTGACTTGGAGAAAGTGGGTGAGAAAATGCTTTTGGACATTCTCAAACTCTTTCCAAGTAGACTTCCTGATGCTACGACCCTACACCTCCACTCCATAAAGAAGCACTGGTGTGTCAAAGAGGTACTTTTTGAGAGCCCAACACTTGATCTTTCCAGCATTGCACATGTTCTCAAATGCATAATAAGCCCTCTTTCCGGCTTCCAAGCGATGCATTGCGCAATCCTTCTATTTATGATTGGATGGAACCTCAAGGCCAAGGTACTTGAAGCTATCTACCACTTCAAGTTGCTCATTGTTGTATACAATGCACGAATTTTTTTCATTGAGGGCCTTTACAAGCATAACCTTGTATGATTGGATGGAACCTCAAGGCCAAGGTACTTGAAGCTATCTACCACTTCAAGTTGCTCATTGTTGTATACAATGCATGGATTTTTGTCATTGAGGGTCTTTAAAAGCATAACCTTGGTTTTAGATCCATTCACAATCAGCCCGCTATGTAGGCAAAAGGATTCCAAGACACTCATAAGCTTTTGTGCATCTTCTAAGGTATGTGCCAAGAGCACTACATCATCAGCATAAAGCAAAAGCATGATCACCGCATTTTCGATCTTAACCTCTTCTATGCCTTCTTGTGCATAAAATCAAGAACCATGCATTCCAATTCATCAATGAGTAGCCCAAAGAGGGTTGGGGAAAGTGGGCATCCTTGTTTGAAATCAATGGTGCTTGCAGAAAATTTTGAAATTCCATCTACCATACGTAGTCGACATATCACTTTTTGGTAGATGCGAAAGACTGCATGCATAAATTCTCTCAGAACTTGAAGGCTTACTTCCTTGCGGTACCATGTCAAAAGCTTTCTTGAAATCCACAAAGCAACAATACAACTTTTTTCCTTTCAATCGAGATGCTACCATAAGAACTGGAAGAGTGACGAGGTGATCAATAGTGCTATGATGCTTTCAAAAACCTGCTTGTCCAAACGCATGTTTACCTTTCTTTTCAGCCCATTCACTTATCTTCATCTCCATGATACATTCAAGTAACTTTGCCATCAAAGAACCAACCATTATAGTGTGATCGTTGTTCACATTGTTTACATCTCCTCCTTTGTGCAAAGGTTTGATCCAATTTGCACTCCAATCATGAGGCATGCCATGGTGAAGTGTAAAGTTAAACATATCGCATATCCAATATCGTGTTTTCTTGTCTGTCCATTTAATCATTTTAGCCTTGACACCTTGAAGGTCCCCTGTAGCAAGTTTCTCAAGCGCGCGGCATACATCTTCAATGGTAAAGAAGGGAGGCATAAATGGAAGGGAGCTAGAACATCTTATCAACATTGGGTTTCTCATAGATATTCTTGCAATGCGTATACATATCCTCAAGAGTCAAGTCACCAA
Source organism: Adiantum capillus-veneris (assembly GCF_014529385.1). Lineage (NCBI taxonomy): Eukaryota > Viridiplantae > Streptophyta > Polypodiopsida > Polypodiales > Pteridaceae > Adiantum > Adiantum capillus-veneris. The sequence continues at coordinate 138,893,292 of NC_140950.1, read as the reverse complement.
ATCATGAGGCATGCCATGGTGAAGTGTAAAGTTAAACATATCGCATATCCAATATCGTGTTTTCTTGTCTGTCCATTTAATCATTTTAGCCTTGACACCTTGAAGGTCCCCTGTAGCAAGTTTCTCAAGCGCGCGGCATACATCTTCAATGGTAAAGAAGGGAGGCATAAATGGAAGGGAGCTAGAACATCTTATCAACATTGGGTTTCTCATAGATATTCTTGCAATGCGTATACATATCCTCAAGAGTCAAGTCACCAAAGCTCTCAACACGCTTGCCTTTTAAATTTTTCCAAAAGTTGCCACATGCATGTGCTTTTTCTTATGCTAAAAGAAGTTGTTTTTTGACTTCCCACCTTCTCCTCTTTTTTGAATAAGTGCTTTGTATGTGTATGAACGTTCCAAGTAAACTTCCTTGTCTTTGCTTGCATCCAACCTTAGCAAGTGTTTTTGGGCTTGACTACATTCCATGTCAAACCATTTCTTCTTGGTGCTACCCTTCTTAGACCTTTTGCAAGACGTGTTTCACCGAAAAACATTCCTTCGCACAAGAGCAAATTACTTCTTTGAAAACTTTTACTTGCATTCTAATGTTGGGTTCTCTTGATGCTTTGTCATGCTTAACATTTGGTCCACCATATCAACATATATATAAGTGCTTGTTTGAAGTCTAGACGTAAGTATGAATGATTCACATCATGATTGGGGGCTACATGGTCGGGTCTTTTACCACACTTAAAGGCAAACATAACATCTATAATCCGATCCGGAATTCCATTCAAAATGTGTAAAATTCTAATAAATATCAAAGAACCAACCATTATAGTGTGATCGTTGTTCACATTGTTTACATCTCCTCCTTTGTGCAAAGGTTTGATCCAATTTGCACTCCAATCATGAGGCATGCCATGGTGAAGTGTAAAGTTAAACATATCGCATATCCAATATCGTGTTTTCTTGTCTGTCCATTTAATCATTTTAGCCTTGACACCTTGAAGGTCCCCTGTAGCAAGTTTCTCAAGCGCGCGGCATACATCTTCAATGGTAAAGAAGGGAGGCATAAATGGAAGGGAGCTAGAACATCTTATCAACATTGGGTTTCTCATAGATATTCTTGCAATGCGTATACATATCCTCAAGAGTCAAGTCACCAAATCATGAGGCATGCCATGGTGAAGTGTAAAGTTAAACATATCGCATATCCAATATCGTGTTTTCTTGTCTGTCCATTTAATCATTTTAGCCTTGACACCTTGAAGGTCCCCTGTAGCAAGTTTCTCAAGCGCGCGGCATACATCTTCAATGGTAAAGAAGGGAGGCATAAATGGAAGGGAGCTAGAACATCTTATCAACATTGGGTTTCTCATAGATATTCTTGCAATGCGTATACATATCCTCAAGAGTCAAGTCACCAAAGCTCTCAACACGCTTGCCTTTTAAATTTTTCCAAAAGTTGCCACATGCATGTGCTTTTTCTTATGCTAAAAGAAGTTGTTTTTTGACTTCCCACCTTCTCCTCTTTTTTGAATAAGTGCTTTGTATGTGTATGAACGTTCCAAGTAAACTTCCTTGTCTTTGCTTGCATCCAACCTTAGCAAGTGTTTTTGGGCTTGACTACATTCCATGTCAAACCATTTCTTCTTGGTGCTACCCTTCTTAGACCTTTTGCAAGACGTGTTTCACCGAAAAACATTCCTTCGCACAAGAGCAAATTACTTCTTTGAAAACTTTTTACTTGCATTCTAATGTTGGGTTCTCTTGATGCTTTGTCATGCTTAACATTTGGTCCACCATATCAACATATATATAAGTGCTTGTTTGAAGTCTAGACGTAAGTATGAATGATTCACATCATGATTGGAGGCTACATGGTCGGGTCTTTTACCACACTTAAAGGTCAATACATAACATCCTATGATCCGATTCCGGATTCCATTCACCAAGTGTAAAGATTTGTATGCATTCTAGAGTGGCTTCCGAAAACAACATATAGTCAATCACGCTATCACCATTGTGCTTTCTACAAGTAAAGTCATTGGTGCCTTGCCATAGAGATACACCATTTGCAATGAGCATTCTAGTACTATTGCACATATGTAGAAGTGACTTTCCATAGTGATCTAGTTCTTTTGCATCATTAGAACTTCGATTATATATGTATGAGTCATCCATTCTTCTTGAGACATGCGGCATGTCGACTTATTGTGTGTCGTGTTGTAACGTATTTGTGCAAGCATTCATGTCTCCAAAGACAATGACTTCACCATGGTCCTTGTAATGAACAATGTCTTCCTCTAGTTCAACAAAGGGCTGATCTCTATCCATATCCAAGCGAGTATAAAAGTTGGAGTCATAGTGAGGAATGTAGCAACCATCCATAAACATGACTTGACCATTTGGTGAGCTGATTTTCAACTATAAGTAGCGTTTATACTTATCTTCTTTGACAATGAAAACATATTTTAAACCCTTTTTGATCATACATGCTACACCTCCTTGGCCTCTACGTTGAGAGAGAGAGAGAGAGAGAGAGAGAGAGAGAGAGAGAGAGAGATCCATTATCATCCTCGGAGCACTATCTCATCATCATAAAAAGAAGGGGAGAGAAGGGGTGGTTGATACAAATAGCATGGGAGACCCAAAGGTCTACAAAATGGAACGTATATGGATGCTTGACTGCAACCTTAGGGAAAGCAAAACAAACTATGGAAAAAGAAAAGAAAATAATGGAAAACTAAGTGGGGTGGGTTGTGTCAGGTGTAGCGGTTGTAGGTCAAGGGGTCTGAAACTTTTGAATGCTAGCCTGACGCCACGGGTAGACTACTCGTTTGCCTTTGCAGGTGTCGTAGCTACGTTTTTGAGCTCCTCTCCTTTGTGTTTTAGTTGTGAGAGGGTAAGCTCCTCTGCCATCCATACTTTGGTATCATTAAGGAGGCAAGATTGTTGGAGTAGGCTATTGGGGTTAGCCCAACTTGGGCAGCCAATTTTGTGTGAACATGGATGTAAAGCCTATATAAGACTAAGAAAACCTAATGGCAAACTCTCTTTCATTTTTTGTGGCATCCGTGCTTTCTTATCCTCTCTCTCACTCTTCTTCTCTGCACTCTCTTCCTCTCCATAGCAATGAGAATTAGAGATTGCATTCGCTTCTGCAACGAGCTCAACAAGGGGTATTAGAGCAGAGGACTTTTCTTGGGATTGCAGCAGCTGAGGAGGTCGGAAAGAAAGTCGAGAAGGAGAAGGAAAATCCGATAGAGATACTTGGGAGAAATTGGAACAAGGAGCTCGGCCAAGGAGGGTGCTGGGGCAGACAATCAATAGCAGACGTGTCTTCAGCCCGAGCAGCAGCTCCGTGTAGACCGGACAAAGCCTGCAAGGAGGAGGTTGGCGCAACAACATCTTATATAGCCCCTCAGGATTCCATGTAGAGAGGCATGACCAAGAAGTTCAGTCGTTGGCAACAAGGGGACGTGCACATACATCAGCATCCCAGGCGGTCAAGGCCGGCACAAAGCAGCATCGACGACACAAGGAAATCTCGACAGTGTTAGGTGGCAATGACAAAAAACACACACACACACACACACACACACACACACACACACACACACACACACACACACACTTAGAGACGTAATCACTGATGTCAGATGCCCATGACTGCACGCCCAATTTTCAAAAAAATTTCATTAAGCTTTTCTTTTCTCAAAATAATCATGGCCTTATTTACTCAAGAGGATGTTTACACGATCGTTAAGGAATATGTCGGATCTCATTGATGAAGACTGTAATGCTATAAAATGATGTAAGCTTTATTGTAGAGACCCCCATTATTGTAATTGTAATCATGAATATAACTGTGATTGTGATGAACAAATGAAAGGGATACACATGAATGACGCCGTAGGTAAGACCTTCCCCATGACCCATGAATCGAAAGCCTAGGATGACTGCTCTTGTGAACCATGTGTGATGAATCCGTTATGAGAACCACCATGATGTATCAAGCACTACACCTAGATGTATCAGTAGTTCCTAGGATTACACATATGATAATGATTACGCCCAGTTTGGTTGAAGGGGGCAATTGTTGGGGTCAGCGCAACTTGGGTGCCCAATTTTGTGTGAACATGGATGCAAGCCTATATAAAGCTAAGAAAACATAATGACAAACTCTCTTTTATTTTTTGTGGCATTCGTTCTTTCTTATCAGCTCTCCCACTCTTGTTCTCCACTCTCTTCCTCTCCATAGCAATGAGCATTTAGAGATTGTATTCGCTTTTGCAGTGAGCTCAACATAGGCGGAGGCAATCTTCGGTATTCTTGAAGTGAAGAATGGCATGGCCATTTGGAATACGCTCGTTGTGTTAGTGGCCACTTTTGGTGTTGATACTGGACACGGTGTTGACGTCACGTCTTATTTGTTAGAGGGTGCAATGGATCACCATAATAGACTTGTAGAAGTTCTCGCTCTAGACACAGTGTTGATGTCAAGTCTTATTTGTTAGAGGGTGCGATGGATCACCATAATAGACTTGTTGAAATTCTCGCTCTAGTCAAGTGTTAAGGGGAGCCCTCCAATGTGAGCCTTGAGTATTTTTTTTTGCGAGTGTGTCACCCACACAACTCCCATGGCATGCACGTATCCACTCTTGAGGAGATATGTGCAGTCACATCCTTGTCTTGCTTGCAAATTTTTGCCTCTCCTTCTCAACTTTTCTAGTAGAGGATTTGGCCATGGACTTGATCTTGGCCTCAAGTGTGCCAAGGCATGCTTTGAGGTCTTGATTTTCCTCAATCACCAAGTCAATCGTGGATTGTAGCCTCTTGAGGCACTCTTGCTTGCTTGGAGTTGCTAAGGTGAACGACGAACAGCTTGTTGCAGGAGGTGTGGCACGGGGAGATTTCTCCTTCATCTTTTTCCTTGAGAGGTGAGTGTAGGACATAAGTCTCAGCTTGAGAGTGGAATGAGTGCAGCCGGGGGGGGGGTGAACCCTTCCGTGTGAAAAAGGCTTAACTTGAAACGATAAGGGTTAGAGGGAAAGTAAAGTCTTGCTATCAAGTACTCGGCGAGACCTGGTGTTGAGCACCTCTATCGAGTAACCTGATTGCAAGTGGAGATTCCCTTCTCACGGTAGCTACTATTTGGTAGGCGCAAGGCAAGGCTGGTGCACTAAAGTCCCACCGCAGGGCAGCCCCTTGTGCCTAGGGGAGATTGGCGATGTTCTTAGGGTGTAACATGCAAGAGAGGAGAGAGGCTATTTGGCACAGATAGAGTGCGCACATGCACTGGTCTCTGATGGCTGGTCGATTGCGACCGGAGTTTCACCACCTATCGGCTGCTTGCACATGTGCTGCACCGCTACTTGGTTAGTTGGCCGTTGAGTCAAAAATCAACATGTTTGGTCGCATTGTCCTTTCATAAGGCCAACGAGGCATTTTCCCTCCACGCAAATGGCCTCACCGGGGGTGACCGTTTAGGCGTACCCTCTGACGTTATGATCCTGACGATCAACTGCCGGTGAGTGTATCGATGGCTAGGTGTAGGGGGGTGGCGGGCCTTTGGTGGGACATCAACATCTTTTCACCGGGATCCGTTGAGAGACTGCATGTGTGCAGGCTAAGAGAGAAGAGACGCAAATGAGAGAGAGAGAGAGAGAGAGAGAGAGAGAGAGAGAGAGAGAGAGAGAGAGAGAGAGAGAGAGAGAGAGAGAGAGAGAGAGAGAGAGAGAGGAAGAGGAAAACTCCTCAAACAGTGCTAGGCCGCACCTGCCTCTGCAGAGTCGGATAATAGATCCCTTGTCGCTGTGCAGAGATTGGGCTTGCCCATGCAAGAATTGATACAAGTAAAAAATGTTTGCTTCTTGTGTGCAAGGGTCTATTCCTATGGTTCTCTTGATACTCCTCAACCACAATCTTTTTCCCCTTCCTCCATAGTTTTTGCATGCATGTTTCATGCACGCCTACAATAAAATCATGTGTCCTTGCTGCCCAGGTTGTAGAAACTCTCTCCTTCCTCAAGGCGAGAGAGAGAGAGAGAGAAAGAGATCGATGAGCTTTGATACCACTCAAATTCCAAAGGAATCTATGCATGTTCATCTCCTCTCAACTGTCTCCTTTTACAAGCTTGTAGCCCACTACCTCTGAACTTGCATGTATAGCCGGCCTTGCTTAGGGTCCGTGCCCCCCTTTGGTCTTATCATCGTCCCGACACTTCTCCTCTCGTATGTACAATCAAGCTGTAGTTATTGCAGCAAGCAAATGAAATAGAGAAATTTTATTTGTGTTACTCCATGTCTCACTTCTCTGTACATAAAGATAAAATCTTGATGATATGATTCTGTTTTTCAAAGTGGAAACATAAATCAAGATTGCATGATTATAAACATGTGTTTCCTAATGATTTGCCTCCGAGATTACCCATCAAGCGGCAATTTCAATATAGTACAGACATGCAACCAAATAGTAGGCAAACCCACATATAGGCTTAGTCAATCCAAAGCTAAGGAATTAGAATGTCAACTTGCTGATTATCTCAGTAAGGGTTTTGAACTAGTTCTTCTTCATGGGCATCTCCAGTGTTCTAGGTGAAGAAGAAGGATTGCTTTATGCGCATGTGTAAATAACTGATTTGTGAATAAATTAAATTAAGAATATAAAAGGAATACAACTAAGGGGTAGGATATTTCATAAGAAATTTTAGATAGCCGTCAGATTAAGAGATAAGCAATAGATTGGAGAATCGTATGACACAGTTGATGATATTCCTAGTGGACTTTTGCACAGAATAAAAGGGTTTCATGTGTTCCTTTTGGATTAAAACAATAACAAGTTGTTGAAAACACCATTGAGAATCATCATCACTGAGATAATCATCAAACTCATCTTCATACTGCTCTGAAATACATTCATATGCTTCTTGCAACCTTGATGTTCGCTTAACAGTTGAGCATGACTTCCTCTTCTTATCGACACGACTATTATGCCACTTGTGTGCATCCTCGAGAACATCTGAAAACCAATCCAAATCCTCTTGAGCATTGCACATGTCCTGATGACATGATGCATCTTGAAAACTTTGAATTATGCGATATAACTCCTTGCACAACTTTGGTATGCAATACTTGACACAGAACGCCTCCTTTTGACAAGGCATACACATGTAAGGACATTGCTTTGCATAGTGCCCATGTTTTTGACAAAGAGAGCACTTCCTCTTCTTTGCCACCATAAATAAATATCAAAGCAATAGCGAACAACAATGGCCGCATACTAAAATAACCTTTTAAAAACTGCATAAACTTGTGTATTGTATAACTTGCATACTTTCAGGAAAAAAATTTTGCATGAACTGAACTGCAATTGACTGCACAGAAACTGTCTAAAACTGCACATAAACTGTCAAGAACCTGTAAACAACTAAAACTGCACAAAAACCATTTCAGACTCGTAAAACGCTTGTTTCAACCATCCTTTGTGCTCCTTCCACTTTATCATCGTGGCTCTACCACCATAACTTGCTTGTGCCCCTTCTAGGCTTGCTCTTAATCATGCTCAAGGCATGAAACCACAGCATAGGATTGCTAAGTTTTATTGCCTCTAATCCCAATGCCCGAGAAAGGCAATTGAAGAAACCTGTTACACAAGATTCATTAATAAAATCCTTTATATCATGGCATTTTTGTACACAAACAGAAATTTGGAAACAGTGAGTAACCTGCACTACTAAATCATGACTAAAATGCAATTACATAGAGAATCTAAAACTGATAGCGCATAGAACCTTCATCCTCTTCCATACACAAGATTTATATAGGTTGCTCCTCTTTCCATGAAGATACGAGTAGTTACAACTTTCAGGTTCCTGAAAACTGAACAATATCCAAAAACAAGAATTAAGGTATAGACTTGAGTGTCTACATTAAGATGATGTCCATAACCTAAGAAGGTATGTCCAAAACACCGTTTAACAATATGGAGTCATAGATTGCAAAGCTTTTTTAGGACACGTGTTAAGTACATGAGTGGCACACATGATGGCCTCAAGCTAAGATGAATGCGGCAAAGCTTGACTTTGACCATACCTCGTGCCATTCTCGTAAGTGACCTATTTTTCCTCTCAACAAAACCATTTTTCTGAGGTGTATAAGGCACTGTAAATTGGTGTTTTATCCCACGACTAGCTAGAAATGCATTAAATTTATGAGACATATACTCCCCTCCTCGATCTGAACGGAGGTTTCCCATTGTACATTTCGAGACAATTTTAGCCATAGCCAGAAATTTTTTGAAGCACGTAAACACTTCGGACTTTGCTTTAAGTGGATACACCCATGCATACCTAAAGTAATCATCAATGAAAGTCACGAAGTAAAGGTAACTGCCCAAGGACGGAGTTTGCATGGGCCCACAAATATCAGTATGCACAAGCTACAACCTGCATGTGGCCCTAACTAAACCATCCTTTGGAAACTTCAAGTGCTGCATCTTACCCAAAATACAACCTTCACAAACATGTTTGACAGATGCTTCAAGAGGCAGCAAAGAAGTAACCATATCAGATTTCTGCAAACACAGCAAAATGACAAAATTGAGATGCCCAAAACGTGCATGCCAAAGTTTTGCATCTAAAATAGCCTTAGAATCCACAACAAAATTTGGAAAATTTTGCCCACACTTTTCATACAAATTGAGCTTATACAGCCCACATCATAAAGTGCCAGATGCAACAATTTCATCACCAAAATTGAGATAATGTATTGTACATCTGTCATCCACAAGTTTGACTACAAGACCAAGTCTAGCAAGTGCAGACACATACAAAAGATTCTTCTTGATCCAAGTACATACAATGCATCAACAAGTGTGAAAGAACTGCCATTTGCATTAGTAAGCACAATCTTTTTAACTCCGTGAACTGGATAAGAGGCATTGTTGGCACAAGTGACCGAATTCCCACGAGGGATAGACTCAAGAGAGGTAAACAAATCATGATGTGAGGTAATTTTCTTTGTAGCACCACTGTCAAAATACCACACGTGAATATGTAGCAGCTGACATGCATGCATCATGGACAGTAGGATCATAAGTGCACTCTGTACTAAAAGCTCATTCTGCATCAACATTAGCATCACAATCTCCTTTCACTGAAGACTCAACAATAGTTGCATTTGTAGTGGAACCAGACTTTTTTTTAAAAGCCTCTTTTGCATTCAATTTAGGACACTACTTAATAAAGTGATCATTAGATTTACAATAATGACAGTGCATCTTCTTTTTTCCCTTATCACCAAGATTCCTAGACCAATTGCTATTAGCAAAAGCATTAGGAACATTTGATTTACCACTCATAGAAGAACCACGAGAAGTGGCTGCATAAAAGGCCTTCCAAAGGGTTCATGTGGTTTTGTAAAACAAGTATGATGCACACTTGGAAGATCCATGACATGATTATTGCTCCACTAGCCGTGCTCCAGGAAGATGGATTGTGGATCAAGGCACTAACTTGCTAGAGAAAGAATTGAAGCTACTACAAGATAATGGATGTGTGCTTCAAGAAAGAAAGGAAGCTACTTGTGTCAATGATGTGCACAAGGTTTCCAGTGGATTTTGGCCAAAGTGCAAGGATTGGAAGGTTGTTAAGTGAAGAACCAAATTGATGAAGTAGTTTTATACTAGGATTGACTTGGATAAAAGCATCGTAGCAGAATTGGTGAAAGTTGTGGTGTGCAATGAAACACGTGTTCTACGTCAGTACATAGGGCTTCGTTGTTGCTAAGGGTCATGTGACACATTCAGTGACAATTTTAGATTTTCCATGTTGCACTTGTGAAGGCTTTCAAAGAGAGAGGCAAAGAATCTTACATATGCTCCATGCAAGCAGTACTACAATTTCTTGCAAGTTTCCCGGGGGATTCACTATTAGTAATGGGAGGATGTCACCTGCATGCATCGAAATTAGATAAACCCCCCTATGTACGATATCTTACATGCTAACCTACCCCCTACATACGGACAAGATATAGACATTCTTGCAATGAGCCATCCCCCCTCATATGGATTTTGTATGGCATATAATGACCCACTATTTTATGTATACTAAGTAACATGACAATTTTAGAAGCACATGATTTTACAAAAATACATGTTGAATCGCAAATGAGCAGAAGTGGTAGATTGTAATGTATTTTCATTTGAGATAAAAAACCACCAAGAAAAGAAACAAATATAATGAATATAGATTAAAATAAACCAATTGATTTGATGTAATTTGTTAAAAAAAATACAACATTTCCCTTATAAACTGATACAAATCTCAATCTCAAAACAAATGATACTAGCCGCCTACTCAATAGGCTTCCCACATGGGATTTAAGGCACACATATGAAATGGATTGTTCTCTAAATAACAAATAATGGCATGCTTATAAACAACCATAGAAAACTTCACTTACCAAATCAAAACACATTACAAAACAACAATTAAAAGATGAATTTTTTGAACAGAAAAATTACACTTGAGAAAGCTTGCTGCATCAACCTTAAATGATATTAATAAAAAACAAAAAGTTACAACAATGAAGGTTGCTCCACCCGAGCCATGCCACCTACCAACCACCAATCCAAAAGATCACCTCATACATCGAATGATAAAAGGAACCACCCTTAGACCATGGACAACATTGTAACACATAGCCTGGCTTGAGGTTGCCACCAAGGAGGAGGCTCTACCACAACCCACGCCCTGACCACCAAGCCAAGGCAATGAGAGTCGGAAGCATCATCTTTTCTTTGCCTTTTGCTTACACAAATTGACAACGTTGTCTTGATACCCTTGACAAAAAATACATCTTGCATTAACCACAATCTACCCATCAAGAGACCACAACACTAACCTTATAAGTCATCTATTTCATTTAGAGAAGTATGCAGTTTTTCCTTCAAGAAACTACCAAGAAAAACAATATACTATTTATCCTTTTCAGGTGCTTAGGAGATTTTTCCCATTATCAAAGGGGTTACAACAATCCTCCCCTTTAAGCCTTAGATCATACTTATAATCAATATTAAATGAGCTACCGTGTAACATCCTTATCAAGTGCAATTTCAACGGGAGAGCATGTGGCTACGATGAAGCCATTACTTGATACATCCTCCTTACTACGAAGCCTCTAAAGAATTGCCGACAAGCCACCTTGGAGATTCAAGCAAGAAAAACAACCCAAACGTCAAGTAGATTGGGGAGGGAATGAACAAGAATCCTAGCATCATTCACCAACTAGCATGGTCACAAATTTTCATGTGCACATAACTCTTGCCTTTCCTTAGGCTATCATGAAGTAGTTAAACCCTTTCTTACTGATCAATAGCTATTTCTACCCATAGAAGATTTTGTGCACATGTGAAAAAATTTCAAGGAGTGGATTATGTGTCAGTTTCACTAGACTAAAAACCAACAAAACAGAGTGATGATGTAAATGCTCAACTATTAGATAGGAATAATTGTCTCATTTTGCATCTTCAATAAATATATAGAGTAAGAATGTTGTGGGCCGCATGTCTAACCTCACCATCGTATCTTATTGCAGTATTAGCGAGAACCACGATTAATTTGTCAAACCATGGGACGAAGCTGACTCGACTAGTGCATAGAGGCTACAAGAGGTTGTCAATCTCTTGGAAAACAACTAACGACTTGCATCTAACTCAAGCTACACTGAAGTGACTGAAATCACCAAAAGCCAATCGCTCATCAGCAAGCAAATCACATCCGTTACAACATCAAATGACATCCAAACGTAACGAAACTTCTAGGAAAAGTTTATAAGACCTAAGCACACATGCCTATGGCCTCAAACCCCACTTTAGGTCAAGTTCCAAAATCGCGATTATTAACAGCAGTGGATTTTTGACCTAGTCGTTTTCGACCCAGAATGCATCTAAATGCTTAGCAATGATGCCCCAATACCCCGCCTATACTTAGTTTTTGATTTAAACTTGTAAATTCCTAGTTATGATGAAATTAGGCCGTGGGTCGCCGACACTAAAAGCTACGAAATACTGTGAATGGCTTATGTCAATGCATAGAGCTCTTACCCGCGGTTGCAATGCAACAAACACATTCGCAATGTGACAACCGGAGAGGGAGTAGGAAGCACGAAAAGGAGAGAAGTGAGCGCTGTGAGCTCACGCTATGTATTTCTTCTCTAAAAACTTATAAAAAACTTACAAAAATTGGCTTTTATACCTTAGCCAAGGTTTTTGGGTGGTCAAAAGTAATAATCTGGAGTTCTACCAAAGCTGGAAATTGAATGGCTGATACAAGCTGGAAGCTTGTAGCCCCGGCTCATTAATTACAAGGTTTATCAAGAAAACAAGAGTTACAATATTCCCAATTTATCAAAATAATAATTGTTTTTACAAGGAGAACTCCGAAAAATGGTGTCTGCGTTAGCTTGCTGCTAACATTCCCCCCCTCCTCCCCTGTGTTGTCCCTTGACACAGCTTTATGGGCTGAAGTAATCTTTGGGTTGATGACGGGCGAGGCGGTCCTTCAGTGCTTCCAATGCCTTTTCGTATCTGATTTTGCGTTCTTTGTCTGGCACTTGCAAAAACTGTATGGTGACTTTATTTTTCATTTCCACTATGGAGTATCTGATAAATCTTGCGGTGAGGTTGCTTATCACATCGGTGCAAATATCTTCGTTCGCCAGGTGAAGAAGCCAGTGTAAAATGCCTCCTCAAAAGCTAGCATATTCTGCGAGGGCAGAAACATGCATCGGGCATAAAAGCCATAAAGAACTTCCTCAGAGGGCTGCCACTTAGATCATAGCAGAGGCCTTTGTTTCCTTCTAAAAATGAGAGCCATGGGGCTCCTGTCTGCTCCGGATCATTGAAGACCTTTATGCATGTGAGTAGCATCCATAAGATTTTATATAGCATGGCACAGGAGAGATCTGGCAAACTTTTGAAGAATGTCATGGCCCCCGTTAGGGTTTTCACCATGTATTCTTCTGTTGCTTGGCCTCTCTCTGGAGCTGGCAGCCTGGGAAAGTTTAGCCATGTTGGCCTCTTCTTCTGCAGTGCTTCGTGTGCTTGCCATGTCCTTACTCAAGGTACAGGGCAAAATGTTGGATCTTTTTGTATGGCCGCAGGTGCTCTCGGGAACAGAATCAAGTATCTTGGATTCTTGTTCAACCAGCTTAGCCTCCATTTCGGGTGGTCTTGATCTGCATCATCTTCTTGCATATCTCTTTATAATCTTTCCTTTACCTGTAGGAGTTCAACCTTGATGAGAGGGTATGGCAGGGATTGTTGGTGCCATTGAGCATTGATTGATTGGAGTGAGTTGTGTGACGTTGACAGAGTGTAAAACTCTCAACTCCCAATCCATAGCTGCCTTCCACTTCTCATCTACCTCCAAGGCGATCTTCTCCTTTAGTGCATCTTCTTCAGCCTTGGACAGCTGGACCATCGACACTGTGTCTTCCTTTGTGATTTGGACTTGAAAATCTTCTCCCCCACTCGGCTCTGTTGTAGTTTGCATCTCAAAGTCAGCAAATGAGAACGAGGGGATTTCCACTTGGGGCGGCTTTAAAGTGCCTGCCTCTTCCTGTATGTCTGGCTTTCCATCTCTGAGGAGTTGGTTTACTCTTTTCAATTCTGCAGTCTCTTTAAGGAGTTCCTCCTCTCTTTGGACCAGCATGAGTGCCAGGTCATTGCGTTGTGACTGCTCTAGCTTCAAGTCCATCTCTAAATCTCTGTTTTTCTTTTCAAGTGCTTCATACACCTCATCTGTTCCCTTGATCGAAGCCACGGCTGAATTTTCTCTTAATTGCTGCAAGAAAGTGGCATGATCATTAATTCTTTGTTCAGAATAGTGCAGAGATGCGTTTGCTACATCTAATTGTACTTGAATCTTTTGAGCTGACAGAGAGGTGGTAAGAAGTTTATTTGTCACTTCTGTTAACTGCTCATCTTTCACTTTGCAGGCATCAGATAGCTTAGTCAGGAGGTCACCCAACTCCTCCATTTCCTTCTGTTGGTTGTCCCTCGCTATCTGATGTCGTTCTGCTTCAGTCTTTAGCTCTTGTATTTGATTTTGGAGATCAGTAATCGTAGCCATTCTGTCTTCGAGCTCTCCTTGGAGAGCATCGATGACCATTTCTAATTCTTTGGCTTTAGTACTGCGGTTAAAGACTGCTGAGCGGAGTTTCTCCGTCATGATCTCCATCTGCCTTGCATACTCGTTCACTTGTACAATGACTTCATCATTGCACTGCCATTCTTCTTGTCTTGCAAGTTGAGATGGGCCGGCAGCCTCTTGTGTTGCTTTTTGCTGGTGTTTCTATAGAGATGGTTGCTTCCTAACCATCCTAAGGTTTTGAAACCTCGACAGTTTTTGGCTGAGTGGAAACAAGCTGTGTGGTCTCAACCCTTACAGTTTCTTCAGTTGTAGGCCTTCCTGCCTTCTCAATGTCAGTTTCTTCCTCATGTGTAGTGGTTTGCTCCTTTTGTTTATCTTCTTCTTTATCAGTTTCATCTGCCGGCTTGTGAGTCTCCTCGGCTGTCTGTTCTGGTTCTTGTTCAGCTTCCTTTTCTTCATGTTGTTTGGCGTGGTCAGCTCGCTGTGTAGCTTCCGTTTGGTGGGTGAACTCAGACTCTCTTTCCTTGTCAGTCTCGGCTTCTTCAGTGGTTTCTTGGCCTAGCGGTGATGATGGTGGAGTGGGCATGGGCTGGTCCTGTTGTTCCGACGGCGGTGAGGTGGGTCGGGGAGATGCCTGGCCTTGCTCTTGAGTTGCTGCTTCCTCAGCTTTCTTGGCCGCTTCTTCCACTTCTTTCAGCTTCAAGGCCTCTGCCTCTTGGTAGATTCTTTCTAAATGATCCTTGGGATCCTCGGCCTCTTTCCTTGAATGATGTTTCGTTCGAAGTCCCTTCAAGCCGGTGGGTATCCACTTTTTTGGGTCTTTTCCGTGCGCTTTCCTAGTGCGCTGATATGCCTGTTTTTGTCTTTCAAATCTCGCTTGCTTTTGAGCTGGATCCTCTTGGTGGGCAGCCACAACTTTTCGCTTCATTTCTTCCCTCCTATCTCTTTTTTCTTCGTTGTTAGAGATTTCACTGCTATGCTGCTCGGATGAACTGTCATCGGATTTAAATGATCGCTTACCAGATCTTGTAGATCTTGGAGAGGGTGAAGCTGCCAAGATCCATGTGTTCTGATCTGGGGCAGGCGGTAGGTTGTCGGCCATGCCGATGGCATGATAGGCTATTATGGTCAAGACTTCAGGGGCGCCCAAGTAGGTTATCTTTCCATCCTTCTTGGTGGCCTTCAATGTTGTTAGCACGTATTGCGCGTGGTCCACAGGTTGTCTGGTGGTTGACTTCAGAACTTGTGTAAAAGTTGTGGCCACGGCGTGATTTGGTGTCGTGTACCTTGGTTGCCTTTTCGCCAGGAAATGGAAATGTTGATGGTACAGACGGTGGGCTGACTCTTCCACCTGCTTGTGGATGAGATCGGTTAATGTAGCCGCAACTATTTCCTTTGTAAACGTGCCCACTGTTTTCCTATCTCTTGCCCGCATGGTCATCCCTTCAGTGGGAAATCTGAGTGCCTCAGCCACTATTTCCTTTGTAATCACAGCCTCTACCTTATTTCCTTGGATGTTTGAGAGTTGGGCAGTTCCGTCTTTGTTGATGGTGGACAGAAGCTCGTAAGCTTTCTGAAAGTTTACTCCGCAGGGCTCTTGTTCATAGAAGTGTCGGAGTCCCAACCTGCGGTTAGCCTCTTTGGTCTCTGGCTTTGCTGCAAAATCATAAACCTCTTTGGGCAAGAGCTGCAACTCCACCGGATGCCCTTCTTCACTCTTAAATTTTCCCGTGAAGAACGTGGTGTGGTGTTCTTCTAACTGCTCTTTAGAAAGATAAGATGCCTTTGTTGCCTTTACTGACTCAGGGTTCAGTTGATACGGGGGCAGTTCTTGCAGTTTCTCCTTTTGGTTTAACTTCTTCTTGGACTTCTCCGCGGCTTGCATTGCTCCTGTTCAGTGAATAAAGTGCAAAGTTAGCGGATTTGTCAGATTTTTCTCCAGACTGTCCTTTTAGACTAAAATGCTGATAATCTGGTCCAAATTGCTTTAAATCATTTTTTGAACAAGCAAAGATGCATAAAATCATGCAAGGAAACAAAGTGTATGGTCAAAACAAAAATTTGCAACCAAAGTAAATAATCGCGATTATTTACAGCTGGAAAAATTTTCAAGTTTTTTGCAAATTTGGCTTTGTAGGCTTGAAGTATGTGCCAATTACATGCTCTGAGGGAAATTTGGGCTCATTTGGATGTATAGGGTGAAAATGGTACCAGATTTTGGCTTTAGGTCTCTGAAATAGTAGATATAAAGGAAATTTGAGATTTTGAAATCCAAATTGACTCAAAATTGGCTATTGGGCTTATCACATCATGTACTTTGGATGTATGATGAGAAATTTTCAAAATTCCCCATTTTGGCCAAAAAGTAAATAATCGCAATTATTAACTTTTCTTCCCAAAATGACATTTTTTTGCTTAAACTAGTTCTAGGCATGGTATAGACCTTGAGTATGAATTATGAGGTGATTTGGATCAAGAAAACTTGTTCATAACCCAAATTTTGGCTTTCACAGACTTCTTTGCATTTTTTGACAATTTTGCAAGTAAAGGGTGGTCATTTTAGCTCATACTTGATTTTTGGCATGTAATAGGTGTGTACACATGATAGGTGAGGTGAATTGACAATTTTCATGCAAAAATGTTGCAAAAGTAAATAATCACGATTATTTACTGCAGTGACAAAAACTTTGCATTTCACATAAATTTTGACCTAAACATGTTTCATACACCTAATACAAGTCCTAAATTGAATTTGGTCAAGTTTGGTCATGCCGGCACCATTTTGTGCTCTGTCGACTCTGAATTCACCGTTTTTTGTTATTACTCTGTCTATTAGGTTGGTCGGTCAACTTTGAGGCTTTAGACTTGTCTGTAACCTCGTCGTGAAGCTACCTGTCCAATTTTGGTTCATTTGGAGTCAGTTTGGTCTCATATGTCGAATTTGACGCTTTGTAATCTTCGTGCCGTTTTTCGCTTTTCGAGGGCTTTACTTGATGGATTTCTCCAAACCAATCATATACATTGTATATGAGCCTCATTAGCAAGCCATCTGTGATGTCAGATCGAAATTTTGGCCTTTCCCAAAAAACCCTAATTCTCTATTGAGGACCCCCTGGACCCCAGTCGAATGATCATCTGATGGTATGGAATGGTTCTATTATGTTAGGGCATGCTATGGTTCAAATCCCATCTGATTTGGTCTAGTTGGCAGGCCGCTATGGTCACTTTTAGGTCGTAGGTCTTCGTGACTGCTCAGCTTCTAGGGTTTTTTCTAGGGCTTTAGACTAGCCACCGGCCGTATAAAATGGATCATTGATTAGTAAGGAACTTACCTCTCATGTCTCGTGTGAGACGGTGCTGAAAAAGGTCAACTGTGGGCTCCGGAAATGACGCGTGAAAGAAGCCGAAATGCTCTCTCTGCAAAGCTCTAAGTGGAAATGAGGTGGTTTTAGTCTAGGCTGGATATCTATATCTGGACTTCCCGAACCAATATTCCCCAGATTCCCCTGTTAGTCCTATTAGGCCATGAAATCTATGTTAGGCTCAAAAATTTCCAAAATCGGATTCCTGTTGCTCATTTTGCAAGAATTTTGCAAAAGTAGGCTTGGTCGCTTAATTTGGCCTTCCCGCTTCCATCTTCTGATTTCGTTGAAAATTTTTGTGCTTGTCTGCCTTGTATTTTTGATCACCATCGTGTCTTCCATTTTTTCATATGAGCTTTCTTGCTATTTATTATTAATTTTTGACCTTTATTTGAAAAAATCAAAGAAAATAGAAAAATGCTCTAAAAAAGCAAAGTGAAAATCCAATAATTAAGAAAATCCCTTGAAAAACACAACTTTCTTGTTTTTTGTTGGATTTCTCCATTTTTAAGCCTCCTTTTCAACAAAAATGATGAAAAATACACAAAAAGGACTATTTTTTATGATTTTCAGATAGTATATACACTATTTACACTCATTGGGAAGATATTATCAGTGAATTTTCCCTTGTTGATGAATTATAAGGGCATTATTAAGTAGGTTTGCAAAATATCACACGTTAACATGAAACTTTTTTCCTCCCTCTTCAAACATTGCCCTTAATTGCTTAGTATTTAGTAGTACCCTTTCACCCCTCCTAGATGGCGTTCTCCAGGACGAGTGCGTGCATGGGTCGAACAATTGTGTCTATGCATAGCCGTGATTGGCTCTACCATGATATGAAGATCAATGCAATTCAACTCAATATGCTGTGCAAGAGCTGGGTCTTGAGTAATTAACTCAAGGGTTTCCGATGTCGAGGTTTGCTATTGATGTCTTCCAAAGAGCAAATCTTGTAGCCTTTGCGCTCTCTATTTGATAGTACCATTTTGCGCTCTCTATTTGATAGTACCATTAGGGTGTTTAAGCACACTGATTGCTTGAGCTGTGGGGATCACTTTAGACGGTTTTCGAGCTTTTTCTCGCCATCAGTAGCTTGGTCTGCTTGTGCATGGTTCTTGAGAGTCTGTTGAGACTTAACTCACCATTGCTTGATTGGTTTCATGTTGTGTGGAGGAGATAAGTGCTCCTTTTTCTTCCAAACCTTTTTCATGTTAGGTTCCTTGTTCATAGATGCTCGATTCTATGCTTGAATCCTTGGAACGGTCTTCTGTTTCTCTGGTGAAATTTTAGGCACCCAGATCTGATTTGGTTTATCCACAAGTTGTGCCTTTGGTACCCAAATTTGCCTAACTCCTTGCATGCTACTTGTAGCATTTGTTTGTCGAGGGGACGGAGAAGATTTACTTCGTGGATTTGTACTCTGATTGCATCTTTTCCATTCCTCTTTGCTAGGTGCAATAGGAATAATGAGTTGCCCTCCCTTAAGTGATAGCTTTAGCTGATTTGTATCCCAATCTGGTACTGCTTTGTATGTACGTATCCAAGGAATGCCAAGAATCATCGTCTCATTCATGTGTTCATATGGCAAGCATACAAACTGATGCGGACATGAGCATCCATGTACTACCACGTTCAAATTGACTACTCCCAATGTTGGAGTTGGGTTCTTATTGCATCCTTTGATTGTCGTTATTCTTGCGGTCAATGCTTGACTTGTTGCCTTCTTGTATGTTGAATAACTGACTGCATTCACTCTAGCTCTTGTGTCTACCAAAGCATTGGTGCTATGATTGTTGAGCTGTACTTTGATGTGGAGATCCATTACATCTAACCAATCGTCATCTGTTGAAACTGCATCTTTAGGTAATTCCCATTGTCGATCATCTAGTTCCAAAGTGTTGATGGGAATCGGTATCTGTTGATTCTTGAGAGTAGCTTTACGCTTGAGCACCCGAAGTCTAGCTTCCTCTTGGGCTTCATCAATAACCTGCTGTCGCTTCATCTTTCTTTGTTTGGCTGCATGCATTCTCTCTAGCAATTCATTGGTTAGTGGCAGATTGTATTTCTTTAAACGAAATCCACTATTCCAATTATCCATTGGTTCACCATCTATGGTTGACAATTTTACTGCTCCGCTTGGAGATACATCTTCAATGATAAATGGTCCATTTCCCTTTTTCTTAAACTTGGGAATGTGTTGCTTAAGGGAATAGACTAGAACTAAGTCCCCTTTCTTGAAAATTTTGGTGATTAAGTGGGAATCAAAAAATTGTTTTTGTTTCCTCTTTTGTGTATAGATATGAGCTACAGCAGTTAGCGTTTGCTCGTCTAGATTTTCCAAATCTTCAAGTCTTTTTGACAATTCATGTCCAGTCCACTCAAGAGTCTGTGCTACCCTTAAGGTCGACAATAGAAATTCTATTGGCAGTATGGCATCAAGACCATAAACAAGGTTAAAGGGTGTAGCATTTAAAGCCGTTTTGAAGGAAACTCGATAAGCCCATAGAGCAGCATGGAGATTCATTTCCCAGTCTGTCCTTCCTGAACTAACCACTTTGGTCAGTACCAAGCTAAGAATTTTATTCGTATGCTTAGCTTTTCCATTTGCTTGTGGGTGATAAGAAGCTGATTTGTTATGGATAACCATAAACTCATTAAGCAAATACTCTATTACCTCGTTGAGGAAATGAGCTCCCCGATCACTGACAATCTCTATTGGTAGTCCATACCTTACGAATATATACTCATATAAGAATGCAGTAGTGATTCTGGCATCATTCTTTTGGGTTGCTTTAGCCTCGGCCCACTTGGTCAAATAGTCCGTAGCTACAATGATATATTGAGCTTGGGTTCTATAAGCAGGTGGCTGTATCAGTCTAACAAAATCTATACCCCATTTTGTGAAGGCTCTAGTCCCCATCATTGGTCTTAAGGGCATGCTGTCTACTCGTGTTGGCATTTTTGCTCATTGACAAGCATCACACCTTCGAACATATTCTTTGGCATATGCAAAAAGTGTTGGCCACCATATGCCTGCCATCAAGATTTCTTTTGTGGTGGTCTCACTAGAAAAGTGACCTCCAACTAATCCAGCATGTGCTTGTTCTATAATCGGAGTATACTCGTTTCATTTGCATAAATACACAAATGTTGATCTTTACCTCTCCGATACAATTGGTTTCCAATGAGAGCATAGTTTATTGCTTCCGTTTCAATTGCTCTTTGACGGCGTTTACTCATATCCTTAGGAAATGTTCGGTTCGATAAGTAAGTAACCAAATAGTTACTCCACATAGGAACAGGTGACATTTGAAACAATGTCACATGAGGAATGGGTGGTTGTTTCTGACATTGAGGGCAATCTTTTACAAAAGATCGAACATCTCTTCTCATAGTCGGCTAGAATACTCCAAGTCTTAAGATTTGTTGTATAGTTTGGTCTTCCACAAAGTGAAGTCCCACTATGGTAACATGTGCTTGACTTAGGTATTGATCCTTTTCTTCAGGGTTAATGCATAAAAGCAATATCCCGTCTTGATTTCTTTTATATAGCCTCCCAGCTAGTAATTGATACATAGCCGATTGCTCGATTAAATCAATTGTGATAGGAAGTGGTGAATCCACTTGAGCAATTGTCATTAATGACACAATTTTTCTAAACCATCTAGGTATCATTTCCACGGAGAACAAATAGGCATCTGGTAGATCATCATCTACCCCTTTAGGTGATTCCCCTGGAACAATCCTGGACAAATGATCTGCTCTTTGATGTGTAGTGCCTTTTTTTACAACCACATTGAAATCAAATTCGAGAAGAATGATGAACCATCTCACTATTCTTCCTGTGCTGCATGGCTTGTTGACCAAATATAACAAAGCTTGGTGGTCCACAAAGAACACAAACTTGTTGGCCAATAGGTAATGTCTATACTTTTTAACAACATAGATCATTCCTAGTCCTTCTCTTTCAGTGGTGGTGTAATTCTTTTCTGCCATATTCAGTTGTCGGCTTGCATAAGAAATAGGAAAGTCAATTTTCCCATCTCCTGGTTGGGCTAGTATACAACCAATAGCAAAGTTTGAAGCATCTACGTGTATGTGGAATATCTTATCCCAATCGGGTGCTTCCAATATTGGAGCTGAGGTGAGAGCTTGCTTAAGCTTCATGAAAGATTCTTCACATGCCTCGGTCCATTCAAAGTGCGTAATCAAACTATACATGGGTTTTGCAATAATAGCATACATGTAGATGAACCATTGGTAATATCCACAATGTCCCATGATCCCTTGTACCCCTTTGAATATTGTTGGTCTAGGCAAATCAGCAATGACATGAATCTTTTCAATATCGGTAGCTATGCCATTTTTAGACACTATGTGTCCAAGGATTTTCCCTTGTCTTCCCATGAATGTGCACTTTTTCGGGTTTAAGAAAATCCTGTAAAGTGTACATTTATCGAATACCTTTTTGAGGTGTTCAAAATGATGAGCTCGGATTGACAAATGTACACATAAATCATCCATGTATACTTCCAAGAATTTCCGAAGATACTCTTTGAAAGCATGGCTTATCAATCTCTGAAATGTGGCTGGAGCATTACTTAACCCAAACGGCATAACCCGATAGGCAAAAATACCCCATTCTGTTGCAAAAGCAGTTTTATGCTGATCTTTTGGGTCAACCAAAAGTTGATTGTATCCCGAAGAACCATCTAGGAAGCTGTAAGCTTCTTTTCCTACCACTCGTTCTAAAACATGCTCAGTTATCGGAAGAGGAAAGTTGTCTCTAATGGTAGATGCATTTACTTTTTTGAGGTTAACGCACACTCGTAATTTCCCATTCTTCTTAGGTACTAGCACAATTGGGGACACCCAATCAGTGTGTTCAATTTCGTAAATGAATTCAGCTTCTTTTAGTTTTTCAATTTCTTCTTTGATCTTCCTGGAAAATGTTTCGTTATAAGTGTATGGTCTCTGTCTACTTGGTTTTGCATCATCTCTCAGGGGTATGGTATGTTGGCAGATTTCGGAATCAACACCCTTGAGATCCTTGTAAGACCAAGCAAAGATATCCTAGTATTCCTTTAACAAGCTTAGCAAAATATTTTCTTCTTCTTCTGCTAGGTCATTTGCAATGTAAGCCGGCCTAGGCTCTTCTCCTGGTTGGGCTAAGTCTACCCTTTTAGCGTTTTCAGGTCCTTCGTAAGACTCGCCTTGTTTTCGTAGTTCCCTAATAGGTTGTTCAATTATGATTTTCTGATCTTGGAGAGTATACTTTTTGTAATGGGATGGAACATGCATTACATCGTTACCATCCTCTTCCGTGGTTTCCATTTCGGTGGTGTATATCTCCTTTAGAGATTTTTTCAACTCTTGATATTTCTTTTTCCGCTCAACTCTGGTCATGAGTGGTTTTTTATCCTGATGTTCTTCTTGAGTACCCTTCCTTGTTTTTCTCGATGTCTGAGACATTTTTGAGTTTCCGTTCGAAGGATATTTGCCAGTTATTTTGTCCTTGACACAATCTTTAGCATGTATCTGCATCAGAAATTGTGTTTTACTGGAGACTGATGGCATAGGTCGTGATTTCACAATTTTAGTGTCCCTCTTTCTTCTATACCATTTTTGTCTTCTTGATTTCTGGTTTGGAAAGTCAAAAACCTTTTCCTCCCTTCTCCTTAAGAGTAGTTGAGCTCTCGTATGTTCTTTTTCGGATCCCGAATCTTCGGAGGTAGCTGAGTGTTCATCCAACTCATCAATTGCATCATAATAGAGGTCAGAAAAGACTTGTTGAGCTTTCATCAAGTCCTTTGTTTCGTCATCCTTGTTTTCAATGTTAAGAACTGACATCATTTGGATAAGAATTATGTCGTAGCCATCCTCATTGCAAAATTGAGTAGGCATAGACGTGTTCACGCATATATCCATTGTCGCTAAAATTTGAGTCCACTCGAATGGTTCGAATAAATGCTCTGGAAAGGGTTCAGGTATGTACGCTTCGTCTGTACAGTCCCTTTCTAAGATACATTCCTCTCGTCTTAAGCTTCCATTTTCTGAAGCTCCGCACATCCAAATAGGGTTGTCTTTGTTTAGCCAAGATGGAAGTCACTACAAGAGGTTCTTAATATTAGTGACGCTCAAATGTGAAAACCCACGGCGTCGCTAAGTTATAAGTAACTTAGCGATGCTCATAGCGACGCCGTCAGGGGTAAAAAAATAACTGAGAGCGTCCGAAAACTCAGATCTCAGATCTGGGTTTTCGACGCGTGCTCAAGCAAGCGAAGATAACGCGCGCTCTCCCTCTCTCTCTCTCTTTCTTCTACACACACACACACACACACACACACACACACACACACACACACACACACACACACACACACGAGGAGAGGAAGGAGAGCCAGGTATGCTCCTTCCCTCTCCTCACTCTCATGTTCCCTTCCCCTCTTTCTCTCTCCCTCTCCCTCTCTCTTACACACACACATTGTGTTTGTGTGTGTGTGTGTGTATGTGTGTGAGTGTGTGTGTGTGTGTGTGTGAGAGAGAGAGAGAGAGAGAGAGAGAGAGAGAGAGAGAGCACATGCATAAACAAAAAATGCACACACACATGCATAAACAAAGAATGCACACACACATTGAGAGAGAGAGAGAGAGAGAGAGAGAGAGAGAGAGAGAGAGAGAGCATGCATAAACCAAAAACGCACACACACATGCATAAACAAGAATGCACACACATTGAGAGAGGAAAAGAGAGAGAGAGAGAGAGAGAGAGAGAGAGAGAGAGAGAGAGAGAGAAGAAGAAGAAGAAGAGAGTCTTAACATCGTAGGAAACTATCCCAAGAGACCTTAAAGATCTAGTTGACGAGGAGTTGAACTCAAGACCTGTTATTCATGAGGGAAATGGCATAACAAATCTATCACACTTGGGTGATAGAAAAGTTATACCATTTTTCTCCTTTTATTGGCGTGCACACACACCCACACACACACACACCCAAGAAGAAGAGAGTTTAATTTAACATCGTAGGAAACTAATTCAAGAGACCTTAAAGATCTAGCCGACGAGGAGTTGAACTCAAGACCTGCTATTTAAGAGGGAAATGGCATAACCAATCTACCACACTTGGGTGATAAAAAGGTTATACCATTTTTCTCTTTTTATTGGCACACACACACACACCCACACACACACACACACACACGAGAAAAAGAGAGTTTTAACGTTGTAGGAAACTAGCCCAAAAGACGTTAAAGATTAGGTTAGATGTAGACTTACATTAAATTAAATTTAGGTTTATTTAAGTTAAATTAGATTAGATTTATGTTTATTTTTAGTTAGATTTACGTTTGATTAGATTTAGGTTTATTTACGTTAGATTTAGATTTACGTTATATTAGATTATATTTAGGTTTATTTACATTAGATTTAGATTTACATTATATTAGATTAGATTTAGGTTTATTTACGTTATTTACCTGTTATTGAAGAGGGAAATGGCATAACCAATCTACCACACTTGGGTGATAGAAAGGTTATACCATTTTTCTCTTTTTATCGTTTAAGATAAGGTTAGATTTAGGTTTATTTAAGTTAGATTAGATTAGATTTAGGTTTATTTTGAGTATACTGAAGGATTATACTGCCTACGCGTTTGAGAGTGGCCGGTGTCCCGGCCACTGCATCGGAGATGCTTAGGAGTGACCCGAACACTGCGTCGCGGTCACCTAGAGGCCTGGATGATGAGTATTCATCGAACAGGGTTGCTATAGTTCACGGGAGGGACATGCCAAAGTGATACGCCTACCTCATCAATCGTATGTCCGATGAGACCATTATGACCCCTGAGGGGAAGCAAGTGATGGGCCGCATACAACAGTTGTGTAAATAGGTTTTTGACACACTGTAGTCTGCCATGGTCTCTTGGAGGGATCAAGATAAAGCCTCTAAGGATTATCTTATTGCGACGCTGCATCTGGGATAATCCCGTCTTGATGCAAACTCTTGTTGCGTCACTTTGCTGCCACCACCTTTCTGGATTGGTCGTCCTCTCCTCCCTGATACCAGAGACGATGCTTGGATGAGGAGACGCATGCGCGACTACATGAAGCATCGGAGGTGGTGGTGGTAGCAAAGTGACGCAGCAAGAGTTTGCATCAAGAGGGGATTATCCCATCACCTGGAGAGTGGCGGCTGGGCCAGCTTCGAGGAGGATTTTTTCCCATCACCTGGGTCATGGATCGACGGGGTGGAGAGGTGAGAGTATTAAACTCTTGCATTGAAGTATTTGTATATGTGAGGCCCATTCACATCTACACAGCTAGTAGCCCCATTGGTATGTCTTTTACCCTTCAATGGAGCGAATCACCACATGTTCAATTAGGTTAGATTTAAGATACGGTTTTGGATTGAGTTTTTATATTAGAGTCTACCTTCGAGATTACTGTAAAAAAATTAGAGTTAGACGAATGGTGAAAAGATCTACTGTGAAAAGATGTTAAGGTGCTGTGAAATGCTACAACTAGAGAAGAGGCAAAGGGGTTTTGTCCACTATATGCACTATCATGTAGACGTGGGTGTGTAGATTTCTTGTACCCACAAATATAGGCATTGACCAATAAAGACGAGATTATAACCCGGTGGTTCTGATCTCCGTGCACCTCTAGACCGAGGTGTGCGGGGATTGGACATGACTAGAGAATGTGAGGTAGTTTACAGTGTGAACAAAGGGAGGGAGAGAGAGAGAGAGAGAGAGAGAGAGAGAGAGAGAGAGAGAGAGACGAAGAATGTCAATAGAAGATTAAATTTGTTGTCCAGGTTATAAGATTTTTACCCTGATTATGAGTAGTGTGACGAGGATGTGGGGCCGTCCAACCAAAACACCTATCTCTCAACGAGGATCTTATGTCCTTGTAATCAATGCAAGCATGCTGTGCGACAGACAAGATGCGTTTCTTTGTAGCACGTTCACAAATTTGGCAAGTTCGATCCATCTATTATAGATCGTGTTGTTGCCAATTATAACTCTTTGGTCTTTGATGCTGGCCAACAGACAGCAATCTTGCAACCCAATAGACGGGTTCGCAGGTGCTTTGGTCAAGCAGCATATGTGAGGCCACAAGATGTAGCCTCTGACAGCTCGGGGGATGATCATGCAGACCACATTCCGAACGAGGCAATGTTTGAGCCCAAGATTGATGAAATGATCGAGACGATCATGGATTCAGAAAGGCTTATCTATGATGATATGAAAAGTGAAGCCGATACGCCATTGTATAATGGAGCATGTGTGTCTAGATTGAAAGCGCTCCTGGTTCTTCTCAACATGCAGGCAAAGTTTGGATGGAGTGACACTAGCATCACAGCGCTTTTGAGGTGATCTATTACAATTAGTTTACTTTAATAAAACTCGAAATGTATATTGATCTGATAGATTTTTACACAATTGTTTTTTATGCACAGATTGCTCAAAGAGCACATACTACTAGCTGATAATGTGATGCCAGATTCCTGAGAGAAAGCAAGAAAGATTTTGCAAAACTTGGGAATGGATTACAATTCGATCCACGCTTGTCCTAATGACTGCATTGTGTGCAGAGGGGAATACATAGACATGGAGAAGTGTCCGAAATGTGATTCCAAGAGATATTGAGTAGATCTCCACAGAACAAAAATTCCGCAAAAGGTTTTGCGACATTTTCCTCTGCTTCCTCGCATCAAGCATTTCTTCGAATGTAAGTCCATGGCCGCCCTAGCATCATGGCATGAGGAGAATAAATCTTCGGATGGTGTGCTACGGATTCCTGCAGATTGCGCAGCCTGGAAACATATCGATGGAACATGGTCGAATTTTGCCAGGGAAGCTCGAAATTTGCGCTTAGGCCTGGCTATGGATGACGTAAATCCATTTGGTCAAAGATCAACATCTTACAGTGTATGGCCCGTTGTCATCGTCAACTACAACATTCCCCCGTGGTTGACTACGAAGAAGGGGCACCTATGGCTAAGCTTGATTGTGCCGTGGCGATATAAAGTGAAGAATATGGATGTGTATCTTCGTCCACTATTGGAAGAGCTACAACAATTGTGGATTGGCATAGAAGTGGTGGATATGAGCCGACACAAAGGTCGACGGAATGCTTTGATCAGAGGCATTCTAATGTGGACCATGCATGACTATCCCGGACTAACAAAATGCTTAGGTGATTTACACTCCTCACTCAAACACTGCAAATCTTGGTTTTTCTCAAGCTGATCTATTATCATGTGTATACATGCAGGGCTTCAAACACGCGGATACAGAGCATGTGCCACATGTGGACCTAGAATGAATGCAGGTAGGGCACCCTCATTGAAGAAGCAAATCTACAAAGGTCATCAAGCGTATCTTCCAGAGAATCATGTGTTATGCAACGGCTTTTTGGGAAGAGAGCCACCAAGGATGTCTACACCAGCATGGTTAGAGCAGAAGGAGACGTGTGATAACGGGTTGCCCCCAGGGATGAAGAGACTATCTCTATGGTACGAGTTACCATATTGGACCCGACTCATGATCAATCACTTGCTCGATCCAATGCACATATTCAAGAATGTGGGCAATCTACTATGGGACCATCTGACCGGCGAGAAAGATACTTTGGGAGGCAGGGTTGACCACATGGCCACATGCAGCTCCACCACCTGGTTTTTCGACTGCAAGATTTGACTGTGTGCACTCTCTCTCTCTCTCTCTCTCTCTCTCTCTCTCTCTCTCTCTCTCTCTCTCTCTCTTTCGATTGAAAATTCCGAGTTATCAACTTGCCTCTTCCATCACTCAAGTTGAATAGAAGAAGAACGCGTTCTATTTTTCTGCTAGCCTTTAAACATTCCAAAGCTACAAGCACCTTCAAGTTCTAGTGGTGGCAGCATCACCATTGACACCAGGTTTTGCACGGCTGACTGCCGTTCCTAGCGGCTACACACCACTAGCTCCTCCTCTAGGAGTCACTCTAGTGGGACACTCCTCGCTTCGGGGCTCAGACTCTAGTGGAGACACCTGACGTCCATACCCCCGTCGATACGTCACTAGAGACCCCTGCTGGGACACTCAGGTTCACGTATTAGCGGCGAGAGGCCTTGCCTTACTCCGTCGACTTCAGCGGCGGCATCATCTTGGATGATGAAGGCAAGAAGGTGATTTTGCGCATGCACGGTCTTTGCTCTCAGGTGTTTAGACACTACATACTAAACACCTGGAGTGAAGTACCGAATGATTTAAAAGACAGAGTCATCAGCATGCTTCATGATGAGTTTTCGGTTTCAACACGGGATGACCGCTTCAATGAAGACGTGATGAAGGTTCGAATGCGCGAATACTGCAAGCACAAGTGTTTCGAAGTGCAAAAAGCAATCAAGCATGGGTAGAATAGACCAGATTGGTTGGCGAAAGAAGATTGAAAGAATGCGAAGAAAACAACGCGTGAGAATCCCGACAAGTGGAAGCAACAAAAGGAGGCAGCCAGAGCGCGAGTAGAGGCAGGGAGCTCGCACCACTTGGGGAGCGGCGGGTGGGCATCATTTGAGGCCGATTTTGTAAGTGTTTTCGCATTGCTTCTTTATCTTTGATAGTTTAGGGTTTATGGGTTTTTAAATTCTAACATAATGGATTCTTTGTATGTTTTGACAGTGGTCGATGACAGGATGTGATCCCACACCGTATGAGTGCGAGTACGCAGGCAGGAAGGGCTTAAACGCCCTGATGGACATTCTGAGTTCTCGCAGCGGCATGGTTAGTATTAGGGTTTACTCTTTTCTATTTGTTGTATTGTTTTATAAACGTCGCTATATGTTTATACTTACAAAAAGCTGTCTTATTGTTTTTTTTTGCAAAATCCGACAGATACGCCGCTTAGACATGATGAGACGTCTGATTAGACGACGTCAATCTAGCCATAGCTAGATAGCATTAGTTTCTTTTTGTCATACCTTATGTATCATGAGACGACTTTTATACGTCTTTTTAAAAACCATGTATATTTTTTCAATAATGACAATGGTGTTGTAACTATCACATTTGCAAAGTTTAACAATCAAGTGATTTTACCTATGATGTGTACAATTGTCATTGATTTACTTTCATCAATTCACGCTTGTCAGTTGTGTATCTTTATTTTGCAAACAATACGTACTATGGATGATGGAGTTAATGGTTATATTGTCTTGTGGGTGACTATTTTGGGTCTATATCTACCTTTGCACTTTTTTTCAAAGGTGAATCAATTAATGAAACATTCAATATGGTTGATGGGTGAATGCCCTGTCACCAATTTTTTTTCCTCTCGGGCGTCGCTATGAACGTCGCTATATAAGGCTCTGCAGCGTTGCTATAAACGTCGCTATAGATGGCCTACAAACATCCCGCTATAATTGTCGCTATAGGCGTCGCTATATAGCGACGTTCCCGTATCGACGCTGTTAGCGACGGTCTTAGCGACGCCGAGGGTTATGAAAACCAATGTATTTCTGTCGCTAACAGCGTCACAAGAGCACACAACCTCTTGTAGTGAGTCTAGTTTCAACCAAAGAGACTGAATCAAACTCTTGGATGGGTGTCTTAAGACATCTCTATAGGTGTGGTCTTTTAGATTGACTTTTGTTATAGATCCCACGTGCTTCAAGTATAGATAGTCATTTCCCCAATCTTGGATAAGCTGTACTTGTCGCATGAAAGGTCTTCCCAATATGATTTCATAGTTGAGTTTTTTTTCCAAAGTCTACTATGGCAAAAGTGTGTTGATATTCAATTCCACAGCAGTTGACTATCACTTTTTCTAGTAGCCCTAGCGGTCTTTCAATGTGTCCATCAACCAATTGCAATTTCATTCGCGTTTGTTTAATGGCTGGCTGTCCCCAGGATTCCCATACTGCTTTATGGCTATGGCTATGCCAGCTCCACTATCCAGTATTGCCATGGTTTCAATGTCATTATATTTCATTGGGAGGGTAGTGTTTCCTTCTTGCCCTTCATAATATTCTCCGACCTTGTTCATAGGAACTGATTGAATCTCTTTGTATTCTGTTTTATTTTTCGAGTTTCCCAGATTCTTAGAGATTAACCCCGTTATCCCCACCTTTTCTAGGGTTTTTTGTAAATCATTCCATAAGTATGGCTGAGTTTCAACAGTTCCCCCAAAGTAAGAGTGCATTGGATAGGTGTAGACATGATTGAATGAATGTTGTCTACTTCTAGGGTCTGTTTGGCTCTTTTGACTTGAGTGGTTTTGCAAATGATAGACTCATATTCGTTATCTCCCATGCAAGAAGGTAATGTTTTTAATGTTTTTTAATGTTTTTAATCCACAATCCCAGTATAAGGATTGTATATCCAAGTTTATATCAGATGGTAGGTTATCCAACCAAACTTCCTCTACAGGAGATGACTTTAAAGTTAGGCTCCCATCACTGATCTCCCTTACCTTTTCTCATAAGTGTCCTGGCCAATCTTCTTCTACGAATGGAATTCTGTCTAAGGCATCTTCACTGTCCAGAACCATGAGCTCTGGTTCATTTTTTTCAAGGCGGGGTTCTGCCACCACATCGGATTTTGCTTTCGTTTTTCTACCGCAAGCTCTTCCGGTTTTGTAATACTTTCAAGCTTGGGTTTTTGTTTATCCAGCATTTCCTACGTGATTCTTACCAAATTTTGATAAGCTTCCAGCTTAGCTGCTTCCATGTCTGGAGATGGATAGTTTTTCCATTTGTTTTCCATGTTTTGGCCCGCTTTAAGTCCTGCTTGGTAGGCTTCCAAGGCGGCATTGATAGGTTCAAAAATTTTATCAACTAGAATGGATCCTCCAGATTTCACGGTTGTTTCCTTGAATTCATTGCCAATTTATTTCGACTTGTCCTGGGCTAGAATTTTTGCTTTCTCTTCATTTTCAACCCGTTGTTTTTGTTTTCTCATCTCATATATTTTGCTTCTGCTCCTTTTGATTCTTTGAGAAGAAACTTTTGTGTTCTCTAAATCATCAAAGGAATTGTGTTTCTTTTCCTTTGCCTGGGCTCTAGTGATTACCTTGATTGGAACAATCGGTTCGCTCTCTGATGAGCTACTAGGCATCACTTGGACTACGTTGACTTCAGTTTTTCCCTTGTTCAAAGGATTCTTAGGACAATCTTCCGGAAAGTGTCCTCCCTTTTTGCAACATTGTATGCAATAGGCTTCAATCGGTTTGAGGTTTTTGTCAGGCTCTGGACATTCGTTCTTCCAATGGTTATCATCACCACAGTTATGATAGTTTCCTATTCTGAGCTTCATCATGGGTCTTCCCATAGGAGGTATGACACCTTGATTAGCTACATAATATATTGGTGCGAGCTCTGGTGGAGCATAAGTCATGGTTTCCTCCATTGGTGGTGGGTGTGGACTATACCAATCTCCCTCTACCATTACTGTAGATGGACTAGGCTCTGCATAGGGTGTAACAGGTACTAATGCTTGTTCATCTATGACTGCTTATGAGTGCATGTACTTTACAAGCATCGCATTATGTCTTGGATAAGGAGGTCCCAACACAGGTTGAGGTCTCTCCATACCCATTGGTGGTCTTTGAACTTGAGCCATATTAGGCTGATATCTGTACATGGGTTGTCCTTTTGGCCTCATGGGCACGTATTGAACATTCCCATCATACTTTGGTCTGAAGTAGCACTCGTGGGTCTCGTGGTTGGTCCATTTACCCTCGATTACACACTATTTTTGTGGCCTAATTGGTTGTCCTTGTGGGGATATCCCTTGTCCTGGTCCTCTCATAGGTTCTTTTTGCATATTGTTTATCATGTCATTCATCATTTTTAGCATATCTTCTATGGCTGAGAGTGGTGCTGTAGCAGCCGTTTCCACTTGTGCTGGTTTTGTGGATGTAGTCTTCTCGCTTTGGTTATCCTTAGGGACATCCTCTTCATTGAAGATCTCACAATTGCCTCCTAGGTCGATAGCATCAGACACACATGCCTCTAGGGTTGTATACTTTTTACTATAGAGTATAGCATGACGTTCTTTGTTTAGCAGTCGCTCTTTTGCAAGTATCTCCATCTCTGAGCATCTAGCAATGTATTGTTTCATTCGAGTTGCACAATCCCTAACCGACTCACCATGTTTGTGTTTAAAGCTGTAGATTTGAGCTACCGTATTATGTTTAATCCCCGTTTTAGAACAAGCAGCTACAAATCCTTGAGCTAATGTATTCAAATCCATGATTGACCTTGGTGGAATGTTTTGGAACCATGTCAAAGATTTTTCTTCTAATGTCATTCCAAACCCTTCGAATTGAGTATGGAAATCGAATATACGCTCTGTTGTTAGCACTTGCTTGAAGCTTGCTAAGTGGTCATATGGATCCCCTGATCCACTGTATTTTTTGACCCATTTTTGAAAATCAGCTGGTATGACATGTCTATTTGGTTCAACTCCAGGTCTTCTGGGAGTTGGTCCTGTTCCTAGTCCTTCAAACCAGTCTGTCGGAAATAGTGACTCATGTAGCCCTGGGCTGGCCTTAGTGTCACCGGTTTTTCTACGTGATGAGGTGGTTTCTGGTTTCTTCACATTACTCTCAGATGATCTCTCACGATGTTCGTCTCTTGGAGTGGTTTTTGGTCCTTGACCCAATATCCAATCTCGTATGGAATACCCATGGTATTTGGTTTGTTCTACTTTCTCAGGAGTCATCATAACAAAGTTGTTGTTATAACAATCCCTAAACAAGTAAGTTGGTAGATCCGCAGATCCCTTATCTTTTATTTTGAAGATATAGACGATCTTCATGGCCGTTAATTGTACTGGTCTTGCATGAGAAGTCCACAAAAGATCTTTTATGTTTCTATCTTCCCAACAATAGACTCCGATCCTAAGATTATCCGTACTAAGCCGTTTCAAAGGTTTCAAGTCTACTTGATCGTATCCCTCGAATTCCAAAGTTGGTGGTCCTTCTTTTGCTGACATATCCGGGATTATAGTGTTTACTTCTAAGCCCCATTTGTCTACCATAT
Organism: Adiantum capillus-veneris; assembly: GCF_014529385.1. NCBI lineage: Eukaryota > Viridiplantae > Streptophyta > Polypodiopsida > Polypodiales > Pteridaceae > Adiantum > Adiantum capillus-veneris. Next base: position 138,859,757 of record NC_140950.1, on the reverse strand, counting down.
CAGGATTTTCAACTTGTACATATTGAGTTCTGTTTCGATCCATGTACATTTTTCCTTGTTTGTTGGCCCTAACTTCTTCTTCGAACTCGATACCATGATCATCAATGCGAATAGCATACTCTTCATTAGGATCCAAGTAAACTTGGGCTCCATGACGATTAGTCTTGTAAAAAGAGAGTATATTCGTGTAGCGCATTGTCATTCCGGTTTCCGAGTGAGTCGAGTAAGAAGACATTTCAGATGTTGAATCTAAAAAAGTGTCCGAAACTTCTTCAGGAATTGTGTGCAAGGAATTGCCTTGATTTACGCTTTCTTCAGTGGATACTCTATTGGTGTTTTCTCCAAATAGGCCTTGGTTTTCTATTATACGACCGGATCTAAGGTTCATATAGACTTATGAAGCCCTGGATAGAGTACTCACCTTAGATTGACTTGTAGTCAATGTCCACTTGATTCAATTGCAACTTTCTGTCAAGCCACTGATTCCTTGTCTGCAACCTGATTCCTGTACAAAATTTGTCAAATTAGCTATTTTTCTATAAGGACAGTAGAGCTCTTGAGAACTCCAGTGATAGATCTCTGTATTTCACTTCAATTCGTGCTATGGAAGTCAAAATTTTGACTTTAAGATTCAACTTAGCAAAATCAAAGGTTTAATCTGCAATCTGTAAACTGAGTGTATTTGTACCTCTTTTGATCCAATTGAACCCAAAATTTCCCTATGGCCCTATATTATGCTGGTCTAACACTGTATAAGCCCAAAAGTCAAATTTGAAGTCCATGGATAGCAGAAGTAAATAATCACGATTATTTACTTTTGTCACTTTTTTTTCATTTTTTGGATTGGTTTGGCAAGTATACAACTTGTTAAAGCCCTTGGGGCAAGTTACAAGTTTGGACAAAATTTGATCAAGTTTACCCACTGTTCCGTGTCCGCAGACTCTGATTTCGAGAATCTGGCTTAGGTTTTACTTTTGTGGTCCAAATTTCACCAAAATTGATTTGTGGGGTCCAATTGATGTACTTGACCTTGTGGTATACTCAAATTTGCAAAATCACCAAGTTTTGAAGCAAATGTAAATAATCGCGATTGTTTACTTTTGATAATTTTTTGCAAATTTTTGTCCCACCTTTGACACAAATCTATTAAGCACCTTATGTTAAGGTCACTAGCCAATTTTCATAAAGTTTGGACAATTTTTGGTCAAATGGTCATCAATTATCTGTCTGCGGACTAACTTTACAATTTTTGCCACAGTTTTCACCCCAATGATCCAAATCTTACCAAATTTGGTTTGTGGACTTATTACAACATGGTAAAGCTAGTGGTATGCCAACTTGGTCAGAAAAGTTCAAAAACAAGGCATATGTAAATAATCATGATTATTTACTTTTATCAAATTTTTGCAAGTTTTTGGTCAACTGAGCATATACACATGTTTAACCACCTCAATATAAGCCTATGAACCAATTTTCAACAAGTTTGGATAAATTTTTCCTCAATTCACACTCAAGATTCAAAAAGTCAGTACAAACTTTAGTTTTCACCCAGTTTTTTGCGAGTTTAGTGATCCAAATCTTTTGGGCCTTTACAAAAGTTGTTTGTACACATACAATGAATCAATGATATGAATCTTGGCTGATTGAGAGCAAAAAGTTAATAATTGCGATTATTAACTTGAGGCTTGAAATGAGCACTTTTTTGAAATTTTCTCAAGGACAGTCCTTTTATGATGTGTTTTAAGCTTATGAATCAAGTCAAAACTTAGTTTGTCCTAAAAAGTCAAGAAAAAGTAAATAATCTGAGTTTTGGTCAACTTTCTTGAAATTTTTACCTCGAAGTGTCCTTGAGCTTACCCACTGGTTCGAACAACTCTTAAGCTTACTCCCCGTTGGATTGAGTGAATTTGAGTCTTTTCATGCTATTTCTAGCCGTAGACCTGAAATTGTGCAACTTTACATAACCACTCACACTTGATTCTTTCAGAGAGAGCAATGCTATGAAATCCACCTCGGATCCTACTTACCCTACTCCTAGTTTCTCATGCAATGGGATTGTAGAAAGTGTCCACAAACACTTGTTTTCTTGTGTTTTTAATGTTTTTCAGAGTCTTGATCTTAAGACTTGTTTCGTCTACCAATCATTCTCCAAATCCTAATCTAAATCTAAAATTCTACAGTCCTAAAGGTACTCAGCAAGTACGATTACTTCCAAGCTACCTCTACACAGCAAAAGACGACAATCTTAAGCTATGCGATTTCTAAAAGAGAGTTTTGAACTCTAGGCGAACCTAGAGGAAGTTAAAGGACAATTACACAAGACGCTCGTGTTTTTCCTAGTTTAGGTCTCTTCGATCCCCGGCAGCGGCACCAAATGTGGGATGCATGTCTAACCTCACCATCCTATCTTATTGTAGTATTAGCAAGAACCACGATTAATTTGTCAAACCATGGGACGAAGCTGACTCGACTAGTGCATAGAGGCTACAAGAGGTTTTCAATCTCTTGGAAAATAACTAACACCTCGCATCTAACTCAAGCTACACTCAAGTGACTGAAATCACCAAAAGCCAATCGCTCATCGGCAAGCAAATCACATCCGTTACAGCATCAAATGACATCCAAACGTAACGAAACTTCTAGGACAAATTTATGAGACCTAAGCACACATGCCTATAGCCTCAAACCCACTTTAGGTCAAGTTCCAAAATCCCGATTATTAACAGTAGTGGATTTTTTGACCTAGTTGTTTTCGACCCAGAATGCATCTAAATGCTTAGCAATGATGCCCCAATATCCCGCCTATACTTAGTTTTTGATTTAAACTTGTAAATTCCTAGTTATAATGAAATTAGGCCGGGGGTCGGCGACGCCAAAAGCTACGAAATACTGTGAATGGCTTACGTCAATGCGTAGAGCTCTTACCTGTGGTTGCAATGCAACAAACACATCCGCAATGTGACAACCAGAGAGGGAGTAGGAAGCACGAGAAGGAGAGAAGTGAGCACCGTTAGCTCACGCTGTGTATTTCTTCTCCAAAAACTTATAAAAAACTTACAAAATTGTCTTTTATACCTTAGCCAAGGTTTTTGGGCGGTCAAAAGTAATAATCTAGAGTTCTACCAAAGCTGGAATCTTGTAGCCCCGGCTCATTAATTACAAGGTTTATCAAGAAAACAAGAGTTACAATACTCCCGATTTATCAAAATAATAATTGTTTTTACAAGGGGAACTTCGAAAAATGGTGTCCGCGTTAGCTTGTTGCTAACAAATGTGTTGTTGACTTGAGAGAAATCAACTTTGCTACTACAACCATCCAGTGCATATTGCTTCAATAACTGAAGAATTGCATGGGCAATTGGACTTTTTACTGCAACTATGATCCCATTGTGCTTATCATAATTTACAACTCTCACCACAAGCAAGGGAACTATGAGGCCAAGCATCTCCAACACGCTGCTTGCTGCCTGCTGAAATCTTTCTTTGGTCTACTAGGCCTGCTCTACAATCCATAGCCAGTTTTGCTTTTGGTTTATCTGGTCTTTAATGTCCATAGCACTACTGTTGTGAAATGAGAACTCTTCCCACCATTTGAAAGCATGACCTTTACAAAAGAAGGTTCAACTCACTTGATCATTGGTAGCAACTCCTTCATGACTACCTCAACCTACTATAAGATGCCTCTCACAAAACATGCACACATGTTCAATGAAGAGCAAGCCTACTTGCTTTGAGCATGTATTTCTGATTGGACATGAAAGAGCTATAGAAAATCTCAAATTATCCACTACATGGACTTTACACTTAAAATTTGAGTTATTGAAACTGTCCATTTAAGCATTAATCAAAATTAAGTACTTGTGAGATTCAACATGACCAACCCACGCCTAGGTGCAACTCCAAAAATCTAGCTTTCAGCAATCATAGAGATTGAGACTCAACAAACAAGTGCACTTAGAAACATTTCAAAGGTCCCATGTAATACAACTCACAAGCACATCATGAACAATCCTAATAAACTAGCGCCCCTATAATGAGAGAAATAAGTTGCTCACAACCTGCATACTTGTGCTTTGGGGGACATCAAATAACTAGTTTTGTCTCTTATCACTTGATCACAAGAGCAAGGAGATGACCTTAAAAGTTCTACTTTTTTTCCAAGTTCTCTAAGGTAAACATGACCTTCATGCTGCTGATGCCAATGCTTGCATGGCTTAAAAAGGTGTAGATTAAAAGAGAAGGTTCACAAGTAGCTGCCTTGACACACCTTGCATACGAGAAGATGTATGAAGTAAAACATTGAACATGGCTGAAAGCGCTAGATCATCTTTACAACAAAAGATGCCAAAAAGAAATGAAAAACTTAAATGGAAGAGAAAACCCTTGTCTTTGCTTGCCTTAAGGGCATGCCTTCTTATAGCTTGTTGTTGCAAAGCTCCCTCTTCAGATTCAAGGCATTCCTCATCTTGAACATATCCATTTGCTACTTGTTACACCTCGTCTGCTTCACATTATGCTGCTTGTTGGTGAAACCTACTACCACTCCTCCATTGACACTCTTCCGAGCTCCATGCCCCCTTCATGTTTGAACAAAGTGCTACAACATGAGGCAATCTGGTGCCGATTGTTGCAAGGATGCCCCTCATGGCTAAGGGCACTGGATGTTACATTAGCATCTTGGCACAACTAATCCAATTGTATACTGCTTATAGCCCATTGCTACATGAGTAAGCTATGTGCTTGTGTTGTTTCTCTTACCCACATGCACCTCCCTCATGTTGGCTTTGATGGTGCAACCAGAATGTGCTAAAAACAAGACAGAGAGTGAGCTACTACTTCAATGAGAGAGAGAGAGAGAGAGAGAGAGAGAGAGAGAGAGAGAGAGAGAGAGAGAGAGAGAGAGAGAGAGAGATAGATAGATAGATTTTATTATCGTCCTCGGAGGTCAAATATGACCTATGGGACCAAAGTTACATGTGATGTAGAGAGAGAGAGAGAGAGAGAGAGAGAGAGAGAGAGAGAGAGAGAGAGAGAGAGAGGTGCATGCCCGCCATAGCCCTGTTCACTTGAGATTTGCACTATACAACCTTATGAAAAAATAAAACCCTAGTTGGGTTCACTTCACACTCAACTGGGTTTGGGACTAACTCTAGCACTAAAGTCAATAGTCCAAAAATAGGCCTACGTATATCCCGCCAACAAACTTTGAAAGTTACCTCTAAAATTGAATTTTGAAAATTTGCTACTACTATATATTCGGTCCACACTACGTTGTCGTGCAACTCTGCTCCCATGCTAAGAAATATACTAGGAAGATGCACGTCGAGCTTATTTGAAGTTTACCTGATTATCGGTCAGTGTTCAGAGCTTGAAAACAAGCTACTTTTATGAGTAATGTATGCCATATGCGGCTTAAAAGGTCCAACACATGCCTTAGTGATGCCAAAAAAGAGTATGCTTAAAGTGAGCACGTATGGGAGTTTATGATCTCGAACTGCAGTGCTTGAAGTGCTCTACCGGCCTATCTTTACGGCTCGTTCGATTGGAGCTACAATGAAAAAGTTATGGCAATTTGAAGTTTCAGTCAATTGCAGATCCGTACCGATTGGGCAACTGCAGTTGAGGGGACAGAAATGAAGTGAATGCATGGGCTTGAAGTGCTCACTTTGTGGAGTGCGTCAGTCTTTTTAGATCAATAATTGGAGTTCTAGTTGCCAAGATATTGGCCGTTAAAGATTCACCGGGGGCTTTTTCTGTGTCAGACTGATCGCCTCGATCGGTGTGCCATATGGTGTTTTTTGGAGCTTGACACGATTCGAGAGGGTAGTACTTAGTATATGGGGTTAGCAATTGTGCATTAGTTTCATCAGTGCTATCGATTTTCTAGTGGTTTTTGTGCGTCGTTAGCATTACCAAGTAAATTATAACTACCATATTGTGCGGTGCAGCAATTCTGGGCTCTCAAGTTTCCCACAACCATTAGCCCGACACTGACCAGGCTCACGTTTCGAACCCATATCCCCCGACAATGTAAAACCAAATAATTAGCTTATGAGATTCCTTTTGAATCTCTAATTCAAAGGCAAAAGTGAATGCTCCCTCCCAAGCCTGCTCCACGCCGTGGGGCATCTGCTCCATGCACCTCACTGCCCTTCTCGCCCACAGTTGGCTACTCCTACGAGTAGCACCATGTAGGCACACGTGTGCAAGTGATAATTAGGAAAGAAGCCCATTCCCCTCCCCTACAACACGATCTACCAGGCTCACTCAAGCTTTGTGCATCAAAAAAATATATCCCTCTCTTCCTCTGTCTCTCTCTCTCTCTCTCTCTCTCTCTCTCTCTCTCTCTCTCTCTCTCTCTTTCCCCCCCCCTCTAGGCATCCTTCCCTCTCTTTTCTTTTGAAGCTCGAGGATGGAATCTCTCTTATATTCCATCTAATGAACCCCAAAGCAAAGATTGAGCCCGCCTACTAGCTCTAAAATTTAAATTTTAAGGTGAAAAAAGTGGAATATTGGACAATGGACATAGTGTAAAAAACTCCTAATCAAGTCAAGTTATCTTTGAAATTTTCTATGTGTGTGTTTTCTATATTTTTAGAAAAAGTTTATTTACTTGACAAATCTACACCTATTGTTTGTTGGGTAGGTGTAATCTGCATCACACTATGTTGCTTGTTGATGGAGCCTATTGTTGCCCCCCCATTGTCATTCTTTCAAGCTCTAGATGGCCATGCTCTTGAGAACAAAAGCAGCCTCTGATGGTCGCCCCTCTGAGAGAGCTGGTAGTACCAAGGTCCAAGAGGGCAGGTAGAAGGCATGCATACATGGGCTAAAAATGGATGCTATTCCCTAGGAGAGAGACGAGAATCATGAAGGAGCAACGAAGGGTAGAGGATGTATCCCCCCCCCCCTCCCCCCCCTCCCCCCTTGCGCTATATGTAGTGTGCAGGCATGTAAGTATTGGGGGGACTACCCCTATTGTATAAGCTTATGTACAAAATAAAAAATTCCCCCTCTTATACACTCACATGGTACCATACGGAAAAGCATAGTGAATCCCCCATGGCAAATTTTGGGTCTAAAATGTCATGCACATGAATTCATATACTACGCTACTTTAATAAACGTGGAACTCTTTCAAGCACTACGTGGTGTGTGGCTAATTGCAACTATGTAAAATTAGAGTTGTTTTTTGGGCCCTTTTTTTTATGCAAACTTAAGACTTATTATTAACTAATTTTTTAGCATTCTATGTAAGAAAATCGCTATTGCAAGTGTTTTAGTTCTGATTACAAGGGTCTTTTTACTCATGTTGACTTGAAATTGGGTTCACACTCAATTGGTTTTGTGCTTGTATTTGATTATTGAATTCTATTTCATGTGTTTCTATATACACATTAAGCTATGTTTTGAGCAATGATTGCAAGTGCATGATGTTGTTTTGGGTGACAAAGTTTTAGACAATAGTGGCTATCATCATGAATATAATTCCTATCTTTTTAGCCTACTATGTACCTCACTACATGATGGTAGGGTGTGTTACCTATTACTCTTACAAAGTTTCATGGCCATAGGTTATCATCTCATTAGTTTGGGGCTACACAAATGCCAATTTCTTACCACAAGGCTCGTTGGGGCCCTATGGAAAAAAATGGAGTTTGCACAATCCTAGACCCGCGAGATGATAAGTGATGGCCATGAAACTTTGCAAGGGTAGGTGGTAGGGTGCATTACCCATCCCTACAAAGTTTCATAACCATCTGTTACCATCTCCTTGGTATGGGGCTACACAAACACCAATTTCTTACACCAATTTCTTACCACAAGGCTTGCTAAGGGGCCTATGGCAAAACATTGGCGTTTTCATAGTCCGAGATCGATGAGACAGTAAGCGATCGCCATTAAACTTTGCAGTGGCAAGAAGTAGGGACTATTGTCTACTCATGCAAAATTACATGGTCATTGGTTACCATCTCGTTGGTATCGGAATACACAATTTCCATTTTTTTTTTTTTTGCAAAACTCACAATTGTGAGTGGATAGTATTAACATCAGAAATATACATCAACCTCAAGCTCAGACCGAGCCTTGAGGGTCAGAGGATTACAAGTTCTCTGCTTGGCAGAGTAACCGCTACTCCTAGGCTTTACTTATTACAAGATGTCATCATGATCTATATGGTTCTGGACCAGTCCTCTGAGGCTTGTTTTCCTCTGATCATGTGGATCGTCACTCTGCTCTCTTGTATGATTTCACAAAAACTTGCCACAGCCAGATCCCCCTCAAACACTCGGCGGTTCCTTGCTTGCCAAATATGGTGAAAGAAGTAGTACCTGATTATTTGAGTGCAAAAAATAATAGCGGGACGTCCCATCCTGTTACTACCAAAGATCAGATCATTCTTGAAGAACTTAATTTGCCAAGTCCTTTGAATCCACTTGCATATTTTTCCAGCCAGGCCACTGATAGCTTGGCATCCCATGAACAGGTGGGCTAGGTCTTCACTAGCTATTCTGATCCCCGAGCAACGAGAAGACACGATTCCTCTTTCTTGTATCTTTACGCCCGTCGGCAAAGCACCCCACATCACTTTCCACAAAAAAACCTTCATATACTGAGGCCACCTTGGCTTCCAGATCTTCTCCATGACTTCCTCCCACCGTTTTTCCGTCCAGTGCCTCTTCCATAACTTGTTGAGGGGGCTACACCAGTTCTCCTCGTGCATTAGTGCATGGTAAATGCCTTTAGAATGAGGTTTCCAGAAGAGGCTACTCTCAGACCATCTCCAAGCATCCCACTCAAAATTGGATTCACAAATTGGCATCACCACCTTATCAAGCTCCTTTAACACCCTGTAGACTAGTAAGATCTCAAAGCCATTTAGTTGATATTGAATTTCTACAGAGTCGGCAGTTTTCCAGCACTTATTGTTACCATCCCAGAATTGCTTCAATCGAACGAGCCCCTTATTATTCACATTCCTGGCTATTTCTACCCAATAGGGGCTTTGTGGCGGCCCCAATATTTTAGAGAGCCAAGGGGACCAATGCAAAATGGAGTTCTTGAAGTATCTGGTTTTTTCCCCCCATTCCAAAACCTCAGCTGCTTGTTTGCACTTCCTCACCAGTTCCCCTGAGAGTCCACCAGAACTAATATTAGACCACTTCGGGGCGAGAAGTTTGTCGTGCATCACAACCCCCTTCCACTTTCCCCCTTTCGATCCCAGATTAGCTGCATCAAGCATTTCCTTGGTCATGATAGCCCAAGCTTGGTCTTGTTTAACCAATGAGACCATAAATTTGGCACACATGGCCTCAGCATGGGATATAGGGTTAAGAATGTCGAGCCCTCCTTTGTCTACCGGCCGAGCAACTATCTCCCATCTAGCCCACTGCCATGGCCGGGAGGTTTTTGTGCTGTTCTTCCAAAGAAACCTTTTAACTGGTTTTAAGAATTCTTTCCAGTGACACTTGGCCATCTTGAGGACAGGGCTGAGGAAAGAAATATATGGGATAATATAAGAGTTTATCACTCTAATCCGGCTACAATTGCCAATTTCTTATCACAAGGCTCGCTTATGGCAAAAAAATGGTGTTTGCTCAATCCCAGACCGGTAATAAGATAAGCAATGACCGTGAAACTTTTTAGGGGCACATTATCTACTTGTGTAGAGTTTCATGGCCTTTGATTACCATCTCGTCAGTATGGAGCTACACAATCACCAATTTCTTACAATAGGGATCGCTTAAGAGTTTGTACAATCCTAAACTGGTGAGAGGATAAAGCGATGGCCATGATACTTTGCAAGGGTGGGGAGTAGGGTGCATTACCTACCCTTGAAAAGTTTCATGGCCATCGGTTACCGTATCATTGATCTAGGGATGCGCAAAACAGACTTTCTTGCGAGAGGGACCTAAATGAGCCTTGTGGCAAAAAAAAAAAGAGAATTTTGTGCGACCCTAGATTGACTAGATGGTAAGTGATGGTCATGAAACTTTGCAAGGGTGGGGAGTAGAATACATTACCTACCCCTGCAAAGTTTTATGGCCATAGGTTACTAAGCCTCTTAACTCATACCAAAATATACCTTGGATATCTTGGCATCCTCTCCACCAAAAACTAGCCTTCATTAAAGCAAAAATCGGATGATATATCATTAGAGAGAGCACTCCTAGAGGATACTCTCTTTTGAGAAACCTTTTCTTCTAAAGGCTCCTTGGCAGGGGTTATCCAAGAGTTTTCCTCCTTAAGGTATTTGGTTTGATCACTTACAAGGAATGACCTAGTCTTTTAACTAAAACCCCCGCTTCCATTAATCCTCTTCCAAGCATCTTGAAACTCCCTTTCACACGGTAAACCCGGAGAATGAACCCTACCCTAACAATTTCCAAACCTCTACATCTCTCTTGTAACATCTCCACTAACCTTTCACATCTCGATAAACTCATCTTATGTTGGACCAATGGACCAAACTTAGCCGCTCTTCTAACCCATACATAATATGCTAAAGCAGTTTTGTTCTTTAAATTACCTCACACTAACTCTTACCTCCTATTTTTGCAGGATGATTCTCAAATCTCTCTCCTCATCCCTTGCAATTTCTCTGGAGAGACACCCCCCCCCCCCCCCCCCCCCAAAAAAAAAAAAAAAAAAAACCCTTCTTATAATTGAACCTTCTCTTTTTTGGAAGTAGCTTCAAACTTTTGTTTCCTCAAAGAAGTATACCTTATAGCACCCTATACTTTGAGTCAACACCTCCTTGCTCCTTAAAATTCTCTCTCTCTCTCTCTCTCTCTCTCTCTCTCTCTCTCTCTCCTCCTTCCTTGACCCCCACCTTACTTGTTTTTCCTCCTCTTTTGCAAAACTACACCCCTGCCATATTTTCCTTGATTAATGAAACTCCCCTCCGTGGCCCCCCCCCCCCCCCCCCCCCCCCCCCCTTTTTTTTCTCACTCGAGAAAGAAGTCTCCTTGATAGTCTCTTTGTCTTCCAAAAACTACCCCTTGCAAGAATTTTCCCTTGCTTTATTTTTTACCCCTTGAAAATACGCCCTTCGAAGTTACTACACACTACACACCCTAGGCTTTTCCTTAGTGTTTTTGGTAAATATCCTTCTATATCTTTTCTTGGTACTCCCCTTCTTGGTACACTCCTCTTTATTACACTTTCTCCCCCCCCCCGCCCCCCCCAACACACACCATCCTATATAAGAACACCCCAGAGTATAGGGGACGAGGGAGCTTTTAAGGTAAAATGGACGGGCTGAAAAATTTATTGAAAAATCTCTCTCTATGAGCATTGTGCTGGTTTCTCCAATCTTATGCAAAAAGCTTCCTCCGCCAAACGATGAACTACGTCTTATTTTGTAGTCTGTTACCTAACATTGTACCGCCATCTTAATAGACAAGAAGATGGGGGGACAATTGGTTGGTTGAAGGTTATATTTGCATTTTGAACCATGTGCTTGCAGATATAGTAAATGTGAAGACAATTGCATTAGTCCAACTTTAAAAACAACTTAACTAAAATATGAGGTTCAAGGTGCTGGACATAACTTATCTGACGCAACGCACGTTGGATAGGGGGAATGGGGAGCACCCCAGCATGCTAACACGGCTGCCTCCTATAGCCCAAGGCACACACAGCACCCCAATCCACTTGGCGAGCACCTTCTACTTGCACTTCTCACCAAACTGCACACGCACACACACACACACACACACACACACACACACACACACACACACACACACACACACGTGCTCACACAGATGCACATGAACTCACACGGCCATCACACAATCCACACCCACATAATGACGCCAATCGCCGTCTACCGTAGACCACACACACACTCTCTCTCCCTCTTTGCAGACGCTATGTCTGGGGGCACACGGCCACACACAACCGCACACACTCTCAATAGAGCAGAGAAGAAAGGGGGGAAGGGGAAAGCACGACACAATTGCTCATATGGGGGGGACTCCTTCTTCATTCGCATAAAAGCGCTTATACAAAACCACCACTTTGGGCATATAAGGCCATCATCCAGCTTGGCGTCTGGCAGCACACCCTTGGCCAAAAAAACCATCATGTGCATACATTTCCCGATCCACCTAACCACACTGGCACTTCACAATTGCATTATCACCTAGGCCTGCATCTACTCGACCACATAGCCCCGCTTGTGCCCATTTCTATCGTCGACAGCATTTGTATGTACCATCATTGCCCACCCCCTCGTTGAGCATTTATGCTCAACCAAAAGCATACCCATTGTACACCAAAACGGCATAACCACACCAACACTGAGAAAACCTCAAACCTCAAACCTTAAAGCACACCACAACCTGTATGTACAATATATACATAGCTTCTACTGCTGCTGGCCTTCCTTTAGGCAGGTTGCCTAACCCCTTGCTTTTCCTACTATCATCCACCAGGATCAAACACCTGGCACTGGCCATCACCATCCACAAGCAGCAGCTCCTCGTAGAACTGCTCCCAGAAACCAACCCAATAGTGCATATAGAATGCACCCAACATCTCTTCACTGTTCCATGCATCCACTGGCATCCAAGAATCCAAAAGAGCACCACCGTGCTCACCGCTTTGCCCAACGGCCACACCAACAGACATACCAGCACCGATGGACAAACCAACATCGACGGACAAACCTGAACCTCCCACCCAACCATGTAAAGTGGAGGACTCCTCCACGGACTCCTGTAACTGGTGATATACCCACTCTAATGCTGCACTCATCAGCATGGCTTTCACGACCCAATGGCACATCTCCCTTGATGGCTTCACAACACCCATAGCCTGATGTTCTTCTTCACCCATGGCCAAAAGCACCTGTTTATCACCCAAATGCCCCCTTACCTGTACTAGCTTCTCGCTGCATTCCAAATCCACGACACTCTCAAGCACTGGCTCCTTGAGCATATCCCTGCAAACAGAGTCACATGGCTCCACCAATGCCTCTTGCATACCATTCTTTGCAACCTGTTCTCTTTCCACAACCATGGCAACTTCCTCTTTGGTCAAGCTCCGTACCTGCCTCACTATCAAAGCACACTGCACGACCACTTTAACCAACATCACCATAAGCATGGTGCCGCACAAAACCTTTGCATGCATATCCTCAGCCCCAAGCTTGGGCACTTCCACCTGCTCTTCAGCCACATTGGAAACCATCACATCTTTATATACCAAACCAGGCAGCTCTACCTGTACCATCTCAGGCTCACTAGAGTCCGTCTCTTTTCCATAGGACGTGGACCCGTCCTCTTCACCTGTATCCCACAAACTCGAGCTCAAACTCCCATCACCATCACTGCCATAGGCTGACTCAGCACCTGTATTCACATCCTTTAGCAGCTCCAAAAAAGCTTGGCTACTGCCAACTTGGCTCTGCACACTCTCATATTCCAAATCCAAGCTCTTGGTACCTACAACCTGGCCATAACCTGCCATCTTCTCGAGCAAAGAATCCACAAGAATAGGCTCTACTGCCTCTTCAAGCTTCACTTGGCACTTGGCATCTACCATCTTCGCTGCACATAGACTCTCTTGAACACATGGCTTGCCCTCGTTGGCAAGCACATTCCCCGTTGGCACTAGCATCCTGCAAACAGTCACCTCCGAACAAGCAAAACTCATTATTGGACTTACCTCAATAGGCTGCATACTTCGCATCATTGGCACCATCCTCGGCGGGCCCAAAGAACACCCTGCCCTGCTACAATAGGCACATACTCTGCCGGCTTAAGCAAGCCGAGCTCCATCTTTCTTTTCATTTTCTTGCTCTTGACCTTGGCCACTTGGACTGCTTCACCATAACTTTGCGGCTCTTCATCATCAACCTTTTCACAAACCACAGGATGCAGACACGCAAGAAACTTTTCCATCTTGAAGCAATCACCATTAACCACATGCGTAACAACCACCAACTGCATCCAGTAAGATTCAAAACCGGCCACAAAAACCTCAAAATTGGAGCTTATATCTTGCCGCAGGCCTTTAATCTGCTCTTCCACTTCATTCACCGACACGACCTTGCAAAACTGCAGCAGAAACCGCTCTTTAAAACTTGTCCAAATCTGTTTGTCTGCTGCTTGCAGACCATCAAACCAAGCCTTCGCTTTTCCTCGCAGCACCAAGGGCACTGTACGTACCTTGTCATCATCACCTGTCATCTGCAATGATAGCAGGAACAACTCAAAATCCGCCAGCCAGTCGTCCGCATCCTCACTTCCACTGAAGATCGGGCCACTTCTTTGCCACATCCTTGCTTCCAATCACATCACCGAGGAGCTATCAGTGCGCTCCTCAGTGGGGGCACCAGAAGATGGATAGGGGGAATGGGGAGCACGCCCAGCACGCTAACACGGCTGCCTCCTATAGCCCAAGGCACACACAACACCCCAATCCACTTGACGAGCACCTTCTACTTGCACTTCTCACCAAACCGCACACACACACACACACGTGCTCACACAGACGCACATGAACTCACACGGCCATCACACAATCCACACCCACATAATGACGCCAATCGCCGTCTACCGTAGACCACACACACACTCTCTCCCTCTCTGCAGACGCTATGTCGGGGGGCACACAGCCACACACAACCGCACACACTCTCAATAGAGCAGAGAAGAAAGGGGGGAAGGGGAAAGCACAACACAATTGCTCATATGGGGGGGGACTCCTTCTTCATTCGCATAAAAGCGCTTATACCAAACCACCACTTTGGGCATATAAGGCCATCATCCAGCTTGGCGTCTGGCAGCACACCCTTGGCCAAAAAAACCATCATGTGCATACATTTTCCGATCCACCTAACCACAGTGGCACTTTACAGCTGCATTATCACCTGGGCCTGCATCTACTCGACCACATAGCCTCGCTTGTGCCCATTTCTATCGTCGATAGCATTTGTATGTACCAACGTTGCGTGGGGGGAGTTGAGAGAGATAGATAGAGAGAAAGAGAGAGATGTACTTGAAAATTCAAGAGAGAAAATAACACCACAATCAACATGTTACAGTAGGTGCGATTGTCAGGAAGATCTTTCATACTTCATCTGCAAATGTTTTTTTAACAATCTCTCAACTATCAATTCTCGACAATGCAATAATGATGGACAAAGGGAGAGATAGTTAGAGAGAGACTAGACGAGAGGATGAATCTTGACTGTAGAGCTACAAATTTCTGATTGGAAGAACAACTACAAACCAAGTAGAAACATAGTGATTGCAAAGCCCACTGAAGCATGCTACAAGAACACGAATATTTATTTACAAAAGACTACAAGAAGAAATTGTTCATAGTGACTACATAGATTATTAATACAATATGGGAGTCAAAATTTGACATGGTTATTTGAGTTGAGTGCTGGGAGGATCTAATTCCACAATTTTTGGATGTGGCTCAATCAGTGATGCTTCCTATAATCTTGATCCACCTCCTCAGCAAGCTTTCTATCTCTCTCTTGAATCTTTCTTAGCCGTTGCGCTTGCATTTCAAGAACTGGATGCAGTTTGCTAGAGAACTCCTTGTTCCTCTCATATATTGTCATCATTCCACCCATCTGGTTCCCTAGAAAAGACATTTATCCACATTCACCTCCGTATTCTACGACAACATCATTCTCATTTGTATATTGGGCAAGCAGCTACCAAAGAAACCAATGTCCACGTTCCATACCTCCTGGACGATAAACAATAGTCAAAGATAGTAGAGAAACTTTACTATGATATAGGGATGCCAAAGTGTACCTCGCATAGGTGTCCCATCAGTCTCCTTTGTCCAATCACTCTCTTCCAGACCATCGAACCAAGCATCGTCCGATGGTTTGTCAACTGCCTCTGAAGTCCAAGAGTGCTCTTTTCTCATTGCGGACACCAAAAATGTGCACACAGTTCTATTATCTTTCTTGCATATTGGTGTCTTGCAGATAACCACATTCACGTGGTCTTCACGCCATCCAGCTGCAGTGGCAATATCATGCACCATTCCATAGTTATTTGATAGATAGACAACTATGAACACCCCTCTGTCATCTGATGCAGATAGTGCTAGATGGGCAAGCTGTTTGAACTTGCATACCTCCATGCTGCTCCATTCAGGCACTTCAGTATTTGACAACCCATACACAGATGTATTGCAAGGCAAAAAAACACTGGAAGTATTCATTGCTGAATCCATGATTGATCCATCTTGTAATGAACGACGGGATTTTTCCACAATGTGTGGCCTAACAGAGCACAGCAAGGCCATCTTAAAGTCATCCTCTGTCTTATCCGAGCCGAAATGAACAATTTGGATATGGTCGCCATCGCTTCCTGTAGACATCTCAATCAACAAAAGATCAATCTTGAAATGCATTGCAACTCTCAAATCAAGAGTGTCACTTACCAATCGACGTGAAATAACCATTGGCAGGTCTGAGACATGCAATATCTCTGTTTCTAAACTCGTTGCAAAATCCATCAAAGGAGCAAAATCCACCATGTCCTTTGCTGACATTCCACTCCTCTTACCTGATCACCAAGAAAAGCACAATTTTTAAAGTGCATGAAAGTATGTTCACCATTTAGATGTTAGTAAGAATTCTTATGTTTCTCTATTGCACGAGCTGTCCCTTGCAAACCCAAATCCTCCCCGGATTGCTCCATCTACAAAGATTTATGGAATACCTAATTCAATAGTAAATCTAACGGTGTGGATAGGTACTATCCAATTATGAAGGCATCAACTTTCATACCTGAGATGTTGTATCATACTCCTCCATATGAGGTCTTTGGACACTTGACTGTGCTATCACAGATATTTGTATGTCTCCATGTGCTCTTTCCTCTCTATCTTTCACAACATCGTTGTGTGCCTTCTCCTCGTTCGGAGGGAAGTATCCCTCATCATACTCCAAAAACCATGGCAAATCCTCGTAGACTATGCTTCTAAAGTTGCGTGCAATCTGCATTGGGTTAAAAATATGCTCTGATTTTTTGATTTCGAGCATTGCTTGCAAACTCTTGATGCCTTTCAAGTTAAACTTGTGAACCCGCAACCACCTAATATGAGCAAGAATATAGCTAGCATCATATTATAGTTCACAGCATGTAAGGTTTAGGGCTATTGCGCATACCTGCAAAGACATCTTTTTCTGGCATCCACCAATGCCTTGCTCACCGCGGATTGTGTTCCCTTTTTCATCACACCTACCTCATAAGCGAAGGTCTCGCTCTTATGTATCATCTTAGAATATTCAATGAATGACTCCAAGTCCAAACCAGGCATTAATTGTAAATTCATATTGCGGGTACAAGTGTATACATTTTTTGCCTCTCTAACAATGGAATACCAAAATACTTCGATCCTCAACCACTCTCAAAAAACAATAGACTCTCTTGTGACGATGAAAACAATGGATATGTCAAAATGACTAAATCTACCTATGTAACTTGCCAATCCAACAACAAGGCAATCAAATATACTCACCAATCTGAGGAAGGTCTAGAGTTTTCACATCTCTCAGATCATCGGATGCCATCGCACGCAAGATGAAGGTTTTTTTTAATGACAAAAGAGCTGCACACGCCAACCCATATAATCTTTCCTTTGCTATCCACTTTGGTTGACTAGCCCACTCGATTGCGCGCAATGTCCTACACAAGAGTCCAAAGGATTCAATGGCAACCTGCGGTAGGAGTTGTACTTGTTATGACTCAAAATGATAGACAAGACCAACCCACCTCCACCATTCATCTCCTAAAGTAGGGTCGACTATTGCCAAGCATATCTTGTCAGTTTTTTAGACTGCACGTCTGCTTCAAAGAATACTTTTTTTGTATCGGGCTTGAAACTCGATTGGCAGCATGCTATTTTTTTTTTCCCACAATTTTTTTCAAGACAAGTGTATATTTTTGCTGCAGACATGATGTTGAAAGGACGCCCTTTAAACAATGTTTCCATTAAGATTCCTCAAAGATTTTGTAAAGATTCCACATGAAGATGGTGGTGAAGTAATGAAGATGAAGATGGATGCTGCAACATGAAGATACGAATTCATGGACGTCATCGAATATCCCGTTATTATTATTTTGAGCCATTACGACCACTTTTGTAATGTTTACGGGAACCTCATATTTTAAATCGGCACTTGTATTTTGGCCGCAGATGCTTGTATAATGAGTAAAGCCAACTCAGTTTCTTGTAATTAAGCTCTGTAGAAGCCTAGGGACAATTCAGGTCATTTGGCCGGACATTAGGTTTGAAGGCTTTGTATATAAGCTGAAACCTAAGGCTTTTGTAAGGGACACATTATGGTATCTCAATTAATATACAGTCGTGGGTTCTGCAGCATAGGGTAGTGAGATTCACGCACACACACCGTCGTGCACACTAATCACATTGCAGATTTGAGAGTAGAAGCGTGTTAGCATCGAGGAGCTCTTCGTGTCAATGCCTGGTACGAGCTATATTTGGTCGTAAGTACCTCAAACGACATCCGTTTTGAATGATCAAGTAGTCGTTAGAATCAGGGCGAGAAGCTCTTCGTGTTGATGTCTTTGTAGATAAGTTACGGACACTTTGGAAATTATTGTTTTGAGCCTATCGCGACAGTGATTAGAGGTCTTACAGTTATGGTTTTCAGGGTTTAGGTGTTTGGCCATATAGGATATGTCCTTGTGAGTCTTGCCCTCCGATTTCGAGTCATTCCGATATGATTTGAGACTGTTTCGAGCTTGTAGTGTTTCGTAGGATGCGTTGTCTATTTCTTTGCTTTATGGTAGTGTTGTGGTAGGATTAGTGACTGTAGAGTGTTGTTAGTGTCTAGCTCAGGGTTGACAACCCAGAGATTGCCTCCATGCCCTAGTTGGGTCAGCTACGTCCTCGGATTGACAGTTTGTTGGTCTGTGTTCTCGCTGTGCTCGATCGTCCGTCGCGGTGTACCCGCTAACATTGGCCCTGCTGCCGGGGACCGAAGCGCCTAAACTAGCGTAGACCGCATCACTCGTGTTTGACAGTATAGCGTTTCTCTAGAGTTTTCTAGAGTGTTGTCACCATTTGCCTTCTTAGTGGGAAGTCAGAGAGCGGATCTCTTGACTGAGGGATAGCCAGGGAGCCTGCGTCTCGCCGAGGTGGTCCACCATGCGGTTGAGGTATGGTTATATTAATTTGTTGTGTGTTTAGATTAGGTTTTATGGTTTGTGTGTTTGATTGTGACTTATGGTTGTGAAGAACTTGAAAGAGAAAAAACGCAAAGAAAAACACAAAAGGTAAGCAAGAGGCTGTTTGCTTGCCAGAAAGCAAAAACAACCATCCAAAGTAGGACTTTAGGTAGTGTAGGACATCTCATGTTGATCTAGAGCAATTTTGACATGAAAATGTGCTTGAAAACACAAAAGGCAGAATTGTGTTGATTATGGTAAAAGAAGGCGAGAAGAGGATTACAAGCAAAAGTCGAGGTTTGGTCGAATCGAGGTCGAAGTAAGTAAACTTGTCGAGGTCGAAGCGAGTAAGCTTGAGAAGACGAGCGTGGTCTTGAACCAAAGCAAGAGAAGGCATGCACGGTAAACAAAGCAAGGTAAGAAGCAAGAGGAAAGCACGAGGCAGATAAAGCGACATAAGGCTCATAGGCCTGCCTTTAGGTTCCGTTTTGAAAATGGTCGTTTGAAAGCCGATTTGAGTGCTTGTTTTTGCATTGGAGACCTTAAGGAAGGGGGAAAACACAAATTTGGTCCAATCCAAATCCAAAAAAAAAAAAACTCTAAAAAACCCAAAAAACAAAAATCTGAAACCAAATCAGTAATTTTCAAAAAAGTTTGACCTCAAGACCTTGTTTTGCATATGCTCTAGAGCTTGTATGTGAAATTTCAAAGCATTTGCATCAGTGCTTGTGCATCTAAGTGGGAATTTTCTTTTTCTGAGTGTAAGGAAGTGAACTATGAAATGCTTGAATCCAAAGGAAAAGAATTCCAAATTGAATGAAACTTTGGGGATAGGCTTTTAAGGGCATTGGGAACCATACTGTCAAAAAAAAAAAGAAAAAAAGAAAAAAAATCACTTCCCAGTGGCTCTCTGCCGAGCCTATCGCGATAGACTGGGGCTTTGGAGATAGACTCACAATCATGCAAAATCCCTCATACCACAGGTAAAACACATCAATACAAGGCTGCTCCCAAAAATTGAGTGTACTTGGACACCTGCTTGACCACTAAACCTCAAGTCTGGTGTTTTGAGTCAGACTTCAGAGACAAATTGGGTAAAGGGACTTGACCAAATTTCCAAACCTTGTGAAACTTGGTATACATGATCTATAGAGGGTAGGGAACACATCTGTGAAGAGAAAATTTGAAAAAAGTGTCATTTTAGCATAGCTGCTGAGCGTATCGCGATAGGCAAAGAACCTAGTGATAGAAACTGAATTTTTCAAAACCCTCTGGAGCATAGCTTGTTTAGCCTCTCAGGAGGTTACACACAAAATTTGGTGGATTTTGGACATTGGGAAGTCATCCTAAGTCTATTTTCTAGTGATCAGATAGACTTAGAATTCTAGAGTTGGAGTTAGAGACCTAAGAAAAAGTCCAAAACAAGTGGAAATTGGTGAGCAAGGTGTACAAAGCATAGGGAACACAGTGGTAAAGAGAAATCTAGAAAATTTTCAAAATTGAAGAATCTGCTGAGCCTATCGCGATAGACTGGGGCTTTTTCACAAAAATTGAAATTTTTGAAAACTGACCTTAGGAGTTGTTCTACATGTTGTTGTGAGCCTATGGTTAAAATTTGAGTAAATTTGGAGTATTGTAAGTGCATCGAAGAGGATTACTTCATAAGATCAGAAAAGAGACTGTTGTTTGATGCAAGTTATAAAGGAAAAGTATTCCAAATTGGTTGAAACTTGGTGACTAGTATCTCAAGAGAAGGGGGAACTCAAATCTGTAAAAACAGTTGAACAACTGTATCCCAGTAACACTCTGGTGAGCCTATCGTGATAGGCTCAGGAATTCACTGTAGAAAAATCAAAATTCAAATCTGACTTCATATTTGGGTTCAGAAGGCCCATTATACCCTGTACACAAAGTTTGAGTGCATTTGGACATCTGCAAGGGGTACTTGGTGAGCCTATCGCGGTAGACAAGTCAGGAAAAATTTTGAGATTTTTTTTTGAAACCAAGTATACCACTGGGTTTATCATTGCCTAAGGAGTGCACACACCAATTTTGGGCTCAAACTGACGACTTGCAAAAACATCAGATAGAGCAACTTTTCAAATTACATCTCACTGTTTTGGTCATAACTTTCACATACGGACTCCGATTCCAAAAGTTTTTATATCAAAACGTAGCTTGAGAGTAGCACTACAGATCTTAGAGTAAACTGAGCAAAATGTGCCTATGGCAACCATTTTGGTTAGTTTTGAAAACACTCTGTTTGAGGCCTCAAAATGCATATGGAAGTTAATTAGGGGTGTCTAAAACCGACAATTTGAGAGAATTGTGAGAAAACGCTCACGGTTTTGGACATAGTTTTGGATTTTCCCTAACCAAAACACTTGAACACACTGAGAGAGGTATTACTACAGTAAGCTAGAGCTGTTAAGCCTAGAAGTCATGTCTACATCAGACTCAGACTCAACTTATACAAGCACATGGATTGCAGGGGTAGATGAGCACCCGCCCAGAATAGATCTTCCAAACCTACAGTACATAAAGACCAATTTTGTGGAGAGAGTTTTGACGTATAACCATGAAAGTGAAGGACTATATAGGTATATTAATGGAAATCAATTCAACCTTTACAGTTGCTTAGAGCCTTACCCAGATGAGCTGATAGAAATACAAGCTCTTATATGTCTATACATACGAGGTCGACCAACAATGGACATCTTTATTTGTTGACAAGTATGGACGAGAATATAGAGCTGTAGAAAGCACAAATCCATGAACCAAATTAGAGACGAGTGGATATTTGGTCAATGAAGGACCTCAGATACATCCACCAAACACAAGAACCTCTAAGAGAATTCCAAAGAGGGGACCACCACCTGGAATTCCTCCTAGAGCAATAACGAGAGATGAAACGATACCGGAGAGGAGTATGGTTCCATAATTTGCACCCCAAAGTATAAGACCATCTCAACTAAGAAAATGGGTAAATAGAAAGTACAATGGCATAGGAGACCCATACGCCCATGTCTCGGCTTTCAAGCAAGTCCTACGAGCAGAACGAGTAGAGGACTTCCACACGCAGTATGAGGGTTTTGGACTTACATTGGAGGACAATGCACAAGCATGGTTTGAACTATTTAACCGGAGAGAGTTCACAACCATTGAGCAAATGTTGGATGAATTTGTTCAAGAATTCACCAAGAGGGGCATAAAACATAACACCCTTCCTAAGATTCAAGAATTTAAACAAGGCAAAACAGAAACATTGCGACATGCAATACTGCGTTTCAAGCAATATGTTGCTAGATGTCCTACCCAAGAGTTACCCATGCCAGAATGTTAGATCCTATGCTTCATCAGAGGGCTTAGGAATGAAAATCTCCAATAGGACCTATACATGAAAAGATACCAAACCTTAGAAGAGGTGACCAAAGCGGCAGTTGACCTAGTTGACAATTGCGAATTCTATGAAGATGGTCAGAAGAAGATGAATGATGCGAGTGAGAAAAAGAAAACCGCTGATCGTGAGGATCAAAGTGGGAATCTAGGACAAAACCAAGTAAATGTTGAGGAGCAAATCATAGAGAATGTGATGCAACGCATCAACCACTCTGACAGACTACCAGCCTATAGAGTTTCTCAACAATGAAGGTGCATGACATGTGGAGGGGACCATCCGACGCAACATTGTCCTTACTATAGACCTAAGACTCCACCAGGGTTTGAGCATGTTATGTCTCAACCGCCTAGATATCATCCTGTAGCGGAACAAGTGTTTTTAAGGACCCATAGCTGCTAGAAATGCATATGTGAGTCATGAGCTTCAAATAGAAAGATATGTGGTAGATCAAAGGCCACTTCAAGGTCAATATCAAGTATTGCCACAACAACCAAGACATCCATGTGACAGATGTGATAGTAGTGATCACTTGATTAAGGATTGTCCACACCATGATATCATGATAAATGTATATTGTAATGAGTGTGCAGTCACACATATGATTTTGGATTGTCCTAAGAATCCAAGAAAGAAAGGTAAAATGCGACCACATGTTACCTTTCCTTCTACCAACAAATCAGAGAAAGAACGAGCCGCAACAAAAGGAGAGACGACAATAACAACAGAGCAAGAAACAATTGCAAAAGAGCATGTGCTTAAACAACAAGAAGATGAAAGTGAGCAAGTTGCTCCAGTAAACGTTGTCACAAGAGCACAAGCAAAAGCGCAAGAGTAGAAGCCTACAGATGGAGAGACTAGTAAGAGTTCCAAAAGCCGTAGAAACTCTAGACGAGCAAGAAGGACTAGAATGAAAGCGAGACTAGAAAGGGAGAAAGGAGAAGAAAAGGCTCTTATGGCTGAGTTGGAAACAACTCAAGAGCAACATACACAGCAAAGGGAAGTTGAAACCCTTAAACTAGCTGAAGCACCCAAGAGTGCTAGTTCAGGAGGATCTGTCCTAGTGGACAAAGTGAATGAGCCTTTAGATGTGATTTCACAGGCTTATGAGGCTAGATTGAAAAATAGACATACCTTAGAACAAAGATGGATGACTTATCCTTATCTTGAACTATAGAAGCAGAGGCTAGAAGTGTGTAAGCAGCTCATTGAAACTGCTCAAGCATTGCTAGAACCACCTCCACCAGAATTGAAGGATAGGATAGTCACCCCAGTGCACAAAGATGAGAGCATTAAAGTAGACGGATTGCCTAGAGAAGAGGTGGATCATAGGAAAGAACCATTGCCAAGGTCGGAAGGCTCGAGGGTAGTCCAAAATACAACAGATGAATCAATGAGGGATTTCCCACCCTATGTTCCTATAGTTGAGGAGCAATGGCCAGAGGAGTTATGGAAGGCTGTACGAGATGCCCAAAAAAGAGAAGAGGATGCTGGACCAGCACCATTTCCTGAAATCACATTAGATAGACCACAAATGGGTGTTGATGCGAGGTCATATCATGGTGACGTAGGATCGATAGCCTCTGAAGACAGTAGACCTGCATCATTAAGAACTTTGCCACAGTACATGGGAGATTTTGAGGCAAAGTCTGAGATTGTGAGAGTTCCATCACAAAGGCTAGGGGGGACAAAAGGATTGGACACAAAAATTTTGATTGACTTGCTATCCACGCCAGTGAAGTGCACACTTACGTTGGCAGAACTTTTGAAAATCAGGCCAAGTATGTGGACGGATATAGGAAAATTCTTGGAAAAAATTGGGATCAAAAGCCCGTTAAGGTTCCTGGAAAAAGAGCTAGATGAGATCGAGAAGCCTAGATCAAATGTAAGACCGGTACCTCTGAACAAAGTAGGAGAGTACTGTGAAGGAGAAGATGGTAATGCCACTTTGCTTGTCGAGTACAATGGGATTGAAACGAAAGCTATACTTGACAGCAGAGTAGGAATTGCCATAGCAACAAAACGAATATGGGAGCAATGGGGTAGGCCCGCTTTAGAACAACTAGAATAAAATTACAAATAGCTGATGGGCATGTGGAAAGACCCATGGGATTGCTAGAAGCGATAGTGGTGTCTTCTTGTGGTATAGAGTATGCACATACTTTTGCCATAGTTGACTTTGGCAAGAAAAATAACTATGAAATCATCCTTGGAAGACCATTCATGAGGCAACTCAAGATGGTACAAGATTGGGGTTATGATTATCTATACTTGAGACATGCTGAAACCACAACACGTGTAAATATGAGAAATCATAGTTACCGAGATGTAACTAGAACGCCCGTGGAAGATTTTGATTCTGCAACCCAAAGTGGATCAACAGACCATATGTGGATGGGAAAAAAGAAAGAAATCTGGATGTACGGAGCATCGGAGTGTAGTGACTTTGGGAGAAATGAGAATGCCTTAGAGAGGGTCTTAGAATATGATGCTTACATAAGAGAACCTTTTCCAGAAGAGGCGTTAGAACCGCTAGAGTGGACTCAGATACTGGCTACTTTGGATGTCTATGTTAACGAGACCACACCAACAAAATTTTGCGATGAGAATGGGTATGACATAGTCCCCTACTACATGCTAAGGGTTATGTGTGAGACATATGAAGAATTTGAGTATGATGAACTCAAAGTCAAGACAAATGACTCTATGGGTGATCCTGCTTGTGATTCATATAATGAAGGGTCAGATAGGCAAGAAGTGAATACCTCAATGATGTCTACAATATCATTGGGTGGTATTGTTACACTTGCTACAACGGAGGGAGGTATGAGAGCTATCCAAAGTGCTAGATGCAAATCACCACCACATGATGCATCTCTCACCACTGGAACCTCAGACGCAAGGAGCCCAAAAAAGGAAGATAATCAGCTAGGAGAAGACAAAGATGGATTAGATAAGATGCAACAAAGTCAAAGAGGTGCATCTATCTCATTCATGAAAGTCAAAGTAGAAGGGATACGACTGACGTTAGTGGGTTTCCACAAGGAACTACCATGCTATGTGGACGCTGAAGAGAATGTCTATCGCAAGACCAAGCAAGACACAAATGAAACCCCGATAATTCAGGTAGTGCAAATAGAGACATGGACAGGCACACCACATCCACATCCACATCCTAGTTTGGTTCAAGACTGTTGGGGATTAGACTACATGCAACTAAAGCAAAATATTGAAACAAAAATAGAGTGGTTGTCCCGAGAGGACCTCTCAGAAGTTGCCTATTATCCAAGGGAAGTTAAATTGGTCCAAAAAAACCAAGGAAAGCGAGAAATTAATGGTTTATACAAAGATAGAGCTGATCGTTGGTACAGAGCGATAACAAATCATGACAACCTTGAAGAAAATGATACATACTTTGATGCCATTGAAGATGGATCAACATTAGGCATAAACTACAAGTCTCTAGCTAGTAATGTTTATCGCCTAGTCATGAGTTTAGCTCTTGTACACAGAGAATATTTTTGCCAAATCATTTTCTCACTTTGTGACCTGGAAATACCATTGAGTGATGAGATTCTTACTGATGAAGAAGAGGAGGCCCAACTTAGGAACGAAGGGCAATTACTTTTATTTTGGGACGGTGAAACCAGATGGAAGGACCCAATTTACTCAGATTACTTTTCGCAAAGATGGATCACACAATACGATGGAAACCCTACACCAAAGAGCCTATGGGTCGAGCGTCGAATGAATTGTTGCATGATAAGGGATAAATTCTATTACCCAGATTTTATCTCTCAAGAATACTCAGCCAATGAAGTATCTTACATACTACCGCCAAGACCAAATGCAGAGGAGATGAACCAGACAACTGGAATAGCTACGAGTCAAGAAGTAAGTGTGTCTAACCCTACTTCACATACCAATGATCACTCTCAAGAGATTGGAGTACAACCCAGTATGGAAATAAAGCCATCACTCACGCATGATCAGTCAAAGCACGTGCATGAGCACACATCCCCACCGCAAGATGACACGACACAAAGTGAACCACTACAAAACACTACACAAGAAAAGTTCAAAACAGGGTTATCAGCTATGGGGATAGCACAAAACGAGATACCTAGCCCGAATACTGTTCATATAGAAATAGGTGCTCTTTGCGATCAGTGTGCGATAACACACTTGATTACAAACTGTCCAACTCGAATGCATAGTACAAAGGAGGAGCCGCAAGTCAACGAAGCAAAGTTGCAGAAAGAAGGGCTAAGATCCAAAGAAGATGCTTCAGGTCCAACGCCTACAAACGAGCAATATGAAGACTTGGAATCAATCAAAGAAGAGGTGCAACAAGTGACAGGAAGTTCAGACACTATTGATGACATTTCAACAGCTGAAGTCGAGGAATAAGAGCCTATGACTCTACAGGAACCAAATGCTGATTTTGTCTCTCCGAAAGACATATCAGAGGAAATGGTGGTCAAGCAGGAGGTAGAACACACAGATGAACTCACAAATGTGAACAATGAAGAAGAAGACAACAAGGACTCCAGGCCAAAGATTGCTCAAGTCACTCAAGAGAACACAGGCAATCTAGTACCAAAGAAGATCAACTTTTTGCTAAGTGCACAAGACGGAGTCAAGATGAATTTTATGGCAGAAATTGATACAAATTCCATGACTAATGTCATGTCATATGACATGTGGTTACTTCTAGGTAAGCTAAAGCTTTATGATATTCAGATAAAGGTAAATCTCTCACCTGAAGTAGAGGTTATAAGTATGGGGATTGCAGAAGCTACTCTCCAACTACACTCACAGAATATCAAAGAAAAATTCTTGGTGGTAGATTCTCGACAAATGGGAACACAATTGATTTTGTCCAAGCCATGGGCACAAGTCTTTGAAAACGAGCCTGAATCTTCAACAATGGTCATTACGACAAGCTACCAAGTGGCAACAGAGGTCAAGCCTACAACAATTCAAATATTCTTGGCTATTGAAAAAGGCAAAGCTAAAGTAAGCCCATAGTCTCTAGACCAGCCAATGCAAGTGCAAGACAAAGCATCTACATCAAAAGCCAAACCATCAACAAAACAATGGAAACCCAAGCATAAAGTCTATCAACCAAAGTTTCCATCGCCCGAAAGTCTCCAAAGGAAGTCAAAACAGGTCAACCAAGTGCTAGTATCCAAGGTACATATTAAAGTTAATGATCCAATTTGGATACAATCACAAGAACAATTTGGAAGCAAACAAAATGGTTCGGGGTTGGGCTAGCGGACGATCTATCATCACAAAGTGAGTCGAGTTCGATCCTACTAGCAGGGAGATCTAGCTCCACCTCGCAGGGGAAGCGTACTTGAGCTATCTAGCGATCCTAAGACCCACCTTCCAAGAGGAGAGAAGCCTCGAATGCCTTTTTTCCCATGTTTCAGAGGCATGTACTCTTGAGAATTCCCCGATCTAGGGGCAATGAGCATTACTAATATCGAGTAAGCACTATGGGGACAGAGAGTTCCCGACCAATCGGGACCACCCATCTCGTAGGCATTGGCAACCTGAGCCAAGCCCCCACTTTCCACCCCCACACTCACACTTCCTTGTGTGACCTAATTACTACCACAAAGGTTGTTCAACATACACATTCCTTGTTTTAATTCCGAAGCACATTGTTCATTAAGACAGCCCTTCAACCAGTATTGCAAGCGGCACCAAGACAGTATTCTAGTAAAAATTCTACTCTAACTTATTCATTAAAATTCCAATTTTCTGGAGGTACAACATCCCCCCTCCAGCGAGAGTTTACTCCTCCCGTTGTCGCCTAGCTTCCCATACAACTAGGTATGTCCACCGCATAGAAAGCACGACATGGACATTCCCACCGCTTAACCAGCAGACGTGGGTTCCCACCGCTTAACCAGCAGTCGTGGGTATCCACCGCTTAACCAACAGTTGTGGATTCAAGAGCCCTTAACCAGGAACACTGCCCCTTGTGATCAGTAGGGGGGTCAGGACTGATTCAACATTGGAAATAAAATGAACATGTTGAACTAAATTTTCCCTAGCAGACATTCTTTCCTAATTGCAACCAGCATACCCATCAATCATTTCCTTCCTACTTTAGAACTTAATGTACAATGAATTCAATGCCGAGATTTCCGTCGGATTTCTCCAACATGTTTGGGGATATTTTCATTCCTAACTAAATGTGTGCAATGTTAAATTAAACAACTTGAATGAAATTATGATCTACCTCTTCCATTTCTTCGTTGATGGCCCGTGAGATGGCCGGTGCTTGTTCGACCATGGGAGCTTTTCCTTTTCCATTTGTATTGCTCGTTCCCGCCTCGTGGTCGTGGGCTCCACCAAAGCGAGTCCTCTTAACCGGGGCCATTTTAAACTCACTACTTTAAGTAATTAACTTGGGGAAAAGAGCTAATGTCCGTAAGCGTCATAACAAGCCAAATGATAGATTAGCAACATCAAACAATGCCTGCTACATGAGAGGTTTAGGTTTTTCCATATAGCAATCATTATGGATGACACATAATCCTATGGGAACCGGCTCTAAAGATAATTACTCGGCTTACATGATTAAGAATAATAGGATTTCACTAATGGAATTACCAGTGAGATGAATTAAGCACGATTAATCTCTTTCCTAGCAATTTGAGGGTGCAGAATCACCGCATGCATAGGTGTGAGAAAAACCACCTCTTAGAGACTTAATGACAGATTAATCTTACCTTAATTATATCTTAATGCATAACAAAGATGGATCTAGATCAGCTATAATATCAATGTGTGATAGAAAGAGTGATTCTCATCAATCTACACAATTCCCAGCTTATCGATTAATTTCTATGCTACCTAGAGAGAGAAAATTCTAATAATCGTGCACTAATCATTAATTAAGAGTGATGAATGGCTGATAATTCAGCTATGGGATGATGATTACATAATAGAATATGGTTAAGGAGAATTTAGAGAGTGATTATAGAGAATTACGACTAGGAATAAGCATAATAGACGAGAAATTTAGATGGTAATGAAAAGGATTTGCAGAAAGCATTAATTAAACCGTGGTTACCGTGCTTAAGGGCTGATAATCCTCTCGATTCTCTGATCTAATCGAGCTTCTTGAGGCGAGAATTCGACAACACCTCCCTCCTTGATTCTCCTTCACAAGGTGTGTGTTCCGGTAGCACCTTCCCAGAGTGTGTGTAGGCGTGTGTGTGTGTGTGCACTGTGTGTGTGTGTGAGCATATGTGTGTGTGTGAAGGCCTTTAAATAGGCTCCTACAGGCTGAAAATCGACCAGCCTTGCTATTTGCATTTGGGGGAGCACTGAGTCTCTGCATTGGCAAGTCCAGTTCCCCTACCCACCAAGTGTCCAGTTGGTTTGGTTAACTGGCTCTGACACTTAGTTACTGGCTTGGAAACTCTCCTAGGACTCCCACAAAGAGAGAAGGCGCCCCCTAGTTGCTAAAGCTGAGCTGGAGTGGACTGGAACCTGTTCCCACACAGCCTCGGGTCCCTGGTGCCTCCCCGGCCAATTTTGGAAAAAATTGATTTTAGGCTAAAACGGGCCATACGAGTCGGATTTTGATGCCGTAAATTGCTATACTGAGCTCTAACTAAGGCGTACTGGACCGAGTGCTTGCCATATTTAGCAGCCCTCCGGGGTTCGAAAATGCATTTTTTTCAAATTCGGGGTACGGGTGCAAATTTTCGAGACGGTCAAAACTAGACGGGTCGGGTGACCAAAAACTTACTATATTTGGAAAATTTTGACAAAAATTATTTTAATTCACATTTCGAAGCTTTAAAATATTCTAAACATCATGGCACTGACAGAATTTGGAAAGTTGCTAAAAATAGTAACTTTTTCCATTATATTCATTTCAAGGTACAATGGTGCTCTTTTTGATCGGGGTCAGAGACCTTACACTATAGATAGATCCCTCGTCAATTACTACAAGAGCAAGGCTTTTACAAAAGTAACAGCCATATTTGGAAATTAAAGACAAGGTACCATCAAGTCAAAGAAGAAACAAGGCAAGTGGCAAAGGAGATCACATGACCAGGCCCAAGAACAATGTGGGTTCCAAAATCCACGATTGAGGCTCAACAACAAGAAAGATACACAACTCCTTTACAACCTCTTAACAACAAAAAGAAAGCAACGGTAAATGCGGAGGTCACAGTTTTGAAGAACACTATCTGAAAAAAAAAGACTTCATCAACCATTGCTTCAACATCAATACTTGTCTCATCAAGCGACCACAATTTGCTACCAAGGAATGAAGAGCAAATATATGCCAATGTATTGGACAACATGGCATCTCAAACAGAAACTAACGAGAAAGGCCTAAACATCAAAAGCTTAGGGAATTGGATTTCATGCCGCGATCAGGTAAGTCCAAGTCGCCATTAAACTTACATGGCATAAGAGTCTAGAGTCGAGAAGCTAAGCCACTAAATGAGCAAAAGTGTCAGACCCAAGCTTCAAGTTAATATTTTTCTGTGGTCTGTGAGTCTAGCTAATAGGTATAAGCTCAAGCTGGAGAGTTGAGCATACATAAAGTCATGTCGCTCATGCTGGAAGAGGTGAGCATAAGAGTCAAAGTCCATATGATATATAAGGTGGAGAAGGCGGAGTAGTCCAAAACAAAAACACTCACGCACTTGATACAGTGAGGAAGAGTGGAGAAACCTTGACAACGTAAACCCTACTTGTGAGTAGTAAAAGCTTTTGAAGCACTCATGCTATATGTTTTGCTCGCTACACTAACTCCATGAAGAACCCATCAATACTCTTCTCTCGCAACGCATCTTTTTAACATGCATAACTTTGTGCAAGCATATAGATGTCCCATCATTGGACATATGCATTAGGCACTCTTTTTTATTCCACCCATGCACTTACACAAAAAAATGACGATGACCAAGCGGAAACAGGTTTTCTGAGCCTTTGCTCAATAACAATGACTCTGACTTCAAGCTACTAACACTTATCCATGTATATCAAGCCCATACTAGTAGCCATATGGCCATATGTACTTTAACTCAGCATAACTCTAACATCAGAACCTAAGTACATATTGCTTCGCATTTAATTATGACTAAAGACATTTTTTTCCACTGGGTTTTTCCCTTTAGTCTTATCCAGGTATCCAAGACCTTCATTTTGTATATACGCTATATTTTACTTTTACTCTTTTATTTTTTATAACAAAAAAAACAAGAAGAACCACGATATCCCCACGCTACTAATTGCAAATCTACTGACAAGTTAAAAGGGAGAGGCCAAGAAACAGCTTGACAAAGCTTCAAGTCAACTTACAGGTACGACTTCCAGATAACAACCATAGAAAAAGCATACTAGAGCTACAATGACAACGACCTGCTGCACCAACAAGTCGATACAACCTCATGCAATTCAAGATACAACAACTAATAGGAGGGGGAGAGTTCCAGGCTTCAGATACACTATAGCTACAACTTCAAGGCAGCTTTAACATCACGCAAAGTAACCAACTGCAGAAGAGGCTGCCACAACAACTTCAACCAACACCAAGACATCAAGAACTCGTGAAGGCCACCAAAGACATAGGGTCTTGTCGGGGACGACAAGAATTCGGAGGGGGAGAGTGTTGAAAGGACGTCCTTTAAACAACGTTTCCATAAAGATTCCTCAAAGATTCTGTAATGATTCCACATGAAGATGGTGATGAAGTAATGAAGATGAAGATGAAGATGGACGCTGCAACATGAAGATACGAGTTCATGGACGTCATCAAATATCCCGTTATTATTATTTTGAGCCATGACGGCCACTTTTGTAATGTTTACGGGAACCTCATATTTTAAATCGGCACTTGTATTTTGGCTACAGATGCTTGTATAATGAGTAAAGCCAACTCAGTTTCTTGTAATTAAGCTCTGTAGAAGCCTAGGGACAATTCAGGTCATTTGGCCGGACATTAGGTTTGAAGGCTTTGTATATAATCTGAAACCTAAGGCTTTTATAAGAGACACATTACGTTATCTCAATTAATATACAGTCGTGGGTTCTGCAGCATAGGGTAGTGAGCTTCACGCACACACACCATCGCGCACACTAATCACATTGCAGATTTGAGAGTAGGAGCGTGTTAGCATCAAGGAGCTCTCCGCGTCGATGCTTGCTACGAGCTATATTTGGTCGTAAGTACCTCAAACGACATCCGTTCTGAATGATCAAGTATTCGTTAGAATGAGGGCGAGAAGCTCTTCGTGTTGATGTCTTTGTAGATCAGTTTTGGACACTTTGGAAATTACTGTTTTGAGCCTATCGCGACAGCGATTAGAGGTCTTACAGTTATGGTTTTCAGGGTTTAGGTGTTTGACCATATAGGATATGTCCTTGTGAGACTTGCCCTCCGATTTCGAGTCATTCCGATATGATTTGAGATTGTTTCGAGCTTGTAGTGTTTCGTAGGATGCGTTGTCTATTTCTTTGCTTTATGGTAGTTTTCTTTGTTAATGGAGTTTTCAAAGGTACTGTGTTTATTCTCTGTGTATTAAGGTTGTTAGTTTTCTGTGTAATGTAGTAGGATTAGTGACTCTAGAGTGTTGTTAGTGTCTAGCTCAGGGTTGACAACCCAGAGATTGTGTCCATGCCCTAGTCGGGTCAGCTACGTCCTTGGATTGACAGTTTGTTGGTCTGTGTTCTCGCTGTGCTCCATCGTCCGTCGCGGCGTACCCGCTAACACATGAAGACAATGATCAAAAAAATCTATGGATCTATAATTTTTTGACACTCAAAAATTAAACTATTCCAAAGCACATAGTGGATGTAGAAGCTGAGACATTAGAGCTACAGGTACATTGTACCAAGACTTCTTTCCCACCCTTTTTATCTATGTCTTCCTGCATCCAGTGCTATATACAACATATGGCAGTTTCTCCATGATTGCTTCCTTGGAAGCAAGACCCATTGCCCGCACCATCCATAACATCTATGTATATGATGTGGACACATATCTTGTTTCATTCAATCTACAAGAAATTGCTGCAATGTTTAAATATTTGTCAGTCAATCTTGCATTATTTCAAGACAATTGCATACTCAAATACATCAAAGAGATTTTTATTGTTTATATGCATCACTATGCTCAACACGTCGGCTTCATTTGTGGAGTCTACTTTGACTTATTCAACTCGAACCCAAGGGTGTAGATCTGCATCTTTCTCGTAAGCAATACCTAACGAGATTAAAAATGATTATTAAATGTATTTCTTAACAAAACTGCAAATTGATACCATCAGCAATGCAACTAGCTTACTCTCTTTCAGTACTCCCATCCATGCAGCGGGCCTATGGTTGCCATCTCAGGTATATAACATTTTTACCGCATAGATCGCTCCAAAAAGTGTTTTGGATTTCAGCCTCAAACTCATCGCTTATTTCACGCCACAAGGGATCCCATGTCTTCTTGGTGTTGTCTTCCACATCAATGATTGGATATCCTGGTGCATCAAGAGAGCATATGAAGCTTCCCTTGGGTTTGTAATACCCCTCCAACAAGAATGTATCTGCAAGAGGTTGCAGACACTTGGCATTCCAACTAATTTGTCTTGCTTTTTCCAGCTTCACCAAACGGCACAATGGAACCCAAGGGAGCGAAGATTCATGCTCTACCTGCAAGCAACAATATATGCCAAAGACCAATCCAAAGGATAGTTATATAGTAAGCTTTAACCAAAAATCTATAGTTTACCTTTCAAATTTCCTAGATGATTTGATAACATATCTTGTTGAACTGTAGCGTCTTCATTTATGGGAAATTCTCCCCCAATGTTTGCCCCTGTAGTCATATAAGCCTCCATTTCTCGATCATCAATCTCCTCGTCGAAGTTGTATTTGTCCTCCACAAACCCAAATGATGCTCCTTCTTGAACTTAAGCGTTTCCTTTGGTAGATTTTTTGGATTTATCAATTGTCGCGACAGGTGGAGATGTCACAATACTGGCTACTACGCTCTTCGAAATAGTCATAGCAGCGGTAGATAGTTCTTCTTGTTCTTTCCTTGCAATCTTGGTGATCCGCTATCAAACATTTAATACATTGCAAATTAATCAACATACAAACTTGTGGCAACTATTTGAAAGATAAAACTCCAATGCAAGAAACACAAACTTCTGGAAAAATGAACAAAGCAATTACCAGGAGATCGGTTTTCGGCCACGCGATAAGGCTTTTTTGTGCCTTCTTTAGGGTATTCATCTCTTTGTTAATTAAAGGTACATGAGGTAGAGGAGCATCCTTGCCATCATACACTTCTAACACGGCAACATAAAAGCATCCTGAAGCCATTTTGCTGCCATGTATCTTCACCAAGTTTGACGTCTTCTCTATTTGTCCAATACCAATTGCTTCCCTGTTATAAATGAACTCAACACTAGCGCCAATATCAAATTTCTTGGCCATCGGAAGAGAACTGATAGCCTAGCACAAAATACTAATCTGTAAAAAAGAAATGCAGATTATATTAGTATCAATATATCTTCTATTTTGCTCTTGAATTTTTCTTTTTCTCCGACTATACAACTCTCTGTAGCTATCACTCTCTCGAATATATTTCTCTCTACTATATTCAAATGTTAAATTTAAACCTTTATCTGTATCTTTGAATCTCTCTCATCCCTCTCGACGTACAACCATCTCAATCAACCTCCTTCGCTCTCCTCTCTCTTGTCTAATAACCCTACTTTGCCAAGAGAGAAAGCGTCGGCTTGCTGCGCAAGGGAGAAAGCGAGGGAGAGAGGGAGATAGACTGTGGAAAGAAGTTATAAGTACCTTGAGTATTTTGCTCTCCGCGTGTTACGTAAGATTCAATTAAAAAATAGTCGCCCAAACCCTCTTTATATAGGCTCCTTGTAAAGTTAATGTAAGCGTACTTGGCGAGCCAATAATAAGGTAACATGTGTTGTTTTTTGTGTGCACAGGTGTACACACTCCCGTGCAACCAATAGTGCTAATGATACACCCTATGTAGCAGGTACCTTAGAGAACAAAATTTTCCTCTATAACTGTGGCAGTTTGAGAGCCCTTGGTTAGTATTAAGGCACTGCTACAATACTGAAACAAATGCTTCTTTTAATCCTCTCACCCTCTATGTGCTAAAACCGTCAGTAGCTAGCACAAAAGCAACTTGCTTAATTACCTAAGCATAACCATTGTAAGCTTGGGTGTAAACGATATTGCAAAGCAAGCGTGCACAAACCAGGATTATTGCATCTTTCCCTCTCTCCCTCTCTCTCTCTCTCTCTAGAGCGTGAACAACATACAGCATATAGTAAACATACAAAATTTATCAATACAATGTAGGAAGGGGGAAGGAAGCGCTAGCACTCACCATCCCAACCTAGAAGTGAACATAAGCAGGCACGGGGCGCTAGCGCTCGACAGAAGGAAAACAGAAGGGCGAGGCTATCATGCCCTGCTATCATGCTCCCATAGTTTCACTTAATCCATAGCTCAATTCGGTTCGTTTCATCGCATTGTATTGCTATCAGATTGGCTCCATTTCAATCAGATTTCCATGGATGCTCCTGCTGTCAAGGAGGATCAGGCTATTGAAGCTGCTGGAGTAGCTGAGGCCCCCTCTCGTGCAGATCAAAACAAGGATGCATCAGATGGAGAGATCATCGTACAGAAGTCAGATGTATTTGCAGATACTAAGAGGCTGCCCTTCCCCTACAGGCTCAGGATCAGAGAGTGCTAGCGTTCAGCTGAATGGCCGGTTGATCGCACAACCTTTGAGAGTGCTAATCATGTCCGCAAGCATCACGTCTCCAGCTTGATGATTTGCAAAATATAACCAGGGTTTTGAGAGGTCTCCGGCACTCCTTTTTGGTTCTGCCCAACTTGCTGTTGCATGGACAAACTTCGCTGATCGTCTCCCTCGCAGGGAGCGCTAGCGCTCAACAGAAGGTAAACAACGCACTCTTTAATTCCTGCACTCATGGAAGATACCTGCCCTGCTGCGCAGGCCCCTCTCCTGCAGGCTTAGGATCAGAGAGCGCTAGCGCTCAATAATGGGACTGAAGGGCCGGTTGATCGCACGAAATATCTGACCTTTGAGATCAGTGAGTGCTCATCACATGCTCATCACATAGCTTGATGATCTGCCTTGAGTTCATTGAACTGGTTGATCGCACGAAATATCTGACCTTTGAGGCTAACAACACTAATAGCGATCGGTGGCTAGTGGGCTTTGTGAATCCCAATGCTAATCACGTCGGCAAGCATCACGTCTCCAGCTTGATGATCT
The DNA here is from genome assembly GCF_014529385.1 of Adiantum capillus-veneris. Classification (NCBI taxonomy): domain Eukaryota; kingdom Viridiplantae; phylum Streptophyta; class Polypodiopsida; order Polypodiales; family Pteridaceae; genus Adiantum; species Adiantum capillus-veneris. The sequence continues at coordinate 138,822,853 of NC_140950.1, read as the reverse complement.
GCAAAATATAACCAGGGTTTTGAGAGGTCTCCGACACTCCTTTTTGGATTTGCCCGGCTTGCTGTTGCATGGGCAAACTTTGTTGATCGTCTCCCTCGCAGCAAGAAAAGGTAGGGAGTGCTAGCGCTCAGGAGAAGTTAAACCTGCACTCGCCATAGCTGCCATGGAAGATACCTTCAATTCAGCCCTGCTGCGCAGGCCCCTCCCCTTCAAGATTAGGATCAGAGAGCGCTAGTAACGGGGCTTAAGGTCCAGTTGATCGCACGAAATATTTGACCTTTGAGAGTGAGTGCCCATCACGTGGTCATCACGTAGCTTGATGATCTTCCTTGAGTTCATTCAACTGGTGTAAACCTTGAGTTCATTGAAGAATTGCAGAGGGCACAGGGTTGTTGAGCTATTTTCTCTCTCTCTCTCTCTCTCTCTCTCTCTCTCAATCAATGAGTGGCTAGAGACAAACCTGTAGACAAAGCTCTAGCCTGCTTGTGCTGCTTGTAAGGAGCCTTTGTAGCTATTTAGGGCAGAGTACCCCCACTCCTAACTACCACTAATGAGCTCCACATGGAGCGAAACGCATTCCGCATAGTCCACAACCTAAACTATAACACACCCCTTATTTTCTAGTGATACGCATGCTCAAATACTACATTTTAGTCGTATCACTTTGAGGCTACACAAATGTCATTTCTAACCACAAGGCTCACCAAGAGCCCTATGGGCAAAAAATGGCAATCCCAGACCTGTGAGACAGTAAGAAATGGCTATGAAACTTTGTAGGGGTAGGTGGTAGGATTCATTACCCATCCTTGCAAAGTTTCATAACCATCTATTACCATCTCGTCAATATGGAGCTAAACAATCGTCAATTTTTGACCGCAAGGCAAGCTCAGGACTCTATAGAAAAACATTGGCGTTTGCACAGTTCCATACCAACGAGACGTAAAGGGATGGCCATGAAACTTTAAAAGGTAGGGAGTAGGGTGTATTACCTATCCCTGAAAAGTTTCATGGCCATTGATTACCATCTCGTCGATATAGAGCTACACAATGCCAATTTCTTACCACAAGGCTCGTTGAGGGTCCTATGGAAAAAAATGATGTTTGCGCAATCAGAGACCGATGATACAATAAGCGATGTCCATGAAACTTTGTAAGGACAAGGACTAGGATGTATTATTTTCTTGTGGAGAGTTTCATGGCCATCGGTTATCCTCTCATTGGTATGGAGCTACACAATCACCAACTTCTTACCACCACTGGGCTCGCTGAGGGCCCTATGGAAAAGAATTAGCGTCTAAATAGTCCTAGAAGAGCAAGACAATAAGTGATGGACATGATACTTAATAGGAGTAGGAATTAGGGTACATTACCCACCCGTACAAAGTGGCCATCAATTACCGTATCACTAGTTCAGGGCTTCACAAACACCAATTTTTTTCCATAGGCCTCTCAGGGAGCCTTGTGGCAAAAAAAAGAATTTTGCGTAGCCCCATACCAATGAGACAGTAAGCAATGGCCATCAAAATTTGTAGGGGTAGGGAGTACAATGCATTACTTTCCCCTGCAAAGTTTCATGGCCATAGGTTACCATCTCATCTGTCTGGGGCTACACAAATGGCAATTTCTTACCACAAGGCTTGCTGAGGGCTCTATGGCAAAAAAATGTTCTTTGCGCACTCCTAGACCTACAAGAAGGGAAGCAATGAGCATGAAAATCTACAGGAATGGGTGGTAGGATGCATTATCCATACCTACAAAGTTTCATAACCATCTATTTCCATCTCATCGGTATGGGGCTATACAATCACCAATTACTTACCACAAGGCTTTTTGAGGGTCCTATGGCCAGAAATTGGCCTTTGCACAATCTCAGACTGATGAGACATGCTTTTGAGACCTTTGTGATTGTGAACACATGCTATGGGATGCATGTCTAACCTCACCATCCTATCTTATTGCAGTATTAGCGAGAACCACGATTAAATTATCAACGCATGGGACGAAGCTGACTCGACTAGTGCATAGAGGCTACAAGAGGTTGTCAATCTCTTAGAAAACAACTAACAACTTGCATCTAACTCAAGCTACACTCAAGTGACTGAAATCACCAAAAGTCAATTGCTCATCGACAAACAAATCACATTCGTTGCAGCATCAAATGACATCTAAATGTAACGAAACTTCTAGGACATGTTTATAAGACCTAAGTACACATGCTTATGGTCACAAACCCCACTTTAGGTCAAGTTCCAAAATCGCGATTATTAACAACAGTGGATTTTTGACCTAGTCGTTTTCGACCCAGAATGCATCTAAATGCTTTGCAATGATGCCCCAATATCCCGCCTATGCTTAGTTTTTGATTTGAAAGTGTAGATTACTAGTTATGATGAAATTAGGTCATGGGTCGGCGACGCCAAAAGCTACGAAATACTATGATGTGTTTACATCAATGCATAGAGCTCTTACTAGTGGTTGCAATGCAATAAAACACGTAGGAAGCGTGAGAAGGAGAGGAGTGAGCACCGTTAGCTCACGCTATGTATTTCATTATCCAAAACTTAATAATAACTTACAAAAATTGAATTTTATACCTTAGCCAGGGTTTTTGGTAGTCAAAACTAATAATTTGGGAGTTCTCCCAAAGATGGGTAATGACAGGTTGATACAATATAGAAGCTTGTAGCCTCGGCTCATTAATTACAAAGTTTATCCAAGAAAATAGGAGTTACAATGTTTCCGATTTATCAAAATAATAAGTGTTTTACAATTATGAGAACTCCAAAAAGTGGTATCCGTGTTAGCTTATTGCTAACATTTCCCCCTCCTTGCCTGTGTCGTCCCTTGACACAGCCTTATGGATTGAAGTAGTCTTTGGGCTGGCGACTGGTGAGGCGGTCTTTAAGCGCACTTAGTGCCTTTTGATATCTGATCTTTCTTTCTTTATCTGGCACTTGCAAAAACTGCATAGTTACTCTGTTCTTCAGCTCCACTGCTGAGTAGCCTACAAACCTTGATGTGAGGTTGCTGATCATTGGCGCAAATATCTTCATTTGCCAAGTGAAGAATCCCGTGTAGAATGCTTCGTCGAACGCCAGCATATTGTGTGAAGGTAGAAACATGCATCTCGCGTAGAAGCCATAGAGGACTTCTTTGGAAAGTTGGCCACTGAGATCATAGCACAAACCTTTGTTACCCTCGAGGAATAACATCCAAGGGACGCCTGCTTGCTCTGACTTATTGAACACTTCGATGCATGTGAGCAGCATTCGGTAGATCTTATATAGCATAGCGCATGACAAATCTGCTAGACTTTTAAAGAATGACATGGCGCCCTTTAGGGGTTTCACCATGTATTCTTCAGTCGTCGTCGCTGGTCCCTTTTCTGGAGCAGGCAATCTGGGGTAGTTTAGCCAAGTTGGCTGCTTCTTGAGTAGTGCCTCATGTGGTATCCAGGTCCTTACTCTTGGTACAAGACAAAAAGTCGGATCTCTTTGCAGGGCCGCAGGTACTCTCGTGAATAGAATCAAGTACCTTGGGTTTTTGAACAGAATCAAGTACCTTGGGTTTTTGTTGAGCCCTCCACTTTTGGGTGGTCTTTATCTGTGCCCTCGATGTGCATGTCTGTGTAAAGTCTTTCTTTTACCTGTAGTAACTCAAATTTTATCAAAGGGTAGGGCAGGGAGTGTTGGTGCCATTGCGCATTGATTTGATTGGGAGTGAGTTGTGTGACATTGACAGAATGAAGTACTCTCAACTCCCAATCCATTGCTACCTTCCACTACTCATCTACCTTTTGTGTAACTTTTTCTTTCAGTGCATCTTCTTCAGCCTGTGAGAGCTGGACCATGGACACTGTGTCTTCTTCTATAATGGGCACCTGAAAATCTTCCTTACCACTCAGCTCTACTGTGGACTATGTCTCCATTTCAGCAAATGATATTGAGGGTATTTCTATCTGAGACTGCTTCGAAGTGCCTGTCTCTTCTTGCGTTTCCGGCCTTCCCTCTCTTAGTAGCTGGTTGACTCTTTTGAGTTTCGCTATCTCCTTCAATAGTTCATCTTCTCTTTGGACCCGCATCAAGGCCAGGTCTCTGTGCTGAGATTTCTCTAACTTCAGCTCCAGCTCGAGGTCTTTATTTTTCTTTTCTAGTTCCTTGTAGACCTCGTCTATACCTTTGATCGAGGCGACGGCTGGATTTTCTCGTATTTGCCGCAAGAATATTGCCTAATCATTGATTCTTTGTTTTGAGTACTGTAAAGAAGCATTGGCTACATCTAGCTGTACCTGTATTTTTTGAGCTGATATGGTGGTAGTGAGAAGTTCATTTGTAACTTCTGTCAGTTGATCATCCTAGGCTTTGCATGCATCTGACAATTTGGTAAGCAGCTCACCCAGCTCCTCCATTTCTTTTTGTTGCTTATCTCTAGCGAGATGATGTTGTTCATCTTTTGATCTCAACTCCTGCACTTGCCTCTAAAGATCGGCGATGACATTAAGTCTGTTGTCTAACTCCACTTGGAGTGCGTTGATCACCATCTCTAACTCATTAGGAGAAAGTTGGACTCAATTTTGGGCCCTGTAAGAAACGCCAACTCAGCATAGAGAGAGGTAATCTTGGAAAATATGAAAGTAGTATATTAGAATTCTATTTTGCATAGTACATACATAAAAGTTTGCTCGATCACTTGAATGTATGCTCGTACATAATGCTTTTTGAGAGCCCAACTTAAGTGTGCACAAAAATCTATGTTTCTGAATCTTAATGAGTGATGTGATGTACAATGAGATAAAACACATCAAAGAAGTTTTCAAAATACAAAAAGAATACCATGAATGCATCCGAAACGTCAAAAAACCTTAGGATAGCACTTTAGAATGCCGAAATTCGACGTCTCTGGCTCAAGATATGACATTTTTAAGCCTCGGGGTCTCATGAGGTCAGAACCTAGCGAGTAGAGGCCCTAGAGACCCCTCACGGGTCTCTATTTGCTTGGTTCTGAATTCTTATTAGTCTTTAATAGTACCTATCAATCGTTATCTAGTACGATCCATTCAAATTCAAATTGCAAGTAGCTCATGAAAAGGTGATTGAGGCGTGTGCGAGTTACACACGTACAAGTACCAAACTTTATATGATAGCAATAGCGCGTCATAAAAAGGCGTTCCGCGCTTGTGCAAGATGTCACTATCAAGCGCCTTATTTTTCTAGTGATAGGGATAATTTCACCCAAAAGGTTTTCATGGACATTTTCAAAAATAAGAACAAAGGCTTTTTCAACGGAACGTTAGCCTTCTTCCTATTGGCTAAAGAGCATTCTCTCACTAGAGCTAAAAGGCCCAAAAATGAGTCCAACTTTCTCTTAATGATTTGGCCCATGTGCTACGGCCAAGTGCTGCTGAGGGAAGCCATTATATCATCTCCTGCATTTGCTTAGCATATTCATTAACCTGTAGGATGACATCGTCATTCGATTGCCAGTCTTCATGTCGTGCCAATTGAGTTGATGCTTCTGCAGGCTCTTGTGTGGATTTTGGCTGTGTCAGGATGGCTGGTTGCTGTTGTTCTTGTAGCCATGGCTGTTCTTTTTTTGTGGAGGTAGAGGATGGTTCCTCTGCCTCTTGTTCTTTTGACTGTTCAAGCCTTGTGCTGTCCTCTTCTGTTGCAGGACTTGCTGCCTTTTCTGCCTAGCTCTTTCTCTATTGGCTACTCTTAAGTAGATCCAGCTGCTTGTTGTGTAGATTCATCTGCCTTTTACTGTTCAGGTTCTTGTGTAGGTTCAGATGCCTTCTGTTGTTCAGGTTCTTGTGTAGTTTCAGTTGCTTTCTCCTATTTAGCTTCTGCTTCTTTTGTTGGCTCATTTATTGTGTCTTTAACTGCCGGTGATGGTGGTGGGCTCGACATGTGTTGATCTTGGTGTTCAAAGACAGGAGAGAAGATGCGGGGAGACACATCACCTTGGGTATGGTGTGCTTCTCCTTGTTGAATAGTTTCCTCTGCTCTCTTTTGTTCTTCGTCCGCCTCCTTCACTTTTTGAAGGGGATCGGGGAGCACCATAGATGGAGAGTGAGAGAGAGAGAAGGAGACACACACACGATGTGGGTGGGGAGACTCAAAGAGTGAGCAACCCCCTATACACTTATGCTATGTATAAGGTATACAAGTCAGTGGGCGCCCAGACTCTGGGCGGCCGGGCAAGGCACAGGCGCCTATACCCAAACAACCTCCCACTTAAAGGCGACTGTGCCTTTAAGCAAGGGAACCTAGTCTAAAGACTACAAAAGGCGAGAGAAAATTGCTCTCAACCGATGCCCACTGGCTGGCTGTGATCATGTGCATCCGGCTGTCCTGCTCCCGTGTAAGTCCATACACCACCAGACGTACCGCACACGTACTACAAGTATGTACGCAATTCCTGTATATCTCTCTCGTGCACTATGCCATCATCAGTCAACAAACGACTGACAACCCCAACTGCAAATGCTCCCACTGCAGCTGCGATATCCGGTCTCAAGATCAACATCTCATACATGAGACCACCGAATGACAATGCAATGCTAGCGGGCCCTGCTAGCTCTACGGAGCATGCATCCACATATATATCCCTGGCAATAGGCATCTTTGACTGACAAGGCGTGTCAGCCACATGCATCTCTTAACTGTCCGCAAAAGATGCATCAACTTGTCGTGCAACCTCATAGCAAACCAGCTGCTCTAGGTGTCTGCTGGAAGACATATCCTGCACAACTATATCCCCATGCTTACGGTCGAGCATAGAAAGGAATGACTGCATAATCGCTGACATCTCAGCCTCCTCTACAATCATCCACTGCAAACATGACCACTCAGTCTGCTGTGACTCACTAGAGCTCTCATGCTCTAACTCCTTATGCATAGACTCTTGCACAACGTCCTCCTGTCGTGACTCACTAGAGCAAGACCGCTCTACTTGTCTATCCTACATAGAAGTATCTCGCACAACTGACTCTCTGCTTTGCTCAGTCACTAACAAAGCATGCATGTCTGACTGTGTCACCTCTCTGTGTGAATGCTCAAGTCGTGCCCCAACTGTGTGCACAACGAGCTCACTACTCTACACTCCATGCAAAGCACCCTGCAACCCATGAAGAAAAGAGACTCTCCGGGTCTCTTGCTCTCTGCATGGCTGTAACAAGATTGAGACTCGACCATCTCGCACCAGTACTACGTGCAATGGGTACCATGTGCCAACTCTAACACCTCTCGCAATCACTAGAGAACCCAAATGCAATGCAAAAGATCACTCAAGCAGCGATACCCGACATCCACTATCCCGTAACTGTCTGACTGAGATCAAATCCCGTCTCAGATCTGGCACATAACGCACATGACGTAGGGTAAATCTCATACCACTGGGCAAGGACAAACATACGTCTCCTGCATCCTCAATGTCATACACAACACCATCAGCCATGTGCACACAACCAAGTCTCCCACTAGAAAACGTGCTAAACCACTCACGATGCGACGTGACATGGAAAGTAGCATCTGAATCTAGTAACCAATGTGAAGACTATGTGCAATCCGATATGCAATCCGTAGACATAAGATCGTCTGAAGACAAGCTAGATGTAAATGTGACATCGCCGTCACAAGCATACTCAGTAACCACCGTACTGACCTCACTAGCATCTGTCATGCCCAAATCTGCATCACGCATTTGTCGCCTCCGTTGTCTCAAACGCCTGAAACATCGACGCCTAATGTGCCCTCTATGTCCACAATGCCAACATGTCAAGTCTCTATGCTGTCGAGACTTGCATGTGGAACCAATCTCTGCCATGGACATAGAAGTGGGACTAAACTCCCCTGTAGACATGGATGTCGCGTACATAGCATGTAAACTCTGCCATAAAGCATGAGTTGTAGTCTCCCTCGAGACCTGCCAGTAAACAGACGCAACCAGAGGAAAACAAATCGTAGACATGGCTAACTCATCAAGATCCTGCCAATCATCATCATGCATAGAATTGGGCTTTGCCGATAAACCACGCAAGGGTTTATCCTGCCCCAAATCCGCCAATACAACAAGCATATGCTCCTTCCAAGCAACAAAATCTGCACCATGAAACTGTGTCAGACCATAACGCTGGAAGTCAAATGAAAAATCAGCCATAATGCTCACAAAAGAGCAACCAACAATGAGTAGCAAATGTCAACCAAATCAGCCCTAAACTGACTCGAATCGCATCAACAAAAGTCTGCAAATATGGCTGCAAATCAGCTCCAAAATTCAGCTCTTAAACAACTGCATAAACAAGTCACAAACGTGTCCCAGATCAGCCTACAACTGAGCCATACATGGACACCTGCAAAGAGGAAACAATGGCTGAAAATTCAGCGCCCAAATAAGCCCTCAAACCTGCCTGTAAAATTGTAAACCTGTAGCTGAAACCTGCTGAAAAACCTCAAGCCATTAGTGCTCGAATCCAGCTACCTAGCTTGTAGCCACACAAGCATACATCACAATACTCACTCCTGTGAGTGTGCCAAGATAACTATACGCCTGTCAAACCGTGAGCTAATCACCAAGCCCACACTATGCGGTATCGATGCATACACACGCACAAATCTCCCACCTGCAGAGAATACCGCACGCAAATGCTGAGTGCAACCCGCAATCTCTACCTAGATTGCATAAATGATGCGCATAAAACTCCTGGGAAAATTTCGCTAGAGTTTCGTCAGTAAAACGGCCACAAAACCAACAACCAAACTGACTGCACGCTTAAAACCATGAGCAACCAAAGCGCATCAAACCGCACTCCAAATGCATGCACCAATCTCCACACTTTGCATACATCATTGCAAACACCTGCAAATCTAGTACACAAATATCTGCTCTACATGTGACTGCCAAAAAACATGCTCGAGCATACATTGTCGAGCTCAAAATGCAATCACATTAGTATCCTTGAGTATCAAACCACATAAGGCATATATTGTATCCTCCCAACTGCGAGGAAACTTGCAGCAAATATCACTCTCACATTTGAGAGCAAACCATGTGTGGAATCCTCGACACACAATAAACAACTGCTACTGCAGAAAATTCAGCGTTCAAAATTTTAAAATTCTGATATGACGAGCGCGTTCGGAGCATGCCGAAACCCCAAGGTAGACTCCTGGATCACATGTATCCGAGTCCGGGTGTGAAAGCTATTCCAAAAAACCTCCGTTTCGACCCAAAAACGCAGCATAAACTGCTAAAAGAGGGCTGAAAATGCAGCTCTTCAACCGTAGCTGGAATTGCTTCGAAAGGGGGGTAAAACACGAGGACACCTAGTGGAAACGCTCTCGGAAAGATGTATTTGCCGATGCCGAAGTCGAAACCCTGTTTGCACTCTTAAAAGTGCGCGCGCACGCGGAAGCGATTTCGGGAATGAAACTGGCTCTCCGCTGTCGTCGTGACTATGCACACACGCGCTCCCTCCGCACCTACTCTCTGATACCAATTGAAGGGGATCGGGGAGCACCACAGACGGAGAGTGAGAGAGAGAGAAGGAGACACACACACGATGTGGGTGGGGAGACTCAAAGAGTGAGCAGCCCCCGATACACTTATGTTATGTATAAGGTATACAAGTCAGTGGGTGCCCAGACTCTGGGCGGCCGGGCAAGGCACATGCGCCTAAACCCCAACACTTTTCTCACTGGTTCTTCAACTTCCTTTATCTTTAAAGCTTCTGATTCACTACAAGAGGTTATGTGCTCTTGTGACGCTCTTAGCGACGGAAATACACTGGGTTTTTATAACCCCCGGCGTCGCTATAAGCGTCGCTAAAAGCGTCGCTACGAGAGCGTCGCTATATGCGTCGCTATAGGCGTCGCTATAGGCGTCGCTATAGACGTCGCTATATAGCGACGCTCATAGCGACGCCTATAGCGACGCTCTCACAGAAGAGTATAGCGACGCATATAGCGACGCTACAGAGCCATAAATAGCGACGCATATAGCGACGCCTGAGAGAATATTTTTTTGGTGGCAGGGCATTGAATGCCTGCCACCCATCAACCATATTGTACTTGATTCACTTTTTAAAAAAAGTGCAAAGGTAAATAATAGACCCAAAATAGTCACCCACAAGACGCATTGTTTGCAAAATTGACAATTGTACACATCATAGACAAACTGAATTGATTGGCAAATGTAATAATGACAATTGTACAACATCATAGGCATAAAGAATTGATTGGCAAAAGGAATTGCGGTGACAAATGTAATAATATACATGGTTCAAAAAGACGTATAAAATCCGTCTCATGATACATAAGCTATGAGAAACCCTAAACTAATGCTATCTAGATACGGCTAAACTGACGTCGTCTAATCAGACGTCTCATCGCGTCCAAGCGGCGTATCTGTCGGATTCTGCAAAAAAAGACAATAAGACAGTTTTCAGTAAGTATAAACATATAACGACATTTATAAAACAATACAAAAAATAAAAAAGAGTAAACCCTAATACTAACCATGCCGCTGCGAGAACTGAGAATGTCCATCAGGGCGTTTAAGCCCTTCCTGCCTGCGTACTCGCGCTCGTACGGTGTGGGATCACGTCCTGTCATCGACCACTGTCAAAACATACAAAGATTTCATTATGTTAGAACTAAAAAACTCATAAACCCTAAACTATCGAACATGCATAAAGAGCAATGTGAAAAGACTTACAAAATCGGCCTTAAATGATGCCCATCCACCGCTCCCCAAGTGGTGCGAGCTCCCTGCCTCTACTCGCGCTCTGGCTGCATCCTTTTGTTGCTTCCACTTGTCGGGATTCTCGCGCGCTGCTTTCTTCGCATTCTTCCAATCTTCTTTGGCCAGCCAATCTGGCCTATTCCACCCATTCTTGATTGCTTTTTGCACTTCGGAACGCTTGTGTTTGCAGTATTCGCGCATTCGAATCTTCATCAGGTCTTCATTGAAGCGCTGATCCCGTGTTGGAACGGGAAACTCATCATGAAGTATGCTGATGACTCTGTTTTTTAAATCACTTGGTACTTCACTCCATTTGTTTAGTATATAGTGTCTAAACAGCTGAGAGCAAAGACCACGCATGCGCGAGATCACCTTCTTGCCGTCATCATCCATGATGATGCCGCCGCTGATGTCGACGGAGTAAGGCAAGCCCTCTGGCCGGTGACGCGTGAACCTGGGTGTCCCGGCAGGGGTCTCTAGCGGCGTGTCGATGGGGGTACGGACGTCAGGTGTCTCCACCGGCGTCTGGGCCCCGAAGCGAGGAGTGTCGAGTGGGGTGGCTCCTGGCGGAGTAGGTAGAGGTGTGTAGCTTCTAGGAACAGTCAGCCGTGCAAAACCTGGCGTAGACGGCGATGCTGTGGCTGGTGTGGGGGCGGGCAAAGAAGGGGAGGGTAAAGAGCCTCGTCGAACACGAGGCGGTGTGGAGGCATCGGTGGCGGAATCCCCACAACAACCGCCACCGCCACCACTAGAGCGCCGGTGTCTAGAAGAGTGTGACGCTCGTCTCGTCGACGCCGAAGCTTCGGAGCGCGCCGAATGCTCCGAAAGAGAGGGAGATGCGGATGGTGTAGGAACGCGCGATGATGCGCCAGAGCGATGACGCTCCACGTACCACTGTCTCTGCTGCGGTGACAAAGAAAAAAGAAACTCCTCATCATCCATACCTGCATTAAACACACGAATATTTAAACTTAATATTGAATGAATAGAGTAGACAATGACGCAAAGACCATTAAATACAATGACGTAATGACGCATATAAATACAATGACGCAATGAATCGAGTGGTAGAAGAGGCAAGTCGAAAACTCAGAATTTTCAATCAAAAGATGTGAGCGCGAGTAGAAAAGAGCGTTACACACCATGGAAGCTACTTAGAGAGCTAGAGCTTTTACAGCACGGAGCAAAATTGTTCAAATACAATATTTGTGGCTTTAAGAGATCTCTCTCTCATCCTCGCATAACTCAGCATAACTTCCTATATCTATATAGAGCTCTCCGTTTAAACACATATCCTCTGTTTCATTTTGTAGCTCCTCTGCATGCACCCCATATAGAGCAGTAGCATCTTGATGCTCGTCTGGCACCACCGCAGCGGCTTCTGATTGAGCATCTTCTCTGATCTCCTCCATTGATGTCGTTGTGATTGGCACATGGTAGCCTTCATACGTCCTTGCACTACGAGGGGCTAACTCTATGACGTACCACCAGTTTGATGTAGACTTTGTAGGATGAAATACTACCTGCCAAAGCCACATAACTTACATGAGAGCTTTCAAGCACATAACTTGTAAAAGGGGGATGTTAACTATTTATATACTTACTTGTTCACAATGCTCGGGTAGTACGAAAGTGTCTCTTAGGTCAGTCCATTTCTTAGTAGAATCCACCTCAAGAAAACCAGACTCTCCTCTACGCACAGTAGCGTTTCGACCCTCCATGATTATCTTGAACCATTGCACGTCGAACAAGTCGACAAAAAATCCTCTGTAATCGATCCTCAAAATCTCTTGCAGCGTGCCGAAGTAAGTGAGTTCCGCCACCACGGGATCTGCATCAGAGGAACGTCGTCGACTAGACTGTTCAAATTTTGCCATGATTCCACAATCTTGAGTAAAACGCTTTTTGTCGATTCGTTCCACCCTAAAATGTCGACCTTTACACCATGCTGCTGTGTATGACTTATACTACAACGAACAAAGATTATGAGTGGCCGTTCAAACGTTTATAAATAAAGTCACTTGCTAGTCGTACATTGCAAACTTACCTTGGTCGCGCAACCCCGAGAGTACTCCCACTCTTCTTCAGTCACTTCGTCACCGCATTGTTGTGCGCTTTTCAATTGGTTGTGCAACCATCTTAAGCTCATGAAGGTTGGTAGGCTCTCCAGAACCGCTGGATAGTGCATCGGTGGTCGTCTTCCCCGTCTCCACTCGATTCGTGCCCTTTGTCGCTCTTGCTTTGCATCCTCATATTGTGAAATCCACTTTTGCATCACTGGATTGTGAAGCATGCAAAATCGGTTGATTTTAGCCTCTAGATCTTCCGTCATCTTCTTCTCAACACCGAGATTGCACATGACAATCCCAGATATGCGCTCATCATCTATGGTTCGCCATAGCGTGTCCCGGGATTTATCAAATCCGTCTAGCCACTCTCCAATGTACACTAGGGACTCTGATACCAACCAACCTTCTGCCATGCTACCCTCCGGACGTGCCTTTTGACGCACATATCCCTTAAGCGTTTTCATGAAACGCTCTAAGAAGAACATCCATCTGGAATGAACTGTGCCAGCTATTTCCACCTCATCAACTATGTGAATAAGAAGATGCACCTGAATGGTTAGCATTGTAGTAGGAAAATGTTTCTCAAACATGCACACAAGCTCCGCAGCATTTAGTTTGGCGAATGGTATGGAGTCTACGTCGATCTCCTTTTGTGAGATCCATTGCACCAGCTTTGCAAGTTTGTAGATTGTGTTACGGATGTCGAGAGACAAACATCCCTCAATGGCAACCGGTAAAATAAACTGTAAAGTATGTGCAGCAATGATATTAAAGTCCACATTTTATGCAATGATATTAAAGTCCACTATGAACGTACCTGACACATTTTATGCCAATCGTGTGACTTCAAACCGGTAAGCTTTCCTTCTTTAGTAAAACATGTTCGGAGCGAGTGCATTACGCCAGTGGGGGTCCGCAAAGATCGAATGGCCTCTTTTACTTTGCGTTCTTGGGCTCCTGTGAAAATCCATGGTGCTTTAGGAAGTTTTATCGATCCATCAGACGCTGTTTGCGGCCAATATTGCTCCATATGATCCACATTTCTAAGGTCAACTCTGGCTCCCAAAGTATCTTTCTTGCCGGTCAAATGGTCCCATAGTAGATTACCCACATTCTTGAATATGTGCATTGGATCGAGCAAGTGATTGATCACGAGTCGAGGCCAGTATGGTAACTCGTACCATAGAGATAGTCTCTTCATCCCTGGAGGCAATCCGTCATCGCACATCTCCTTCTGCTCTAACCATGCTTGTGCAGACATCCTTGGTGGCTCTCTTCCCAAAAAGCCGTCGCGTAACACATGATTCTCCGGAAGATACGCTTGATGACCTTCGTAGATTTGCTTCTTCAGTGAGGGTGCCCTACGTGCATTCAGTCTAGGTCCACATGTGACACATGCTCTGTATCCGCTTGTTTGAAGCCCTGCATGTATACACATGATAATAGATCAACTATGGGGAAAAACCAGATTTACAGTGTCTGAGAGAGGAGTGTCAATAGATCACCTGAGCATTCTGTTAGCCCGGGATAGTCATGCATGGTCCACATTAGAATACCTCTGATCAAAGCATTCCGTCGTCCTGTGTGTCGGCTCATATCCACCACCTCTATGCCAATCCACAATTGTTGTAGCTCTTCCAATAGTGGACGAAGATACACATCCATATTCCCCACTTTATATCGCCCTGGCACAATCAAGCTTAGCCATAGGTGCCCCTTCTTCGTAGTCAACCACGGGGGAATGTTGTAGTTGACGATGACAACGGGCCATACACTGTAAGATGTTGATCTTTGACCAAATGGATTTACGCCATCCATAGCCAGGCCTAAGCGCAAATTTCGAGCTTCCCTGGCAAAATCCGACCATGTTCCATCTATATGTTTCCAGGCTGCGCAATCTGCAGGAATTCGTAGCACACCATCCGAAGATTTATTCTCCTCATGCCATGATGCTAGGGCGGCCATGGACTTACATTCGAAGAAATGCTTGATGCGAGGAAGCAGAGGAAAATGTCGCAAAACCTTTTGTGGAATTTTTGTCCCGTGGAGATCTACTCGATATCTTTCGGAATCACATTTCGGACACTTCTCCATGTCTGTGTATTCCCCTCTGAAAAGAATGCAGTCATTAGGACAAGCGTGGATAGAATTGTAATCCATCCCCAAGTTTCGCAAAATCTTTCTTGCTTCATCTCGGGAATCTGGCATCACATTGTCAGCTGGTAGAATGTGCTCTTTCAGCAATCTACACAACATAAAAATATGATACAGTCGTGTAAAAATCTATCAGATCATTATACACCATGAGTTCTATTAAAGTAAACTAATTGTAATAGATCACCTGAAAAGCGCTGTGACGCTAGTGTCACTCCATCCAAACTTTGCCTGCATGTTGAGAAGAACCAGGAGTGCTTTCAATCTAGACATACGTGCTCCATTATACAATGATGTATCGGCTTCACTTTTCATATCATCATAGATAAGCCTTTCTGAATCCATGATCGTCTCGATCATTTCATCAATCTCGGGCTCAAACATTGCCTCGTTGGGAATGTGCTCTGCATGATCATCCCCCGAGCTGTCAGAGGCTACATCTTGTGGCCTCACATATGCTGCTTGACCAAAGCGCCTGCGAATACGTCTATTGGGTTGCAAGATTGCTGCTTGTTGGCCAGCGTCAGAGTCCGACGAGTTATAATTGGCAACAACTCGATCTATAATAGATGGATCGAACTCGCCAAATTCACGAACGTGCTGCAAAGAAACACGTCTTGTCCGTCGCACAGCATGCTTGCATTGATTACAAGGACATAAGACCCTCGTTGAGAGATAGGTGTTTCGGTTGGACGGTCCCACATCCTCGTCGCTACTCATAATGAGGATAAAAAACTTATAACCTAGACAACAAATTTAATATTCTATTGGCATTCTTCGTCTTATCTCTCTCTCTCTCTCTCTCTCTCTCTCTCTCTCTCTCTCTCTTTACCTCACATTCTCTAGTCATGTCCAATCCCCGCACACCTCGGTCTAGAGGTGCACGGAGATCAGAACCACCGGGTTATAATCTCGTCTTTATTGGTCAATACCTATATTTGTGGGTACAAGAAATCTAGACACCCACGTCTACATGATACTGCATGTAGTGGACAAAATCCCTTTGCCTCTTCTCTAGCTGTAGCACTTCACTTCATCTTAACATCTTTTCACAGTAGATCTTTTCACTGTTCGTCTAACTCTAAACCCTAAACCGTAAGTAATTCTTGCGTGGACTCGATCTAACGTAAATAAGCGTAAATCTAAATAAACGTAAATCTAACTAAAAATAAAGCTAAATCTAATTTAACGTAAGTCTAATGACTAGAGGTTGTCTAGATGGTCATTGTGTCGGGGATGTAGTGACTCTTGCCGCCCTGAAGATCCACCTTGTTCCCTATCTTCTGAAGACATTTCACCAGTACTTTTGGATCGACGGAGCCCACTATGAGAGAAGGCAGCAATACCCTATATTCCATTGAGGGCTTTCTTCACCCGCTTCATGCAAGCATCGCAGTCTATGGAGACCCGCATCTAATCTAATATAACATAAATCTAAATCTAGCTTAAATAAATGTAAATCTAGTTAAAAATAAACCTAAATCTAATTTAATGTAAGTCTACATATAACCTAATCTTTAACGTCTTTTAAAATAGTTTCCTACGACGTTATAACTCTCTTCTTCCTGTGTGTGTGCGCGTGTGTGGATGTGTGTGCCAATAAAAAGAGATAAATGGTATAACCTTTCTATCACCCATGCCAAGTATGATAGATTGATTATGCCATTTCTCTCTTGAATAATAGGTCTTCAGTTCAACTCCTCGTCGGCTAGATCTTTAGGTCTTTTAATTTTAATTAGTTTCCTACGACGCTCCCTTAGTTTCTCTTTCTTTCTCTTTCAATGTGTGTGCGTTTTTTTGGATCGTATGCATGTTTTCTTTCTCTTTTCCTCTCTCAATGTGTGCGTTTTTTGTTTATGCATGTTCTCTCTCTCTTTTCCTCTCTCAATGCGTGCGTTTTTTGTTTATGCATGCTCTCTCTCTCTTTTTCTCTCTCAATGTGTGTGTGCATTCTTTGTTTATGTATGTGTGTGCGTTTTTGCACTCTCTCTCTCTCTCTCTCTCTCTCTCTCTCTCTCTCTCTCTCTCTCTCTCTCTCTCTCTCTCAAAAACACTATATGTGTGTGTGTATGTGTGTGTGTGTGAGAGAGAGAGCGAGGGAGAGAGAAAGAAAGGAAGGGAACATGAGAATGAGGAGAGGGAAGGAGCATACCTGTCTCTCCTTCCTCTCCTCGTGCGTGTGTGTGTGTGTGTGTGTGTGTGTGTAAAAGAAAAAGAGAGAGAGAGAGAGAGAGAGAGAGTGAGGGAGAGCGTTACCTGCTCTTTGCTTGAGGGCGCCGAAAAACTCAGATCTGAGATCTGAGTTTTTGGGCGCGCTCGGTTATTTTTTTTACCCCAGCTGGCGTCGCTATGAGCGTCGCTATAAGCGTCGCTATGAGCGTCGCAAATTTACAAAGAAATTTGCGACGCTCATAGCGACGCTTATAGCGACGCTCATAGCGACGCCGGGAATTTTTTTTTTGAGCGTCGCTGTGTGAGCGTCGCTAATGTGAAGAGCCTCTTGTAGTGATTCTTGCTACATCCGTTTCAGTACTTCAACGGGTTCTTCAGCCTGCTTCCTGGTGTGATGCTTGGCCCTTGGTCCCTTAAGCTCAATAAGCACCCATTTTTTTGGGTCCTTTCCTTGTGCTTGTCAATTGCTTTGGTATGCGTGTTTCTCTCTTTCAAACCGGGCTTGCTTTTGCACAGGCTCTTCCTAGTGTGCTTCCACGGATTTTCTCTTCATTTCTTCTATGTGCGCTCTTCTTTCTTCATTATCCGAGCTCTCACTGCTGTGCCTTTCTTGCGAGATTCTAGTCGATTCTTGATCATATTTGTACGATCTCTTGACCGATCTTGTAGCTCGAGGAGACGGTTGAGTTGACACTATCTAAGTGTTTTGGTCTATGGCAGGTGGTAGGTTGTCGACCATGTCGATGGCATGGTACGCAATTCTTGTCAATACCTCTGGTGCACCCAGGTAAGTAATCTTTCCTTCTTTCTTTGTGCCTTTCAAAGTGGTCAAGACATATTGTGCGTGGTCCACCGGTTGCCTGGTTGTTGACTTGAGGACTTGCGTGAAGGTGGTGGCAACTGCATGATTGGGCGTGGTATACCTTGGTGGTCTTTTAGCAAGGAAATGAAAGTGTTGGTGGTATAACCTGGTTGGCTCTTCAACCTGTTTATGAATAAGGTCAGCAAAGGTGGCTGCGGTGGTTTCTTTGGTGAAAGTACCTGTCATTTTCCTATCCCTTGCCCTCATTGTCATTCCTTTTGTGGGCAGTCTGAGTACTTCTGCCACTATTTCCTTGGTTATCACCACTTCAACTTTATTCCCCTGAGGGTCAAAAATTTGTGCAGTTCCATCTTCTTCTATCGTGGATAAAAGCTCGTAAGCTTTTTGGAAATCCACACCGCACGGCTCCTGTTCATAGAAATCTTTGAGTCCTAGCCTGCGGTTGGCTTCTTTGGTCTCAAGCTTCCCAACGAAATCATACACTTCTTTTGGTAGGAGTTGCAACTCTACCTGATGTCCCTCCTCACTCTTGAATCTACCGATGAACACTGTGGTGTGATGCTCTTCAAGCTGTTCTTTTGAAAGATAGGCTACCTTGGCGGCTTTGACTAAATCTTGGATCCAGTTGGTATGAGGGTAGCTCCTGTAACTTTTCTTTTTGGTTGAGCTTCTTCTTGGCCCTCTCTGCTGCTAGCTCATAAGCTTTTTGGAAATCCACACTGCACGGCTCCTGTTCATAGAAATCTCTGAGTCCTAGCCTGCGGTTGGCTTCTTTGGTCTCAGGCTTCGCGGCGACATCATACACTTCTTTTGGTAGGAGTTGCAACTCTACCTAATGTCCCTCCTCACTCTTGAATTTTTCGGTGAACACTGTGGTGTGATTCTCTTCTAGCTGTTCTTTTCAAAGATAGGTTGCCTTGGCGGCTTTGACTGAATCTAGATCCAGTTGGTATGCGGGTAGCTCCTGCAAGTTTTCTTTCTCGTTGAGCTTCTTCTTGGCCCTCTCTGCTGCTTGCATGGCTCCCCTCATGCTCCTTGTGAGACGATGTTGAAAACGGACAACTATAGACTCCGGAAAAGACGTGCGAAAGACGTCGAAAAGCTCTCTCTGCAAAGGCCACAAGTGGAAATGAGGTGGTTTTAGCCTACCTTGGATATCTATACCCGGACTTCCCGAACCATTTGTCCCTAGATTCCCCCATTAGTCCTACTAGGCCGTGAAATCTATGTTAGACTCAAAAATTTCCTTCATCATATTCCTGTAGCTCATCTGCAAGAATTTTGCAAAAGTAGGTCTGGCTGCCTAATTTAGGCTTCCCGTTTCCATCTTCTCATTTCATTGAAATTTTTTGTGCTTGTCCGCCTTGTCTTTCTGATCACCATCGTATCTTCCATTTTTCCATCTGAGCTTCTTTGCTATTTATTATTATTTTTTGACATGTTTATTGAAAAATCAAAGAAAATAACAAAATGTTCCAAAAAAGTAAAGTGAAAATCCAATAATTAAGAAAATCCATTAAAAAACACATCTTTATTGTTTTTTGTTGGATTTCTCTATTTTTAAGTCTCGCTATCAATAAAAATGATGAAAAACCAAAAAGGACTATTTTTTGATAGTATATACACTATTTAACTCATCGGAAAGATATTATCAGTGAATGTTTCCTTGATGATGAATTATAAGGGCATTATTAGGTAATTTTGTAAAAAATCACACGTTAACATTGAACTTTTTCCTCCCTCTTTAAACATTGCCCTTAATTACTTAGAACTTAGTGCCCTTCCACCCCTCCTAGATGGCGTACTCCGGGATGAGTGTGTGCATGGATTGAACAATCATGTCTATGCATAGCCATGGTTGGCTCTACCATGCTTTGAAGATCCATGCAATTCCAACCACTATGCTGTGCAAGAGCTGATCCTGAGTAATTAACTCAAGGGTGTCTATTGTCGAGGCTTTCTGATGCTGTCTTCCAAAGAGAAATTCTTGTAGCTTGTGTGCTCCATGTTTGATTGTACCATCAGGATGCTTTCGCACGCTGATTGCTTGAGTTGTTGGTAGCACTTTTGGCTGTTGTTGAGCTTTTTCTTGCCATTGGTAGGTTGGTTTGCTTGGTGTGGAATGGTGTGGTGGAGTCTTCTAAGACTTAACTCGCCATTGCTTGATTGGTTTTATGGTTTGTGGAGAAGATAAGTGCTCCTTTTTCTTCCAAATCCATTTCAAGTTAGGTTCCTTGCGTGTTCTTACCCTTGTAACCTTCTTTTGTTTTGTCAGTGATGATTTGGGAACCCAGATTTGAATCAACTTATCCTTAAGCTGTGCTTTTGGTACCCAAATTTGCCTGACTCTGTGCATGCTACTTGTAGCATTTTCTTGTTGAGGGGATGGAGAAGATTGATTACTTTGTGGTTTGGTGTGCTGATTGCTTCCTTTCCATTCCTCTTTGCTTGGTGCAATTGGAACAATGGGTTGCCCGCCTTTAGGTGATAGCTTGAGCTGATTTGTATCCCAATCTAGTATTGCTTTGTATGTCCGCATCCAGGGAATTACAAGAATCATCATCTCATTCATGTGTTCATCTGGTAAGCATACAAATTGATGAGGACATGAACATCCATGTACTATCACGTTCAAGTTGACTACTCCCAATGTTGGGATTGGGTTCTTGTTGCATCCTTTGATTGTCGCTATTCCTGCTGTCAATGCTTGACTTGTTGCCTTCTTGTAGGTGGAATAACTGACTGCATTTACTCTAGCTCATGTGTCGACCAAAGCATTGGTGCTATGATTGTTGAGCTATAATTTGATGCGTAGGTCCATTCCGTCTAACCAGTCATCATCTGTTGAAACTGGATCTTTATGTAATTCCCATTGTCGTTCAACTATTTCCAGAGTGTTGATGGAAATTGGTATCTATTGATTTCTGAGAGCAGCTTTCCGTTTGAGTACCCGAAGCCAAGCTTCCTCTTGGGCTTCATCAATAACTTGCTGTCGTTTAATCCTCCTTTGCATAGCTGCATGCATTCTTTCTAACAATTCATTGGTTAGTGGGAAATTGTATTTCTTTAAACGGCATCCACTTATCCAATTAGCCATTGGTTCACCATCTAGGGTGGACAACTTCATTGCTCTGCTTGGAGATACATCTTCAATGATAAACGGTCCGTTTCCCTTTTTCTTAAACTTGGAAATGTGTTGGTTAAGGGAATAGACTAAAACTAAGTCCCCTTTCTTGAATATTTTTGTTATTAGATGGGAATTGAAAAATTGTTTTTGTTTCCTCTTTTGTGCATAGATGTGAGCTACAGCAGTTAGCCTCTGCTCATCTAGCTTTTCCAAATATTCAAGTCTTTCTAACAATTGATGTCCAGTCCACTCAAGATTCTTTGCTACCCTTAGTGTCGATAGTAGAAATTCTATTGGCAGTATGGAATCAAGACCATAAACAAGGTTAAAGGGTGTAGCATTTAAAGCTTTTTTGAATGAAACTCGATAAGCCCATAGAGCAGCATGGAGATTCATTTCCCAGTCTGCCCTTCTTGAACTAATGAATTCAGTCAATATCGAGCTAAGAATTTTTTTTCGTATGCTCAGCTTGTCCATTTTCTTGTGGGTGATAGGGAGCTGATTTGTTATGGATGACCATAAACTCATTAAGAAAATACTCAATTACCTCATTGAGGAATGAGTTCCTCAATCATTGACAATTTCTATTGGCAGTCCATATCTCATGAATACATACTCATATAAGAATGCGGCAGTGGTTCTGGCATCATTCTTTTGAGTTGCTTTAGCCTCGGCCCACTTGGTCAAATAGTCTGTAGCTACAATGATATACTGAGCTTGGGTTCTATAAGCAGGTGGTTGTATTGTCCCAACAAAATCTATACCCCATTTTGCGAAAGCTCTTGCCCCCATCATTGGTCTTAAGGGCATGCTATCTACACGTGTTGGCATTTTTGCTTGTTGACAAGCATCACACCTTCGAACATATTTTTTGGCATCTGCAAAAGTGTTGGCCACCATATGCCTGCCACTAAGATTGATCTTGCGGTGGTCTCACTAGAAGAGTGATCTCCAGCTAATCCAACATGTGCTTGTTCTATAATTGGAATATATTTGTCTTCGTTTTCACAAAGACGCAAATGTTGATCTTTACCTCTTTGATACAATTGGTTCCCAATAAGGGCTAATAGGTAATGTCTATACTTTTTAACGACGTAGATCATTCCTAATCCTTTCCTTTTGGTGGTGGTGTAATTCTTTTCCGCCATGTTCAACTGTCGACTAACATAAGAAATAGGAAAGTCAATTTTTCCGTCTCCTGGTTGAGCTAGTATACAACCAATAGCAAAATTGGAAGCATCTACATGTATGTGGAATATCTTATTCCATTCTGGTGCTTTCAATATTGGAGCTGAGGTGAGAGCTTGCTTGAGCTTCATGAAGGATTCTTCACATGCCTCGGTCCACTCAAAGTGTGTAATTGAGCTATACATGGGTTTTACAATTATAGCGTACATGTAGATGAACCGTCGGTAATATCCACAATGCCCCATGAAGGCTTGTACCCGCTTGACTGTTGTTGGTCTAGGCAAATCAGCAATGACAGGAATTTTTTCAATATCAGTAGCTATGCCATTTTAACACAATATGTTCAAGAATTTTTCTTTGTCTACCCATGAAAGTGCACTTTTCAGGATTTAAGCAAATCCTATAAAGTCTACATTTTCCAAATACCTTTTGAGATGTGCAAACTGACTCACCTGGATTGATGAATGTACGCATAGATCATCCATATATACTTCTAAAAATTTCCTAAGAAATTCTTTAAAAGCATGGCTCATCAACCTTTGAAATCTGGTTGAAGCATTGGTTAACCCAAACGACATAATCTAATAGGCAAAAATAACCCATTCTATTGCAAAAGCAGTTTTATGCTGATCTTTTGGGTCAACCAAAAGTTGATTGTATCCCGAGAAGCCATCTAAGAAGCTGTAAGCTTATTTTCTTGCAACTTGTTCCAAAACATGCTCAGTGATTGGAAGAGGAAAATTGTCTCTAATGGTAGCTGCATTCACTTTTTTGAGATTGACACACACTCGTAATTTTCCATTCTTCTTGGGTACTATCACAATTGGAGACACCCAATTTGTGTGTTCAATTTCATAAATGAATTTGGCTTCCCTTAGTTTTTCAATTTCTTCTTTGATATTTCTGAAAAATGTTTCATTATATGTGTATGGCCTTTGTCTACTTGGTTTCGCATCATCTCTCATGGGTGGTATGGTATGTTGACAGATTTCTGGATCAACACCCTTGAGATCTTTGTAAGACCAAGCGAAGATATCTTGATATTCTTTTAGCAAGCTTAGCAAAAGCTCTTCTTCTTCTCTGTTAGGTCATTTGCAATATAGGCAGGCCTAGGTTCTTTCCCTGCACTACAAGAGGCTATTCATATTAGCGACGCTCACACAGCGACGCTCAAAAAAAAAAATCTCGGCATCGCTATGAGCGTCTCTATGAGCGTCGCAAATTTACTTATAAATTTGCGACGCTCATAGCGACGCCGGCTGGGCTAAAAAAAATAACAGACAGCGCTCAAAAACACAGATCTCAGATCTGAACAAAAACTCAGATCTCAGATCTGAGTTTTTCGGCGCCCTCAAGCAAGGAGCAGATAACGCTCTCCCTCTCTCTCTCTCTCTCTCTCTCTCTTTCTTCTCCACACACACACACACACACACACACACACACACACACACACACACACACACACACACACACACACACACACACACACACACACACACGAGGAGAGAAAGGAGAGCCAGGTATGCTCCTTTCCTCTCCTCACTCTCATGTTCCCTTCCCCTCTTTCTCTCTCCCTCTCTCTCACACACACATAGTGTTTTTGAGAGAGAGAGAGAGAGAGAGAGAGAGAGAGAGAAAGAGTACAAACATAAACAAAAACGCACACACACATACATAAACAAAGAATGCACACACACATTGAGAGAGGAAAAGAGAGAGAGAGCATGCATAAACAAAAAACACACACATTGAGAGAGGAAAAGAGAGAGAGAACATGCATAAACAAAAAACGCACACATTGAGAGAGGAAAAGAGAGAGAAAACATGCATAAACAAAAAAACACACACACATTGAGAGAGAAAGAGAGAGAAACTAATTTAACGTCGTAGGAAACTAATTAAAATTAAAAGACCTAAAGATCTAGCCTACGAGGAGTTGAACTCAAGACCTATTATTCAAGAGGGAAATGGCATAACCAATCTATCATACTTGGCATGGGTGATAGAAAGGTTATACCATTTATCTCTTTTTATTGGCACACACATCCACACACGCGCACACACACACAAGAAGAAGAGAGTTATAACGTCGTAGGAAACTATCCTAAAAGACGTTAAAGATTAGGTTAGATGTAGACTTACGTTAAATTAGATTTAGGTTTATTTAAGTTAAATTAGATTAGATTTAGGTTTATTTTTAGTTAGATTTACGTTTAGATTTAGATTTACGTTATATTAGATTAGATTTAGGTCTCCATAGATTGCGATGCTTGCATGAAGCGGGTGAAGAAAGCCCTCAATGGAATATAGGGTATTGCTGCCTTCACTCATGGTGGGCTCCGTCGATCCAAAAGTACTGGTGAAATGTCTTCAGAAGATAAGGAAGAAGGTGGATCTTCAGGGCGGCAAGAGTCACTACATCCCCGACAATGACCATCTAGACAACCTCTAGTCATTCAACAACAACTTCAAAGTTAGTAACAAGAGTAAGAACGGTCCAAAGGGCCAATTGCTGATGTCAGATGTGGATGGAGATGAGGCAGCGTCACCGCCGGAAGTTCTCACATCTTTAGTGATGAGAATGACAACTCTTGCCGAGTTATGTGAAAAATTATGTGTTAAATCAGTTTTAAGGTTCTTATAATCCCTGTTAGTTTAGTTCTTTGTTTTTAATATAACATAATTTACGTTAGATTTAGATTTATGTTATATTAGATTAGACTTAGGTTTATTTAGGTTTACCCATACACACACACACACACACACACACACACACACACACACACACACAAGAAGAAGAGAGTTTTAACGTCGTAGGAAACTATCCCAAAAGACGTTAAAGATTAGGTTAGATGTAGACTTACGTTAAATTAGATTTAGGTTTATTTTTAGTTAGATTTACGTTTATTTAGATTTACGCTTATTTACGTTAGATCGAGTCCACGCAAGAATTACTTACGGTTTAGGGTTTAGAGTTAGAAGAATAGTGAAAAGATCTACTGTGAAAAGATGTTAAGATGCTGTGAAGTGCTACAGCTAGAGAAGAGGCAAAGGGGTTTTGTCCACTACATGCAGTATCATGTAGACGTGGGTCTGTAGATTTCTTATACCCACAAATATAGGCATTGACCAATAAAGACGAGATTATAACCCGGTGGTTCTGATCTCCGTGCACCTCTAGACCGAGGTGTGCGGGGATTGGACATGACTAGAGAATGTGAGGTAGAGAGAGAGAGAGAGAGAGAGAGAGAGAGAGAGAGAGAGAGAGAGAGAGAGAGATATAAGACGAAGAATGCCAATAGAATATTAAATTTGTTGTCCAGGTTATAAGATTTTTATCCTCATTATGAGTAGTGACGAGGATGTGGGACCGTCCAACCGAAACACCTATCTCTCAACGAGGGTCTTATGTCCTTGTAATCAATGCAAGCATGCTGTGCGACGGACAAGACGTGTTTCTTTGCAGCACGTTCGCGAATTTGGCGAGTTCGATCCATCTATTAAAGATCGAGTTGTTGCCAATTATAACTCGTCGGACTCTGACGCTGGCCAACAAGCAGCAATCTTGCAACCCAATAGATGTGTTCGCAGGCGCTTTGGTCAAACAGCATATGTGAGGCCACAAGATGTAGCCTCTGACAGCTCGGGGGATGATCATGCAGAGCACATTCCCAACGAGGCAATGTTTGAGCCCGAGATTGATGAAATGATCGAGACGATCATGGATTCAGAAAGGCTTATCTATGATGATATGAAAAGTGAAGCCGATACGCCATTGTATAATGGAGCACGTATGTCTAGATTGAAAGCACTCCTGGTTCTTCTCAACATGCAGGCAAAGTTTGGATGGAGTGACACTAGCGTCAAAGCGCTTTTCAGGTGATCTATTACAATTAGTTTACTTTAATAAAACTCTAAATGTATAATGATCTGATAGATTTTTACACCACTGTATCGTATTTTTATGTTGTGTAGATTGCTTAAAGAGCATATACTACCAGCTGATAATGTGATGCCAGATTCCCGAGATGAAGCAGGAAAGATTTTGCGAAACTTTGAGATGGATTACAATTCTATCCACGCTTGTTCTAATGACTGCATTCTTTTCAGAGGGGAATACATAGACATGGAGAAGTGTCCAAAATGTGATTCCGAAAGATATCGAGTAGATCTCCACGGGACAAAAATTCCACAAAAGGTTTTGCGACATTTTCCTCTGCTTCCTCGCATCAAGCATTTCTTCGAATGTAAGTCGATGGCCGCCCTAGCATCATGGCATGAGGAGAATAAATCTTCGGATGGTGTGCTACGAATTCCTGCAGATTGCGCAGCCTGGAAACATATAGATGGAACATGGTCGGATTTTGCCAGGGAAGCTCGAAATTTGCGCTTAGGCCTGGCTATGGATGGTGTAAATCCATTTGGTCAAAGATCAACATCTTACGGTGTATGGCCCGTTGTCATCGTCAACTACAACATTCCCCCGTGGTTGACTACGAAGAAGGGGCACCTATGGCTAAGCTTGATTGTGCCAGGGCGATATAAAGTGGAGAATATAGATGTGTATCTTCGTCCACTATTGGAAGAGAAACAACAAGTGTGGATTGGCATAGAGGTGGTGGATATGAGCCGACACACAGGACGACGGAATGCTTTGATCAGAGGCATTCTAATGTGGACCATGCATGACTATCCCGGGCTAACAGAATGCTTAGGTGATCTATTGACACTCCTCACTCAGACACTGTAAATCTTGTTTTTTCCCATAGTTGATCTATTATCATGTGTATACATGCAAAGCTTCAAACAATCGGATACAGAGCATGTGTCACATGTGGACCTAGATTGAATGCACGTAGGGCGCCCTCACTGAAGAAGCAAATCTACGAAGGTCATCAAGCGTATCTTCAGAGAATCATGTGTTACACGACGGCTTTTTGGGAAGAGAGCCACCAAGGATGTCTGCACAAGCATGGTTAGAGCAGAAGGAGATGTGCGATGACGGATTGCCTCCAGGGATGAAGAGACTATCTCTATGGTACGAGTTACCATACTGGCCCCGACTCATGATCAATCACTTGCTCGATCCAATGCACATATTCAAGAATGTGGGTAATCTACTATGGGACCATCTGACCGGCAAGAAAGATACTTTGGGAGCCAGAGTTGACCTTAGAAATGTGGATCGTATGGAGCAATATTGGCCGCAAACAGCGTGTGATGGATCGATAAAACTCCCTAAAGCACCATGGATTTTCACAGGAGCCCAAGAACGCAAAGTAAAAGAGACCATTCGATCTTTGCGGACCCCCACTGGCGTAATGCACTCGCTCCGAACGTGTTTTACTAAAGAAGGAAAGCTTACCGGTTTGAAGTCACACGATTGGCATAAAATGTGTCAGGTACGTTCATAGTGGGCTTTAATATCATTGCATAAAATGTGGACTTTAATATCATTGCTGCACATACTTTACAGTTTATTTTACCGGTTGCCATTGAGGGATGTTTGTCTCTCGATATCCGTAACACAACCAATTGAAAAGCGCACAACAATGCGGTGACGAAGTGACTGAGGAAGAGTGGGAGTACTCTCGGGGTTGCGCGACCAAGGTAAGTTTGCAATGTACGACTAGTTAGTGACTTTATTTCTAAACGTTTGAACGGCCACTCATAATCTTTGTTCGTTGTAGTATAAGTCATACACAGCAACATGGTGTAAAGGTCGACATTTTAGGGTGGAACGGATCGACAAAAAGCGTTTTACTCAAGATTGTGGAATCATTGCAAAATTTGAACAGTCTAGCCGACGACATTCCTCTGATGCAGATCCTGTGGTGGCGGAACTCACTTACTTCGGCACGCTACAAGAGATTTTGAGGATCGATTATAGAGGATTTTTTGTCGACTTGTTCGACGTGCAATGGTTCAAGATAATCATGGAGGGTCCCAACGCTACTGTGCGTAGAGGAGAGTCTGGTTTTCTTGAGGTGGATTCTACTAAGAAATGGACTGACCTAAGACACACTTTCGTACTACCCGAGCATTGTGAACAAGTAAGTATGTAAATAGTTAACATCCCCCTTTTACAAGATATGTGCTTGAAAGCTCTCATGTAAGTTATGTGGCTTTGGCAGGTAATATTTCATCCTACAAAGTCTACATCAAACTGGTGGTACGTCATAGAGGTAGCCCCTGGTAGTGCAAGGACGTATGAAGGCTACCATGTGCCAATCACAACGGCATCAATGGAGGAGATCAGAGAAGATGCTCAATCAGAAGCCGCTGCGGTGGTGCCAGACGAGCATCAAGATGCTACTACTCTATATGGGGTGCATGCAGAGGAGCTACAAAATGAAACAGAGGATATGTGTTTAAACGAAGAGCTCTATATAGATATAGGAAGCTATGCTGAGTTATGCGAGGATGAGAGAGAGATCTCTTAAAGCCACAAATATTGTATTTGAACAATTTTGCTCCGTGTTGTAAAAGCTCTGGCTCTCTAAGTACCTTCCATGGTGTATAATGTTAGGAAATAAGACGTAGCTAAATAGATAATTGAGTAGATTACTTAATGGAGAGAGACAGATTTATATACACGAGATTATAGAGTAGAGAGAGAGAGAGAGAGAGTACACACGATATACGTGGTTCACCCAATGTGGGCTACGTCCACGGGAAAGCAGCCACTCAATGGCTTTAGTACTTCAAAACAAGAAGTAGTTTACAAAGGGATTATATGCTTAATGGAGCTCCCGCCTTGCTTCACTCTCACCACCTCACACTCACCTTGTTGCATCAACTTCACACTATGAAATGTGTGTAGAAATGGCCTCCTTTTATAGGCCAAAAGGGCTGCCCTCTCTTATGAGAGACAGCCATGTGTAACCGCCCTTGTACGAATAAGTCCAAATCGGACCCTCCAATCCGCCCATGTGTGGCCGCCCTTGAGAAGACAAGTCCGCTTTTGAATTCGGCCACCGGCCACCGGCCATTGACTTCCGACCACCGGCCATCGGCCATTGACTACTGGCCACCGGCCAACCGACCGATTGTTTTCCGACCACTTTCCGGCCGCCGTCCAGCCATAATATTTCGGCGAAAAAGAATATTCCGGCGAAAAAAAAGTCTCGGGGACCTCCGCCCCCGAGGCCTTTAAAGTTGCCCCTGATTCTTGTCCATGAAAATTTTGGTTTCCGGTGAGTGATTTTCCTTCACGCACGATGGCTTCTCCTCATAATGGGGGCCTTACAAATGTGCGTTTTTACCACAGAAAATTACAAGGGTAAATCAGGCTCCATACTTAACATATAACTCTCTTTTCTACTCGTGCTCACATCTTTTGATTGAAAATTCTGAGTTTTCGACTTGCCTCTTCTATCACTAATTCATTGCGTCATTACGTCATTGTATTTAATGGTCTTTGCGTCATTGTCTACTCTATTCATTCAATATTAAGTTTAAATATTCGTGTGTTTAATGCAGGTATGGATGATGGGGAGTTTCTTTCTTCTTTGTCACCGCAGCAAAGACAGTGGTACGTGGAGCATCATCGCTCTGGCGCATCATCGCGCGTTCCTACTCCATCCGCATCTCCCTCTCTTTTGGAGCATTCGGCGCGCTCCGAAGCTTCGGCGTCGACGAGACGAGCTTCACACTCGTCTAGACACCGGCGCTCTAGTGGTGGCGGTGGCGGTTGTTGTGGGGATTCCGCCGCTGATGCCTCCACACCGCCTCGTGTTCGACGAGGCTCTTTACCCTCCCCTTCTTTGCCCGCCCCCACACCAGCCACAACATCGCCATCTACGCCACGTTTTGCGTGGCTGGCTGTTCCTAGCAGCTACACACCTCTACCTACTCTGCCAGGAGCCACCCCACTCGACACTCCTCGCTTCGGGGCCCAGACGCCGGTGGACACACCTGACATCCGTACCCCCATCGACACGCCGCTAGAGACCCCTGTCGGGACACCCAGGTTCACGCGTCAACGGCTAGAGGGCTTTCCTTACTCCGTCGACTTCAGCGGCGGCATCATCATGGATGATGACGGCAAGAAGGTGATCTCGCGCATGCGTGGTCTTTCCTCTCAGCTAATTAGACACTACATACTAAACAAATGGAGTGAAGTACCAAGTGATTTAAAAAACAGAGTCATCAGCATACTTCATGATGAGTTTCCCGTTCCAACACGGGATCAGCTCTTCAATGAAGACCTGATGAAGATTCGAATGCGCGAATACTGCAAACACAAGCGTTCCAAAGTGCAAAAAGAAATCAAGCATGGGTGGAACAGGCCAGATTGGCTGGCCAAAGAAGATTGGAAGAATGCGAAGAAAGCAGCGCGCGAGAATCCCGACAAGTGGAAGCAACAAAAGGATGCAGCCAGAGCGCGAGTAGAGGCAGGGAGCTCGCACCACTTGGGGAGCGGTGGATGGGCATCATTTGAGGCCGATTTTGTGAGTGTTTTCACATTGCTCTTTATGTTTGATATTTTAGGGTTTATGAGTTTTTTAATTCTAACATAATGAAATCTTTGTATGTTTTGATAGTGGTCGATGACAGGACGTAATCCCACACCGTACGAGCGCGAGTACGCAGGCAAGAAGGGCTTAAACGCCTTGATGGACATTCTCAGTTCTCGCGGCGGCATGGTTAGTATTAGGGTTTACTCTGTTCTATTTTTTGTATTGTTTTATAAATGTCGTTATATGTTTATACTTACTGAAAGCTGCCTTATTGTCTTTTTTTGTAGAATCCGACAGATACGCCGCTTGGACGCGATGACACGTCTGACTAGACGACGTCAGTTTAGCCGTAGCTAGATAGCATGAGTTTAGGGTTTCTCATAGCTTATGTATCATGAGACGGATTTTATACGTCTTTTTGAACCATGTATATTATTACATTTGTCACCGCAGTTCATTTTGCCAATCAATTCTTTATGCCTATGATGTTGTACAATTGTCATTATTACATTTGCCAATCAATTCATTTTGCCTATGATGTGTACAATTGTCAATTTTACGCTTGTCAATTTTGCAAACAATGCGTCTTGTGGGTGACTATTTTGGGTCTATTATCTACCCTTGCACTTTTTTTTAAAAAGTGAATCAAGTACAATATGGTTGATGGGTGGCAGAGCATTCAATGCCCTATCACCAAAAAAAATTTCTCTCGGGCGTCGCTATAATCGTCGCTATTTATGGCTCTGTAGCGTCGCTATAGATTTCTGTGTAAACGTCGCTATAACCGTCGCTATACACTACAAGAGGTTGTGTGCTCTTGTGACACTGTTAGCGACGGAAATACACTGGGTTTTTATAACCCCCGGCGTCGCTAAAACCGTCGCTACGAGCGTCACTATATGCGTCGCTATATAGAGACGCTCATAGCGACGTTTACACTGCAGACTATAGCGACGCTCATAGCGACGCTACAGAGCCATAAATAGCGACGCCCGAGAGAATGTTTTTTTGGTGGCAGGGCATTGAATGCCCTGCCACCCATCAACCATATTGTACTTGATTCACTTTTTAAAAAAAGTGCAAGGGTAGATAATAGACCCAAAATAGTCACCCACAAGACGCATTGTTTGCAAAATTGACAATTGTGCACATCATAGGCAAAATGAATTGATTGGCAAATGTAATAATGACAATTGTACAACATCATAGGCATAAAGAATTGATTGGCAAAAGGAACTGCGGTGACAAATGTAATAATATACATGGTTCAAAAAGACGTATAAAATCCGTCTCATGATACATAAGCTATGAGAAACCCTAAACTAATGCTATCTAGCTATGGTTAAACTGACGTCGTCTAGTCAGACGTCTCATCGCGTCCAAGCGGCGTATCTGTCGGATTCTGCAAAAAAAGACAATAAGACAGCTTTCAGTAAGTATAAACATATAACGACATTTATAAAACAATAAAAAAAATAAAAAAGAGTAAACCCTAATACTAACCATGCTGCCGCGAGAACTGAGAATGTCCATCAGGGCGTTTAAGCCCTTCCTGCCTGCGTACTCGCGCTCGTACGGTGTGGGATCACGTCCTGTCATCGACCACTATCAAAACATACAAAGATTTCATTATGTTAGAATTAAAAAACTCATAAACCCTAAACTATCGAACATAAAGAGCAATGTGAAAACACTCACAAAATCGGCCTCAAATGATGCCCATCCACCGCTCCCCAAGTGGTGCGAGCTCCCTGCCTCTACTCGCGCTCTGGCTGCATCCTTTTGTTGCTTCCACTTGTCGGGATTCTCGTGCGTTGCTTTCTTCGCATTCTTCCAATCTTCTTTGGCCAGCCAATCTGGCCTATTCCACCCATTCTTGATTGCTTTTTGCACTTCGGAACGCTTGTGTTTGCAGTATTCGCGCATTCGAATCTTCATCAGGTCTTCATTGAAGCGCTGATCCCGTGTTGGAACGGGAAATTACTCATCATGAAGTATCCTGATGACTCTGTTTTCTAAATCACTTGGTACTTCACTCCATTTGTTTAGTATGTAGTGTCTAAACAACTAAGAGCAAAGACCACGCATGCGCGAGATCACCTTCTTGCCGTCATCATCCATGATGATGCCGCCGCTGAAGTCGATGGCGTAAGACAAGCCCTCTGGCCGGTGACGCGTGAACCTGGGTGTCCCGACAGGGGTCTCTAGCGGCGTGTCGATGGGGGTATGGACGTCAGGTGTCTCCACCGGCGTCTCGGCCCGGAAGCGAGGAGTGTCGAGTGGGGTGGCTCCTGGCGGAGTAGGTAGAGGTGTGTAGCTTCTAGGAACAGTCAACCGTGCAAAACCTGGCATAGATGGGGATGCTGTGGCTGGTGTGGGGGCGGGCAAAGAAGGGGAGGTTAAAGAGCCTCGTCGAACACGAGGCGGTGTGGAGGCATCGGTGGCGGAATCCCCACACCAACCGCCACCGCCACCACTAGAGCGCCGGTGTCTAGACGAGTGTGAAGCTCGTCTCGTCGACGTCGAAGCTTCGGAGCGCGCCGAATGCTCCGAAAGAAAGGGAGATGCAGATGGAGTAGGAACGCGCGATGATGCGCCAGAGCGATGACGCTCCACGTACGACTGTCTCTGCTGCGGTGACAAAGAAGAAAGAAACTCCTCATCATCCATACCTGCATTAAACACACGAATATTTAAACTTAATATTGAATGAATAGAGTAGACAATGACGCAAAGACCATTAAATACAATGACGTAATGACGCATATAAATACAATGACGCAATGAATTGAGTGATAGAAGAGGTAAGTCGAAAACTCAGAATTGTCAATCAAAAGATGTGAGCGCGAGTAGAAAAGAGCGTTATACACCATGGAAGGTACTTAGAGAGCGAGAGCTTTTACAACACGGAGCAAAATTGTTCAAATACAATATTTGTGGCTTTAAGAGATCTCTCTCTCATCCTCGCATAACTCAGCATAACTTCCTATATCTATATAGAGCTCTTCGTTTAAACACATATCCTCTGTTTCATTTTGTAGCTCCTCTGCATGCACCCCATATAGAGTAGTAGCAACTTGATGCTCGTCTGGCACCACCGCAGCGGCTTCTGATTGAGCATCTTCTCTGATCTCCTCCATTGATGCCGTTGTGATTGGCACATGGTAGCCTTCATACGTCCTTGCACTACGAGGGGCTACCTCTATGACGTACCACCAGTTTGATGTAGACTTTGTAGGATGAAATATTACCTGCCAGAGCCACATAACTTACATGAGAGCTTTCAAGCACATAACTTGTAAAAGGGGGATGTTAACTATTTACATACTTACTTGTTCACAATGCTCGGGTAGTACGAAAGTGTCTCTTAGGTCAGTCCATTTCTTAGTAGAATCCACCTCAAGAAAACCACACTCTCCTCTACGCACAGTAGCGTTGCAACCCTCCATGATTATCTTGAACCATTGCACGTCGAACAAGTCGACAAAAAATCCTCTGTAATCGATCCTCAAAATCTCTTGTAGCGTGCCGAAGTAAGTGAGTTCCGCCACCACAGGATCTGCATCAGAGGAACGTCGTCGACTAGAGTGTTCAAATTTTGCCATGATTCCACAATCCCTTAAGCGTTTTCATGAAACGTTCTAAGAAGAACATCCATCTGGAATGAACTGTGCCAGCTATTTCCACCTCATCAACTATGTGAAGAAGAAGATGCACCTGAATGGTTAGCATGGTAGTAGGAAAATGTTTCTCAAAAATGCACACAAGCTCCGTAGCATTTAGTTTGGCGAATGGTATGGAGTCTACGTTGATCTCCTTTTGTGAGATCCATTGCACCAGCTTTGCAAGTTTGTAGATTGTGTTACGGATGTCGAGAGACAAACATCCCTCAATGGCAACCGGTAAAATAAACTGTAAGGTATGTGCAGCAATGATATTAAAGTCCACATTTTATGCAATGATATTAATGTCCACTATGAACGTACCTAACACATTTTATGCCAATCGTGTGACTTCAAACCGGTAAGCTTTCCTTCTTTAGTAAAACACGTTCGGAGCTAGTGCATTACGCCAGTGGGGGTCCGCAAAGATCGAATGGTCTCTTTTACTTTGCGTTCTTGGGCTCCTGTGAAAATCGATGGTGCTTTAGGGAGTTTTATCGATCCATCAGACGCTGTTTGCGGCCAATATTGCTCCATACGATCCACATTTCTAAGGTCAACTCTGGCTCCTAAAGTATCTTTCTTGCCGGTCAGATGGTCCCATAGTAGATTACCCACATTCTTGAATATGTGCATTGGATCGAGCAAGTGATTGATCATGAGTCGGGGCCAGTATGGTAACTCGTACCATAGAGATAGTCTCTTCATCCCTGGAGGCAATCCGTCATCGCACATCTCCTTCTGCTCTAACCATGCTTGTGCAGACATCCTTGGTGGCTCTCTTCCCAAAAAGCCGTCGCGTAACACATGATTCTCTGGAAGATACGCTTCATGAACTTCGTAGATTTGCTTCTTCAGTGAGGGCGCCCTACGTGCATTCAATCTAGGTCCACATGTGACACATGCTCTGTATCCGATTGTTTGAAGCTTTGCATGTATACACATGATAATAGATCAACTATGGGAAAAAACAAGATTTACAGTGTCTGAGTGAGGAGTGTCAATAGATCACCTGAGCATTCTGTTAGCCCGGGATAGTCATGCATGGTCCACATTAGAATGCCTCTGATCAAAGCATTCCGTCGTCCTGTGCGTCGGCTCATATCCACCACCTCTATGCCAATCCACAATTGTTGTAGCTCTTCCAATAGTGGACGAAGATACACATCCATATTCTCCACTTTATATCGCCCTGGCACAATCAAGCTTAGCCATAGGTGCCCCTTCTTCGTAGTCAACCACGGGGGAATGTTGTAGTTGACGATGACAACGGGCCATACACTGTAAGATGTTGATCTTTGAACAAATGGATTTACGCCATCCATAGCCTGGCCTAAGTGCAAATTTCAAGCTTCCCTGGCAAAATCCGACCATGTTCCATCTATATGTTTCCAGGCTGCGCAATCTGCAGGAATTCGTAGCATACCATCCGAAGATTTATTCTCCTCATGCCATGATGCTAGGGCGGCCATGGACTTACATTCGAAGAAATGCTTGATGCGAGGAAGCAGAGGAAAATGTCGCAAAACCTTTTGTGGAATTTTTGTCGCGTGGAGATCTACTCGATATCTTTCGGAATCACATTTCGGACACTTCTCCATGTCTATGTATTCCCCT
The DNA here is from genome assembly GCF_014529385.1 of Adiantum capillus-veneris. Lineage (NCBI taxonomy): Eukaryota > Viridiplantae > Streptophyta > Polypodiopsida > Polypodiales > Pteridaceae > Adiantum > Adiantum capillus-veneris. The sequence goes on along the minus strand of NC_140950.1, from coordinate 138,786,839 downwards.
CTGAAAAGAATGCAGTCATTAGGACAAGCGTGGATAGAATTGTAATCCATCCCCAAGTTTCATAAAATCTTTCTTGCTTCATCTCGGGAATCTGGCATCACATTGTCAGCTGGTAGTATGTGCTCTTTCAGCAATCTACACAACATAAAAATACGATACAGTCGTGTAAAAATCTATCAGATCATTATACATTTAGAGTTTTATTAAAGTAAACTAATTGTAATAGATCACCTGAAAAGCGCTGTGACGCTAGTGTCACTCCATCCAAACTTTGCCTGCATGTTGAGAAGAACCAGGAGTGCTTTCAATCTAGACATAAGTGCTCCATTATACAATGGCGTATCGGCTTCACTTTTCATATCATCATAGATAAGCCTTTCTGATTCCATGATCATCTCGATCATTTCATCAATCTCGGGCTCAAACATTGCCTCGTTGGGAATGTGCTCTGCATGATCATCCCCCGAGCTGTCAGAGGCTACATCTTGTGGACTCACATATGCTGCTTGACCAAAGCGCTTGCGAACACGTCTATTGGGTTGCAAGATTGCTGCTTGTTGGCCAGCGTCAGAGTCCGACGAGTTATAATTGGCAACAACTCGATCTATAATAGATGGATCGAACTCGCCAAATTCGCGAACGTGCTACAAAGAAACATGTCTTGTCCATCGCACAGCATGCTTGCATTGATTACAAGGACATAAGACCCTCATTGAGAGATAGGTGTTTCGGTTGGATGGTCCCACATCCTCGTCACTACTCATAATGAGGATAAAAAACTTATAACTTGGACAACAAATTTAATATTCTATTGGCATTCTTCGTCTTATCTCTCTCTCTCTCTCTCTCTCTGTCTCTCTGTCTCTCTCTCTCTCTTTACCTCACATTCGCTAGTCATGTCCAATCCCCGCACACCTCGGTCTAGAGGTGCACGAAGATCAGAACCACCGGGTTATAATCTCGTCTTTATTGGTCAATACCTATATTTGTGGGTACAAGAAATCTACACACCCACGTCTACATGATACTGCATGTAGTGGACAAAACCCCTTTGCCTCTTCTCTAGCTGTAGCACTTCACAGCATCTTAACATCTTTTCACAGTAGATCTTTTCACTGTTCGTCTAACTCTAAACCCTAAACCGTAAGTAATTCTTGCGTGGACTCGATCTAACGTAAATAAGCGTAAATCTAAATAAACGTAAATCTAACTAAAAATAAACCTAAATCTAATTTAACGTAAGTCTACATCTAACCTAATCTTTAACGTCTTTTGGGATAGTTTCCTACGACGTTAAAACTCTCTTCTTCTTGTGTGTGTGTGTGTATGTGTGTGTGTGGGTAAACCTAAATAAACCTAAGTCTAATCTAATATAACATAAATCTAAATCTAACGTAAATTATGTTATATTAAAAACAAAGAACTAAACTAACAGGGATTATAAGAACCTTAAAACTGATTTAACACATAATTTCACATAACTCGGCAAGAGTTGGCATTCTCATCACTAAAGATGTGAGAGTTAACTTCCGGCGGTGACGCTGCCTCATCTCTATCCACATCTGACGACATTAATTGGCCCTTTAGACCGTTCTTGCTCTTGTTACTAACTTTGATGTTGCTGTTGAATGATTAGAGGCTGTCTAGATGGTCATTGTGTCGGGGATGTAGTGACTCTTGCCGCCCTGAAGATCCACCTTCTTCCCTATCTGCTGAAGACATTTCACCAGTACTTTTGGATCAACGGAGCCCACCATGAGTGAAGGCAGCAATACCCTATATTCCATTGAGGGCTTTCTTCACCCGCTTCATGCAGGCATCGCAGTCTATGGAGACCTAAATCTAATCTAATATAACGTAAATCTAAATCTAGCGTAAATAAACGTAAATCTAGTTAAAAAAAAACCTAAATCTAATTTAATGTAAGTCTACATATAACCTAATCTTTAACGTCTTTTAAGATAGTTTCCTACGACGTTATAACTCTCTTCTTCTTGTGTGTGCGCGCGTGTGTGGATGTGTGTGCCAATAAAAATAGATAAATGGTATAACCTTTCTATCACCCATGACAAGTATGATAGATTGATTATGCCATTTCCCTCTTGAATAATAGGTCTTGAGTTCAACTCCTCGTCGGGTAGATCTTTAGGTCTTTTAATTTTAATTAGTTTCCTACGACATTAAATTAGTTTCTCTCTCTTTCTCTCTCAATGTGTGTGCGTTTTTTCGGATCGTATGCATGTTTTCTCTCTCTTTTCCTCTCTCAATGTGTGCGTTTTTTGTTTATGCATGTTCTCTCTCTCTTTTCCTCTCTCAATGCGTGCGGTTTTTGTTTATGCATGCTCTCTCTCTCTTTTCCTCTCTCAATGTGTGTGTGCATTCTTTGTTTATGTATGTGTGTGTGCGTTTTTGTTTTTGTTTGTACTCTCTCTCTCTCTCTCTCTCTCTCTCTCTCTCTCTCTCAAAAACACTATGTGTGTGTGTGTGTATGTGTGTGTGAGAGAGAGAGAGAGAGGGAGAGAGAAAGAGGGGAATGGAACATGAGAATGAGGAGAGGGAAGGAGCATACCTGGCTCTCCTTCCTCTCCTCGTGTGTGTGTGTGTGTGTGTGTGTGTGTGTGTGTCTGGAGAAGAAAAAGAGAGAGAGAGAGAGAGAGGGAGAGCGTTACCTGCTCCTTGCTTGAGGGCGCCGAAAAACTTAGATCTGAGATCTGAGTTTTTGGGCGCGCTCGGTTATTTTTTTAGCCCAGCCGGCGTCGCTATGAGCGTCGCAAATTTCTTTGTAAATTTGCGACGCTCATAGTGACGCTCATAGCGACGCCGGGATTTTTTTTTTTGAGCGTCGCTGTGTGATCGTTGCTAATATGAATAGCCTCTTGTAGTGATACTCGTCGCTATGAGCGTCGCTATATAGGGATGCTTATAGCGACGCATATAGCGACGCTCTCGTCGCGACGCTATTAGCGACGGTTTTAGCGACGCCGGAGGTTATAAAAACCCAGTGTATTTCCGTCGCTAACAGCGTCACAAGAGCACACAACCTCTTGTAGTATATATGCGTCGCTATATAGAGACGCTCATAGCGACGCTAATAGCGATGGTTATAGCGATGTTTACATAGAAGTCTATAGCGACGCTCCAGAGCCATAAATAGCGACGATTATAGCGACGCCCGAGAGAATTTTTTTTTGGTGACAGGGCATTGAATGCCCTGCCACCCATCAACGATATTGTACTTGATTCACTTTTTTAAAAAAAGTGCAAGGGTAGATAATAGACCCAAAATAGTCACCCACAAGACGCATTGTTTGCAAAATTGACAAGCGTAAAATTGACAATTGTACACATCATAGGCAAAATGAATTGATTAGCAAATGTAATAATGACAATTGTACAACATCATAGGTATAAAGAATTGATTGGCAAAATGAACTGCGGTGACAAATGTAATAATATACATGGTTCAAAAAGACGTATAAAATCCGTCTCATGATACATAAGCTATGAGAAACCCTAAACTAATGCTATCTAGCTACGGCTAAACTGACGTCGTCTAGTCAGACGTCTCATCGCGTCCAAGCGGCGTATCTGCCGGATTCTGCAAAAAAAGACAATAAGACAGCTTTCAGTAAGTATAAACATATAACGACATTTATAAAACAATACAAAAAATAGAAAAGAGTAAACCCTAATACTAACCATGCTGCCGCGAGAACTGAGAATGTCCATCAGGGCGTTTAAGCCCTTCCTGCCTGCGTACTCGCGCTCGTATGGTGTGGGATCACGTCCTGTCATCGACCACTATCAAAACATACAAAGATTTCATTATGTTAGAATTAAAAAACTCATAAACCCTAAACTATCGAACATAAAGAGCAATGCGAAAACACTTACAAAATCGGCCTCAAATGATGCCCATCCACCGCTCCCCAAGTGGTGCGAGCTCCTTGCCTCTACTCGCGCTCTGGCTTCATCCTTTTGTTGCTTCCACTTGTCGGGATTCTCGCACGCTACTTTCTTCGCATTCTTCCAATCTTCTTTGGCCAGCCAATCTGGCATGTTCCACCCATGCTTGATTGCTTTTTGCACTTTGGAACGCTTGTGTTTGCAGTATTCGCGCATTCGAATCTTCATCAGGTCTTCATTGAAGCGCTGATCCCGTGTTGGAACGGGAAACTCATCATGAAGTATGCTGATGACTCTGTTTTCTAAATCACTTTGTACTTCACTCCATTTGTTTAGTATGTAGTGTCTAAACAGCTAAGAGCAAAGACCACGCATGCGCGAGATCACCTTCTTGCCGTCATCATCCATGATGATGCCGCCGCTGAAGTCGATGGCGTAAGACAAGCCCTCTGGCCGGTGACGCGTGAACCTGGGTGTCCCGACAGGGGTCTCTAGCGGCGTGTCGATGGGGGTATGGACGTCAGGTGTCTCCACCGGCGTCTCGGCCCGGAAGCGAGGAGTGTCGAGTGGGGTGGCTCCTGGCGGAGTAGGTAGAGGTGTGTAGCTTCTAGGAACAGTCAACCGTGCAAAACCTGGCATAGATGGGGATGCTGTGGCTGGTGTGGGGGCGGGCAAAGAAGGGGAGGTTAAAGAGCCTCGTCGAACACGAGGCGGTGTGGAGGCATCGGTGGCGGAATCCCCACACCAACCGCCACCGCCACCACTAGAGCGCCGGTGTCTAGACGAGTGTGAAGCTCGTCTCGTCGACGCCGAAGCTTCGGAGCGCGCCGAATGCTCCGAAAGAGAGAGAGATGCGGATGGAGTAGGAACGCGCGATGATGCGCCAGAGCGATGACGCTCCACATACCACTGTCTCTGCTGCGGTGACAAAGAAGAAAGAAACTCCTCATCATCCATACCTGCATTAAACACACGAATATTTAAACTTAATATTGAATGAATAGAGTAGACAATGATGCAAAGACCATTAAATACAATGACGTAATGAGGCATATAAATACAATGACGCAATGAATTGAGTGATAGAAGAGGCAAGTCGAAAACTCAGAATTTTCAATCAAAAGATGTGAGCGCGAGTAGAAAAGAGCGTTATACACCATGGAAGGTACTTAGAGAGCGAGAGCTTTTACAACATGGAGCAAAATTGTTCAAATACAATATTTGTGGCTTTAAGATATCTCTCTCTCATCCTCGCATAACTCAGCATAACTTCCTATATCTATATAGAGCTCTTCGTTTAAACACATATCCTCTGTTTCATTTTGTAGCTCCTCTGCATGCACCCCATATAAAGTAGTAGCATCTTGATGCTCGTCTGGCACCACCGCAGCGGCTTCTGATTGAGCATCTTCTCTGATCTCCTCCATTGATGCCGTTGTGATTGGCACATGGTAGCCTTCATACGTCCTTGCACTACGAGGGGCTACCTCTATGACGTACAACCAGTTTGATGTAGACTTTGTAGGATGAAATATTACCTGCCAGAGCCACATAACTTACATTAGAGCTTTCAAGCACATAACTTGTAAAAGGGGGATGTTAACTATTTACATACTTACTTGTTCACAATGCTCGGGTAGTACGAAAGTGTCTCTTAGGTCAGTCCATTTCTTAGTAGAATCCACCTCAAGAAAACCAGACTCTTCTCTACGCACAGTAGCGTTGCGACCCTCCATGATTATTTTGAACCATTGCACGTCGAACAAGTCGACAAAAAATCCTCTGTAATCGATCCTCAAAATCTCTTGTAGCGTGCCGATGTAAGTGAGTTCCGCCACCACAGGATCTGCATCAGAGGAACGTCGTCGACTAGACTGTTCAAATGTTGCCATGATTCCACAATCTTGAGTAAAACGCTTTTTGTCGATCCGTTCCACCCTAAAATGTCGACCTTTACACCATGCTGCTGTGTCTAACTTATACTACAATGAACAAAGATTATGAGTGGCCGTTCAAACGTTTAGAAATAAAGTCACTAGCTAGTCGTACATTGCAAACCTACCTTGGTCGCGCAACCCCGAGAGTACTCCCACTCTTCCTCAGTCACTTTGTCACCGTATTGTTGTGCGCTTTTCAATTGGTTGTGCAACCATCTTAAGCTCATGAATGTTGGTGGGCTCTCCAGAACCGTCGGATAGTGCATCGGTGGTCGTCTTTCCCGTCTCCACTCGATTCGTGCCCTTTGTCGCTCTTGCTTTGCATCCTCATATTGTGAAATCCACTTTTGCATCACTGGATTGTGAAGCATGCAAAATCGGTTGACTTTAGCCTCTAGATCTTCCGTCATCTTCTTCTCAACACCGAGATTGCACATGACAATCCCAGATATGCGCTCATCATCTATGGTTCGCCATAGCGTGTCCCGGGCTTTATCAAATCCGTCTAGCCACTCTCCAATGTACACTAGGGACTCTGATACCAACCAACCTTCTGCCATGCTACCCTCCGGACGTGCCTTTTGACGCACATATCCCTTAAGCGTTTTCATGAAACGTTCTAAGAAGAACATCCATCTGGAATGAACTGTGCCAGCTATTTCCACCTCATCAACTATGTGAAGAAGAAGATGCACCTGAATGGTTAGCATGGTAGTAGGAAAATGTTTCTCAAACATGCACACAAGCTCCGCAGCATTTAGTTTGGCGAATGGTATGGAGTCTACGTTGATCTCCTTTTGTGAGATCCATTGCACCAGCTTTGCAAGTTTGTAGATTGTGTTAAGGATGTGGAGAGACAAACATCCCTCAATGGCAACCGGTAAAATAAACTGTAAAGTATGTGCAGCAATGATATTAAAGTCCACATTTTATGCAATGATATTAAAGTCCACTATGAACGTACCTAACACATTTTATGCCAATCGTGTGACTTCAAACCGGTAAGCTTTCCTTCTTTAGTAAAACACGTTCGGAGCGAGTGCATTATGCCAGTGGGGGTCCGCAAAGATCGAATGGTCTCTTTTACTTTGCGTTCTTGGGCTCCTGTGAAAATCCATGGTGCTTTAGGGAGTTTTATCGATCCATCAGACGCTGTTTGCGGCCAATATTGCTCCATACGATCCACATTTCTAAGGTCAACTCTGGCTCCTAAAGTATCTTTCTTGCCGGTCAGATGGTCCCATAGTAGATTACCCACATTCTTGAATATGTGCATTGGATCGAGCAAGTGATTGATCATGAGTCGGGGCCAGTATGGTAACTCGTACCATAGAGATAGTCTCTTCATCCCTGGAGGCAATCCGTCATCGCACATCTCCTTCTGCTCTAACCATGCTTGTGCAGACATCCTTGGTGGCTCTCTTCCCAAAAAGCCGTCGCGTAACACATGATTCTCTGGAAGATACGCTTCATGAACTTCGTAGATTTGCTTCTTCAGTGAGGGCGCCCTACGTGCATTCAGTCTAGGTCCACATGTGACACATGCTCTGTATCCGCTTGTTTGAAGCCCTGCATGTATACACATGATAATAGATCAACTATGGGAAAAAACAAGATTTACAGTGTCTGAGTGAGGAGTGTCAATAGATCACCTGAGCATTCTGTTAGCCCGGGATAGTCATGCATGGTCCACATTAGAATGCCTCTGATCAAAGCATTCCGTCGTCCTGTGCGTCGGCTCATATCCACCACCTCTATGCCAATCCACAATTGTTGTAGCTCTTCCAATAGTGGACGAAGATACACATCCATATTCTACACTTTATATCGCCCTGGCACAATCAAGCTTAGCCATAGGTGCCCCTTCTTCGTAGTCAACCACGGGGGAATGTTGTAGTTGACGATGACAACGGGCCATACACTGTAAGATGTTGATCTTTGACCAAATGGATTTACGCCATCCATAGCCAGGCCTAAGCGCAAATTTCAAGCTTCCCTGGCAAAATCCGACCATGTTCCATCTATATGTTTCCAGGCTGTGCAATCTGCAGGAATTCGTAGCATACCATCCGAAGATTTATTCTCCTCATGCCATGATGCTAGGGCGGCCATGGACATACATTCGAAGAAATGCTTGATGCGAGGAAGCAGTGGAAAATGTCGCAAAACCTTTTGTTGAATTTTTGTCCCGTGGAGATCTACTCGATATCTTTCGGAATCACATTTCGGACACTTCTCCATGTCTATGTATTCCCCTCTGAAAAGAATGCAGTCATTAGGACAAGCATGGATAGAATTGTAATCCATCCCCAAGTTTCGCAAAATCTTTCTTGCTTCATCTCGGGAATCTGGCATCACATTGTCAGCTGGTAGTATGTGCTCTTTAAGAAATCTACACAACATAAAAATACGATACAGTCGTGTAAAAATCTATCAGATCATTATACATTTAGAGTTTTATTAAAGTAAACTAATTGTAATAGATCACCTGAAAAGCGTTGTGACGCTAGTGTCACTCCATCCAAACTTTGCCTGCATGTTGAGAAGAACCAAGAGTGCTTTTAATCTAGACATAAGTGCTCCATTATACAATGGCGTATCGGCTTCACTTTTCATATCATCATAGATAAGCCTTTCTGAATCCATGATCATCTCGATCATTTCATCAATCTCGGGCTCAAACATTGCCTCGTTGGGAATGTGCTCTGCATGATCATCCCCCGAGCTGTCAGAGGCTACATCTTGTGGACTCACATATGCTGCTTGACCAAAGCGCCTGCGAACACGTCTATTGGGTTGCAAGATTTCTGCTTGTTGGCCAGCGTCAGAGTCCGACGAGTTATAATTGGCAACAACTCGATCTATAATAGATGGATCGAACTCGCCAAATTCGCGAACGTGCTGCAAAGAAACACGTCTTGTCCGTCGCACATCATGCTTGCATTGATTACAAGGACATAAGACCCTCGTTGAGTGATAGGTGTTTCGGCTGGACGGTCCCACATCCTCGTTGCTACTCATAATGAGGATAAAAATCTTATAACCTGGACAAAAAATTTAATATTCTATTGGCATTCTTCGTCCTATCTCTCTCTCTCTCTCTACCTCACATTCTCTAGTCATGTCCAATCCCCGCACACCTCGGTCTAGAGGTGGACGGAGATCAGAACCACCGGGTTATAATCTCGTCTTTATTGGTCAATACCTATATTTGTGGGTACAAGAAATCTACAGACCCACGTCTACATGATACTGCATGTAGTGGACAAAACCCCTTTGCCTCTTCTCTTGCTGTAGCACTTCACAGCATCTTAACATCTTTTCACAGTAGATCTTTTCACTGTTCGTCTAACTCTAAACCCTAAACCGTAAGTAATTCTTGCGTGGACTCGATCTAACGTAAATAAGCGTAAATCTAACTAAAAATAAACCTAAATCTAATTTAACGTAACTCTACATCTAACCTAATCTTTAATGTCTTTTGGGATAGTTTCCTACGACGTTAAAACTCTCTTCTTCTTTTGTGTGTGTGTGTGTGTGTGTGTGTGTGTGTGGGTAAACCTAAATAAACCTAGGTCTAATCTAATATAACATAAATCTAAATCTAACGTAAATAATGTTATATTAAAAACAAAGAACTAAACTAACAAGGATTATAAGAACCTTAAAACTGATTTAACACATAATTTTTCACATAACTCGGCAAGAGTTGACATTCTCATCACTAAAGATGTGAGAGTTAACTTTCGGCGGTGACGCTGCCTCATCTCCATCCACATCTGACGACAGCAATTGGCCCTTTCGACCGTTCTTGCTCTTGTTACGAACTTTGAAGTTGCTGTTGAATGACTAGAGGTTTTCTAGATAGTCATTGTCGGGGATGTAGTGACTCTTGCCGCCCTGAAGATTCACCTTCTTCCCTATCTTCTGAAGACATTTCACCAGTACTTTTGGATCGACGGAGCCCACCATGAGTGAAGGCAGCAATACCCTATATTCCATTGAGGGCTTTCTTCACCCGCTTCATGTAGGCATCGCAGTCGATGGAGACCTAAATCTAATCTAATATGACGTAAATCTTAAATAAACGTAAATCTAATTAAAAATAAACCTAAATGTAATCTAATTTAACTTAAATAAACCTAAATCTAATTTAACGTAAGTCTACATCTAACCTAATCTTTAACATCTTTTAGGATAGTTTCCTACGACGTTATAACTCTCTTCTTCTTGTGTGTGTGCGCGTGTGTGGATGTGTGTGCCAATAAAAAGAGATAAATGGTATAACCTTTCTATCACCCATGCCAAGTATGATAGATTGGTTATGCCATTTCCCTCTTGAATAATAGGTCTTGAGTTCAACTCCTCGTCGGCTAGATCTTTAGGTATTTTAATTTTAATTAGTTTCCTACGACGTTAAATTAGTTTCTCTCTCTTTCTCTCTCAATGTGTTCGCGTTTTTTTGTTTATGCATGTTTTCTCTCTCTTTTCCTCTCTCAATGTGTGCGTTTTTTGTTTATGCATGTTCTCTCTCTCTTTTGCTTTCTCAATGTGTGCGTTTTTTGTTTATGCATGCTCTCTCTCTCTCTTTTCCTCTCTCAATGTGGGCGTGCATTCTTTGTTTATGTATGTGTGTGTGCGTTTTTGTTTATGATTGTACTCTTTCTCTCTCTCTCTCTCTCTCTCTCTCTCTCTCTCTCTCAAAAACACTATGTGTGTGTGTATGTGAGAGAGAGAGAGAGAGGGAGAGAGAAAGAGGGGAAGGGAACATGAGAGTGAGGAGAGGGAAGGAGCATACCTGGCTCTCGTTCCTCTCCTCGTGTGTGTGTGTGTGTGTGTGTGTGTGTGGAGAAGAAAGAGAGAGAGAGAGAGGGAGAGCGTTACTTGCTCCTTGCTTGAGGGCGCCGAAAAACTCAGATCTGAGATCTGAGTTTTTGGGCGCTCTCTGTTATTTTATTAGCTCAGCCGGCGTCGCTATGAGCGTCGCAAATTTGCGACGCTCATAGCGACGCCGGGATTGTTTTTTTTGAGTGTCGCTAATATGAATAGCCTTTTGTAGTGATAGCGACGCTCTCGTAGCGACGCTATTAGCGACGGTTTTAGCGACGCTGGGGGTTATAAAAACCCAGTGTATTTCCGTCGCTAACAACGTCACAATAGCACACAACCTCTTGTAGTGCTGGTTCAGCCAAGTTTATTTTTTTTCGCGTTCTCAGGCCCTTCGTAAGATTCGCCTTGTTTTCGTAACTCCCTAATAGGTTGTTCGACTATGATTTTTCAATCTTGGAGAGTGTACTTTTTGTAATGGGATGGAACACTCATTACGTCCTTACCATCCTCTTTTGTTGCTTCCATTTTGGTCGTATATATCTCCTTTAGAGCTTTTTTTAACTCTTGATATTTTTTTTTCTTAGCACGTGTCATGGTTTGCCCCTTTTCCTTTTTGGTTGGCTTTCCTTGAGTATCCTTCCTTGTTTTTTCTCGATGTTTTTGACATTTTTGGATTTTTGTTTGAAGGATATCTACCAGTGATTTTGTCCTTGACAGAATCATTTGCATTTATTTACATCAGGAATTGTGTTATACTAGAGACTGATGGTATAGGTCTCGCTTTCACATTTTTGGTGTTTGTTTTTCGTTTATACCATTTTTGTCTTCTGAATTTCCGGTTAGGAAAGTAAAAAAACTTTTCCTCCCCTCCTTTCATAAGTAGCTTAGCTCTCAAATGTTCTTTTTCTGACCCCAAATCTTCTGAGGTAGCTGAGTGTTCATCTAACTCATCTATTGCATCGTAGTAGAGGTATGAAAAGACTTGTTGAGTTTTCATCAAGTCCTTGGGTTCCTCATTTTTATCTTCAATGTTGAGAATTGAAATCATTTGGATGGGAATTATGTCGTATCCATCCTCATTGCAAAATTGAGTAGGCATAGACATATTCACATATACATCCATTGTCGCTAAAATTTGAGTCCACTCGAATGGCTCAAACAAGTGCTCTGGAAATTGTTCGGGTACATAGGCTACGTCTGTGCAATCCCTTGTTAGAATACATTCTTCTCATTTTAAACTCCCATTTTCTGAAGCTCTACACATCCAAATAGGAGTGTCTTTGTTAACCAGGATGGAAGCTAAGTTTCAGTCAAAGAGACTGAATCAAACTCTTGTATGGGTGCTTTCAAGACATCTCTATAAGTGTGATCTTTTAGATTTACCCTTGTTATAGATCCCACTTGCTTCAAGTACATATAATTATTTTCCCAATCTTGGATAAGCTGTACCTGTCGCATGAAAGGTCTTCCTAATATGATTTCATAATTGAGTTTTTTTCCCAAGGTCTACTATGGCAAAAGTGTGTTGATATTCAATTCCATAGGAATTGACTATCACTTTTTCAAGCAGTCCTAATGGTCTCTCAATGTGTCCGTTAGCCAATTGCAATTTCATTCGAGTTTGTCTAATGGTTGGTTATTCCTAGGATTCCCATACTGCTTTCGTGGCTATGGCTATGCCTGTTCCACTATCCAGTATGCCATGGTTTCAATGTCATTATATTTCACTGGAAGGGTGGTGCTTCCTTCTTCTCCTTCGTAATATTCTTTGGCTTTGTTCATTGGAACAAATCGAATCTCTTTGTTGTCCATTTTGTTTTTCAAATTTTCAAATTTTTTTGAGATTAGCCCCGTTATCCCCACCTTCTCTAGGGTTTTTGTAGATCATTCCATAAATATGGTCTGAGTTTTATTAGTTCTCCCAAAGTAAGAGTGCATTTGATGGGTGTAGACATGATTGAATGAAGGTTGTCTACTTCTGGGGTCTGTTACGCTCTTCTGACTTAAGTGATCTTACACACTATGAATTCATCTTTGTTATCTCCCAAGTAAGTGGGTAATGTTTTCAAGGTCAATGGTTTTGACATTCCTGAAGCTTCAGATCCGCAATCCCCATACAAGGATTGTACATCCATATTCATATCAGAAGGTAGGTTATCCAATCAAACTTCCTCTATAGGAGCTGACTTTAGAGTGAGGCTCCCATCATTGATCTCTCTAAATTTTTCCCATAAGTGTCCTAGCCAGTCCTCCTCTACGAATGGAATCCCATCTAGGCATCTTCGCTGGCCGGCACTATAAGTTTTGGTTCTTTTGTTTCAGGGTGGGGTTCTGCCACCACATCAAGTTTTTCTTCAGTGTCTCTTACTACAAGCTCTTCAGGTTTTGCGATACTTTCAAGCTTGGGTTTTGTTTTTCCAGCATTTCTTGCATGATTCTTACCAAATTTTGATAAGCTTCCAACTTAGCTGCTTCCATGTCTGGAGAAGGATAGTTTTTCCATATGTTTTCCATCTTTTGGCCTGCTTTAAGTCCTTCTTGGTAGGCTTCCAAGGCTGCATTAATAGACTCAAAAATTTTATCAACCAGAATTGATCCTCCAGATTTCACGGTTGTTTCCTTGACTTCACTTCTAGTTTCTTTCACCTTTTCTTGGAATAGATTTTTTGCTTTCTCCTCGATTTCAACTCGTTGTTTCTATTTTCTAAATTCATACCTTTTGCTTTTGCTTCTTTTGGTCCTTTGAGAGGCAGCTTTTGTAGTCTCCAAATCATCAAAGGAGTTGTGTTTCTATTTCTTAGCATGAGCTCTAGTGATTACGTTGATTGGAACCATCTGTTCACTCTCAAACGAGCTACTAGGTGTCACTTGGACTATGTTTATTACTGTTTTACCCTTGTTTAAAAGATTTTTAGGACAATCTTCTAGAAACTTTTCTCCCTTTTTGCAGCATTGCATGCAATAAGCTTCAACTGGCTTGAGGTTTTTGTTAGGCTCTGGACATTTATTTTTCCAATGATCATCTGCACCATAGTTGTGACAGTTTCTTGTTCTTGGCTTAATCATGGGTCTTACCATAGGAGGTTTGACACCTTGATTAGCTACATAATACATTGGTGCGAGCTCTGGTGGAGCATAAGTCACAGGTTCCTCCATTGGCGGTGGATGTGAATTATACTAAGCTCCCTCTACCATTACTGTAGATGGACTAGGCTCAACATAAGTTGTAACAAGCACTAGTTCTTGTTCATCTATGACTCCTTCAGAATGCATGTACTTTACAGGCTTTGCATTATGTCCTAGATACGGAGGTTGTTGACCCAACACCGGTTGAGGTCTCTCCATACCCATAGGTGGTCTTTGAGCTTGGGCCGTATTAGGCTGATATCTGTACATGAGTTGTTCTTGTGGCCTGATGGGCACGTACTGAACATTCCCATCATACTTTGGTCGGAAATAGCACTTGTTGGTCACATGGTTGGTCCATTTACCCTCAATTGCACACCATTTTTGTGGCCTAATTGGTTGTCCCTATTGAGGTATCCTTTGTCTTGGTGCCCTCATAGGTTCTTTTTGCATGTTGTTCATCATGTCATTCATCCTTTTAAGCATGTATTCTATGGCTGGAAGTGGTGCTGCAGCAGCCGTTTCCACTTGTGCTGGTTTCGTGGATGCTGTTTTCTCACTTTGGTTATCCTTAGGGACATCTTCTTTGTTGAAAATATCAAAATTGTCTCTAAGTCAATCGCATCTGACACACAGGCTTCTAGGGTTGTATGCTTCTTGCTATAGAGTATAGCATGAAGTTCTTTGTCTAGTAGTCCCTCTAGAAACAATGATACCAGTCGTTCTTCTGCCGGTATCTCTAGCTTCGGGCATCTGGCAATGTATTGCTTCATTCGCGTTGCACAATCCCTAACAGACTCAACATGTTTCTGTTTAAAGCTCTAGATTGGAGCTACCGTATTATGTTTGATCCCCGTTTTGGAACAAGCAGCTACAAATCCTTGAGCTAATGTGTTCAAGTCCATGATGGACCTTGGTGGAATGTTTTGGAACCATGTCAATGCTTTTCCTTCTAATGTCATTTCAAATCCCTTGAATTGAGTATGGAAATCGAATATATGTTCTGCTCTTAGCACTTGCTTAAAGCTTGCTAAGTGGTTGTATGGATCCCTTGAGTCACTGTATTTTCTAACCCATTTCTGAAAATCAGCTGGTCTGTTGTGTCTGTTTAGTTCAACTCCCAGTCTCCTGGCAGTTGGTCCTGTTCCGAGTCCTTCAAACTAGTCAGTTGGAAATAGTGACTCATGTAGCCCTGGACTAGCCTTAGTGTCACCCAATTTTCTACGTGATGAGGTGGTTTCTGGTTTCTTAACATTACTCTCAAATGATCTCTCATGGTGTTCATCTCTTGGAATTGTTTCTGGTCCATGTCCCAATATCCATTCTTATGGAATACCTTTGGTATTTGGTTTGTTCTACCTCCTCTCTGGAGTCATCATAACAAAGGAGTTGTTATAACAATCCCTAAACAGGTAGGTTGGTAGGTTTGCTGATCTCTTATCCTTGATTTTGAAGATATAGGTGATCTTCATGGCCATTAGTTGTCTTGATTTGGCATGCGAAGTCTATATGAGATCTTTTACATTTCTATTCTCCCAACAATAGAATTTGATCCTAGGATTATCTGTACTAAGCCGTTTCAAAGGCTTCAAATCTACTTGATCGTATCCCTTGAACTCTAAGGTTGGTGGTCCTTCTTTTGCTGACATATATAAGATTATGGTGTTTACTTCAAACGCCCATTTGTCTATCACGTCAAGGTTTTCAACTTGTAAATACCGAGTTCCATTTCGATCTATGTACATTTTTCCTTGTTTTTTTGCCCTAATTTCTTCTTCGAACTCAATACCATGGTCATCAATGTGAATAGAATACTCTTCGTTAGGATCCAGGTAAACATGAGCTCCATGGCAATTAGTATTATAAAAAGAGAGTATATGATTATAGCGCATTGTCGTTCCGATTTTTGAGTGAGTCGAGTAAGAAGGCATTTCAAATGTTGAATCTGAAAAAGTGTTTGAGACTTCTTCAAGGATTGTGTGCAAGGAGTTGCCTTGATTCAGCTTTCTTCGATGGATACTCTACTGGAGGTTTCTCCAAATATGCCTTGATTTCCTAGTACACGACCAGATCTAAGGTTCATAAAGACTGGTGAAGCCCCAGATAGAGTACTTACCTTTGGATTGACTTGTCGTCAATTTCCACTTGACTCGATTGCACTTTCTGTCAAGCTACCAATTCCTCGTCTGCAACCTGATTCCTATACAAATTTGATCAAGTTAGCTATTCTTTTATAAAGACAATAGAGTTTTTGCTAACTCTTGTGATTGGTCTATGTGAATCACTTCAAATTGAGCTATGGGAGTCAGCAATTGACTTTCAGATTTGACTTTAGCAAAAAGTCAAAGGATTAATATGCAACCTGGAAACTGAGTGAACATGTATCAATTTGGATCCGATTGAACCCAAAATTTCTCGGTGGCTTTGTATTATGCTGATCTAACACTTTACCAGTTCAAAAGTCAAAACTGATGTCCCTGGATAGCAGTAGTAAATAATTGTGATTATTTACTTTTGCTAGTTTTTTGCACTTTTTGGCTTGGTTTGGCAAGTATACAACTTGTTAAAGTCCCTGGACAAGTTTCAACACGTTTGGACAATATTTGATCAAGTTTATCAACTATTTTGTGTCCGCAGACTCTGATTTCAAGAATCTGGCTTAAGTCTCACTTTTGTGATCCAAATTTTACCAAAATTTATTTGTGGGGTCTACTTGATATGCTTGACCTTGTGGTATAATACTCAAATTTGCAAAATTTTCAAGTTTTGAAGCAGATGTAAGTAATCGTGATTATTTACTCCAACTAATTTTTTAACAAATTTTTGTCCCAACTTTGACATAGATTTGTTAAGCACCTCAAGTTAAGGTCCCTAGCCAAGTTTCAACAAGTTTGGACAATTTTTGGTCAAATGGTCATCAATTTTCTGTCCGCAGTAGACTAACTTTGTTTGGTCACAATTTTCAATCTAGTGATCCAAATCTTACCAAATTTGGTTTGTGGGCTTATTACAACATGGTAAAACTAGTAGTATACTGGCTTGGTCAAAAAAGTTAAACAATATAGCAGATATAAATAATTGTGATTATTTATAACTAGCAACTTTTTGCATCTTTTTGGTCAAGTGAGCATGTATACATGTTTATTACATCAATATAAGCCTATGAATCAAATTTCAACAAGTTTAGACAAATTTTTCCCCAATTTCCACTCAAGATTCAGAAAGTCAGTACAAACTTTAGTTTTTCCCAGTTTGGTGATCCAAATCTTTTGTGCCTTTACAAAAGTTGTTTGTACACATGTAATGAGTCAATGGTATGAACCTTGTGTCAAATCTGAGCTAAAAGTTAATAATCACGATTATTAACTTTAGGCTTGAAATGAACCAATTTTTGCAATTTTTCAATGAACAGTCTTTTTATGAGCTATTTTAAGCCTATGAATCAAGTCAAAACTTAATTTGTCCTAAAATATCAAGAACAAGTAAATAATATGAGTTTTAGCCATCTCTTGAAATTTTTATCTCGAAGTGTCCTTGAGCTTACCAACTGGTTCAGACAACTTTTAAGCTTACTCTCCAGTTGATTGAGTGGTTTGGAGTCTTTTCGTGCTATTCCTAGCCGTAGACCTCAAATTTTGCAACTTCCAATAACAACTCACAATGATTGTTTTAGAGAGAGCAATATTCTGAAATCCACCTCGGATCCTACTCACCTTACTCCTAAATTCTCATGCAATGGGGTTGTGGAAAGTGTCCACAAACACTCGTTTTCTTATCTTTTATGGTTTTCTGAACATTGATCTTAAGACTTGTCTCATCTACCAGTCATCCTCAAAATCCTAATCTATTTATACAATCCCACAATCCTAAAAGCACTCAGTAAGTACTATTACTTCCAAGCTACCTCTACATAGCAAAAGACGACAATCTTAGGCTATGCGGTTTCTAAAAGAAAGTTTTGAACTCTAGGTGATCCTAGAGGAAGTTAAAGGATAACTTCACAAGACGCTCGTTTTTTTTTTTTAAGTTTAGGTCTCTTCGATCCCCTGCAGCGGCGCCAAATGCGGGACGCATGTCTAACCTCACCATCTTATCTTATTGCAGTATTAGCGAGAACCACGATTAAATTGTCAGTCCATGGGACGAAGCTGACTCGACTAGTGCATAGAGGCTACAAGAGGTTGTCAATCTCTTAGAAAACAACTATCAACTCGCATCTAACTCAAGCTACACTCAAGTGACTGAAATCACCAAAATCCAATCGCTCGTCGGCGAACAAATCACATCCGTTGCAGCATCAAATGACATCCAAATGTAACGAAACTTTTAGGACATGTTTATAAGACGTAAGCACACATGCTTATGGTCACAAACCCCACTTTAGGTCAAGTTCCAAAATCGCGATTATTAACAGCAGTGGATTTTTGACCTAGTCGTTTTTGACCCAGAATGCATCTAAATGCTTAGCAATGATGCCCCAATATCTCGCCTATGATTAATTTTTGATTTGGAAGTGTAAATTCCTAGTTATGATGAAATTAAGCCGCAGGTCGGCGACGCCAAAACTATGACATACTGTGATGTGTTTACGTCAATGCGTAGAGCTCTCACCTGCGGTTGCAATGCAATAAACACAACTGCAATGTGACAACCGGGGAGGGAGTAGGAAGCATGAGAAGGAGAGGAGTGAGTGCTAATAGCTCATGCTGAGTATTTCATTATCCAAAACTAAATAATAACTTACAAAAATTGACTTTTATATCTTAGCCAAGGTTTTTGGTGGTCAAAAGTAATAATTTGGGAGTTTTACCAAAGATGGGTAATGATAGGTTGATATAATCTGGAAGCTTGTATCCCTGGCTCATTAATTACAGAGTTTATACGAGAAAATAGGAGTTACAATGTTCCCAATTTATCAAAATAATAAGTGTTTTATAATGAGAACTCGGAAAAATGGTATTCGTGTTAACTTACTGCTAACACATGTTTAATAGGAGAATGATCGGGAACATATGCTTAGTTAAATGACTTTTAGAATAGTTAGTGATTGAATCAAGAAGGCATGAAAGGCTCCAAAACTCACTTACCCACAAATAAAGTGAACTTTTTGGAAAAAAGTTTATATACATTTTCTCCCTAATGTAATCTAAAAAAAGTAAATCTTGATAAAATTACATCAATCCTAACTAAATTATATATACTAGTAATTATCTCATGAATTTTATGATATAAATAAACAAATAAATAAAAAATAGATAAATGTTTTTGTCATCCAATAATATTTCAAATAAATAGAAATTTGGATACTAATTTATGTTTCTATAAATAAATAATTAAATAAAAATATAATTATTTTATATACAATAATACATAAATAATCAAATATTGATTTTATATTTATTTAAATTATTTATTTTAAAGTTTAAAAATGACGTGGCTATTGAGGTGGCCATGCATGGATGACATGGTCGTCTATGTGGCAAAGGTGGTGTGGATGATCGATGACATAGAGTGTATAGGTGGAAAGATGACGTGGGGTGGATGGGATCCTCTCATTTGCCATGTCATATGATGATGTGTCAAAATGATGACATGGAATGATTAGGTGGCAAAAAGGTAGATGATGAGTTGAAGAGATGGTGATATGCCATGCTTGGTGGTGAGTAATGTGGCAAGCCATGCAAACACCACGGAAAAGTGGCACGGGAGGTGGTGGATGACATGGCATCTAAAGTGAGGTGGCATGCAAGGTGACACTTGAGTGTGGTGGGTGAGTTGGCAGTTAGGGTGATGTGGCAAGCCAAGTGTTGAAACTAGGAAGCGGAACATCTCTACCATGAAAGAAATAGTCACCCACCTCCCTAAGGAACAAACCATCAAGGAGATCATAGAACTAGAATTCCCAAAAACATTTAAAATCTCTCCCTCTTCCTAAAATCCCTATCACCACTCCAAAAATCTCTAAAACTCACCTCATCAAATCCCAACAAAACCATCAATAATCCTTCCAAAACTCTCTTTAAAATACACGAACAACCTCTCTCCCCTCCCAATTCCCTCCCTCCAAAAGACCCTTTTTGTATTCCTCACCTAAGAAACCTACTCTAGCCCCTAAATACCCTCTCAACCGCATTCATAACCTCTTCACACCCAACAACCATTCTTCCTCCGCTTCAAAACCATTTTCCTACAACAAGCTAACCAAACCTCCCCAGCATAACAACCACAACAACCACAATCATCGCATAAAAAACGACGAGACCAACCAACACCGCAACATCAACATCAACCGCGATGACACCAGACACCATCACAATTTCAATCGCAACAACAATGCTGATGACAACAATGTTAACTGAGTCAACGTCAGTTAACAGAAGCTGCTAAAGATTGAAGACGTACAAATGCACATTGAAGATCAAAGTGAAGAAGAATTAAAGCTTGGAGTTACACATTTCCACGTTTCCCCAAAATGGTCACGTATTGTAAATTCCTGATTTATTTCAAGCCATTGCAATATTTTAATGTGTTACGGGTTCAATGGGAATTCCAAGCTGTAAAGAATAGGTCACTTACTGTGCCTAGGTTGCAGATTCAGTAAGTAATGAGCCCTAAAGGCCTTGGGCGCCCGGACATTGCATATTTTTACCCTAGGTATATAAGGCAGTGTGTAAAAGAAATTAGGGTTCTCAAGTAATTTGTTGAGAGCACTCTTTGGTGAGAGATCTTGAGGTGTATGTCTATGGAGTCCTTGAGCTTATCTTGCTCATGAGACTTGATTAAGGGTGAAAGCATGAATAGGTGGAAAGCTATATATGTGATATAATTAAATAGCATAGCATGACATTGGGGGTGTGGTCACTGGTGCCATATTTCAGACGTCCAAATTTATATTCTAAAAAATGTTATAATAAAAAATTCAGCCTTCACACACCCACTTTGTTTCATGAGTAGTTGTCATTTTCAAACACCGTGCCCCTCGACCCCCCCGTCTCTCTCTCTCTCTCTCTCTCTCTCTCTCTCTCTCTCTCTCTCTCTCTCTCTCTCTCTCTCTCTCTCTCTCTCTCTCTCTCTCTCTCTGGCACGCGTGCTCAAGGTCTACTGTGCTTAGAGCTTCTACTGTGCAAGCTTGGCTGCTTCAAGGACGGTTGCAGTAACCGCCCTCTTCACTTCGAGGTATGTCTCTCCCATTGAACATGTACACTCTCTACTGCTTGAGCACGCGCCCCCCACCTGGGATCATTTAGCTACATTACGCTACATTTGGAGCTGCATGAGTGCCACACCTTGCTCATTTGCAACAAGAGGCAAGCTCCCGAGGTAATTTGCTAGTCCACAAGCTGCATGCAATCTTGGGGCAAATCCCATAGCACATCACCTTGAATGCCCAGCTTACAAGAGCAGGCCCATGAAGTTCTTGTTTCTTTTTAGCAGGGATGATAAGCGAGGGCATACCACGTCTCATGAGTTCATTGGATGATGTGCAGGTATATCACTTGAGACTGCATCATGGCACCTTCCTCAAAGCATCCGATTCAAGCAAGCAGCAGTCTAGTTAGGAACATTGAACCACCTCTGCATACGAAGTTTTGTCGTCTTGCTGAGGAATTTCATATGGAGCGTGGATTGCCATTGGAGGGAGTTAATCCGCGTAGCTTGACAGGAAACAATGACATCTCTGAGGAGGACTGGGAAGATGTATTTATATGCCCAAAGCCTGTTCCGGGTAGCCAGAAGAAAGTGAAGGCATACCATGCTCGGTCGGAGTTCTTACAAAAGCTTGTGTGGAGACACTGGGATGTCTACGAGGAGGGTCCCTTCATGTATGAAGTAGGGACTCAATTTGCAAAGGCCTTTGCATTGGAATACTGTAGTGAATCTGGCAAACATCAAATTTCTTGGGCTATCTTTGCAGAGAGGGCAATGAGAGCCTCAGAAGAAAGACACAACTTGCAAAACAAGATCAAGCATTAGGAAAAATTTGGACTCATAAAGGGGCCCTTTAAGGAGTTTTAGTTTATCTCTCTCTACCAAACGGGCGCATTGATAAATTTTTGCAAACAAACTCCAAAGTTGGCGGAGGTTTGATAGTTAGAATTTCCTCTTCAAGCTCTATCTACTGATATATAGCACGCCATGAGATTCCTCATATTTTAGAAGATTCTTTTTTTGATCCACTTAGATTCCGACAGAGTTGTCACATCATAGGTGGATCAAAAACATAATCTTCTAAAATATGAGGAATCTCATGGCGTGCTATATATCAGTAGATAGAGCTTGAAGAGGACATTCTAACTGTCAAACCTCCACCAACTTTGGAGTTTGTTTGCAAAATTTTATCCATGCGCCCGTTTTGGTATAGAGAGGTAAAGTCAAACTCCTTAAAGGGCCCCTTTGTGAGTCCAAATTTTGCCTAATGAGGTGGGAAGAGTAGATGAGTCGTAGAGGGATTCCAAAACCACTGCTGCCTCTACCAGATCATCATTGAAAACAGAAGGTACGTTTGTACCATTGTCAAGCGTGCCTACAGGAGGATGCCTGGTACAATTGGCAGAGGAGGATAGCAGGGCACTTGCAAAAATGAAGAATATTGCAAAGGGCAGATTGCAAGACTATAAGTCAAGACTTGAGGGTGCAAAGAAGCAGGTAGAGGATCAAGTCAGAGAATTGCATAGGGCTGAGGGTGCTCAAAGCTCAAACACTTTGGCCATAAAGTTGCAAACGGAGATTGATTGCGTGCAAGACCCTGTAGCTCGACAATGCCTGATTGATTTGATTGGATAGTTCTCGAGTACTACTAGAGAGAACGTTGCTGAATTAGAAGCCAATGTGGCTAAAGCAAAGGTGCATACCCTCCTACATGTGATTCACTTTGTTTTGGAGTATGTGGTTCACTTCCATGTGGTTATGTGGTTAGAGTGTTATGGATTGTATGGTTATGTACTGTATGAGCATATTCTATTTCTTCTATGTACTATATAGCACAAAATATGTGCTATATGGCCACAACATAGCCATCATCTTCATGGAGTGGGTGGTTATATGCTATGTGCTATGTGCTATATGGTCACAACATAGCCATCATCTTCATGGACTGGGTGGTTATATGCTATGTGTGGTTATGTGCTATGTGCTTTATAGTTCACAATCTAGGTGCCGCATGTTCACAATAGTACCCTCATTTATTTGGAATGTGTGTGATTCTATGCTATGTGCTTTGTGTGGTTATGTGCTATGTGATACATAGCACAATGGACATGTGTAATATGTGCTATATAGCATACCTGTACGCTATATGCTCATAGTATAGCCCTGAAGTGTTTGTTAAATATTGATATGTGCTACATAGCACAATCTTTTTATGTGCTATGTGCTAAATAGCACATTTTGTGTGTTATATGTTCACAATATAGCCCTGGAGTGTGTGGAATAGTGAATTGTGCTATATAGCACAATCTCTATTTTTGGTATGTGCTACATAACACATCTCTAATTGTGATATGTGCTACATAGCACAATATTTGTGCTATATGCTATGTGCTATGTCTCATATAGCCCACTGCATATCATATACCCAACAAGCTTGTTCTATATAGCATATAGAGAAAATGTTTGGGCTATATCTGGTATTTTTAAAAGTCTGATCTACAGTGCATACTCTATGTAGCACTTATAGCACATTATACATGGACTGTGCTATGTGCTATATAGCACAATGCATATCATATACCACATCAAGCTTGTGTTTATAGCATATAGAGTAAGTGCTTGTCTTATATGTGGCATTGCAAATAAGGGATAAGATTCACGCTGCATATTCTTTTTAGCAATCTGCTTTTGTTGGGTTATTGAGACTTAAATTAGATGTGTTGTCTTCTTTGTTTCACAGGCACTACTTGCAGAAGTAGAGACCAACATAGCACAGGAATCAGAGCACTTTAAATTTTGTGTTACCATGGAGAGGACTTCACATAACGTGGGAGCCAGTTTGATGAAGCTTTTTCCTCCTGTGCAGAGCATTAGCGAGGTGGCACTTAATGGGTTCTACCATTGTGCAGGATGTGGATTCCCGTTCGATGCCAAAAGCTTGGATTTATTCTCCCTGCCTTGCACCCATGTGTACCATATGCTATGCTTCGCGCATGTATGTAGGGACTATGGCTATTGTGTTGCACTAGATTGCAACATGTCTGTTCCCCCTAGAGCTAAGCATATGATTGGTCTGAAGGTGAAGAGTGAGATGAAAGAATCAAGTGCAGGTAGTCACTGTGCCAATTATTTACTACTACTATTGCATGCCCACTTTCCATTGGGAGTTTCAACTCTTGCATTTAATGAAATCATTTGCAGGTACAGACATTGCAGCAGAGACCTGTATACAAGAATCATTGAGGACAAAAACAGAGAGAGTCTCTACGCAGGCCACTGGTAGCCTACCAAAATCAGTATTTATGTGTGTATTTTGGGATACTCCAAGTGAGACTTTGTAAATAGCTTGCTTTGTAGAACAATCATCGCATGCTTACTCCAACAAGATGATGCATTCCACAAGGAAGAATGGCTTGATTACCCCAGGGATGCAGCCAGGCCTTGAAGCGGAGTCTACCCGCAGGATGCAGCCAAACCTTGAAGTGGAGTTTGCCGTAGGGGATGCAGTAAGTGGAGTAGTTGAAGACATCTTGATGGCAAAGTCTTCTACAGTCAAATCACCTAGGCAACAAATAACTCCAAGAAGGCTGTTGCGTTCTCTGTTGAGTGCCAAAGCATCACCAAGTGTGGACACTAGAGATGATGCATCAGATGAGGCAGTTGCAGATGCGGTCTCTCAGTGTGGGAAGAAGCCAACACCAAAGCACAAGAAACCGACTCCCAAGAACTTAGGTGGAAGTCCCACAATGGATATACCTCTTGATTCATTTAGGAAGAGAAAGAAACCAAATGCAAAGCAATGAGTGTGTTTTTTTTGTAACTTCATGCAATTAGAAGATGTCTTTAGAAGGCATGTGCAATCCATTGCACCCCTATTGTATCATGCTCATTGATGAATCAAGTGTTGGAATTTTTTAGTGACATGTCTCTTAATTCTTTGCATCGAGTAGTTGAAAACTATTTGATTTATTTTCTGTACATGTTTAGTAATATGTTTCTACTTTCTCTTGTCGTAGATAATCAAGAAGCTGAAAAAAGAGGAACTTGCATGAGACGCACTCGCTCTTCAGGGTTTCTAGATGAGGGGTCTGTAGGTTCACTGGCTCAGTCTTATCCTGTGAAGAATCCAAGAAGGGGTGCTACAGCTTCCAGGGGGGTTACAGGCAAAAAAAAGCGTCTTTTGATACAGTTGAGGGGTGTGTAGGTTCACTGGCTCAGTCTTATCCTGTGAAGAATCCAAGAGGGGGTTCTACAGCTTCCAGGGGGGTTACAGGCAAAAAAAAAAAGAGTCTTTTGATACAGTTGATCCCTGCAAACCTACTAGTACTGCTGAATTTGTTCCAAATGTGCCTAATGCAGTTGATGTGCAGGTTGTGCATGATGATGTGCATACAGATGTTGACCGTGCTAAACTTGAAAAGGGTACATTACCCACCCCCACCACAGTTGAATCAGGCACAGATTCCATTGATGATGCTATGGTAGTTGATGCGTGCATAGATGCCATTGCTGATGCCTGCACAAATGACATTATGGATGCTATGGAAGTTGATGCTCACACAGATTCTGCTACTGTTGATGGCAATGTTAATGATGGTGGAACAGAAAGTGTTTTTCATGCTGTCATAGATGCCCTTCTTGATGCAGTTGTGGCTATGGGTACAGATGCCACTGTTGAATCTGGCACAGATGCCATTGATGATGCTACCACAGTTGATGCCTGCACAAATGCCATTGTTGATGCTACGGTAGTTGATGCCTGCAAAAATGACATTGTGGATGCTATGGAAGTTGATGCTCGCACAGATGCTGCTCTGCTGATGGCAATGTTAATGATGCTGGAACAGAAAGTATTGTTCATGCTGTCATAGATGCCCTTCTTGATGCAGTTGTGGCTATGGGTACAGATGCCACTGTTGAATCTGGCATAGATGCCATTGATGATGCTACCACAGTTGATGCCTGCACAGATGCCATTGCTGATGCTACGGTAGTTGATGCCTGCACAAATGACATTGTGGATGCTATGGAAGTTGATGCTAGCACAGATGCTGGTGCTGATGGCAATGTTAATGATGGTGGAACAAAAAGTATTGTTCATGCTGTCATGGATGCTCTTCTTGATGCAGTTGTGCCTTCGGGTACAGATGCCACTCTTGAGGATACCAGAGGCATGGGTGAGGAGGTCCTCATTGAGAGAGAAGATGGAACACGTGAGGTAGTGGGTGCAAGTGATGTCACAGCTCAAGCCCAGGTGGTCTGTCCAAGTGATGCAGCTGATGACATTGTTGATGCAGAGGAGGCAAAGGGTACAGATGCCGCCGTTGAAGATATGGGAGTCTTGGGTGAGGAGGACCTCACTTAGAGAGTACCTGGAATAGGCTCAACAGTGGGTAACAGTGATGTCGCACCTTCTGCCGACACAGCTGAGGCATACGACAGAGCAGTTCAATTGGGAGAGGAAATGGGAGAAGTTCTCCTGGCTGCTACGGACATGAAAGAGGCAAATACACGTAATACAACTGAGGCATGTATAGAGCAAAACAATGAGGCAGGGAAAGGCGCAGAGGTGTCCACTGACAGAGCAGCTCAATCGGGAGAGGCAATGGGAGAACATTTCATGGATGCTGTGGACACGAAAGAGGCAGTTGCACATGATACAACTGAGTCTTGTACAGATCCCACTGTTGGGAATACCAAAGGTAAAAGTCCAGAGGTCCCTATGGATCGAGCGGCTGCTACAGATACAGATGAGGCAGGTACAAAGAATGCTGATAAAGAGGCCAAAAATGGACATGAATTTGAGAGGCAAGAGAGGCCGTATCTTGTGGTAATGCCAGTACAGATTGTTGCACTGCCTCCTGCGTCTTTTGAGGACAAGAAGAGAAGGGAAAATTTATGCATCATACTGGATGTGAATGGGCTTCTCATAAGGAGGTATAAGGTCTCCTTCTACAAAGGAATAGCGAGAAGCAATATTCCTGATCGGGCAAGATCAAGGTATCAGGTAGTCACTGCACCAAATGCTACAGGAAAGATGCAATTTGAATATGTGGTCAGGCCCAATGCATCAATCTTTTTTCATGCACTGCTGCAAAGAGCACAAGTTGCACTATGGAGCTGCATGACCCAGGACAATCTAGCACTTGCTTTGAGTGCATGCTTTCCTGGGCTGAACAAATAGCATTTCCTCGATATTATCGGTCAAGAGGGGTGTAGAGAGGCGAGCTTCAATCTAAATGAAGTTCCTGGGATCCCTCCATGTAGAGATAACTCAAAGCCCATATTTTTCAAGTGTTTGAAAGACTTTTGGAAGCACCATCCTAAGTTCAACTCTGATAATACACTAGTGGTGAATGACACACTCTACAAGTGTCTGCTCAACCCTCCTGGGACTTGTGTCTGTCCTACTTCATTTGAACCAGCAGGTATTTGTCAGTCCCCAATTTACATGGTTAGCACATTGTTCCCTTGGTTAGTCAAGTGGACAGTCTCACCCAGCCCTAATGCTTAAGCAAAGATGAACCAGTTTGAAAATCCTTCGGACAGTGTGTCTGATCGTGTCATCAGCCACTATAGAAGTCAACGAGAAGTATGTAAGGAAGGTTGATTGTGGTTATGGAATCATGTATACAAAATTTTGTGCACTAAATGTACTTGCGATTACTATACAAAAAACTAACCTGTTCAACGATCTCTAAACTTAATGATTTAATGATGTAATTTTATTTTGGTGATATGATGTAATTTTATTTTGCTGATATGATGTTGTCATACTCTGATAGAGTCTTGCTACATGGCACACATAATAGCATAGAGAGGACCATCGGGCTATTATTACACATAGTTATGCTATATAGCACTCATACTGCAAGAAATACTATGACATAATAGCATAGATAGGGAGATTGGCCTCTTATTACACACACTTACGCTGTATGGCACACATAGTGCTCTCAATATGTAATATAGCTCTTTCACATACCACACATCATATCATAGACAGGAACATTGTGCTATGTGATACACACACTTTTACTGTATAGCACACATGTTGCTATCTTACTACAATAGACTCCTTTTATAGCATAGACAGGGACATTGGGCTATTATTACACACACTTGTACAATATAGCACACATAATAGCCTAGGTAGAGACAATGGACTATCTTGACACATTATTTGGCTACATATCACATATAGTAGCATGTACACAACTCCATAACACCCAATGGGTAGCTATTCATAAGAGTGAGATGATTGTAAGAATGAGACATGTTTACCTGAGATTCATCAAGAAAGTGAATGGGATGCTCTTGATAATGTTTTCTTCCCAATTGTTTCCGACAAATATCTTGGCTAAATTTTTTCAAGGTGAAACATGTTCATAATAGTAACCTCATTATCTGAAATGTGTGTGATTCTATGCTATGTGCTCTGTGTGGTTGTGTGCTATGTGATACATAGCACAATGGACATGTGTAAGGAGGTACTGAATGGTGAAGGCTATATAGAACATAATATAAGCCTGTTAAATAGGTATCATGCTGCTTCATAGGGCATGGCATTGTAAATGGTTTCATGTAGTTCCGGAGATAAATAATATTTCTTTGAGGTAGCATCTACCAAAGGCATGTCAAACTTGATTTCCCGAACAAGGTGAGAGTACAGGTTAGTAACTCCCCTATCATCAAGTAGAGTGTAGTGATTTCGGTCCCCCTCTTGCTGTTGATAATAACACCCTGTGACAACATAAGTGTTTTTATCACATTTGCTTTTCCGCTTATCTCTTAAGATGCAATCTGTCATCCATTTTCTCTTTGTACATCTCAAAAGAAAGAACTCTACACCTTTTGCATTGCCAGCATCTGCATTGACTGCAAAGTTATCACCTTCAATGACATACTCACTCAGCATATCCTGGGATCCCTCAAACATTGCAGCTTCATCTTCTGGTACCTCAGTCTCTTCTGCTAACTCAGAGAGTGGTTTCAATGCCTTATGTGTCCACTTGCCTGCATATGATTTGCTGGAACAAGTCCTCCAATAGCCCTTCATGCAAGCATCACAAAAACAAGAAAGCCGCCTGGTCCTTAATTGAGTAGGATCATGACGACAAAACCCTGAAATGTAATGGAGTGATTGAGATCTTGGTACTCTCTCACAACCCCATAGATTAGACCTGTCCACTTCTGTCTCTTTTACTAGCCAAAATTTCCTGTTTATAGTAGGACCTGCTTTAATGGATTGTGCATAAGAGCTACATGCAGCATTGGACATTGTTCTCGTAAAAAATGCAACCACGTCTGCAGCTTGCCTAAGAACAACTCCATTACTCTTGAGTTGCTCATGTGTAAGGTCTCTCTTTATCACAGCGCCAGCGCCATCATCCTCCCCCTTTCCATGGCCAGAGCCAAAAAAATTCTATGTCATCTCTGTACCTGTTAGTTGGTAATATCTAGCAACAAAGTAAAATGGCCTTGCAGCCTTGAATTGCGAGGCTGCACCATCTGACCACATCCAATGCTTCTTGAAATTCAGCCCCTAGTCTTTAAGCCACTGATCACAAAGAAGAAAACAATGCTGGACAAATAGCGTATCATGTTGCCTATCATCGGAGATGTAGAAATGCATATGCTTGATAATACTGTCATCTTCGTTGTCACACATGTACGTTATGTGAACAAGGATGGTGCATTGATCTGTATGCCAATGCATGGATTGTACTTCATTTTGATGGTATCTGAAGGAAACACCTTCAAACATTCTCTATATTGATGTGCTTGCAAAATGTAAGTGAAATTGTGCTCGATGAAGATTCTGATGTCGTCTTTTATCCTCCCTGTTCAGCTCACTTAAAGCCACCTGTTTGAGTGACAACATCTTTCTCTTACTTAGACCATGCTTAGTTTGAACTTTAATGTCCTCGAAGACTTGCAGTGGAACTGTCTTTGTCATCTCTGCAAGTTCTCGTGGACAAAGGATGAGCTTTTCCACACCACAGTTTTTGCATTGGCCCATCAAGCAGATGTGTTTATGGAACATATCCACCTCAGCCTTTGTACATACGCATGATTCCCACAACTTCGTGATCCCTGAAAACGAGTGCTCAACGGCAAGACATTTTGCATTCACCCCATCTGATTTGCAAACATTGCATTTACATGTACATGACCTCCCATGAAAACCAAAAGCAGATGAGCGCATAACATTAAATGCATCTTTGAGATACATCAGTTTGATATGATAAACACAACAGCAAGTATTTTGATCTTTCAACTTTCGCATGAACCAAGGCTTCAGCTTCTCAAAGGACCTTTGCCCAATTGTCACATGTGGGTGGCTATCTTTAAACTTTAAGAAATACCCTGTCTGCTTGAAAACAAAATGCATTAGAATTACATTTTGCTATATATCACACATAATAGCATAGCTACAGATGCATTGGTATAAATACACATAGCTATGCTACATAGCACAGATAATAGCATAGATAGATAACTCAGCTTTCATTACATGCTCAATTTTGTTATATAACACATAATAGCATAGATAGGGATTTTTAGCTATTATTACACACACATCACACACGTCTGCTATATAGCACACATAGTGCTCTCATATTATAACACAGTTCTTCTACATAACACACAAAAGAGCATAGAGAGGGATATTGTGGTATTATTACACATATCACACTCTGCATAGCACACATAATAGCATAGACATGGATACCATGCTACTATTACACTAACATCTGCTATGTAGCACACATAGTGCTCTCATAATATTATAAAATCTGATAGCACACATAATACCATAGATAGGTATATTGTGCTATTGCTATATAGCAGACATGATGTTGTCATACTCTGATAGAGTCCTGCTACATGGCACACATAATAGCATAGACAGGACCATCAGGCTATTATTACACATAGCTATGCTATATAGCACTCATACTGTAAGAAATACTATGACATAATAGCATAGATAGGGACATTGGCCTCTTATTACACACACCAACGCTATACGGCACACATAGTGATCTCAATATGTAATATAGCTCTTTCACATACCACACATCATATCATAGACAAGAACATTGTGCTATTCTTACACACACTTTTACTGTATAGCACACATGTTGCTATCTTACTACAATAGAGTCCTTTTACATGGCACACTTATAGCATAGACAGGGACATTGGGCTACACTTGTGCAATATAGCACACATAATAGCATAGGTAGAGACAATGGACTATCTTGACACATTACTTGGCTACATATCACATATAGTAGGATGTACACAACTCCATAACACGCAATGGGTAGCTATTCATAAGAGTGAGATGTTTCACTTGAGAGTTATTCATTGTAAGAATGAGAAATGTTTACCTGAGATTCATCAAGTAAGTGTATGGGATGCTCTTGATAATGTTTTCTGCCCAATCGTTTCCGACAAATATCTTTCTTGTTTGGAGACACCCTACTGTGCTCTATCCAAAATGTAATAATTGTCTGCTTCAATTCCTCCGATAAGGACCCAGCATTTCTAGACTTTCTTTTGCATAAGTCGAACCTCAACGTACTTGACATAGGATCACTGTCAAGTCTACCCAAAGCTGAATATAAATTCCTTGGATGAACATTTAATAGATTTGCCACTTTATGTAGAGTAACACCTCTACCTTGGCTCCCATTATCATGTAGTAATCCATTCACCAGCATGCTGAATGTGCTTCATTTTAAAAACATCTCGTCAGCTGATTTTGGAATCTTTAATTCCTGTAAGGAGACCTTGAGTGCAGAAATAAGGCCATTTGTAGGAAGATACAAATCTTCACAAAATGGCAAGATTCTATTATCATTGAAAACACCTTGAAGAATTGCATTCTTATCTTCTTTCCCGTAACTATGCAACTGTCTCACAATGTGCTGAACAATATTCTGAATACTATGTTTCTTCTTGTCTTCCTTTGTGTGTACATCGACATCCTCCCTATGAAAATTTTCCCTATGACAATCTTCCACTCCAATGTTGACGCTTGGCTGTACTTGCTTTCTTGCACGACATCCCTTTCTGTACTCATATTTAGCCTATGCTTCATACTTCCTCACTGCAATAATTTCATCCTCATTTAGACAAGCCTTTCTCTTGGAGTGCACCTGCGTATGAATGGTGTCTATTCCATGTGCCTCATCATAAAATCCATCGTCCACCATCCTGGAACAGTCTGCAGTAGTTTGAAATGAATGAAGTCGTACAAAACTTCCTAATTGTAATAGTGAACTGAAATCCAGTTGTGCTGCATTGTTGAGTTCAAGAAGCTCCATTACTGCTTGTGAGGAGGTATCAGCTGGAACCAAAGCAAGAGGAAGGGAGTCTCCATCATCCATATTCTGAATAGGAGAGTAGGAGAGAGAGAGATGGAGATGGGCATTGGAGGCCATCTGAGAGAGAGAGAGAGAAAGGGAGAGAGAGGGAGAGGTCCACGCGTGCTAACCGTTCCATGTATTTCAATCTGAGTACGTAGTGGATTCGTGAAGTCAGTTATCTTACCTATATTCTTTTAAAAATTATTGACTTAAAAGCCCAGCTATGGTGCCATCCATAGCATCATACTTGGTGTCCATGGACACCAAGTATTTAGACACCATTCTATGCTTTCACCCTTAACACTAATCAATGATTCATTCTCTCGCACTATGCTTATCTCTTACTTCTTATGATTTCCTATGATGCTTAGATTAACTAGATCTTAAATAATCAATGGTTAATACCTCTCTAATCTTGTGTGATTTCCCTCTTTTTCTTGTGTGTGCATATAGGTTTGATTGGAGTGTGGTGCTTGATAGATCTATGTGTGTGCACTTGTGATTAGTGTGTTGCATGATAGGATTAGTGTTGTGTACGTCTTGCAATCGTAGTGTGTGTGATTGGGTTGATTAGAGGTGAAGAGAAGTGGATATGGAAATTGCCCTTCATTGTGGCTGAGCTCCTCTCCATTGGCCAAGAAGCTCATCTCGTAGAGTTAACCATTTGTGTTTCCATAATTAGCTCACTAACCGTGTGAGTGTTTCCATGCCCTAGCCGGGTAGCTCATCCCTCCGGATTGATAAGTTTGTTGTTCATTGCAGCTATTGCAATGATGGAAACCCCAACATTTGGATCCGTTGCCGGGGATGATGACCTACGCTCGTGTAATTGTGGCATAAACGAATGCGTTTCCTCACTAATTTCACTTGTGTGTTTATGTTTTTGTGGATTTTGAATGTGTGTGCATGAAGCATTGTGTTCATAATTCCCTAATGTGTTACCATATCTTGCGAATTGTGTGTTTACACACTCTAATTTCACACTAACCCCTTGCTAATTTGACTAATTTTTGCTAACTTACTAATGTGCTATGAAAGATTGGAGCATTCGACCATTCAATTGATCTTCAATTGAAAGGTAATTAACGTGGTATTCTCAACCTCCCTAGAATCTAAGGATGTGTAGAATTGTGTAGAGATCCCACCATGATGCAATGTAATGCTATGCTATGTTGATGCAATGCAATGTGATGTTAGGGATTGAAAATTTTATGATTATTCATTTTCACGCCGTCGTAATACCGAAATTTTTAAGAATTGGTGGCGTATGATTTGACAAGTTTCAATGGCTAATTGGTGAATTTGTGTTGCTAATTGGATGCTTAATTGAGTTAATTGCATGCTTGGATGGTCAGTTTCAAATGTGTGTGCACTAAAATCAAGTGTGTGTGCATTCTAAATGAGTGTGTGTATGCCTAATTTTAGGTGTGTGCACTATTTTGCCGATGTTTGAGCACCTAGAAATCAATGTGTACGTTATGATTTTTCAATTGTGATGATTGATGTGTGTTGTGCTCATGCCCAACTAATGATTTGTGAAGTTACATTGCAAATCTGACAAGTTTAAGACATTTGTGTGCGCACCTAAAGAATGCCAATTTTTTAGTGTGTATGTGTGCGTAAAAAAGTATTTAATTGCATGGTTAATTCAATGTTTTGATTGCATAAATGATGTGTGTAATGATTAAATGTTGCGTTTTTGTGCTCAAAACAGTGATTTACACACTCTAATTGCGTCAAGTTTTGACCTAATTTTGTCGATAATTTTGCCGGTTTAATTGCCCAGTCTTCATTTTATTGATAAAAGTTTTGGCAATTGAATTGATCTTATTTTGGCAATTTTATTTGGCTGCACTATTCCCCAAAGTGTGGAGAATTTTTATAATCTTTTTGAGCATTTTTCGGATAAGTTTTGTAATTTTTGGTAATGTTTTGCTAATTTTTGTATTAATTTTTGGTTAATTCCTTTTTGATTGTGAACCCATGCTTAGTTAGGAGAATGATTGGGAACAAATGCTTAGTTAGGAAAATGACTCTTAGAATAGTTAGTGATTGAATCAAGAAGGCATGCAGGGCTCCAAAACTCACTTACCCACAAATAAAGTGAAATTTTTGGAAAAAAATTTATATACATTTAATCCCTAATGTAATCTAAAAACACTAAATCTTGATAAAATTATACCAATCCTAACTAAATTATATAAATTAGTAATTATCTCATGAATTTTATGATATAAATAAATAAATAAAAAATAGCTATTTTTTTGTCAACCAATAATATTTTAAATAAATAGAAATCTAATACTAATGTATATTTCTGTAATAAATAATTAAATAAAAATATAATTATTTTATATAAAGTGATACATAAATAATCAAATATTGATTTTTTATTTATTTAAATTATTTTTTAAAAAGTTTACAAATGACGTGGCTATGCATGGATGACATAGTCGTCTATGTGGCAAAGGTGGTGTGGATGGTTGATGACATGGAGTGCATAGGTGGAAAGATGATGTGGTGGATGAGATCCTCTCATTTGTCATGTCATATGATGATGTGTCAAAATGATGACATGGAATGATTAGGTGGAAAAAAGGTAGATGATCAATTGGAGAGATGGTGATATGGCATGCTTGGTGGTGACGGGAGCAAAGCGAACCCCGAACCCCGACGGCCTCTAAAACACCGGGGACCGAATAGCGCGCCTCGAGCCTGTCATGGTAAAGAAAACAGGGGGCACCACCTAGCTTCAGCGGCTAGGACGCAAACAACACACCACCATAACAAAGTTTTCATCCAAGAGAGATGGATGCTTGGGAGTAATGATGAAGAGGAAAGGGAATGAGATCAAGTGAGAGAGAGAGAGAGAGAGAGAGAGAGAGAGAGAGAGAGAGAGAGAGAGAGGGAGGGGGTATAGCGGCTTAGTACTTAGGCACCACAAAAGGATGGCGAATCCACACATCCTTCACACATACACAAGCTCACTCCAAAACACAAGACTAGGTGGCGATTCCGCACACCTCACATGGGCAAAACATTGCAAGAAAACATACTCACAAAACCTCAAGCTTTATTTACAGAATAAGGCGATGAAATGGGGAGCATAGGCTAGGGGAATGAGAAGGGAGAGAGTGGTAGAGAACATGGCGGATAGGTGGGAGTTGATGGCGAAGACTCGCACGAGGATTATGGCCATCATCCTTCATTTAGTTTCCCTTCATCTTCCATAGCCAAGGGTGTAGAGGTCATGCTCAAGCATGGTGATTGCGGTGATGGTGATGGTGTGTGTGTGTGTGTGCACTAGGCACACACAGTGCATAGTGTGTTCTTTGGTGATGTTGTGTGTGTCTTGTGTGATGGTGACCCCTCTTTATATAGGGGAGGAGGGGGGGAGAAATTCTAGAATTTAGAAATGAAGAAATCATTATCTACATAGGCCATGTGACTATGGGCCCCACTTGTCTGGCTGTGTGTATATGTGCCAGAACTGCAGTCTCATGAGAGAGACTAAGAGAGAGAGATGGGTTGATGAAAAAAAAGTGAGAGGTGACATGGAGAATAAAGTAATTACAAGAGGGGAGAGAGGGGAGTGTGTTCAGAGGTGAATCTGTGTGTGAACACAAGAAAAATTAGGTAACCACCGGGTGGGGATGGGTCAATGGGCACCTTTTTCAGTGAAACTGTGTGTGTGTGAGTGTGAGTGTGGGGGAGGTTATTTAGCTACAAGACAAGAGACATAGCGCCCTTTAGAGAGAGAGGGGGATATTTGGGTCATGGGATATGATAGGAGAGAGAAAGAGGGGGTGGGGTATACTATTTTGGAAGATAGGGTAAGTTGCATGTGAGTTAGGGTGCATTATTGGTGAGTTATAATGCATTATTGGTGAGAGGTGGGGTAGCTTGAGGGGAGAGAGAAAGGAGAAAGGACAAAGGGAAGAGAGAGGGGGTTGACCTTTTGAATGGAGGAGAGGAGAAGGGACACCCAACGGGGCAACAGTGAAGAAAAAGGAGGCAAGGTGGGGATGGTCTACCCCGTAGGCATGAGGTGGCCTATTTTACCTTTCTTATATATTTACATAATCATACTTTATTTTTTCTTACTTTTTCCAATGCCTTTTATCACTCCCTCCATAAGAGGGGGTTTCCATGGGGTGGGGATGAGAGAAGAGGGGTATGGGAGCTTGGCTTGTGAAAAGCCCCCATCATTAGCCCTCCCCTTTTGGCTAGAGGTATTCATGTCTCTAGCTCATCTGTTTGATCATTATCGTCGGAGGTGGCGGCTGATGGTGTGTCCTCATCTGGAATGTCAATAGGCGGAGCCTGGTCAAATCGAAGAAAATAAGGTTTAAGTCGCCAACCATTTACCCTGGTTTTATGAAGTTTTCCATCAGCCTCCATAAGCTGGTAGCTTCCATTGGCATACTTTTTCCTGACGATGAAAGGACCTTTCCATCGGAGTAGGAGTTTCTTATCCTTGCGCGTGTCGAAGCGATTGTCGTAGCGGAGCACCAACATTCCTTTCTTCAATTCTTTTTTCTGGAGATGCTCGTTAAAGCTAAGCCGTCTATGCTCTGTTTGTGCTGCATAATAATTTATTGCTTCTTCTCTGTCCAACTGCAGTCTTTCCAAGTTGATGATGTGATCTCTCAAATGCATGTTGGGTTGTTGAACCTGGCTTGCCATTACTCTGAGACTTTGTAGTTGCACTTCAATGGGCAAGATTGCTTCCTTACCAAATACTAGATGATACGGTGTGAATCCCAAGGATGTACGAAATGAAGTTCTGTAGGCCCATAAAGCTGGTAGTAGATACTTATCCCAGTCTCCAGGATGATTGTTTACCTGCTTGGTAATAATTTTAGAAACCATTCCATTTACCTTTTCAACTAGGCCATTACATTGAGGGTAATATGGTGAAGAGTGCCTCCTTGTAATGCCCAGTTTCTACATTAATTCTCCTACCAAGTCTGCTCTGAAACCTGGACCTCTATCAGAGATGATCTCTAAAGGTGTGCCAAACCTACAACATATGTGCTCGTAGATAAATTTAGCTACCTCTACCGCTGTGATTCTAGTGGTGGCTGTAGCCTCTGCCCATCTAGTCATGTAGTCGACCCCCATGATAATGTAGAATTTTCCTGAGTTGGCCCTAGGTAATGGCCCAATGGCATCGATACCCCATTTTTCAAATGGGCCATATGAGAGAATAGGTGTCTGTGGTTCAGGCATAAGTGACCTAGTGCCGGCCTTTTGACACAACTTACATGTTTTGCACCAGTGGTGTACATCACGGTTGAGGCTAGGCCATATGAAGCCTGCTTGCAAGATTTTCCTACTTGTTATGTCTAGGGCAAAGTGACCACCACAAACCCCGTCGTGACAGCTAGCAATTACTCCCGTGATTTCCTGAGAGAGAGGGACCTTCCTGAGTATTTGGTCCTTACCCTTACAATACAAACCGTCATTGATGAGTCGATACCTTGTGGCCTTCCGCGTCAGCCATTGCTTCTGTCCCTTTGTTAAATCTGATGGGCATTCCCCTGTTTCCAAAAAATGCATGATGTCAGGCAAGGCATCACTGCCTTGAAATAGAGGGAGCATTAGTTTTATTGCTCCAACCACCACTTCCTGTAGTCTTTCACTTGCTAGGGCATCTGCTTCTTGGTTTTGAGCCCTTGGGATATGGTGTATTTGAACTTCTTCAAACTTACCCAACAAGGTTTTTACACCACTTAAGTGAGTCCTTAAACTAGGATTCTTGCATGTCCATGCTCCATTTACTTGCCTTACCAGAAATAGAGCATCCCCAAATACATTAAGGCGTTGTACACCTTGCGAGACGCACCATTGTAGACCCTTGGTTAGTGCTGCATACTCAGCTTCATTGTTAGAATGTGAATCTAACAATTGGCCCAACGAAAATACCTTTGTCCCTTTAATTTGTCATCAAAGACCACTATGCCTGCAGCTGCTTTGTCGGACGCTCGCTTGTAGGCTCCATCAAAGTAGAGAGAGTATGCTCCTTCTACCATCGGTGGTACTGGAGGTAATCGGACTTCTCCTTCCTTAGATTGCTTCTCCTTCCCTTAAAAGACTTGGTAGGTCATGAGTCCCCCCAAACTTGCCCTTGTCGTGCTTTCTACCTGTACCGTGTAGTCAAACTCTTGCAGACGAACTAGCCATTTAGTAATTCTACCAGACACATCCGTGTGTTGTACAACATAGGGAAATATTTCATCCGTGGTTAGAATCACAAATTGCTTAGGCAGCAAATATGACCTAAACTTTGTAGTTGCAAATCTAAGAGCTAGGACTAAGTGTTCCACATGGGTGAAACCTTTCTCTCCTGCTGTCATCATTCGACTAGAGAAGTAGATTGGCCTCATGAAAGATGTCGTCGTATCCTTTTGGAGTAGCACAGCCCCCAATGAGTCATCACCAACACTTGAGGTGACATAGAATTTTTCATCCCACTTAGGTGGTGAAATAGTTGGCAGAGTGGCTAAGACCTCCTTTACCTTGTTGTAGTGATGTTCACTTTCCTCGTCCCAAGCGAAAGTTGATCTTTGAGTGAGTTGTTGCAGTGGTAGAACAAGTTGTGATAGTAGATGTATGAATCTACTTAAGTACCTCACCTTCTGTAGAAAAGAGACCAGTTGACGTGCGGTCGTTGGTGAAGGTAGGGCTATGAGTTCGGACACCTTACCTGGGTCGGCGTTAATACCTTTTGCTGAAATTTCATGGCCTAGTAGAATGACTTTACTCTCCCCAATGTGGAATTTATCCACATTTAATTGCCCACCTAGGCTCTGCAACGTGGACAAACCTTCAGTTACCTTTTCTAAATGTGAAATAAGGGAGCTATATATACAAAAATCATCAATGAACACTCTTATGGATGTTCCAAAGAACGGTTGAAAAACATATGTGACATATCTTTGGAATGTGGCAGGTGCATTTGTGAGACCAAATGGCATAACCCTGTATGCAAAACAACCCCATGGCATGATACAAGTGGTTTTTAGATGATCTTCCAAGGCTATGCGTATTTGAAAGTATCCTGAATAACCATCATAGACGGTATAGCATTCAAAACCCGCTACTTCATTCAGAATTTCATCCAAGAAAGGGAGAGGAAAGTGGTCTCTCTTTGTAGCTGCATTTAGTGGTTTGTAGTCAACACAGACCCTCCACTTACCATTCTTTTTAGGCATCACCACTACGGGTGACACCCATTCTGAGTTTTCTACAGGATAGATGAATCCCGCCTCCAACAGTTTCCTTACCTCAGCCAAGAGTGCCTTTTCTTGTATGATCCCCAGTCGTCGTAGCTTTTGCACAACTAGTTTTACCCCTTCCTTCAGCTTAATATGATGTTCACCACTGTAATGCCTGTGATTCTTTCATAGTTGTCAATGAACAGGTTAGGAAATCCCATCAACATTTACAAAAAACTATCTTTCTCCTCAAGTGTTAATTCCGTAGACAACATACCCTTCAACCTACTTCCTCCTAGGCCAGGTGATTTGCTCTCCTCTTCATTGGGTTGCCCTTTTGGTGATGGATCACCAGTTGTGCTTACCCTTTGTGGATCCTTCATAATGATACCCATCACATCAATGGAACTGTCACTTTCGTCGGTGGATGTGGTCTCCTCCTCAGAACTGGAAGATTCGCTAGTGGTTTCATCTGCCGATGTTTCCAGATTCATTTGCTTCTGCTTGCCAATCCTCATGTCGTAGTAGATTGTCTCCCCTTTCTTACCGGTCATGCGTAGAAGGCCAGTACCCCAGTCCTATTTTGCCTTCATGGCCATCAACCATGGCCTTCCCAAAATTAGTGGATAGCCCTCCCCCTTAGTAGGCATTACAAAAACATCTACCTCTACCTCAGTGTTGAAAGCTTTGATTTTCACGGCACTTACCACACCCACACACTTTACTTTTGCATTGTTTGCCATCTTTGCCTTGCATGGAGAAGGCCTGTCAACCTCGAGCCCTAATCGAAGCATCATAGCTTCGCTCATTACACAGATTTGTGCACCTCCATCAATGTAGGTGTTTCCAACCCTCTTTCCTTTTATGTTTACGTCGACAATTGGAAGGATGTCATCCATGTTGCATCCCGAAATTGCTCCGGCTACCTTTGTTTTGGAGCGTCTTGTACTTACCATTTTAGACCATTGTTGCCTTACTTTTGGTGCAAGATGTAGCAGCTGTGGCCATGTAATCTTTGGTCCTTGCTCTGCCACATCCAATGTTAGATCATAGGGCTTAGAACTTTCCCCTAGCTGGAAGTCGGTGATGCCCAATTTCCATCGTGGCCTGGATGGCCTCTTGCTAGTTTCTCCTCTCATGCTTCTCTCATCATCTGATTGTGTAGCTTTCTCCCTCCTAGATTTTTTCACAGTCATGGCTTCAAGTGGTTCTAAAAAGGTTACCTTCTCCTTACCCTTGTCCCTCTCCTTTTCTCTGGGTGGATCCACTACTACGGCTTTTCCTTTGTCTTCTAGCCTTATGATGTTTACAGGGCGATCAGGTGGTGGGGCTGGTGGAAGAGGTGGGATGGATGCTTGTAGTGGTGTCTGGGGTGGACGTAGAATTTGTGTTGGTGGGGGTGGTGCTCGGGGTGGGGGTGTTCTTTCTCTAGGGGGTGACAATTGGTTCCTCCTACCTCCTCTATTATAGTTTTGTCGTGGTTTGGGACAGTAGTACATACCGTGACCGTCTTCTCCGCAGTTGTAGATTTGATACTCCCTGTTTTGTCGTCGTGCTCTTCCAGGGTGTTGATCTCTTTCTTGACTCCTCCCTTGTTGTATTAAGTGGACAGACAATTTCTACAGTTGGTCAGTAATATGGGCCAACATATCTTGTTGGTCATCTCTTACCCCAAGAGCCGGTGGTGGTGGTGGAATGGTGGTTGTTGTAGTTGCTGGTCGACGCGATGTTCCTGATTCTGTTGACTCGGTTTCTTTGGCTTTCATTCGCAGATTCTTGTCTTTAAGGCGAGCAATCCCAACGGCTAACTCGTACGTAGCCGGGAATCTACCTTTCACCTTCTCCTTGAGAAGCGGCCATAAGCCATGCGTGAACCATTTTTTTTTTAGGAAATCGGGTGCAACTTCCCCCCTAGCCAGTGACTCAACCCACCGTTCCCACAAATCCACAAATTTGGACTCATAGGTGGCATATTCTAAAAGACCCTCCTGCTTCAAGTCTCTCAACTTGTCCCACAACTTTTCTGAAGTGTTACCTCCCCCAAAGCGCCTCTTAAAAGCGGTTTTTAAGGGTTCCCAGTCATCCTTGGTTGCTTGTGGAAGTGCATTGTACCATGATCTAGCTTCTAGCTTCATGAGATGCTTAGAGATTCTAACCCGGGATTCATCCGTATCTTTGTTGCTCACTACACATGCTACTTCAAAGTCATCTAGGAAGTCTGTTACCAAATCCTCCCCCTTCTTTCCTTTAAATGTTGGAAATGCTACACTTGCCATGATTACTGAGAGAGAGCTAGAAAGACACACTGCTTAACTTGCAAAAGTTTTTTTCTTCTTTACAAGGAGGCATGTATACCCTCTTATACTAGGACATAGATTAAAACTTCAAAGGGTACATTGCCTTGTACCAAAGGTAAGACAAATGGTTGCTCTGATGCCAGAACCTCAAAAAATCGCTCCCCACCCAGCATGGTGTCAATGACGTGCTGGTAGTGAGCCTTCAAATCCAGTATTACCTTGATTGAGCGTACATGTGTTGGTATGTGTGATTTGTCTTGAGGTAGGTTGTACTGATTCATGTGAAGCTTAGAGGTGCTTAGTCACTGTCCAAGCTTGTGGGAGAGGGTGGTGTTCTTTCCTGAAACAAACTCAGTAGATCCCTAGTTTCTCTAGTGAGAGTGTGAGCCAATGCTTCCGTTATCTGTGCTGCAGCATCAGGTGCGACTTGAAAACTGACTGTGGTAATTACCTCGGTGAATTGAGTTACCCGATTCTCAAATTAGAATAGTGTTGATTCTCTATTTTGTAGAGCTCCTTCTATTTTGTTGTTGTGGGTTGGTTGTAGGTTGCGGACATGGTTTCGACCTTCTCCTTCTTCTTCTTGGCACTTGGCCTATGTATATCCACTGGGTTTGGCGTGTTGGTTGACTCTCCCACTGCAAATCGATTACCGTTACGCCTGGCACTCGAGCTTCGATGGAGATGCGGAGTTCGTCTAGTTGTGCTTGGAGCTCTTCTTCTTCTGTCATCCAATTAGCAAATCCTGCTAGCCATTCATCCATTCACAATAGTTTAGGGGTTTCAGTCTTGTAAACCGAAGGGTTTCATGAAAAGATCCTAAGTGGGGGCACCAAATGACGGGAGCAAAGCAAACCTCGAACCCCGATGGCCTCTAAAACACCGGGGACCGAATGGCGCGCCTCTAGCCTGTCATGGTAAAGAAAACAGGGGGCACCACCTAGCTTCAGCAGCTAGGACGTAAACAACACACCACCATAACAAAGTTTTCATCCAAGAGAGATGGATGCTTGGGAGTAATGATGAAGAGGAAACGGAATGAGATCAAGTGAGAGAGAGAGAGAGAGAGAGAGAGAGAGAGAGAGAGAGAGAGAGAGAGAGTGAGGGATGGGGTATAGAGGCTTAGTACTTAGGCACCACAAAAGGATGGCGAATCCGCACACCCTTCACACATACACAAGCTCACTCCAAAACACAAGACTAGGTGGCGATTCCGCATTCCTCTAACTCATTGACTCTTGCTTGCATGTGCAGATTCTTGTCTTTAAGGTGGTCTACTTCCACTACCAACTCATATGTTGCAGGGAATCTCCCCTTCACCTTCTCTTTACGCGGCGACCACAGGCCAGCAATGAAATGGTCCTTCTTCAAGAAATTAGGTGCTCCTTCACCTTTCTCTAGTGAGGCAACCCATCTCTCCTACAAATCCACAAACTTGGATTTGTATGTGGCATACTCTAGCATACCTCTTTTCTTTAACTCTGTCTAAATGGCTCCCATAACTTTTTTGAGGTTGTGCCTCCACCAAACCTCTTCACAAAGGCAGCACGCAGTAAGTTCCATGCATCCTTGGTAGCTTGGGGCAAAGAATTGTACCAAGACTTGGCCTCTACTTTAATCAGTAGAGGAAATATTTTTAGTCGTGAGGCGTCATCATCCTTGTTGGAAACCACACAAGTGATGTCAAGGTTATCCAAAAAATCAAGGTGATGTCTTCTCCCTTCTTTCCACTAAAGTGGGAAAAGAGATACTTGCCATGGTAGTAAATAAATGAGCAGACAATTACAAAATCTTTTTCTTTTTTTGGGAATGAATTAGTGATTCATAAAGGTTTATACATGGCTAGGAAACAGGAGTTGGAGCTAAGAAGAGCACAAGGCTAGAATAGAACATAGATGCTTACATCAAAAGAGTGGTAGTAATCAAGAATGGTCAAGATGATGGGATGCAAGAATCTAAGGATTTCATCAAGCAACTCTGCTCCAAATAGGAAAACAATCTTTTTCTGGTAGAGTATCTTTCTATCAATGTACACGTTTACATGCATGTGTTGTAAGAAGGGAAAAGGAAAAACTTCTAGCCTATTTTTATTATCCATGTTGGGTGTAGGGCAAGGCTTTGACCACTAGAGTTGCATTCCTTAAGTGTTGACAAGGTGAGACCTTCACCACAGGCCTCTACCTCTTGTTGAAGTCCACATAATCCTCCATATTGGGTTCAAAACAGACTGGGCGAGAATAGTCTACCTCAATCGGCTTTCCATTTTGCATGTGGTGACGATGCTTGGGCGGTCGTACTTGACTTGGACCCACTTGCTTCCACGAAATGCTTTAGGCTTTGTCTCTTGGACTTTATGGTTGATGTAGTTGACAACTTTTTTCTGACCGTTGGAGAAAAAACACTTAGTGCTACACAAAATCTGACTAATGTGAGAGTGCTGATGTGGTTCTCAAAAACAATACTCATCATTCTTTCTTCACCTCCTCTGTCAGAACTCATTGGTTGACACCAATGATGACATTTCGTATCCCTCCCTCTTGATGCTCTTGATTTTCTATTAGCACGAGCAATGCAAGATGTAGAGCTTACCTCGTGGATATCGACAACGCAACAACTTGGCAGTAGCACTTCGAGAGTCTTCTTTCTTTAAAAAAACTCCTTTGATTATGATAAATGTACCCTTTATAACTCAAGTCAAGTCCCTCTTGAGAAATTGATATTAACTTAGTATGTCACTAAAACTTTTACACACATAATTTGAGTTATTATCGTTACTCTTTTGGAAAATAAAGTTAGCTCCAAAAACAATTCCATTACTTAGTTGCCCTTGATTTATGGCATGTCCTTTATAAGAGTAATTCAGCTAAGAGATTAAAATTAACTTAAAAATCAATAAAAAGGTTTACATGGGAGAGTAAGGGATAATTAAGGATAAAAGTCACCATTCAATCATGCATAC
Organism: Adiantum capillus-veneris; assembly: GCF_014529385.1. Lineage (NCBI taxonomy): Eukaryota > Viridiplantae > Streptophyta > Polypodiopsida > Polypodiales > Pteridaceae > Adiantum > Adiantum capillus-veneris. The sequence goes on along the minus strand of NC_140950.1, from coordinate 138,742,034 downwards.
TATTTAAGTAAATATGATCTCTAGCCACCTATGGTTAAAGAGAGTGCTTTCTACTCTCTCTACGCCATTTTAGTATGGTAATCTAAGAAACTTGAAATAATGGAACTTGAAATAACAACGGGTCAGTGGTTAGCAACATGGTTAGTAAATATTAGAAAGGAGAAACAAATATAAGAAGTTATGTCTTCTTCCTGAGCAAAAAGGCTTGCTTATAGAAATGTGAGAGCTTAAGCATGAATTTAAGTACGCATTGAGAGGCGGAGGTGCAAAACACACCAGGTGGCCTCTACACCAAGACTATGCACAATGGCCTCATCATGGTAGGTACACAATAGGGGCACCACCTAGAAACATATGTGGCTAGGATGCATACATATACACAATCAGACATGCCATGGAAAACAATTTCAAGATCCATGCCCAAGAGTGGTGGGATGGGGTGGTCGGAAAACAAGATGATAGGGATGGTGAGTGAGTGAGAATGGGCTTGATACTTGTGCATGTAGTAAGGGAAGATAGTGAGGTAAGGGAAACATGCAAGTATTCTCACTTCTCATACCAGAGGTGGCAAATCCACACACCTTAAGATGAAAGTAGCAAGATGATAGGAATATGAGAGAGAGAGAAAGAGAGTGTGTATGGGGGCAAATCCGCACACCTCAACATAAGCAAAATGGAAAGAACAAGCATAAATCATACTCACAACGCACTGTATCCCAAACGACACAAGGTGTGGCACCAAGATGGAGTGTGTTGATTGCTTGCAAAAGATCAATACAATAGGTAGCATAGAGCAAGAAGATGAGAAGTAGACAAGACCGTAGGATGCATAATGGAGGGATGGGATTTGATGGCAAGGAATATCATGAGTGTAGCCATCATTCTTCTTCTTGAAATCATGCCTTCAACCCTTCATTTTACAAGTGTATGGAGATATGGTTCTCATTTTGTGCATGGTGATAGTGATGGTGATGGTGATGGTGTTGTCATTCTGTGATTAGGATTCATGCTACTAGCATGTAGCACAAGGGTGTGTATGTGTAGGTGTGTGGGAATGTGGGTATGGAATAGTGTGCATATGGGGTTGTGTGTGTGTGTGTGTGTGTGTGTGTACTGTGTGTAGTATATGCAAAAGAGGAGTCCTCCTTTTATAGGCCAAGAGAGTGATTATGGAAGAGATTATGAGCCAAAGGAGTTATTACAAAGTAACTTCAGTTAGAGGCATTCCCCCAATGGGAGAGATCCATGTGCCCTGTTTATTAACCAATTTCCTCCTAATTACCTTCATCATGGCGAGCTTTGTCTCCATGCCACCTTCCATAGCTCGAGTCCAAGAGCTTCCTTATAATATTGAGAGAATGTTGATAAAATAAGAGAAAATATAGCAATGACGGAGAGAAACCTATAAGAAATTGTGTGTGTGGAGTTGGATAATCGTGACTTCTTTCCATGTGGACATATAGGCTACACCATTTTGGCCATAACTCCCAAACCATAAATGCAAAAATTATAAAAAGATCAGCTCGACGTCTACAACTTTGCTGTTGAAAACTTTTTCCAATTCGAAATGGAGAAAATAGAGAAAAATCCCATAAAAATATGTGTCTGTCTTTTCCTTTCCAAAGTCTTCCAAGTGGTCTCCTCTTGACTCCATGTGCAAGCCTTGTTTCCACAAGTGAATTATGCTTGAATTTAATAATTTTTTGTTGAATCCAACTCAATAATGCATAAGATTCTCCTGCCTTTCACTATTGACTCTTATTCTTCACATGTAGTGACCATCAGGTAGAATCAACATCCCTTGAATTTTTTGTTTTCATAGGGTTTGTTCCTACCTCTCTTATTTTCGGGATCCAAATGTGTCGAAACCATAGCTATGTACAAAATAAATACATAGTTTTTTTTTGTGATTTTCATGCATCAGGTCCTTCCTCCTCTTAGGGTCCTTCAAGCCTTGCCACCAAGTGCATACCAAAAGAGAGGTGGAGAAAAATTTGAAAAGTGGCCCTCAACATGAAAGTAAATCACTTTCACGAAAGTGGAATAGCAAAAAACCATTACCTTAGTGTGTGTATGGTAGAGTCTTCTCCTCGCTTTGGAAGAGTAACGAAGAAGTGTGTTGATGTAGCCGGTTCTTTTCCGCTTCACTTTGCTGAAAGACCACCAATTTGGCTACTTGGAATGAGAGAATGGCAAGAAACAAAGGGAATTGATTCTTGAAGCTATGGAAAGCTTGAGAATTTGGAGAGAGAGGGGAGGGATAGTGTAATAGGAAGTTGGTTGGGGTTTAGGCCATGGCTTCTCTTGGAGAGGTGTGTGTGAAAGAGGTTTAGCTATGGCTGCACCGAGCTTATTCTCAAGTTTGCACTTCCAAAATGAGAAGAGAAGTGTTGAGCGAGTAGGGAAGCTTTGTTTTTATGCGTATTTTGACAAAGGCCTTGGCTTATCTTGATAGCTTTTCTTCTTTATCAAAAAAGCGTTTTTACTTGCCTTGATAACGTTTTCTCTTTTTCAAAGCTTCTTCAACAAGCTAATTACTCACCGGTATCCGTATCCTTATCTTCTCTTTCTTTTCTTCTTTTTTTGCTAATTTCCTTGAGAGGAGAAGTTAATTTCTCATGCATTGGTTATGACCCTATCCCCATGGCATAAGCCGTGTGAGGTCCCCATCCCGCCGTTTCCAACGGCGGATCTGATGGTGAACCCGGTGGCCACTAGATCTATTGCGGAAGCAAACAAAATGGTTCAGGGTTCGACTAGCGGACGATCTCTCATCACAAAGTGAGTCGAGTTCGAGCCTACTAGCAGGGAGATCTAGCTCCACCTCGCAGGGGAAGCCTACTTGAACTATCTAGCGATCCTAAGACCCACCTTCCAAGAGGAGAGAATCCTCGAGTGCCTTTTTCCCCATGTTTCAAAGGCATGTACTCTCGAGAATTCCCCACTCTAGGGTCAATGAGCATTACTAATATCGAGTAAGCACTATGGGGACAGAGAGTTCCCGACCAATCGGGACCACCCATCTCGTAGGCATTGGCAACCTGAGTCAAGCCCCCACTTTCCACCCCCACACTCACACTTCCTCATGTGACCTAATTACTAGCACAAAGGTTGTTCAACGTAGATATTCCTTGTTTAATTCCTAATCACATGGTTCGTTAAGACAGTCCTTCAACCAGTATTGCAAAAAACACCAAGACAGAATTCTAGTAAAAATTCTACTCAAACTTATTCATAAAAGTTCCAATGTTCTGGAGGTACAACATCCCCCCTCCAGCGAGAGTTCACTCCTCCCGTTGTCGCCTAGCTGCCCATACAACTAGGTATGTCCACCGCATAGAAAGCACGTCATGGACACTCCCACCGCATAGAAAGCAAGACGTTGGTTCCCACCGCATAGAAAGAAAGTCATGGATTCAAGAGCCCTAACGAGGAACTCTACCCCCTGTGATCAGTAGGGGGGTCAGGACTGATTCAACATTGGAAATAAAATGAACATGCCGAGCTAAATTTTCCCTAGCAGACATTCTTTCCTACTCCAAACAACATACCCATCAATCATTTCTTTCCTACTTCTAACACTTAATGTACAATGAATTAACATGTTCGGGAATATTTTCATTCCTAACTATCGTATGCAATGTTAATTTAAACAACTTGAATAAAAATATGATCTTCCTCTTCCACTTCTTCATCGATGGCCCGTGAGATGGCCGGTATTTGTTCCTCCATCGGAGCTTTCCCCTTTCCGTTGACATTACTCGTTCCTGCCTCGCGATCGTGGGCACCACCGAAGCGCGTCCTCTTAACCGGGGCCATTTCTCACTACTTTAAATGATTAGCTTGGAGAAAGAGCTAAGGTTCACAAGCATCATAACAGTCCAACGGATAGATTAGTGACATCAATTAATTTCTCTATATGAGAGGTCTAGATTTCTTTCATAAAGAAATCATTAAGGATGGCACATAATCCTATGGGAACCTGCTCTAAAGATAATTACTCAGCTTACGTGATTAAGAATAGTAGGATTTCACTAATGGAATTACCAGAGAGATGAATTAAGTATGATTAATCTCCTTCCTAGCAACTAGATGATGCAGATTTATCTTATGCATATGTGTGAGGAAAGTCAACTCGTAGAGACTTAATGACAAATTAATTTTTCCTTAATTACACCTTAATGCATAAAGGAAATGAATTTAATTTAGTTACAGTATTAATTGGTGATAGAAAAAGTGATTCTCTTAAATCTACACAATTATCGGCTTGCCGATTAATACTATGCTACCTAGAGAGAGAAAATTCTAATAATCATGCACTAATCATTAATTGAGAGTGAAGAATGGCTTGATAATTCAGCTATGGAATGATGATTACATAATAGATTATGAATAAGGAGAATTTAAAGAGTAGTCATAGAGAATTTTGACTAGGGATAAGCATAATGGACGAGGAATTTAGATGATAATGAAAAGAATTTACAGATGGCATTAATTAAACCGCGGTTACCGTGATTAAGGGCTGATAATCTTCTCGATTCTCTGATCTAATCGAGCTTCTTGAGGCGAAAATTCGGCAGCACCTCCCTCCTTGCTTCTCCTTCAAAAAGTGTGTGAATCGGCAGCACCTTCCCAGTGTGTGTAGGTGTGTGTGTATGCAATGTGTGTGTGTGTGAGCATAAGTGTGTATGTGTGTGTGTGTGCAGGTCTTTAAATAGGCTCCTACAGGCTGAAAATCGATCTGTGTTGCTAATTGCATCTGGGAGCTTCTCCAGTTAAGCATGGCAAGTCCAGTTCCCTGCCCACCAAGTGTCAGGTTGGCTTGGTTAACTAGTTCTGAGACTGAGTTGCTGGCTTGGCAGCTTTCCCAAGACTCCCACAAAGCAAGAGGGCGCCCCCTAGCTGCTAAAGCTGGTCTGGAGTGGGCTGGAACCTGTTCCGACACAGCCTCCGGCCCCCGGTACCTCCTCGGACAATTTTTAGGAAAATTGGTTCTAGGCTAAAACAGGTCACACGGATCGGATTTTGATGTCGAAATTTGCTATACAAAGCTCTCACTAAGATGTACTGGCTCGAGTACCTGCCATATTTAGTAGCCCCCGGGGTCTGAAAATACATTTTTCTCAAATTCGGGGTACGGGTGCAGTTTTTCGAGACGATTAAAACTGGACGGGTCGGGGAACCAAAACTTACTACTTTTGGAAATTTTTTACAAAAATTATTTTTATTTACATTTCGAAGCTTTAAAACATTCTAAACATCATGGAACTGACAGAATTTGAAAAACTGCTAAAAATAGTAACTTTTTCCATTATGTTCATTTCATGGTACAATGGTGCTCATTTGATCGGGGTCAGAGACCTTGCAACCTCCCCAACGTCAAAAATTTGAGACATCCTCATCTCAAGAATGTGCTTGGTTAATCCTTTATGAGTGTTGGTTCGTCCTCCCAAGTTGCATCTTCTTCAGGGTAATCCTTCCACTTTACCAGATGCTCCGTGATAGTTCTGTTGCATAACTTCCTTTCCCTTGTTTCCAGTACGTAGTCAGGTTGGAGCTCGAGAACTCCTTGTGTTGGCATGACTATCTGATCTGAGTCCAAAAATTGTTCAAGGTTAGGAATATAGGGTTTGAGTAAGCTGACGTGGAATACATCATGAACCTTCAAGTTTGCAGGTAACTTTAGCTTGTAGGCTTTGTCACTCACAACCTTAACGATCTCGAATGGTCCACAATACCTTGGGCTTAGCTTCTTATATCTGCCTAGAGATAAGTTGCTTTTCTTTGGCCGGACTCGCAGAGAAACCTTATCTCCTTCTTTGAAAGTTCTTTCTGAACGGTTCTTATCTGCATAGTGCTTCTGTCTATCCTGAGCGGCCTGAATGTCCTGGCGAATAGCTCTAGTCTGTGCTTCCATATCTTCTAACATCTTTCTAGAAGCTTCTACCCTGATGGTTGGATCTGAGAAGTTCATTGGTGCTAAGCATTCCTGTCCATAAAGGGCTTTGAAAGGTGACATTCCAATGCTTCTGTGTTCGGAAGAATTATAAGCATACTCCACCAAAGGTAGATATTGTAACCACTTCTTTGGCTCTTGTGAACAATAGGCTCTGAGAATGTCCTCGATGACTTGATTAACTCTCTCAGTTTGCCCATCTGTCTGCGGATGATACGCTGTACTGAAGGCTAATTGTGACCCAATAGATTGGAAAAGAGAAGTCCAAAATTTTGATGTAAACTTGGCATCTCTATCACTGACGATACGCTTGGGTAGACCATGTAACCTAAAAATCTCCTTGATGAATACCCGACTAATATCTGAAGCAATAAAAGTTGTCTTTACGGGTATTAGATGAGCCACTTTCGTAAGCATATCAACAACCAAGAAAACAGAGTCGTAACCTCCTGTAGAAGGTAATCCTGTAACAAAATCCATACCGATGCATTCCCATTTCATCTGGGGTATGTTAAGAGGTTGAAGTTGCCCTGGTAACTTGATTCTTTCGGCCTTTATCCGCTGACAAGAAATACATTGCCTCACATAGAGAAGTATGTCCCCTTTCATTCTAGACCAAAAATAACTCCTCCTGACAGCATGAAGAGTCTTAGCATAGCCTGGATGTCCCGATGTAGGGCTATCATGTGCTTCATACAGAATAGTTTTCTTTAGAGCTGGGTCTCTGGGTACACAGAGTCTATGTCTATAGTAAAGACATCCTCCCATAAGAGAGTAATCTTTATCTTCAGGAATCTTATTCTGTTGAACTAGAGATACTATATGTTGGTATTCTCGATCTACCAAAGATGCTTCTTTGATTCTATCTCAGATAGGGTTATTTGGAATAGAGATAGCTCCGAGAAAGGATTTTCAGCTAAGACCATCTGCAACTGCATTTTCCTTTCCTGGTCTATACTTTATGTCAAGGTCATATTCCTGTAAGAGCTCTATCCATCGTCGTTGTTGCATATTGAGAATAGGTTGAGTAAAAATCCATTTTAAGCTCTTGTGGTCTGTAACCAGTTGAAACTTGCGCCGAAGAAGATAATGTCTCCATAACATCAACGCATGAATAACTGCTAAAAGTTCCAAATCATGAGTAGGATAATTCTTCTCATGATCTCTCAGCTTTCGCGAAGTATACACCACTGGTCTTCCTTCTTGAGTAAGGACTCCGCCTAGAGCAAATTTGCTAGCGTCAGTCGCTACTTAAAATTCCTTGCTGAATTCTGGAAGCTTTAAAATAGGAGCCGAGACCAAGAACTCTTTTAGCTTAGCAAAGCTAGACTCGTGCTCGGTCTTCCATTCAATCCTCATTCCTTTCTTCAGGACTTCCGTCAAAGGTGCAGCAATACGTGCATAGTCCTTGACAAAAATCCTGTACCATCCCGTTATTCCAAAAAATCCTCTTACTTCGCTGACGGTGGATGGTTGAGGCCAATCAACAATGTCCTTGACCTTGTCAGGGTCCACTGAAATCCCTCCAGCCGATATGAAAAATCCAAGATAGTTGACTTTTGGTGAGCAAAAAGTGCACTTGCTCTCTTTAGCGTAAAGCTGATGTTCTCGAAGGAGATCAAGTACCTTGCGAACATGATCTTTGTGATCTGCTTCGTTCTTAGAGTATATCAGAATGTCATCAAAGAAAACCAAGACAAAATCATCTAGGTAAGGTCTAAAAATATCCTGCATAAGTTGATTGAAGCTTGCAGGAGCGTTTGCTAGACCAAAAGACATTACTGTGAACTCGTAGTGCCCATACCTAGTATTGAAAGCTGTCTTTGGAATATCTGATTCCTTGATCCTGAGTTGGTAATATCCCGATCTTAGATCTATCTTCGTAAATATTTTGGCGCCGTGGAGTCTGTCCAAAAGTTCGTCAATCCTTGGAATTGGATACTTGTTCTTGACAGTTACCTGGTTCAATCCACGATAGTCTATGCATAACCTTAAGGTCCCATCCTTCTTCTTCTGAAAAAGAACTGGAGCACCCCAAGGAGAAGTACTGGGTCGAATGAATCCTTGCTCAATGAGTTGCCTAAGTTGTTCCTTGAGTTCAATGGCCTCTGGAAGTGACATTTTATAAGGTCTTTTCGAGATAGGTTCACACCCAGGGATAGTCTCAATCTCATGATCTACCTCTCTGTGTGGTGGAAGATTCGTAAGGTCTTCAGGGAATACATCATCATACTCCCTCAACCAATTTGGTCAAAGTGAGGTATCTGATTGGTCCACCTTGTTGAGTTAAACCGCATAAATTTGTTGACCCTTCCTTAGTCCCTTCAAAAGTCTGCTGGCCTTAACTAGAGTAGCCCTAGGTCTTAACTTTTTCCATTATGTTCATTTCATGGTACAATGGTGCTCATTTGATCGGGGTCAGAGACCTTACAAGCCGGGTGAAAGTAACTCGCGGGTGAATTTGGAACTTGGATTTATCCCGAATTTATTTGAATATTATTATTATCATCATCCTTTTTTTAAGTAGAGGTGTCTTAGATGTGTTGGCCATGCGTAAGGTCTAGGAGGAGGCCCTTAGAAACTCCCCAACAAAAGGACAAAGTTTTCTTGAGCTTGAACAAATAAGGAAGGTGGTAAACCTTCCGCAAGCTACACTTTTAACTTGTAGGTAATTCTAATTCAATCTTTGCTAGCTGGCTCATGATCTATTTAAGGGGCAATCTATCCTCATCTCTTATAGTATTCTTACCTTCATCTTTTTCCTTTCTTCCCATCTCTTTGTCAAGAACTTCTTAGGATTTGTCTCTTTTAATTCTTTAGGGTTTCTCTTTGCTCATTACCATACTTTATGGATTGGTGAGAAGAGTTGGTTTTAAATGTGGCCATTCCTTATCTTCAACAAAGAAGTGAATCTGTGAGGAGAGATTTTGTAGAGCGATATGAGTGCATGCTCTTTCCTCATTTGGGAACTTTAGTAGCCCAAACCAAATGGTGGACATTTCGAGGTATAACAAGGGTGACACGTTGGGGTCGGGATCACTTTTGTAGTAATATTTGTTTGGATGTGGTTATTGAAGCTATGGGTTTCGGTCCTCGATATTACTGTGTAATGAGATCAATGCATTGAGGGTTTTTTATCAGTCTTTTTGCTTGCTCAATTTATTTCTTATCAAAAGATATATCTTTACCCTCACTTTGGTATACCTCTTAGAGGGCCCTTTAACTTCTCACCTCATACTTGAGAATTCAGTGCATCAATTTCACAGCAAATTCTTCCTTTGGATGAAAGGCCTAATATGTACCCTGCCTGTGATAGTTGCTTTTGTGATCGTGTGATGGACGAACTTATTGACTTTTTAAAAAAATATATCTTCATTGTATTTTTATATTTAACAGGTTCATCATATATTATGATCTTGGTTCTTGTCTTGAATCCTTCTTTTTCTAAATTTTTTTTACAAATACAATTAAATTCGTTCTTAATTTCTTGTATCTTGTATTTTGTAGAAGTCCCTAAGAGAATTTTGGACATAACTATATCTATTTATTTATTTATTTTGCAATTTCATATAGTGATCCGAGTTACAAAATTAAAAGGATAACACTAATCTCATTATTATGTAGCAAAAACAACCAAGTTACATTGCTTGGGTGACACAAAAGTTTAGTAAGATAGAGCTTGTAGTGGTAATTACATGGGCTGGTAGAGTTCATTTTGAGCACAAAAAGAGGAAAATTCTCATTAAAAAAGATGAGTAAATTGAGAAGTAAGGAATTCCCAATCTTCCTAGAAGTATCTTCAATGGGATAATCATTCCACCAGACTAAAACCTACCAAATTTTTTGGTGTCATAGCTTTTGCTCCTTCCAGGGATTTATATTTACATAATTACCTAAAATGTTGTGTGATCACAAGGTCGTTTTAACATATTTACATAGTCACACTTAACATGATCACAAACAAGCCGGTTGAGAGCAACCTAGAAATCCACAAAAAGCTCGTCGGGATTCTGTCTATCATAATTTGTCTTTTGGCATAACACACATTTTGAAACATACTCTTGTATGTCCACTTTTATGGTGGACCAATAAAAATATGTCTCTACTCCCCAAAGAGTAGGTTAAATCCCTCTATGCCTCGCATAGGGAGGAGCATGGGATTCATACATCTCTTTCTCAGAAGGGCACTGAGTAACACATAGCCTGTTGCCATGGAGAAGATAACCATCCTGCAAGGTGGATGGTTCCTCTTTCTTCCCCAAGGCAAGGGCTAACATTGTGACCTTAAAATTAGGGACAATAGCATACTCATCTATCATAGAAGATAGATCATTGTGAGTTGCTATAGACACTGCATTTGCCATTGGTCATCGTGATAGTGCATCGGCCACTTGATTATGCTGACCATCAATATGAGAAATATGAAAATTGAATTGTGAAAGAAAATTTTCTCACCTCATTTGTCGGAAAGCTTGATTTCTGTCACGAAGCACTTGAGACTTTGGTGGTCCATTCGTTAGATGAATGGAGTTCCCAAAAGATAGTGCTTCCATGTGTCTAGGACATGTAGATCATCTAGAATCTCTTTCTCATGTATGCCCAACAGTCGTTCATCAGTATTGAGTCTTTGACTTTCATATGTTATGGCATGCCCTTCTTGGAGAAATACTTCTCCAAGGCAAACTCCACAAGCCTCACATTGGACCTCAAATGGTTTTGAGAGATCCGGTAGTGTAAGCACTGGTTCGGAGGTTCATAACTAGATGTACCCTCAATGTGTCTTAGTTTGACTTTCAAACTATGTGCCCAATCAACCTGCACTCTGGCTACTTGTCCAATTTTGACCCATCCAAAGATGGTATAGATCAACTCTTGACCTGCTCCAAGTTAACCCTTATCTATGACTAGCTTGCTACAAAATTTAATGTGTGACTTGATTTTAAAAATGCCCAAAATTCATATAAGTTCTAATGCACACCGGTTACAAGTAATCAACCTAGGTCAATTCCCCCCCCCCCCCCCCCCCCAATAAATATGATACCAGGAGATAAATTATTGGGGGCCTGCACCTAACTTATATTCTTATGTAACTTGTTAAAAAAAACCCTCCCCTGCACTTACGTGGTACATTAATTTTTCCATGGTGAATCCCTCGGGCTTTGTCGAAAGAGGAGGAAGGTGAAGAAGAAGGAGAAGAGGGTGACCACTTTTGTGCCTTCTTCTTCCTTTGTTTCCTCTCTTCCCTTTTGGAGTGACGAGGAGAAGGACTATGGGTTGACCGTTTCCTCTTGGGAGGAGTTTGCAACTGTCTAGACCGTCGTCTTCATGGAGTGACATCTTCATAGGAACTTAGGGATTTGCTTCTTTCTCATTCTTTGGATTTCTCCTCTCTTATGGGAGAGAGTCTTATTTTTGGAGTCTCATTAGGAGGCCTCCTAAGCTCTCTCTCCACTTGGAGAGGAAGGGAAATCCCATAAGCACGAAGTTGTTGAGTGACTTTGGCTTGCAAAGGAGGGTTTCCCATATCTTGTTGCAACCTAGTAACAAGATAATGACAAACATGGGGGCATCATCATTAGCACCTCCATGTGCAAAATCAAAGTTGTCAATATTCATTCAACTCTCTTGGTTATTGTTAGCCATACTAATTAAACTTATATATAAATTACTTTGTACTTTGGTATGCTCAAAAACCTTAGTCGCTACTCTTCTTTACCTTTGAAAATTAGTTCTCAAGCAGCCACACTCGTCGTTTAGAGTCTGTTGATTGCAAAGACTAGTGGAGAGGTCTAACATTGCTCATTTGATTATGGTTCATGTTGAGCTCAACATGAACCATAATCAAATGAGCAATGTTAGACCTCTCCACTAGTCTTTGCAATCAACAGACTCTAAACGACGAGTGTGGCTGCTTGAGAACTAATTTTCAAAGGTAAAGAAGAGTAGCGACTAAGGTTTTTGAGCATACCAAAGTACAAAGTAATTTATATATAAGTTTAATTAGTATGGCTAACAATAACCAAGAGAGTTGAATGAATATTGACAAATTTGATTTTTCTCTACCGACACAGTCACGGCGCTTTGACACAGTTGATGTAAATAATTAGAGATGTTCTCACCTACAAGGCTGAGGTATATAAACCAAAGTTTTGTAACCTAAGGGAGATTCAATTATTAATCAAAGTGAGTTTTTGAGCGCCGTGACTGTGTCGGTAGAGAACATGACAATAGTTGTCAAAGTCCAATGAATTAGAGAACATGACAATAGTTGAGGACCGGATTTATGTGGAGCCGGTCCCCACTCCAATAGGCTTTTGTATTATAGACTCTCCCACCAAGAGATACTTGGTACAATTTAATCTTTGTGTTCCTTGTGACCTAGGTGATGCAATGAAGATGTAAAGATTCATGCATCACGAGCATAACATAATCATGTAAAAAGCATTAACCATCCCCGGCCTTAGTCCCAAGTCCTCAAACACCTTTGAAGGTGGAGACAGCTAGCAGGGAATGAGGGTAGCGAAGAGGAAGAAGAAGTAACATACAGGAAAGAGATAGTTCCTCACTTATCATCACTCTTCTTGCTTAGCATAGCATAATAGCATAGTAATGAAGATGGAGAAGATGGCAAGCTTAAGAGTTGAAGCATGGCTCTTGGTTGGATTCGCATTCCATAGCCAAGAGTGTTGGTGTAGGCTCTCAACTTCTCAGCAAGCTTGGAGAAGGAGATGGAGCTCTTGCACTTTGCACCTCACACAATGAGAGAGAGAGAGAGTGTATGTGTGTGTGTGTGTGTGTGTGTGTGTGTGGACGAGTATATCCCCCAAGCTAGCCCCTAGCTACCTTGATCCACCCCCCCTTGTAGCTCATGCTGGAAGTTGATTGAACCCCTTCCAACCTAGCCAATCACAAGCAGAGTGCATATCAAGTAACCATGCTAGCCTTGGAACAAGTGTCCCCCTTTCCCCTTTAAAAGAGAGGTGTTAAGGCGGTTACGCCGCTAGCGGAAGCTAAATAGCGAGAACTCAACCAACAACAGAATTTGTCAGACGAGGACGGAGCTTGACCCGCAGGCGCATGGAAACAACTAGGTGGGTGTCAAATCACCTACTCGACCTTCTAATGACAATCACTACTAAGGAAATCAAATCTAAGTTCTAAAACACGCAAGTGACTGAAATCCGTACTACGAACGAATGCTATACGAAACAGGATCTAGAATCATTGAATCGATCTCAAACTCAAGGGGAAGTCTATACACTAGGTAAGAACAACACCCTAAAGACTTGAACTGCAAAATCAACCTATAACCACTCCGTGCGGCAAACGCATATGAAGATAGGCCGAAAAATACAGGTGACCGAAACTTGACCCCGATGGTACTAATGTGTAGCTTTACTCGTTGTGGTTCTATAGATATGCTGCACGCTCTATTCCGACACACGAGTTGGAAGAAAAATCACACCGAAGCTCGTAGGAACTTACCACACATAGAAGCCGATAGCGCGCACTCTTGGTATCTGTGCGTAGCTCTCACCGTTGCTAACACAATGGTGGTGTCGCTTCTCCAATGGCGGCCCCGTAGCCCGCGTAGCAAGAAGATAAGACTCTCTCTCTCTCTCTCTCAGACACAGTCACGGCGCTCAAAAACTCACTTTGATTAATAATTGAATCTCCCTTAGGTTACAAAACTTTGGCTTATATACCTCAGCCTTGGAGGTGAGAACATCTCTAATTATTTACATCAACAGGTGAAATTACTTCGGGATTACAAGCTGGAAACTCAATTGAGTCCCGTTACTTAATGAATGGCTCAAATCAAAATTAATGTCGGAAAGACATTTATTACAATCAATGGTTACAAAATGATGGGTGTGAGCAAAAATGTGGGTGTGATCCTCTGCTGGCTCAAGACTCCCCCCCTCCGCGTTCATGTCGTCCCTGACATGACTTTTAGGCTTGGTCAATAGAGTCCTGTCGTCTTGAGCATCTGCAAATGTGATTCGTAGCGTAGGTTGCCGATGGTCAAGGTTGGGCCGAATATTTTGCTTTCGTGAGTGAAAAAGCCGGTGTAGAAAGCTTCTTCGAATGTTTGCATGTGGAAGCTAGGCAAAAACATAATTCTTTGGTATAAGAGATGTAACACCTTTGGTGATGGCTGCAATGAAAGATCATACATCATATCCGTCACTGTGTCGGCCGTCGATAGTAGACTCGAGGTAGTGGCTTTATATGGCGTGAACACTTCAATACATGCTAAGAGAGTCCTGCAGATTTTCTTTAGCATCTGACACGAAAGGTCAGGAGAGCCAGTAAAGAGTTTGATGGTGCCCGTTAGGGTTTTCACCATGTAGGCTTTACCTATTCTCTCTCCTACCTTTGGTCCTGGCATCCTTGGGTAATTAAGCCAATTTGGCTTCTTTTCTGCAATCCTGCCATGCTCTTTCCAGCTTCTGACTCTTGGCGCCGGGCAGAAGGTTGCATCCTCCCAAATCTCCTTTGGAGCCTCTACCAAGTAGATGAGGTAGGCTGGGTATTTGTTCAGCCAACCTTTCCTCCATCTAGGTTGAGAATCTACAATCTTCTTTGATTGTTCATCCTTTGTGATGTCGCCTTCGTAAAGAGCGACATACTGCTCCTCCTCTATTCTCTTTTTCGTCTTTATCACTTCAAATTTCATCAGAGGGAAAGGCAGGCTGGGTTGCATCCACTCTTCATGGAGCACTTTTGTGTCTAGACCTTGAAGTCTAATGGAGATGAGGAGTCTCCTTTCCCATTCCATTTCTGCCTTGGCACTTTCCTCTGTTGACTTTTCTATTTGGTCCTGTAGCCTTTGTTCTTCTTCTTCAGAGATTCCTGAAGTCGAGGCCACTTCTTGAACTGGGGCTGGATCTTCAATTGTGGTTGCCTCTCCAGTTTCTGGTAGCTCTATGGCTGCTCCCCCTGCTTCTTCTTGTGGTGGCTTTGTTTCTCTTCTTTGTTGCTCTTGTAGGTCTTGGAGCTGTTTGCGGAGGGCCTCATTTTCTGTCCTTAGTGTTTGGTTTTCTGATGTGAGCCTCTCCTCTGCAGCCAATGATCTCTCCGCCATGTGCAATCTTTGCACTTGCTCTAACCTTAGCTCTCTTTGCAAACTTCTGACCTGATCTTCCAGAGCTGGTACGAGGGCTCCCTCTTGTTCTGTTCCTGCTCTGTTAGCTCTAGGGGTGGTCCTGAGTCTCGTGATTGTCCTTTCTTGAAGTTCGACTCTTTCACTTAGCTCAATGAGCTCATCCTTGGCTGCCTCCAGCTCATCTTCTATTCGCTCCTTTGCTTCCTGTGAACTTGTTACCTCTCTTGAAGCTTCGGCTAGTTGGAGTATCAAGCCGTCTCTCTCGTTTTCTGCGTCGTAGAGTGATGCTTTATGACTCTCAGATTCAGTCATAGCATTCTCTAACTTCTTCTGCAACTCTGCTTCCTTTTGTTTTGCTGTCTCAATTGCTACTTCCTTTGCTCTGGATCTTTCTTTAATCTTGCTGAGCAGTTCATGCACCATGTGCATGTCTTTTTCATCTTCATCTGTCAACTTGACAGATCTTTCTGCCACCACCTCCAATGGCTTCGGCTCTTCTAGTATGTTCTGTTCATACATTTTCTCTTCACTCTCCATTGTACCTTTTGTCTTTTCCTTCGTCCCTTTCCGATCATCTTGTTTTCGTAGGGATATCCCATAAACTGCCTCCAGGGCCTCTTCTTCACTGTATCCGATCGCTACCAGATCCTCATAATCATCTTTCTTTTGCTGAAGTGGATCTATCTCCTTTCCCTTGGTCCCGGCCTCCCGCTTTTCCATAACTTCTGTTTCTATTTCTATTGTGGTCTCCTCTACAATAATTTCCGTCTTCTTCGGGCTTGGTACATCAGTAAAGGAGGGCTGATTGTCCTCAGTCATCTTGGCTTTTCCTTTGTTTGCTTGCCCGTCTTTCTCTCGAAGTTCAGTAGACTCATCTACTTCCTTCTTCTCCTTGTCGTCCTTTTTCAGCTCAGCTTTTAAAAGCTGTACTTCCTCTTCAGTATAAGGCTCGACAGGCTGCTGCTCCAGTATGGCCTCCGACTCCTCATAAGCTCTAATATATTGATCATATTGATCAACATGTGGCCTGGCAGAGCTGGTTCCGACTTTAGTGGGGTTTGGCACCCACATTTCTTCAAAGTCCCCCTTTAGAGCTCTTTCCGCTCTAAACTGCTCCACCAGCCTTTCCATTCTTGCGGCTTTTTGACTTTTGGTTTGCTTGGGATCAACCTTCTTCTTCGCTTTCTTCTTGAGCGGCTCGTCCACAACCTCTTCAGGTTCTGAAACTATTTCTAGTTTTCGGCGTGCTCTTGTGGACGCCCTCTTGGATACTTCTTGCTGTTCTTCCTCCTCATCGGCTTCTCTAAGCCACTCATTCTGGGAGGGAACCCGTGGCCCTTGATCTCTAGCTCCAATAGCTTCAGAAGCTATTCTTGTTAGGATTTCTCCTCCTCCTATGTACTTTGGCTTCTTGTTGTGCATGGCGATTACTTGCTCGTGGATGTATTGAGCGTAATTCACCTCTTTTGGCATATTGCTCTTCAATGCCCATGTGATGGTAGTTGCAATGGCATGGGGCGGTGTCGTATACTTTTGCGGTCTTTTACTGCACGCATGGAAAAACTGGTTGTATAATCGGCAAAGGGTTGCCGCTCGTTGATCTGCCATATCTCCGTAGGTTTTATTTTGTTTCTTTGATCCATAGACCTCTATGGCCTCCCTTCTTTCTCTGACAGAACTCCCTTTGTTGTGCAGCTTCAATGCATCTGCAATGAGCTGTGGAGTGATCTGTACTTCAACTGTTTCTCCATCCATGGCTGTCAACGTGGCTTTCCCATCCTTCTGAATGGATGTTGCCAACTCATACACTCTTCTTGTGTCTACACCTGATGGTCTCGAGGTGAAGAACCTGTGTAAGTCAGCCTTTTCCAGGTATCTGCTGATGTTCTCTGATCTTCTATAATCCACTAATTCTCGTGGGATCATAGGTACATCGACCGATTGCCCTTGAGGATCTCTGAAAGTCCCCTGGTAGATCTTTATTCCCTCTTTTTCTAGTACTGCTTCCTCCACCCAAGTCTTGGTTGGCTTGAGGGTTTCTGTTGGAATATCAAAAGGTTCTGCTTCTGCAAGAGCATCCTTGATGGTTGGTCTTTTTCTCTTAGTTGCCGATGACTTAGCGGAATCCATGGATCCTGTAACTCCAATTTCAGAAGTTAGCGTCTTTTTAGTATTGAAAGCCGAAATGAAGCTTTTAACTATTCAAATGACTTGAAAATTGAAACATGAGCTATTCAGGGCCTAAGGATGCAATGTAGGTGAAAAAATATGCAAATTGGGCTCAAAAACATGCTTGAGACATCATACGCGTATGATGTCTTTTGTGTCAGAATGACTTCATATTGGTTGTGCT
Source organism: Adiantum capillus-veneris (assembly GCF_014529385.1). Classification (NCBI taxonomy): domain Eukaryota; kingdom Viridiplantae; phylum Streptophyta; class Polypodiopsida; order Polypodiales; family Pteridaceae; genus Adiantum; species Adiantum capillus-veneris. Next base: position 138,724,616 of record NC_140950.1, on the reverse strand, counting down.
TGTAGCTGATAGTGTATACATGAGTATCATATGCTTGGATTTGAGTTTGGATCCCATTTGGTCAAGTTTTGGCCAGTTCAGTCCAGTTCAGGCTCTTGGCAAAATTTTGAAAGGGAATTGGATTTTATGATCCAAATTGGATAAAACTTGGTGGTTCACCTTCAAATGGCATGTAGATCACTTCTGTTTGGTGGTTGAAGCCCTGAGGTGCCAAAATCACATAGTGAGACATCATACGCGTATGATGTCTTTTAGTGCATTTTTGGACCAATTTTCTCTATAAGCTTGGTTTTGGCTTTAGATAGGCTTATTCAGTGGATTTATCAAGTTTGGATAGAATTTGGACTAAAAATGGCTCTGGAGACATCATACGCGTATGATGTCTTTTTCATCAATTTTTCAATGGATTGGTTCTGTGGACTCTCCATGTGCTAGTGAAGGACTGTTTATACTCAAATCTTGGTTTGGACTTGAATATGTTGGATTTGGGACAAAAATAGGCTTTGTATGAAGGATTTTCTCTTAATTGGGCTAATGGGGTGATCCACCTGACCAAATGGTTCCAAACTTCATATGTAGCATGTATTAGATATATATAATGGATGTATGATGACAAATGAGCATTTTTTGCTCTGTAAGTGCAAATAGACATCATACGCGTATGATGTCTTTTGTGTCAAAATGGTGTTTTTTGGTTCGAGATAGCTTGTAGATGTGTTAATCAACAATCCTATAAAGTTTCAATGAGTTTGGAGTTATTTTGACAAAATTAGGACCAAAAATCAATTTTATGGCCTACTTTGCGTCTTTTTGGCTTTCCTTGGGCTTTCTAACTCCAATTCTCATGATACTTGGTTCATAGGATGTGATTAACATGTGGAATGAGGCTATGCACTCAAATGTTGAAATGGATGTGAAAATCATGCTGTGAGACATCATACGCGTATGATGTCTTTTCTTGAAATGTTGGTCTTTTTGTGCAAAGAATGCTTTGTGCTAGTGCCCTAAGCCCTGCTAACTAGTTTTCAACTTAAAAAGTCATCAGTTTAGCTAAAAAGCCCCCTTATAGGCATTTCAGTCTCCGAAGTCATCTTTTTGCCTTGGAGTTGAATTTCTTCAACTTTTCTTTTCGAGAGTTGCATTTCCAGCTCATTGGATATGTTGTGAAGCCACCTATTTGGTTGAACTTGACTTTGGCTCCCCGTTCTCCATCTTTCTCCATTTGGTTGCCCGAAAGCGTCTTTTTCACCATCGGTAAGTGAATCAGCTTTCTTTTGGATTTTGCTTGCAAACATAAGTCATCCATGTATAGTTGAAACTGCTCGTGCAGTTTCATGTCATTTGGTCGTCAATTTTAGCCGTTATGCCAAAATGACGCTTTGTGTGTCCGCAGCCGAATCGGTTGTTCCGACCTACTTTTGGTGATCCAAACCCGGAGATACTCCATGGTTGCATTGCCCTCGATGTTGTTAAGCTTCCTGAGAAGTTTTGTGTCGTTCCGACAACTTTTTTCTGTTTGCCTCTTGCAGGCTCTGTTGACCTAGGGTTTTTCCAGTCGTTTTTTCTCGAGCTTTGAGTGTTAGAAACTCATCTCCTATACTAGGGTAACCCACCTCTAAGTTCTTGCAAGGTTTGGTTAGGCGGTTGTGCCCCTACCTAGCGTTCCTCCCCATTCCCCGTCTGCTCTTGTTTCTTGGTTTTGGTGAGTTTTCGCGACAAAAGTTAACGATAAGCATCAAAAGCTTATGGCAACGAGTCTACCTCTCATGTCTGGTGTCCTCTGAGCTCTCGTAGCAGTCGTAGAAGGCGGTAGAAGGTCGGATGCTCCTGTGTGCTCTTTGCTCTCTCCAAGAAGGTAATATTGGAAATGAGCTTGATAGTGAAGTGAAAAATACTTAACTTCGGGCTTCCCGGATCACTTGTTACCAAATTTGACATGTGCTCCTATCTCGTCGTGAAATGCACTTTAGGATTTGAAATTTCTCAATTTGGACTCCGTTTGACCTGTTTCTGAGAAATCTGTCCACTTTGCCAAAATTCTGTCATTTCGGGCTTTCCGCAACTTTTTCAGAATTGTACCCAATTTTTATCCTGGGTTGCCCTTGTCATTAGGACCATCACCGTCTATTCTTTTCTTTTTTCCGATCTCATTTCACCTGCTTTTTTATTTTTCTTTTATTTTTATTAAGAAAATCATAAAAAATAAAGGAAAATAGCAAATTGAAGCCAAAAAATTCCAAACATACACGATAAATAGCTGGTAACCCTGTGTATATGAATATACACTTCTTTGTGATTTCTGGACTTGGATTACCACTTTTTTCCACTTTTTAGCTCCAAAAACACTCTTATTTAGTGATATTTACACATCTAGAGACCCAAATTCATCATTTGATCTCTTCTTGTTGCAAAACAAGGTATATAAGGGCATAAATGTTATCAATATCCGCAATCAAACATAAAAAATTGCAAAATCATGTAAGACACTACCCTTGTAATATAATTTTTGTTTTTCTTTGTTTTTTCCGCTTGTAGCTGCTTTGTAGCTCCTGTATACCTCCCCCCCTCCTAGTCTGAGTCCTCCCGGACGACTATGAAGTGTCTGTGGGTGAAGCATTGTAGTTGTTTTGGTCATAAGTTCCATATGTAATTGTAGAGCGACGATACAACATTCTTTCCAATAAAGCTGCTCTTTGTTTGATTGAAGGATTGGTGGTCGGGTTTTGGGTTGGTTTTGGCACTTCGGTAGTAGAATCAGTAGATGGATTCTTCGTTACCTTGTTGTCTTTTTTCACAATCCAAATCTGCTTCCGCTTTGCTTGTGCTTGCCACAAACTCTTTGCGACCCAAACCTGCTTTGTTCTGTGTGTTGATTTCCTTGGCTTGAAATACCTAGGAGTTTCCGTGGCTTGTACTGAAGGGAGTTCCTGTTTACAAATCTTTGGGATCCAAATTTGCTTGCTATAGCTTTGTGCCGTCATGAACTTCTTTGGAATCCAGATCTGTTTCACTGTCCTTGATTGTCGGGGATCACTCTGTTGTCTGGTATTAAAGACTCTGTTTGTGTTTTCTGGCACAACCTTTTTTGGTCTCCATACCAACTTTGACTCCGTTTTTTTCCAAGGTTGAGCTGTTATATTATTGCTTGTCTTCCTTATCCAATGTTGAGAATTCCTCGTCGAAGAGTAATCCGGTTGTATAGAAACTTTTGGTTGCCATTGCTTCTTCTTTTTCTCTGGTTGTTGTTTATCTTTGTCTTTGGATTCGTCCTTTGGAGTTGGCTCTTCTCCTTTGGTGAACTTAACTGATTGACTTTCACCTTCGTATTTGATAAGCACTGATTTAGAACTCCAGTCAATCATTGCATTGTATTGCTTCTGCCATGGTTGTCCTAGCATTAATGGATGTTGTGTAGCTTGGTCTTCAACCACGTAAAACATATGAGGATACACATACTGGTTAATCTGTATATGTAAAACTGTGCATCCGACAGTTTTGATTGAGTTCTCAGAGTAACTTTTTAACTCTTGCTTGGCAGTTTGTAATTTCGTGTCATTTGTCAATTGTCTATACAAACTGAGTGAAAGTAGGTTAGCTTGAGCTCCTGAATCCAATAGTGCTCTGGCTTTATTTGGTTGGTCCCTACTTTGCATTCAATGATGGGTTCTTCTTTGTCATTCCCCATTTCTGTTATACTAACTGCGTTATTCGTATTGCTCCTTCATTGCGCTGTTTCTGACGCAGTAGTCTTCTTTTCTCCATTCTTTCCTTCGCCTCAGCTTGCGCTTCCTCTACAATCTTTTTTTTTTTTTGGACACACAGCTTTTCTTGATGTATTTTGAGAAGCATGTCTTGTGTTAGCGGCAACAGATACTTTTTCACTCTGCATCCACTAATCCAATTGGGCATTTCTTCTCCGTCTAATGTAGCAAGCTTGACGGCTCCACTTGGTGATAGATCTTTAATCACCAGAGGTCCCATCCCTCGCTTTTTAAGCTTCTTAGCATGTTGTTTCAGAGTGTAAACTAGGACATAGTCCCCAACTTTAAACTCTTTAGTCCGCACATGCTTATCAAAAAATTCCTTTTGTCGCCTTTTTTGAGCGTAGATGGAAGCTACTGCTTTTAGGCGAAGCTCATCTAGCTTTTCCAGGTCATCTAATCTATCAGAGAGCTCGTGCCCTGTCCAGTCTAGATCCTTAGCCACCCTTAAGGTTGAAATCAAGAATTCTATTGGTAAGATAGCATTTAGCCCAAAAACCATGTTATATGGGGTTGTTCCTATTGATGTTTTATATGCTACCCTATATGCCCATAATGTTGAATGCAACTTCTGGTCCCAGTAAGTTCTCGACTCAGATACAATCTTCGTAAGGACCGTGCATATGGTTTTGTTTGTTGCTTCAGCTTGTCCGTTTGCTTGTGGATGATACGGGGCTGATTTCCTATGGATTACCATGAATTCATCTAGAAGGATTTTTATCACTTCATTTATAAAATGTGTGCCTCGATCACTCACAATTTCTATTGGCAATCCATATCGTACAAAGACGTATTCATACAGAAATTGTGCCGTGGTCCTGGCATTTGCTTTTTGAGTTGCCTTTGCTTCGACCCACTTTGTTAGATAGTCTGTAGCCACAATGATGTATTGTGCATGAGTCTTATATGCAGGAGGTGAAATGGGTCCGACATAATCAATCCCCCATTTTGCAAAAGCTCTTGCCCCCATCATTGGTCTAAGCGGCATATCATCTCTTTTAAGTGGTACTTTGGTCCGCTGACAGTCATCACACCGTTTAACGTATTCCTCAACGTCCATATGTAATGTTGGCCACCATATTCCTACGGCTAGGACAAGTTTTGCTGTCTTATCACTTGAGAAATGGCCTCCACCTACTCCTCCATGAGCTTGCTCCAGGATTATCACATACTCAGACTCTGATGCGCAAATCCTAAGCTGGTTGTCTTTACCTCTCTTATAGAGTTGATCTCCTATTAAAGCGTACTCTCTAGCTTCTGTCTCTACAGATTTCTGACGAGCTTTTGACGTTCCTTCTGGGAAAGTTCTATTTGTGAGATATTCAACAATATACTGACTCCATTCTAGAGCGATCATTATCTGATATAATGTCGAATACTCGGCTGGCGGTTTTGATGAACATACAATATATACAGTGACATATTCATGTACGCTTTCTTTCATTCCTGGCCAATAGACTCCCAATTGTAACAAGTTCCTATATGTGTTCCTTCTTGAACAATGAAATGCACATTCTTGAACATGTGCTTCGCGCAGGTATATACTATATTCCTCAGGATTGATGCATAGTCGTAAAACATGATCATTTCCCAATTGATACAACCTTCCTGCAACCAATTGAAGATTCTCGGATTGCTGAATAGCAATATGTTTCAGGTTGTATTCTCTTCTATCGAACTCTCCTCCATAGGTTAATAGGTTAACGACATTTTGAGACCACTTAGGTATCATTTCTATGTTGAACAAGTACGCATCTGGCATGTCGTCATCTACTCCTATAGGGTCTTCTCCATTCGTCAATCGCGAAAGATGATCATCTCTAAGATGTGTTTTTCCTTTCTTTACTACTACCGTGAAGTCGAATTCCAGTAAGATAATGAACCATCTCACTATTCTCCCGGTATTGCATGGTTTATTCACTAGGTAGAGCAAGGCTTGGTGATCCGTAAAAAACACAAACTTGTTGGCTAGAAGATAATGCCGAAATTTCTTCACAGCATAGATCATTTCTAATCCTTCTCACTCTGTTGTGGTGTAATTCTTCTCTGCATGGTTGAGCTGTCGACTGGCGTAACAGATAGGAAAATCCATGTTTCCTTCTTCTGGCTGAGCCAGAATGCATCCTATTGCATATGCAGAAGCATCTATGTGCACATGGAATATCTTCTCCCAATCTGGTGATTTCAAGACTGGAGCAGTAATGAGTGCCTCTTTCAATTTCTTGAACGATTCCTCACACTCCTCTGTCCATTCAAAGTTCACTATTAGCTTGTAAAGTGGTTGGCCTATTATAGCGTACATGTAAATGAATCGTCTATAATATCCACAATGTCCCATAAAGCTCTGTACTTGTTTCGCATTGGTTGGTCTAGGCATATCCACTATAACTTTTATCTTCTCTAAATCCGTGGATATTCCGTTTTGTGAGACAATATGTCCCAGAATTCTGCCCTGTCGGACCATAAACACACATTTCTCAGGATTGAGACAAATGCGATATGTCCTACATTTCTCAAATACTTTTCTTAGGTGTTCTAGATGCTCATCTCTCAGTAGAGAATGTACACATAAGTCATCCATGTATATTTCGAGAAACAGCCTTAAGTATTCTTTGAAAGCATGCGTCATCAGCCTCTGGAAGGTTGCGGGAGCATTGGTTAGACCAAAAGGCATAACCCGATAAGCATAAATTCCCCACTCCGTTGCAAAAGCTGTTTTATGTTGATCTTCCAGTGCTATGGCTAGCTGGTTATATCCTGAAAAACCATCAAGAAAGGAGTATGTTGTTTTCCCTGATACACGCTCTAGAACATGATCAGTTATCGGCAGGGGATAATTGTCCCTGATTGTTGCAGCATTCACTTTCTTTAAGTTGACACACACCCGGAGTTTTCCGTTCTTCTTAGGTACTACCACAATCGGAGATACCCAATCAGTGTGTTCAATCTCGTATATGAATTCAGCTTCCATTAGCTTATCTATCTCCTCCTTGATTCGCTTAGCAAAAGTATCATTATATGTGTATGGTCTCTGTCTGCTAGGCTTTGCTTCTTGTTTCAGTGGGATTGAGTGTTGGCATATCGATGGGTCAACTCCCTTTAAATCCTTATAAGATCATGCAAACACATCCCTGTACTCTCTGAGAAGACTCAAAAGTCTCTCTTCCTCGCTTGGAGACAAATCTGTGGCTATGTACACCGGTCTAGGCGTCTCACCTGGAGCTGCTAAATCAAATTTTTTTGCATCCTCCGATCCGTCATAAGATTCGTTCTCCTTCCTCTCTCGAATAGGTGGGGTTAATATCACCTTCCTATCCTCTATTGTGAATTTCCTATAGTGAGAGGGAACATCCATGTTTTCCTTGATTTTGACGTTTTCGTCCTCTCCACTCTCAATTTCTGTCGTCCAAACTTCCTTCAGAGTTTTCTTGAGCTCTCTGTACTTGTTTCTACGTTCTAACTTGGACTCCGTGTATTCTCTATTGCGCTTGTTCTTTTCTGATTTTTCTGTTTCAGTTTTCGTTCCATTCTTTTGAACTTGATTTCTTGAGCCTCTTTTGTCTTTTCGTAAGCTCTTTTGATCACTGCCTCTCATTCTTCCAGAAATCTTATCCTTAACACAATCTTTAGCCTTTACTAGCATTAGGAATTGATTTTTTCCTCTTATTCTAGGCATCGGATTGGTTCTAACCCCTTTTGTTTTTTTCTTTGCTCTATAGTGTTTCTGGCGTTGTTTAGTTTGGTTCGGAAAATCATAAAATCGGACATCCGTTATAGTTTCTTCGTTTCCGCTTGAATTGTCCGTTGACTCGTTGTCTGCTTCATTTCCCCACTCTGGATGATTAGGAATGTCGTGAAACACCTCTTCTTCATCTTCTTTTTCCAGTGTATCATTCTTTTCAGTTTTTTTTTTCGAGTACAGTTCTCAACATGAAATACGGAACCACGTCGTACCCGTCCTTGTCGCAAAATTTCGTTGTGGGACCATCTGGAATTGCACAAACATCTAGGGTTGCTAGAATGTGTGTCCATTCTAATGGTTCAAACATGTCCTCTGGAAAGGGTTCTCTTACATAAGTTTCGTCTTCGATAGCCCTTTCTAAAACACATTCTTCTCGTTTCAGACTTCCACATTTCGAAGCTCCATACATCCATAACTCCTTGGGTTTACCTAACCAAGCTGGAAATTCGGATCCCGCAAAAGTAGCTGAATCAAACTCCTCTACTGGTGTTCGGTTCACATCTTTGTAGCTATGGTCTTTCAGGTTCACACGTGTAGTGGTTTCCATATTTCTCAAGTATATGTGATCGTAGCCCCAATCTTGGACCATTTTCAACTGTCTCATGAATGGTCTTCCCAATATGATATCATAGTTATTCTCCTTGGCAAAATCGACAATAGCAAAAGTATGTTCGTATTCAATGCCGCAAGAAGTCACTACAACTTTCTCTAATAACCCCATAGGTTTCTCCATGTGTCCATCTGCTAATTGGAGTTTCAACCTAGTCTTCCTTATTGCTGGTTTCCCCCATTTTTTCCAGATTTCTTTTGTAGCAATGGCTACCCCTGCTCCGCTGTCTAGTATTGCCATCGTCTTCACTCCTTGGAATTCAACTGGTAAGGTTGTATTCCCCTCTTCACCTTCGCAATACTCTCCGACCTTGTTAAAGGGTACAGGCTTAGCGTTCTTTTGTGGCTTGCTCAGCTCCTCTGTGCTCTCTTGCAATCTCGATGTTGGATCTTTTATCCCGAATTTCTCCAAGCATTTTCCTACAGTGGTCCACATATGTGGTCTTAGCCTCAAAAGCTCAGCTAGAGTGATAGTGCATGTCACTGGTGTTGACAAAATCTCTATCAATCCTTGCAAGTCCATGGCTTTTTCTGATGAGATTTTTCGTGAGGAAATTGCTCTAATCTCGGATTTTGATTCATACTCTCCTAAGTATGAAGGTAAGGTTTTCAGTGAATGAGGTTTGCTCTCCATTGTTCTAACAGAGCCCCCATCTCCCCAGTAAGATTGCAGATCCAAGTCCACTTGAGATCCTGCCTCAAATTCCACTATGGGAGGATTCCTGATGTCCTTTTCCCAATTTGTCTGATTAGCTTGGCAACTTAGCTCGTTTGCAAAGTTTGCCTCTCTCACTTGTTTCCAAAATTCATTGTAATCCTCATCTTTTTCGTAAATCCTCTGTTTGACTGGATGAAAACTCTCTATCTCCTGATCGGTTGTGTTCAATACTATGCGGTCATCCTTTTGTGTATTTCAGGCTTTTGTGCACTGGGAGTCTTTTCAGCTACCCGTGAAACGATAGTCTCTTGCTGAATTGGGTTTTCCTTCCCACAATTCATTGTTTCTTTTGGTGGTTCTAATAAGGCTTGTGCAGTCTCGATCATTCTCTGGCACATTTCAAGTCTCTGCTTTTCCAATTCCGCGTTTGGGTATGTCATCCACCTCTGTTCTTGTGTTTGGTTGTTCTTTAACCTAGCTTCGTAAGCTCTCATCAGTGCGTCCAATGGTTCGTGTACTTTGTCGACTAGCACTGATCCCCCTGAGCTTAAGCTCGTTGTTTCTTTGATACTCTTTTGTTTCGTTCTTTCCGGGCTCATCTCTCGTTTCCCGTTTTGACTCTCAAGTTTTTCTAATCTAGCTTTAGTTTGCTTTAGTTCCTCAGCTAGAATAGCGTCTTCACGTTCTTTTCTCAACTTCATGCGTGCTTTTCTAGCTTTCCATGTGTTTTTCTGACTCCGCGGTCCTTGACTAACCACTTCAGTCGCTAACTTTCCATTCTCAGGTTCTCTAGTGGTTTTCTTAGCTTGAGCTCTAGTAACAACTTGCGTTGGTATCAGAGTTTCATTTTCAGACCCACTGCTGGTAGGAATAGTTTCTAACATATTCAATGTCGTCTTTTGCACTTTGTTTGGATTCTTTGAACAATCCTCAATGAAGTGAGTAACCCCACACTCAGTGCAATAAGCGTTAATTCTAATGATTTCCGTATGTGGGCAAACATTCATCAGATGGTCACCTCCACACTTGTAACAGGGTCCTAGTGCTGGTCTTGGTCCCATTTGATTCGTCCTTTGTGGATAGGATGGTCTTTGTCCTGTTAACCCTCCATGAGCTATGAACATCAAGGTTCTTGCGTCCATATTGTATCTCTCTTCATCAGAAACACTTGTAACTGTTGGTGTTCCAACATTCCCCATCATGCCCCATGGTTCTGATTGTTTGGGTTCTTCTGGTGGGTAATACATAGTTGGAGACATGTGTGCACCAGATTCTTCATAATAGGCTTGAACAGGCACTAAGGCTTGTTCTTCCTGATTCTCTAAGGTTGGTGCATATCTAATGCCCACTGGTCTTGCTCTTGGTAAAGGTGGTTGTTGTCCCAATACCGGTTGCGGTCTTTCTATCCCCATAGGTCCCGGTACATTTCCCGTTGGGTATGGAGGTACTGGATGTATCTGAGGTGGTGCTAATTGAGCAGGAGGTGCATACTGGCGCTCCCTTACATACCCTTTGTTGTAATAACACTCCTATGTTGGATGATTTGTCCATTTTTGCTCAATAGCACACCATTTCAGTGGTTTTGGCAATGGTTTTTGGTATGGTGCCATCCTTTTTAGAGCATCTTCTATCATTTGCTCTACATTTGGCATGGTTGTTGTTTGAACATTCTTTTTAGTGGTAGTCTCGCTCGCTACGGAGGAGGAGCTACTGGATGCAAAATCTGTATCCGCTGACACCTCTCCATAAACCGTACAGTTATCCACTAAGTACAATGCCTCTCTCGTTACTTTCTCGAAACTTGTACAAGCTTTCAAGTGCAAGTCCTTCTTGAGAGTGTCGTTCCTCAGTCCCTCAATAAAGAGAACAGATAGTCTGTCATCTTGTGGTCGTTCATGTACTGGACATCTCTCAATGTATTGTTTGAAGCGAAGTGAAGCTTCCTTCACCTTTTCGTGTTCTCTCTGTTTAAAAGCATATATTTGTGAGACCGTATTGTGCTTAATCCCTCGTTTTGAGAATTCCTCAGCAAACTCTCTTAGCAAATGGTCAATGTCATGGAATCCCCCTATGTTCATTGGTTGAAACCATGTCAATGCAGTACCTTCTAGAGTAAGACCAAATCCCTCGTATTGTGTATGGAAATCTGTTATCTGCTCAGCTCTTAAGACTTGCTTAAAGAGTGACACATGTGCATACGGATCTCCTGAACCACCATACTTCTTTGGCATACACTTGGCTACTTGAGATGGTCTCATACGTCTATGATCTGCTACCAATCTCATTGCTCCTGTGTCTCGGCTAAAGCTTTCTCTAGCATCCTGGACTTCATGGGTTACCCTTGTCGGTTCGTCTGCCCTGAATCTACTACTGGGAGGTAAATGTGATGGTTCCGCTTCAAACCTTGGACCTGGAGTGGTATAGGTGGGGATTGTAACTGCACTACCTCAATTCGTCTCCATTGACTCTCTGGAATGTAATGATCCCATTGGTCCGAGCTTCGAGTCCCAAGGTTGACTGAAAGAGTCAACAACCTGAGTTCTTTGTCCTCCTGTTGTCCTAGAGTTTTGCACTCCAGTTGTTGGTGCTGGTCTATGTGAGCTAGAAGTAACATAATACTGATGTAGTGGTCCCCCAAAGTATGTATATCCTTCTAATTCTTTCTTGCCCATTGTTGAGTATTGCCTGCCATACTTATCGTATGCAACAATTTTCACTTCCGATCCCTCTGTGTAGGTAAAGACATAGAGTCTTTTTTTGTCTGTCAACTCTCCGGTGTAGGGTTCTTCACATCTATAATAGAGATCTTGCTCCCCATTATTATATTTGTATAGACCCACATAGATGTTATCAGTGTTGATCCTTGTAGTTTCATTCTCTCTTCTTAACCTCGCATTAGGGAAGTTCATTATTGGTGCTGTCTCCTCGAGTTCTTCATCTATTTTGGCTTTGGTGCCCATCAATCCCCACTTATCCACAATGTTAGGGTTTAGGACTACCAAGTACATGGTACCCTCGTCATCTAGATATCTATCTCCGCTATAGCTCACAGGCACTAAGTCCTTGAACTCACTAGGTCTATCTTCTATCTTTACACAATAGCGGTCCATTCCGTCTTTGTAGATCTCTGCACCTTGGTCATTGTCGTACTGATATTTTATGAACAATAGCTTCATTGTGGCGGAAGGGTTTGATGATCCTGCTGCCATATTTTCTCTGTTGTTCCTGTTCGAGTGTTCGGTGAAAATCTCGTAAGACCTCTCCGAAGAAGTATCAGAAAAACTTCCTTTGAAGATCGGCTCTAATGGTTGCACCCAACTTTGGTTTACACTTCCCTCGGTTGATATGACACTTGCTGGTTCCCCTTGTTTTGGTTGATTATTCCGGAGATTCCTGCCCGATCTCAAATTCATCAATTCCCCTAAAGGACTGTAACTTTTTCATCTCGGCAATTTGTTTTCCCCAAGTTTTTGTGGTCAGAATTGATCCAAACTGACTGATACTTGGTCAATTGTTTAATCTTGTCAGTTGGACAACTTCTGTTTCATCAAGTGAGAATTTTGTCACAGTTATGCTGAAAAAGACATACGCGTATGATGTCTTTTTTCACAAAATTTGACTATTTTGGTTATGCTCACTCTCAGTGGCCCCTTTATGCTCTGTTCACTCACAAAATTCAGTTTGAACTCTGTTTGAGCAAGTTATGGCTAGTTCAGGCTTTTCTTGGCAATTTTCTGCTTTTGACTTGTTTTTGGGTCAATTGTTATCCAAATGGGATGAAACTTGAAATATAACCTCTAGACAGCTATTACAATGGATCTGTGTTAGCAAAGTATCAAAATATGTCCAAAATTAGGTCAAAGACATCATACGCGTATGATGTCTTTTTCATCAATTTGGGTCCAAACTTGATATTTATGCTTCTTACAGTGCCTGTAACAATCTTGTCAGGTCAGATATCAAAATTAAGCAGTGGATGTGCCAAAAGACATTATACGCGTATGATGTCTTTTTTCACAGATTTTGACTATTTTTGGTTTTAAGCCTTCTCCAATGTTTATAATTGAGTTTCAAGTGTTTTTGTCAGGTTTGAATGTAAAAACAAGATCTGAATCCAAAATTTCCTATTCTTTGCGTTTCTTGGACTCCGACTTGTCTTTTTGGGTTTCTTTGAGTGTTAATGCTCTTGTTTTAAGTTGATCTTAGGGTAAAACCCCCCTTCTAAACACTCTGGCAATGTCAAATTTTCAATTTTAGTCTCTGTTTAGGTCCTAAGACATCATACGCGTATGATGTCTAAAGTTGCAGATTATACGCGTATGATGTCTAAAGTTGCAGATTTCCAGTTTTTCAGCACAGAACTCTCCCAATAGCTCTTTTAAGTGCTCAGCAACAATCAGTTACACAGAAAATTTTTCTGAACTTTGTTTATTGCATATTTCACTACCAAAGCGACTTTTTCAGTGATCTAACATGCAATCAAACACATCAAGCAAATAGAACACCAATTGATAGCTCTGGATCAGGATCAAATCAGGCCCTACCTAAGCTACTTCTAATCATAAAATGGATTTTTTGCAATTGAAAATATAAAGAGATTTACTACCACACAAGGAGTAGCAAATGCTTTTTATGTCAACAACCCCTTAAACACCATAAAAAACAATCTAATCTAAGCTAAACTAAAAATACTGTCAACACGGAAGACCCAGGAATACCCCACTTCCTAGTATCTCTCGAGACCTTCGGAGTCCACCACTCCTAGATCTTTTCTAACTAAAGTATACAAAGTAGTTTATACGACTCACCTCCTAGGATTAGTCTAAGGTCACCTACTTAGGGCTCTCGTCCCCGGCAGCGGCGCCAAATGTTAAGGCGGTTACGCCGCTAGCGGAAGCTAAATAGCGAGAACTCAACCAACAACAGAATTTGTCAGACGAGGATGGAGCTTGACCCGCAGGCGCATGGAAACAACTAGGTGGGTGTCAAATCACCTACTCGACCTTCTAATGACAATCACTACTAAGGAAATCAAATCTAAGTTCTAAAACACACAAGTGACTGAAATCCGTACTACGAACGAATGCTATACGAAACAGGATCTAGAATCATTGAATCGATCTCAAACTCAAGGGGAAGTCTATACACTAGGTAAGAACAACACCCTAAAGACTTGAACTGCAAAATCAACCTATAACCACTCCGTGCGGCAACGCGTATGAAGACAGGCCAAAAAATACAGGTGACCGAAACTTGACCCCGATGGTACTAATGTGTAGCTCTACTCGTTGTGGTTCTATAGATATGCTGCACGCTCTATTCCGACACACGAGTTGGAAGAAAACTCACACCGAAGCTCGTAGGAACTTACCACACATAGAAGCCGATAGCGCGCACTCTTGGTATCTGTGCGTAGCTCTCACCGTTGCTAACACAATGGTGGTGTCGCTTCTCCAATGGCGGCCCCGTAGCCCGCATAGCAAGAAGATAAGACTCTCTCTCTCTCTCTCTCTCAGACACAGTCACGGCGCTCAAAAACTCACTTTGATTAATAATTGAATCTCCCTTAGGTTACAAAACTTTGGCTTATATACCTCAGCCTTGGAGGTGAGAACATCTCTAATTATTTACATCAACAAATGAAATTACTTCGGGATTACAAGCTGGAAACTCAATTGAGTCCCGTTACTTAATGAATGGCTCAAATCAAAATTAATGTCGGAAAGACATTTATTACAATCAATGGTTACAAAATGATGGGTGTGAGCAAAAATGTGGGTGTGATCCTCTGCTGGCTCAACAAGAGGACTTGATAAATGCATAAACAATTCACTAAATTAGCTAAATTATCATTGGACCCCTTGAGAGGCCAACCAATAGGTTTTAGGCACATCATGAGGGCAACATGGAGAGGAACTTGGCAAGTTTCATTGTTTGTTCTTTAGACCAAGCTTTCCTTGTGTGAGGGGGTGTGTGTTCTCTGTCATGCTCCTACAATGAGGGATCGCCCCCCCTTGAGTAGGGATCCTGTTGAATTTTTGAAACACCTTGAACCCCTTAAGCACCTTAGTCATGGAGAACCTTATCACCTTAGTCATTAAGAACCTCAATCACCTTAGTCATCAAGCATGACAAGCACCTCAAGCACCTTAGTCAGCAAGCACGACAAGCACCTCAAGCTTGGGTCGGGTTCCCACCTCTTGCACAACCCTAGCTTGCCTAAGGTCAAAGGAATTTTAACACTAACCTTTGGAGGTCTTTAATGAAGCTAACCCGAAGGTCTTTAAGCTCCATTAGCTAGCCTTGATCTTTGATAGACCATCTCTCGTTTGGACCATTTAACCTTTTCCCTATTGAGATAGATCCATAAGCACATGTCTATATTCTAACCCTTGCTCCCATTTATTCTCCCACATTAAATGATCAGTTTATTATGAGAAAATCATTTGGGTTGGTTAGGTATTAGATTTTATGACAGGCTTTTTGGCCCAAACATTCTTATTTCCTTGAAAGTAGCCTTGAGCACTGATTGCCTCATTTGATGCTACCCACCCGGTCACCTGTGGTTGTTGAGGTTTAACTTGTGGTTGGTGTATCCAAACTAGATCTTTGGCTTTGATGTGCTCTTTGGATACCAACAATTGGCTAATTTTCTTTAGTTTTTTTTGGAGGATTTTTTGTGATCAAAACTTTGGTAGATAAACTTTTTTCTTTGGTCTCTATTGTATTTTTTATCGTTTTTCTTTTGATGTATAGGCTATGGAGGAAGTTTGATGGAGATTTCTTGAGGGTAAAGTTGAATTGCATAGTTGATCTGCTTTGGTGTTTGCCTTAGCTTTACCTTTTTTTGTGATGATTGGATGTTTCTTCTTTGTACGGATTGGAGATGCTTCTGGGACTATTGTTGTTGTAATTGAAGCTTTCTTTTTTCAAAAGAAGATGTTCATCTAGATTTCTATCAAGACTAGACTTTACTGACTTATATCATCTACCTGCTCATCCAAGTGTGCTTTAGTGTTTCATGGAGGATTATTTTGATGTTGGATCATGTCGCCATGCTGCCAAAATGTTAGTTTCAAAATAAAACTTCCACATGCAACAAGCATCCCTACTAGATTGCACAAATTTTCTATTCTTCATGATCTCAAAGGAGGTACAATAATTGGCATATAGCCTACGGCATGAAGGTAGTAAGATAGTTTTATTTTCCTCTCACCCCTTTAATTCCTTGACCATTTTGTTTTCCTCTAGGATGTGCATCTGGGAATGATTGGTTTGCAATGTACATGGAGGCTCTAAAGTTACAAGCCGAAGGGAAGGTACTTTGGAGTGCCTTACCTTCATTTTTTTTGTTTCCCTTTTCCTTGTGTCCTTATTTAGATGATTGTTGCTTTTGAAAGGTTTAACATGTGCAACCAGATATTCCAAAGGCCTTGCAAGACATTGACAAGCTGGTTGGCATCATCATTCAAGATGATTGGATGCTTGAGATGTGTATTCGGTTCTCACAACATATTATGGTCCGTGGACAACACCAAGACAAACATTTATGATTTCCATTGTATAGAGCTATTTTGGCAAATCAAAATGGAATTGGGATTCCCTTGTGGGTTATGATGTGCACAAGTGACCCTGGGACATGTCGGGAGAGCATTGCCCTTGAATTGACCTACTCCGGATGATATTCTCAAGAATGGGCAACATTCGGCCGAATGCAATTGTAATAGACAAATACCCCCAGGAATTGAATGCCATATTGAGATCTATCAAAGATGATCTTTCTTGTTGGGCTCGACACAATGGAGGAAAATGAGTCCAAGTAGCATGTCACATCATGCTTTGTTGGTTTCATGCCAAAAAGGCTTGGGTGGAGAAACTTTTTCCACAAGTGCCAAGACACATGCAAGACCATGTTTATTCTTCAATGTGTTACTTGGTGTACTCTAATTCCGAGGATGAATTTGAAGCTCGCTTTCAATTCCTCTTGCTGGACATACTCCAATCATGCAAACATTCAGTGTTATGTCTCCAATGGATGGTGCTCAAAGTCATTTGTATGGCATGAGCACTAGCCAAAAATTTTGGACGTCTTTTTACCCATGGCAATGTGGACCCAGGAATTTGGTGGAGAGACTATGGCAATATGTCAAGTATACTCTATTGGATGTGAGGATAAATAGGTCAGTCTTCAATCTATTGCATGCACTTGTTGGCAATGCAAGGAGTCGAAGCTGGATGGGAGGAACTCTCTTGGAGTTATTCAAGCAAAATCAAGAGCTAGGTGAGCTCTTGTCTTTCTCGGTCAGCTTGGTGCTAGTAAAAGAGTTCATGGCATGTATATTGACAAAAAATTATGGATGATTTGTTGTGTATGGTTCAAGAAAGAGTGCAACAAAGGCACTAGCTACTGGAAAGAAGCTATGTCAATGATACATGACTAATCGTGATACTCTTCGGTGGTAAACAAATCTACATTAATCTTCAAGATTCAAAGCATGACATAGGACTCTTCCCAATGCAAGAATCTATATGGGCTTTGGTTGACATTTCAAAGCTATTTTCTAATGCTTTATGAAATTTTACCTATTGTGGATAGCGTGCATGCAATGGATGACCTTGCAGTAAGTGATGGAATGCAATGATGTGCCCAAGGCTTGGTAAAACGGAGTGGATGTGATGAAAAAGCACTAGATACTAATATGAATGGCATTGGGCTAGACTTGCACCATATTGACATGGAGATAGTCACTGACTCACTTATATCGACAAATATAGAGATTTGTTGCTATAGCTGGCTAATGTATTACCACAGTGGACATTGCAAAAAAAGGAGGTTTCTGTCAAGTAATTAAAGATGTCTATTGAGAACGTGAAGAATCTCCATGAGCTGGAGGAGATCAGCTTTCCAAGAAGGGGTAGCATCAAAAAAATCCAAGCAAGTGTCATACAAACGTGGCTTGGGCATGGCAGGCTATCGGGTATCATTGATGGCATTTGTGAGGCGCTTGAAGGCTTCCCCCAACCAGAAAAAAAAACAATAGACATAGTCTCCTTGAGTGTAAGCACCAGCGAGGGAAAATTAGGTGTGCTTTGAGAAATGGCAACGTGTTGATTGCCAACATTGTTGTAGCAAAACCCTTACACTATATTGCTTAAATATAGTGTGTTTCCATGCATGCCATTCTTTGCTCCCTTTACCTCAAAAGCACATCTATAAATTCAACTTCCCATATCATGACCACGTGGTCTAGTTATGGGATGGTGAGAACCAAGCCAATGGTTCTATCATAGCATGTGACCACGAGGTGTTGCATATTGACTATAATTGGCATCTTACTATGACGCTTGATGATGGGAGGATTTATGAGAAGGTCTATGCCAGAAAAAAATTACTTTTATGTGACATGCGTGTGGTTTATGATCATCCTCATATGTCATGCCTCGTTGGAACTTGGCAAGCTATAAATGTTTTGTAAAAATGACTTAAACAATTGCAACAGATGTGTTTTTTGTAGCAATTAGATTGATATGATGTGTTCTTCATACAGGTAGACTTGTTTGTAGCTATGTTAAAGTTCATTTGGGTTGTCTTAATCTTGTTGTTTGTTCTTATAATGACTTGTGCTTTGACTCGAGAAAACAAAAATCTCACCGTTTCATGCAGTTCTTTGAGGGCTAGTATTGTAGAGACATAACTTGTAAGATTGATGTTCAAGGCCCAACACCACACTCTACATCCGACATGTGAGATGATTGGAAACATTGGCATACATAGTATACCACAAACTTGGACAAGCATGCACCAGTTGTGTGAACACATGAACCTTTTGAGATGATCCAGACATGGCCATGTAAGTCGTGTCAAAAACCATATTCCAGACTCCAAATCCATAGATTCTTTCTTTTTTCCTCTCTTCACAAGAGAGATCACCTCATGCTTTTGCTCCTTTGAACCAACCAGAGTGCATCTATTTGAAGAGTGTTGCAGATCATCTCTCTTGTAGGCCATCGGGCTTGTAGGTATATCTAATGCATGACTTAGATGGCCTATCTACAGCCATGTACATACACATCTATTTTGCACAATTATGACATTGGAGATATCGTCTCTTTGATGTAGGTGAAGATAATCCATGTGGGTTGTTTGTATGCACCCCATTGAGGAAAGATGGCTTCTCTGTAGATCTATGCATATATGCATGTCTTGCAAGGGTGTTTTCGCCAAGCGGACTTACATTTGTGACAATGTACATCATCTCAAGATGATTAGGGAGATTCATGATGCTCATTTTGAGCCATAGGCAAATGAGTTCCATGCTCACTTTATGTGCAAGATGACACCTTTTGCAAGTCAGCTAGTTCTACTTGCACTGTGCCAATTTTATTTGTTTTTTCTATTTTTTCTAGGTGGTTGGTGCCAATCAGCCATATACATATGCCTTTACCAATTTTGGGATGCTTCAATGTTGGTTCATGTAGGCCTTTCACTCTCTCCTCCTTCTACATCTCTCTTAATCACTCTTAAGCCTTTGCAATGAAGTGTTTTTTCTCGGATCTCAGAAGGCAAAAGGAAACCGTAACGCATCAACACAAGGTTTTTACCGGGTAGTTGAGAGCAAGCTCATGGGATGATTTTTATCTAGCTTTTGCCAAGTCTTGCATCTTCCAGATCAGCCCCAAAATAGTCCTTACAATACTTATTTATGGCTGCAGGCTGAGACTGAAAGGGTCGATCATGCTTATGTTTCACCTGCGCCCCATGGGCTCACATCCAAGCCAGCTTGAGACATATATATGCATCACTTATGGGCTGATCTTGATGGCGATTTTGCTAGGTTTTGGATGCGTGTAGATCAGCAACGTACATATGCTTTTACCAATTTTGGGATTCTAATTTTGCTCTTGCTTTTGCTAGGTCTTGCATGTTCCAGATCAGCCCCAAAATGGTCATTACAATTTCCACACACAATGGGACCTTTCCATAATCTTGGGCATGACCATAAACTAACTGGTCCTCATCAAAATCTTGGCATAAATTGGACCTTGCTATAAGCATCAGTACCAACATGATCGTAAAGTTGCCTTCGCCATAAGCACACACACAACATGATGCTAAAACTCAACCTTGCCATAACACCATAAACTTGGAGTGGCCATAAACACAATCGAACCTTACCATAAACCTAGAAATGACCATAAATTGGGCCTCTCCCATAAACTCAACAAAAGCCAACAACTTGACCTCACCTTGGCATAACACCATAAACTTGGAGCTGCCATAAACACAACCAGACCTGGTAGTAAACCCAAAAATGAATATAAATTGGGTCTTGCCCATAAATGCGGTAGAATCCAACAACTTGACCTTGCTATAAATTTCATGACCAACTTGACCATAAAGTTGGCTTTGCCATAAACACACACCAAGAATGAAACTAGAAATCAACCTTGCCATAACACCATAAACTTGGAGTCTCCATAAACACAATTGGACCTTGTGATAAACCCAAAAATGAACATAAACTAGTCTTGCCCATAAACTCGGCAGAAGCCAACAACTTGACCTCGCTATAAACATCACGACCAATTTGGCCATAAAGCTGACTTTGCTATAAACACACACTTAGTATGATAATAAAAATCAACCTCGCCATAACACCATAAACCTGGAGGCTACATAAACACAACTGGACATTGCCATAAACCCAAAAATGACTATACAAGACCTTCCATAAACTCAACAGAAAGCAATAATTGGACCTTGCCATAAACATCACAAACAACCAACATGACCATATAAATTGAGCTCACCATAAACACAAACAATATGATGATAAAAACATCACCATAAATATAGACTACCATAAACTTGGAAAGGCACACATCAACCATGGGAACACATATAGCCACGAGGCCTCGTTTTGTGAGAAAGCCATTTGGGTGACATGATGTAACATTCTAATGGCCTAGTAACTTGTGTGTAGCAGAAAATAGCATGAACATAGTGAGCATTTCATTAGAATAGATTCCTAATGAGAATAAAAGAGTGCTTGGGTGGACAGAGCAACAGAAAGTATAACACCTAATTAGATAGCATGAACAATACTTCAAAAGAGAGAGAAATTAAGCTATTGACAACATTTGAGGACCAAATTTACATGGAGCCGGTCACCCCTCCAAAAGTCTTTGTATTATGGTTTCTCCCATCAAGAGAGACATTTTACAATACAATTCTTTGTGTTCCTTCAATACTAGCTAGTCCAATGAAGATGGAAACTTCATGCACTAAGCAACACACTTATCAAACACAACATCAATTCCCTCACGGTCTCAGACTTGGCCAAGACCTCACACACCTTCAAAGATGGTGAGAGCTAGCAGGGTATGAGAGTAGATTGAGAGGAAGAAGGAGTATTCTTACGAGAAAGATGTACATCTCCTCACATAATCACTCATATTAGCATAGCTTAGCTTAGTAATTAGCATGGTAGAGGAGATGAGCATGCATTGAAGCTTGTCTTTTGGTTGGATTTGCATCACAAAGCCAAGAGTTGTTTGTGTGGGCCTCCCTTCTCACAAGCTTGGAGTAGGTGGTAAGCTTTCCATTAAAGCTTGAGAAGGAGAGAGAGGGTCTTTTTGCTCCACACATGAGATTGTGTGTGTGTAAGTGATGATACCTTTGAAAAATCAGCCCCCTCTCTCTCTTGGTCGACCCCTCTTGCTATTTTCTCATGCTCACACCCTATTGTCCCTTTCAAGGCTTTTAGCCAATGAGTATTAAGAAGCATAAGTGATAGCCTTCTGAAATGTGTCCCCCTTTCCCCTTTTATGAGAGCTTTAGGTAATTAATAAATGCAACTAAACTCACATTGGACCCCTTTGCCTCCTGGCCAATAGGAATCAGGCAAGCCATTGGGCTGTTGAATGCTCATTGGATCCCTTGGGAGACTGTCCAATAGTCTTCTAGAGAGGTTAATTCTTATTGGTTATTTTATTAAGTGTTTTTAAATTAATTAAACTAGATTTACTCTAGCCTAATTCTCATTGGTCCACTGTTACGGAATAAGCCGCACATTGCGGTCTTGCGAATGTCTGGACATTGGGGACTAGGAGTCATGCGGCTTTGGGACAATTATTTATGGGATATCATGAGACAGGACGGGGTTTTGCACCGTTCCCGATCTACACTAGAGCAGCGGGTGTATTTGGGGGGCATACCACTCTTTGTGCATATCTCTTTTATGCAATCAATATATCCTTCTCATGTAATTTTGTGTTCTGTTACATATCAATGAAGAAGACGGTGTTCTGTTCCTGTGTATTGTCTTCCATTCTGCCTTTATATACCTTAATGTTTATATAATGTAAGGCAACATGAGGGTATCCATTCTCATAGTGCTTATTGCTCCATTGTGGGGCATTAGACACTACATCTGGAGACCACGATACGTGATAGGCGACCTGTTGTGAACATGCATGCGCACTAGGTTGCAGGGTCCTCCTGACCCTATGGTTCCAATTTTGGGGAGATGTCGGAGGCGATGCAGTTCTGATAAATTCGTTTTTTCTACATTGCAGGTTGAGGAACATGTGTCTCCTTCGCCACGCCCGGTACGTGGTAGGCATATTCGGCATGTGCGGCGTACTCCACGTAGTCAGTCATGTACTCCTGCTGTGCGCTCTCCCTCACCCACTCATGTTGCTCCACCACCAACTCTAGTAAGCAGTCTCATGGTTTCACCGCCATCGTCCTTGCCTCCTATTGTGTTCGACATCTTTTTGCCAGAGGGGGTACAGTTGGCCAAGGAACTATGGCACAGCCAGTTGGTGGGTGGTTAGATTAAGTATAGCCGCTTTCGAGGTCTTTCAAAGGAAGACCCTGATGCACATTTACAACAATTCAATAAAGTGTATGGATTGAATCATCCTGGCACTGTGGTTCCTCTCCATCAACAATCGGTGTTTGAATCCACACTTTTGGGGAAAGTTACAAAATGGTTGTCAGAGTATCCTGACGATCACTTTCAGACCTATGTCAAAGGGTCCAGAGCATTCTTGTGATGATTTAGAAAGGAAAAGACGATCCCTCAACATTTGGAAAAGCTTTAGATGCTATGTCGAAAGTCGTTTCCAGTGGAGGATTACGCTGCAAAGTTCCGGTTTCTTTTGCAGCGGGTACCTCGAGCACAATGGCCAGCAGTCGAGGTGTTAAATGATTATTTTCTGCGAGGACTCAATAAGGATCTCAGAACTGCTATGGCAACAATAGATAAGGTAACCACTCCACTGGATAATGTGATTGCAAGGGCTGTTGTAGTAGGAGAGGCTTTAGAGGATACGGAATCACCAAAGAAATCAAAAATAAAAAGGAATTGCAAGAAATCTCATCGTAAATCTTAGGGAAGTGGCAATGATAGTTTGGAGTCGGAGACTACAGACTCAGAATCCTCAGATTTAGGCAGCAGTGGTTCGGTGAAAGAATCGGAGGAAGCACCTCAAAAAAAATCATGTTCCATCCGGATCGGCGAAATCATTTGTGGTGGTTAAAAGTCTGAAGGAACTATGGTGTACTCAGTGCCGGAATCCAAAACATGTCACTCAAGGGTGTGCAATGAATCGGAAACAGTGTGCGATTTGCACAGCAAACACTCATAATACTGTGGAATGTTATTACAATGGTCGCGGTCGTTGAAGTCGGGATTCTAGTACATGGCAATCACAACAGTCAGGGCATGGACAAGAGCCTACGGTGGCGATGGCTCACGCTCATACATCAAAGGTGCCCTTTCAAGGACAAGCCGTTGGACGAGGCAAGGAGGGGGTTGCGGTCGTGGACGAGGTGGCCGAGATTCTAAGTGACCCAAGACCTGCCTTTTCTATTTGGGAGATGGTCATTGGTGGTCTGAGTGTTCAGAGGCTATGGAGTATGATCGGAAGAAACAGGAACATGTTGCTGGAAAGCAGTCGAGTGCGGTTATGGTTCAGATTGAGGGGCTGGAGAAATCAGACCCAGTGGCTTCGCTGATTACTTGTTCTGGTAAAAATGTGGAACCAATAGCCAATGTTAAGCTTCCGGATTGGGAAACTCAAGATAATGTACGTAAAAAGACTGTAACTTGGATGCCACATTTAGTACTGACGGCCGGTTCTCCAAACCGTGGCTGTAAGAACCAACCCCAAGAAGAGGAGAGCCCATTACCAAGAAAAAATGATAAAAAGTAGTTTTTTTTAACATTCACCACTCCTCTAGGCTTAACCACTGGCGGGCCGCCACCAATTTGGCCACACCTCTCTCCATTATCGCCAGAAGAAAGAGGCCTCTCTCTCCCCTGCTCGGCTCCGCCAACTCTCTCTCTCTCTCACTTGCCCTGCCTCTACATCACCTGGCCTAATGGGCGCATAAAACAGGGTGCCACTGTCTATATTCCACCAGCGGACCGCCACGCTTTTGCAAATTCTCTCTCTCTCTCTCTCTTTCATTATTCATATTAGCACTCTATCTCTCTCTCTCTCTCTCTCTCTTACCCCTCCTCGCTCGCCCATACCTCTGACCAGCGGGCCGCCATCACCCCCCCCACCCCCCCTCCCTCTCTCCCCTCTTGTTTTCTTCCCACCATCAGGCCATCACTCTCTCTCTCCCTATCTTTCCCTCCCTCAATTTTCTCACACTCTCTCTCTCTGAGTAAGCGGCCTCGCCATGCATGAAGTAGAATATCTCTCTCTTTCTCTCTCTTAATTCACCCCCACATACCCTCTCTCTATCTCTCTCTCTCTCTCTCTCTCTCTCTCTCTCTCTTCCCCTCGATGTAGGAACCTGCCATGAAGCATACTTCTCTCTCTCACTCTCCACACACACACACACCCACACATCACCCTCACCCCCCCACAGGTGGGCCTCCACCCTTGCATAATATGGTTGACCTCACACCCCCCCCCCCCCCTCGTTTCCATGGGCAGGCCACCCAGGCCCTGTCATACGCTATCTTTCTCTCTCACGCTCTCGTCATTCTTCGCAGGCCGCGCTGGCACAGTGCACGCTCTCTCTCTTGTAATCCACACACACACACACACACACTCACACTCCCGCTGCATCACTCTCTCTCTCTCTCTCTCTCTCTCTCTCTCTCTCTCTCTCACACACACACTTTCAGCATGTGCAGGCGCCACCAACAGTGCCGCTCTCCCTCTCTCTTATTCACACACACAAACACCCTCACACACTCCCTCTTTGACTATCGCTCACCATCACCGTCTCCCTCCCTCGCATTCTCGACAGGCCCGAAGGCACCAGCAATAGTGCCGCTCTCTCTCTCTCTCTCACACACACACACACACTCTCTCACACACACACATGCACTCACACACACTCTACACCCTCCCCTCCCTCCATACAGCACCCGCTCCTTCTCTCTCTCCCATTCTCGTCCTCCCTCTCTCTCCACAGTAGGCACTAGAAAAAGAAATTAAAAAATTTATATATATATATATATATATATATATATATATAAATAACTTATACCCCCGTTCCCACACACACACACTTATACACACACACACACCCCCCTATAAACACAATTACATACACACACCCACGTGCATACGTGCACTCACATATCCACACATACACGCGCACGCCATACACACCCAGCAAAGAAAATAGAAAAAAAAACATGAAGGACTCGACGGCATCGACATCATCAACAAAAAGAAGACGGCCAAGTCGCGCGTTGCCGACACCGAAACAAGAAAAGACGCCGAAGGCATGCCCCCACCGACCTCGAAAATGATGAATGTGCTACACCAACGGATTAGCTAAGGACTATGTGTCACCGGCATCACATCCACGATGCCCTCTTCAATAAAATCTATAGGTTGTCATCATTTTTCCTAGTTTTCAAACCAAATCTTGCAAAAAAAATCCCAATTTGTAAATTATCACCTCTCTCTAGGTGATGGCTACAAAGGCCCACCTAGGGGTTTTCTTTTATAATATTCCCCGAGAAAAATCAAGGGTCAACCATCTAGGACCCACCACCTTGCTTTGTCTCCCTTGATTAGAACCCCTAATTTAATCAGATTACCCTAATCTAAAGCAGCCAGCACCTATAAAAAGGCATTGAGAGGTCATTATCGGAGGGGGGGGGGGGGGGGGGGGGGGGATTTCATCAGAGGTGAGTAGTACTTGGTACTATTTTGGGGGGAGGGATTGGAAACACTTGCATCACGAGAGAGGGGACTTGGTGTAGCAATTTTGGGAATTTTCACTATGTAAAGAAGCTATGTCTACATCATGAATCCAATGGTCACTACACACACACTCATGCTAGCAAAGTCCCCGTGTCTATGAGTTATCTCTAGAGAACGCACTACTAGGCTCACTATCTCTCCCTCTATCTGCCACCTCTCCAGAAATAAGGTTGTTTTAAGTATTGCAAGAAAATAATTTTCCCTCACACCCCGAGGGTTTTCATCACCTGCGTATCTCTCTCTCTCTCTCTCTCTCTCTCTCTCTCTCTCTCTCTCTCTCTCTCTCTCTCTCTCTCTCTCTCTCTCTCTCTCTCTCTCTCTCTCAGTGTGTAGAGTTTGATATCTCCAATCACCATTGTCTGCATCCTAGCCACTCAAAGCTAGGTGGTGCCCCCTATTCGCTTCACCGCGGCCGGCTCGCGGCGTGCATCGGCACCTGGTGTTTTGAGGCCATCGGGGTCTTGGTCTCCCTTTGCGCTCATCATTTGGTGCCCCCACTGAGGAGGGCTACTCAGAAACCTTCAGTTTACAATGCTGAAAACAACATACATCATCAACCATGGATGAATGGCTGAATGAATTCTCCAACTAGAGAACAGAGGAGGAGGAGACTAAAGAGGCACTGACCGCCTTCATTGAAGTAATAATGCTAGGCTGTAGTGTTGTCAGTATTCAAGAGGTAAGCTCCCCATCTCGTGTTGCTTGTTCTAACCGCAAATTGAGAGCATCAGGTGGGAAGGCTATGAAGTGGCATCACTGTTGTCAACCAAAACACACTGTCAATGAGTGCCAGCAAACGAAGGTAATGAAGGGGCTGAAATCATCTACATCGACATTCACCGCCAGGAGGTCGTCCATATCAAGGGTGGAAAGAAAATGGTAAGGCCCCTCTTCCCCAAGGAAACTGCAAGCAAAGGTATAACCTCTACTCCTAAGTGGCCAAAAGGGGCTGCTCGAGCCAGAGGTAAGGAAGGGCTAAGCGAGTCTGGAAACACATGACCCCAAAGGAAGAAGCATCTGGCCACGCGAGTGCTTCAAGTTTGAAAAGCTGGGTCGTACCCGATTTGACAAAAAGAAGGTCATCCGAGGCTAAGCGGCAGAAGGTCCCCTATCGATTCGCACGAGGCATGTGAGTATTGCCATTCCATTTCGACAATCCTGAAGCAGAAGTGGTGATAACCAAAAATAACATGCCATATGGGGTGGCCTCTACACAACACATAGCCTGAATATCCCCAAGCATCATCTCAAGGTAGGAGTAATCCTATAAGTAGAGAGGGGCACCACCTAGCATAAGTGTGGCTAGGACGCAGACATACATGACCTAGGGTAGCAAAAGTGAGATGCCCTCTAGGTAACCAACATGAAATGGTGATACAGCAAACATCCACATGTAGAAAATGCCTAGTCAACCGCCGTTAGGAGTGTCTGTACAAGGGAGGTATGTGGCAAGGTCGGAATGGAGCTTACTGACTAATTGGAGAGGTCGCATGTGATGGAGAACAAGCAGAGTGATATACAAGAGACGAAACATCCCGCAAATGTGGGAAAACAAAACTAAGGAGAACAGAGAATGGACCCCGAAGATCAAGACAACATAGCACCCTTTTATTGGCGATGATGATACTTAAAAATGGTGGTCTTGATGGTTACAAACCTGGCTCTTGGCACTAGGGATGCGTCATGGAATGAGAGCTCCATATGGTGCATATCGAAGTTGGAGTTAGTGGGAAGGTAAATCGAGAGAAAACATCAAGACGATGTAGCCACCGACGACGTCAATCACCAACATCGAGAGCGGAAAAGGTAGCATGGTGTCGATGCATTCAATCCAAGCGTGGTCATGTTGCCTCACGGGAGAGTAGTGACTACCTTATGTGCATGGAGTGGTTGTAACTAGTAACTTAACCATGGTGTGGTGGAGAATGGGAAAAATAGTGATGTTGCCAATGCTAAAATGCCCAAGCTTGCAACTCAACATGATTCCATGAGCTCTCTAGCTTGGGGTGCATAATGTGCTTAGTGGTTCTTACAATGTAGAGTGCATGGAGCTACTGTATTCCTCCTTCACTTGTGTCCCTTTCTGCTTAGCGGAGGCCTCTTTATATAGGCTTGAGAGGTGGTACTTACCCAATGGTCCTTGCAAATATCCATTGGTCACTGTAGAAGGTCTAGATGCCTCGCTAGTAAGAGAGACTGAGAGAGAGAGAAGGTAGAGATAGAGAGAGAGGAAAGAGTGGGGTGGGGAGAGTTTTTTTTTTTAACAATCCAGTAGCCACTGGCTAGGTTATTAAGGAAAATTGGATTTTGGGGAATTGACAAGGGTTTTGTTGATGGTTCGGGTGGTCGTTGTGAGGTTTAACGGTACCAAAATTGGTATTTGTCACGGGAAGCCAAGATGCTACATGTTACTTCCTTTCGGTGCCGGCCGGGGTGTGCCTTCGGCACCACTTCTTGTTTTGGTGTTGGTGGCGCACGACTTGGCCGTCTTTCTTCTCTTTGGCATCACTGTTGATTATTCCTTCGCTCTTTTATTATGGGTGTGTATATGCGTGCGTGCAATGCGTGTGCATGTATGTGTATATGTGACGTGCGTCTATGGGTGAGTTTTTTTAGGCGTGTGTGTATATAGGTGACTGCGTGATTGTGTTTATGTGTTGTATATGTGTGTGTATGTTTACGTGTGCATATGCACAGGGTTGTGGTTTTGTAGGGGGGTGTGTGTGGGAACGAGAGAGGGGGGGGGTATTATTTTATGAAACGTGTGTGTGTGTGTGTGTATATATATATATATATATATATACTTTTTTAATTTGTGGCAATGGCAACACAGAGAGAAAGAACGAGAGTGAGGGTGGGAGGGAACGCGAGCGCAGGGAGAGATAGGAGGGGGAGAGTGTGTGTGACTGCATGTGTGTGTAGGTGTGTGCGTTACCTGCACCTGCGGGCCTTAACGAGAGAGCCAGAGAGAGAGTGTGAGAGCGGTGCCTACGGGCTTGAGCATAGAGCGAGAGAGGGAGGCCGGGGTGAGGTGGCGAGGGAGGGAGAAGGTGAGGGAGTGGGATTTGTGGGTGTGGATAAGAGAGAGAGTGTGCATTATTATGCTGCTGCGCCTTCGGGCTGGTCGAGAGAGCACGTGAGAGGAAGAGAGAGAGAGAGAGGGAGGGGGGGTGCCTTCGGGCTGCTCTTGGCCGATAATGAGCATGGAAGGGGGGGGGGGGAGTTAATGAGGGTCAACAGGGTGGGGTAATAAGAGAGAGGGAGAGCATTATTATTAGCTAATCTGCGGGCTGTTCACACCGCAATAGAGAGAGATAATGAGGGGAAGAGAGAGAAATAGGGAAAGAAGAGAGAGAGACAGAGAAAGAGAGAGAGAGAATGTGTGAGTGAGAGAGAGGGAGGAAACACGGCCCACCGTTGGGAAGAAAACAAGAGGGGGCCTTTTGACACAACTTACATGTCTTACACCACTGGTGTACATCACGGTTGAGGCTAGGCCATACAAAACCAGCCTACTTGTTATATCTAGGGCAAAGTGACCACCAAAAACACCATCATGACAACTGTCAATTACCTTCGTAATTTCATTAGAGAGAGGGACCTTCCTGAGTATTTGGTCCTTACCCTTACAATACAAACCGTCATTGATAACCTGATACCTTGTGTCCTTCCGGGTAATCCATTGCTTCTATCCTTTTGTTAGATCTAGTGGACATTCCCCTGTTTCCAAAAAATGCATGATGTCAGGTAAGGCATCACTACCTTGAAATAGAGGAAGATTTATCTTTATAGCCCCAACCACCACTTCCTGTAGTCTTTCGCTTGCTAGGGCATCAGCTTCATGGTTTTGAGCCCTTGGGATATGGTGTAATTGAACTTCTTCAAACTTACCCAACAGAGTTTTTACACAGCTCAAGTGAGTCCTCAAGCTAGGGTTCTTGCATGTACATACTCCATTTACTTGCCTTACCAAAAGTAGAGCATCCTCAAATACATTAAGGCACTTTACCCCTTGCGAGACGCACCATTGTAAACCCTTGGTTAGTGCTACATACTCAACTTCATTCTTAGAATGTGAGTACCTTGATACCTTTGTCATCAAAGACCACAATGCCTGTAGTGCTTTGTCAGATGCTCGTTTGTAGACTCCATCAAAGTAGAGGGGTGAAAGCATGTTAACCTGTCATGCTTTTTCATGTCCCGGACAATGCTAACTAGCACAATTTTGACATATGCTAACTAGTACAATAACTTCAGCTACATCTCCAAGATCTATGACATATGATATATCAATAGAAAGCACTTGAAACAAGGAATCCAAATGTACAAACTCTGACAAATTTTGATGTTATTTGTAAAAAATTTACTAGATGCCCAACTTTTCGAAGATGTGCTAACTTGAAACTGCTAACTAGCACAAAAAGCGCGACAGGTTAACATGCTTTCACCCAGAGGGAGTGTGCTCTTTCTACCATCGGTGGCTCTTGAAGTGATTGAATTCCTTCCCCTTTAGATTGCTTCACCTTCTTCTCAAAGTTTTGGTAGGTCATGAGTCCCCCCAATCTTGCCTTTGTCGTTCTTTCCACCTGTACTGTGTAGTCAAATTCTTGCAGATGAACTAGCCATTTAGTAATCCTAGCAGAAACATCCATGGATGTGTTGTACAACATAGGGAAACATCTCATCCATGGTTAGAATCACAAATTTCTTAGGCAACAAATATGACCTAAACTTTGTAGTTGCAAATCTAAGAGCTAGGACTAGGTGTTCCACATGGGTGAAACCTTTCTCTGCTCTGCTGTCATCATTCGACTGGAGAAGTAAATTTCATTCAAAATTTCATCCAAGAGAGGGAGAGGAAAGTGGTCTTTCTTTGTAGGTGCATTTAGTGGTTTGTAGTCAATGCAGACCCTCCACTTACCATTCTTTTTAGGTGTCACTACGACAGGTGACACCCCATTCTGAGTTTTCTACAAGATAGATGAACCCTGCTTCTAGTAGCTTCCTTACCTCGGCCAGGAGTGCCTTTTCTTGTATGACCCCCAGTTGTCGTAGCTTTTACACAACTTGTTTTACCCCTTCCTTCAGCTTAATATGGTGTTCCACTACTATATACTTGTGATTCTTTCATAGTTGTCAATGAAAAGGTCAGGAAATCCCTTCAACATTTGCAAAAAGTTATCTTTCTTCTCAACTGTTAATTCCGTAGACAACATACCCTTCAACCTACTTTCTCCTAGTCCAAGTGATTTACTTTCCTCTTCATTGCGTTGCCCTTCTGGTGACGGATCGTCAGTTGTGCTTACCCCTTGTGGATCCTTCATGATGATACCCATCACATCGATGGAACTGAAACTTTCGTCGGTGGATGTGGTCTCCTCCTTAGAAGTGGTAGACTCACTAGTGGTTTCATCTGCTGATGTCTCTAGGTCCATTTGCTTCTGCTTACCAGTCTTCATGTCGTAGTAGATTGCCTCCCCTTTCTTACGAGTCATGCATAAAAGGCCAGTGCCCGAGTCCTGTTTTGCCTTCATGGCCATCAACCATGGCCTTCTCAAGATTAATGGATAGCCCTCCCCCTTAGTAGGCATTACAAAAACATCTACTTCTACCTCAGTGTTGAAAGATTTTATCTTCACAGCACTTACCACACCTGTACATTTTACTTTTGCGTTGTTTGCCATCTTTGCCTTGCATGGAGAAGGCCTGTCAACTTCGAGCCCTAGCCGAAGCATCATAGCTTCACTCATCACACAAATTTGTGCACCTCCATCAATGTAGGTGTTTCCAACCCTCCGACGTCGACAAATGGAAGGATGCCATCCATGTTGCAACCCAAAATTTATTTGGCTACCTTTGCTTTGGAGCGCCTTGTACTTACCATTTTGGACCATTGTCGCCTTACCTTTGGTGCAAGGTGTAGCAGTTGTGACCACGTAATCTTTGGTCCTTGCTCTGCCACATCCAATGTTAGATCATAGGGCCTAGAAGTTTCCCCTAACTGGAAGTCGGTGATGCCTAATTTCTGCCATGGCCTTGATGGCCTCTTGCTAGTCTCTTGTTTCATGCTTCTCTCATCATCAAATTATGTAGCTTTCTCTCTCCTAGCTCTCTTTACAGTCATGGATTCAAATGGTTCTACAAAGGTTACCTTCTCCTTACCCTTATTCCTCTCCTTTACTCTGGGTGGAGCCACTACTATGGCCTTTCCTTTCTCTTCTAGCCTTATGATGTTTACAGGGCGATCATGTGGTGGTGCCGGTGGAAGAGGTGGAATGGGTGCTTGTGGTGGTGCTTGGGGTGGACGTAGAAGTTGTGTTGGTGGGGCTGGTGCTCGAGGTGGGGGTGTTCTCTCTCTAGCGGGTGATAGTTGGTTTCTCCTACCTCCTCTATTATAGTTTTGTCGCGGTTTGGGACAATAGCAAATACCGTGACCATCTTCTCCGCAGTTGTAGCAGTGATACTCCCTGTTTTGTCGTTGTGCTCTTCCCGGGTCTTGATCTCTTTCTTGATTCCTTCCTTGCTGTATCAAGTGGACAGACAAATTCTGCAGTTAGTCAGTAATGTGTGCCAACATATCTTGTTGGTCATTTCTTACCCCAAGATCCGATGGTGGTGGAGGAATGGTGGTTGTCGTGGTTGTTGGTCGACACGATGTTCCTGCTTCTATTGACTCGATTTCTTTGGCTTTCATCCGCAGCTTCTTGTCCTTAAGGCGAGAGATCTCGACGGCTAACTCGTACGTAGCCGGGAATCTACCCTTCACCTTCTCCTTGAGAAGCGGCCATAAGCCATGCGTGAACCGGTCCTTTTTTAGAAAATCGGGTGAAGCTTCCCCTCTTGCCAGTGACTCAACCCACCGTTCCAACAAATCCACAAATTTGGACTCATAGGTGGCATATTCTAAAAGACCCTCCTGTTTCAAGTCTCTCAACTTGTCCCACATCTTCTATGAAGTGGTACCTCCCCCAAAGGGCCTCTTAAAAGCAGCTTTTAAGGGCTCCCAGTCATCCTTAGTTTCTTGTGGAAGTGCGTTGTACCATGACCTAGCTTCTAGCTTCATGAGATGCTTAAAGATTCTAACCCGGGATTCATTTGTATTTTTGTTGCTTACTACACATGCTACTTCAAAGTCATCTAGCAAATCTATTACCAAATCCTCCTCCTTCTTTCCTTTAAATGTTGGAAATGCTACACTTGCCATGATTATTGAGAGAGAGAGCTAGAAAGACAAACTGCTTAGCTTGCAGTCAAAAGTTTTTTTCTTCTTTTTCTTTACAAGGAGGCGTGTATACCCTTTTTATACTAGAACATAGATTAAAATCTCAAACGGTACATTGCCTTGTACCAAAGGTAAGACAAATGGCTGATCTGATGCCAGAACCTCAAACAAGCACTCCCCACCCAGCATGGTGTCGATGACATGCTAGTAGTGAGCCTTCAAGTCCAGTATTACCTTGATTGAGCATACTCGTGTCGGAATGTGTGATCTGCTTTGAGGTAAGTTGTAATGATTCATGTGAAGCTTAGAGGTGCTTAGTCACTATCCAAGCTTGTGGGAGAGGGTGATGTTCTTTCCTAAAACAAGCTCAGTAGATCCCTAGTCTCTCTAGTGAGAGCGCGAGCATGTGCTTCCGTTATCTGTGCTGCAACATCATGTGCGACTTGGAAACTGACTGTGATCATTACCTCGGTGACTTGAGTTACCCAATTCTCGAAGTAGAATAGTGTTGATTCTCTATTGTGCAAAGATCTCTCCATCTTGTTGTTGCCGGTTGGTTGTAGGTTGCGGACATGGTTTCAACTTTCTCCTTCTTCTTCTTGGAACCCAGCCTATGTATATCTACTGATTTTGGCGCGTTGGTTGACTCTCTCACTGCAAATCCATTACCCTTACGCCTGGCACTCGAGCTTCAATGGAGATGCGGAGTTCGTCTAGATGTGCTTGGAGATCTTCTTCTTCTGTCATCCAGTTAGCGAACCCTGCTAACCATTCATCCATCCACAAAATTTTAGGGGTTTCAGTCTTGTAAATTGGAGGGTTTCATGAAAGTATCCTCGGTGGGGGCACCAAGAAAATGATAACCGGAATTGACATGCCATATGGGGTGGCCTCTACACCACACATAGCCTGAACATCACCAAGCATCATCTCAAGGTAGGAGTAATCCTATAAGTAGAGAGGGGCACCACCTAGCATGAGTGTGGCTAGGACGCACACATACATGACCTAGGGTAGCAAAAGTGAGATACCCTCTAGGTAACCAACATGAAATGGTGATACAGCAAACATCCACATGTAGAAAATGCCTAGTCAACCGCCGTTAGGAGTGTCTGTACAAGGGAGGTATGTGACAAGGTCGGAATGGAGCTTACTGACTAATTGGAGAGGCCGCATGTGATGGAGCACAAGCAGAGTGATATACAAGAGACGAAACATCCCGCGAATGTGGGAAAACAAAACTAAGGAGAACAGAGAATGGACCTCGAAGATCAAGACAACATAGCACTCTTTTATTGGCGATGATGATACTTACAAATGGTGGTCTTGATAGTTACAAACCTGGCTCTTGGCACTAGGGATGTGTGATGGAATGCGAGCGCCATATGGTGCATGGCGAAGTTGGAGTTAGCGGGAAGGTTAATCGAGGGACAACATCAAGACAATGCAGCCACCGACGACGTTAATCACCAACATCAAGAGTGTCCAAGGTAGCATGGTGTCGATGCATTCAATCCAAGCATGCTCATGTTGCCTCGCGGGAGAGTAGTGACTACCTTATGTGCATAGAGTGGTCGTGACTAGTAACTCAAACATGGTGTGCTGGAGAGTGGGGAAAATAGTGATGCTGCCAAAGCTAATATGCCCAAGCTTGCAACTCAACATGATGCCATGATCTCTCTAGCTTGGGGTGCATTATGTGCTTATTGCTTACAATGTAGAGTGCATAGAGCTAGTGTATTCTTCCTTCACTTGTGTCCCTTTGTGCTTAGCAGAGGCCTCTTTATATAGGCTTGAGAGGTGGTCCTTACCCAATGGT
The DNA here is from genome assembly GCF_014529385.1 of Adiantum capillus-veneris. Taxonomy (NCBI): domain Eukaryota; kingdom Viridiplantae; phylum Streptophyta; class Polypodiopsida; order Polypodiales; family Pteridaceae; genus Adiantum; species Adiantum capillus-veneris. The sequence continues at coordinate 138,689,558 of NC_140950.1, read as the reverse complement.
CCTTGCAAATATCCATGGGTCGCTGTAGAAGGTCTAGATGCCTCTCTAGTAAGAGAGATAGAGAGAGAGAGAGAGAGAAAAGGTAGAGATAGAGAGAGAGGAAAGAGTGAGGTGGGGAGAGTTTTTTTTTTACAATCCACTAGCCACTCGTGGCTAGGTTATTAGGGAAGAGTGGAGTTCGGGGAATTTACAAGGTTTTTGTTGATGGTTCGGGTGGTCTGTGTGAGGTTTAAAGCTGCTAGAATTGGTACTTGTCGCGGGAAGCCAAGATTCTATGTGTTAATTCCTCTCGGTGCCGATCGGGGCGTGTCTTTGGCGCCACTTCTTGTTTTGGTGTTGGCGGCGCACGACTAGGCCGTCTTTCTTCTCTTTGGCTTCGATGTTGATTATTCCTTCGCTTTTTTTATTGTGGGTGCATATATGCGTGTGTGCATGTATATGTATATGTGTACATGCATCTATGGGTGAGTTTGTTTAGGCGTATGTGTATATAGGTGACTGCATGATTGTGTTTATGTGTTGTATATGTGTGCATATGTACAAGGTTGTGGTTATGTAGGGGTGTGTGTGTGGGAATGAGAGAGAGGAGGGGTATTATTTTATGAAATGTGTGTGTGTGTGTGTGTGTGTATATATATATATATATATATATATATATATATACTTTTTTAACGTGTGGCAATGGCGACACAGAGAGAAAGAACAAGAGTGAGGGTGGGAGGGAACGAGAGCGCGGGGAGAGATGGAAGGGGGAGTGTGTGTGTGTGTGTGTGTGTGTGTGTGTGTGTGTGTGTGGGTGTGTTTGTTATGAGAGAGAGACAGAGGACTGTTTTACCTCCGCCTGCGGGCCTTAACGAGAGCGCCAGAGAGAGAGTGTGAGAGTGGTGCCTGTGGGCTTGAGCACAGAGTGAGAGAGGGAGGCCGGGGTGAGGTGGCAAGGGAGGGAGAAGGTGAGAGAGTGGGGTGTGTGGGTGTGGATAAGAGAGTGAGTGTGCATTATTATGCTGCTATGCCTTCGGGTTGGTTGAGAGCGCGTGCGAGAGGAAGAGAGAGAGAGGGGGGGGGGGGACCTTTGGGCTGCTCTTGGCTGACAACAAGCGAGGAAGGGGGGGAGTTAATGAGGGTCAGCGGGGTGGGGTAATAAGAGAGAGGGAGAGCATTATTATTAGCTAACCTATGGGTTGTTCACACCGCAAGAGAGAGAGAGAGAGAGAGAGAGAGAGAGAGAGAGAGAGAGAGAGAGAGAGAGAGATGGGGAGGGAGAATATTATTCTGCATGGCGGGTTCCTACATCGAGGGGAAGAGAGAGAGAGAATGTGTGAGTGAGAGGGGGGAAAGATAGTGAGAGAGAGAGAGGGAACGCGGCCCGCCAGTGGGAAGAAAACAAGAGGGGAGAGAGGGGTGTGTGTGAGGCCAACAGAGTGTGGAGGAGAGGAGAGGGTGGTTGAGGAAAATAATGGAAGAGAACAGAACGACAGCCCGCCATGGAAGAAAGTAATTCTTTTATGCGCCCTTCGGGGTTTTGGCGGCAGTGATAATAAGAAAAAAAGAGTGGCAAGAAAACAAGAGGGGAGAGAGGTGTGTGTGTGAGGCCAACAGAGTGTGGAGGAGAGGAGAGGGTGGTTGAGGAAAATAATGGAAGAGAACAGAACGACAGCCCGCCATGGAAGAAAGTAATTCTTTTATGCGCCCTTCAGGGTTTTGGCAGCAGTGATAATAAGAAAAAAAAGTTTTTTTGTGGTTTTCTTTACCTCCGGCTCCCCGAATGGTTGATTCATGCGGTCCTCGGCTTCAAAAACCAAGAACTTTAAACTCTCAGGCCGGTCTAGAGGGCGGTGCGGCTAACCCGATGCCAGTTTGGTAAGAAGGTTTCCATGCCCTAAGGAGGAGTGGTTTGGCTATTTCTCTCGCTATTTTGGAGGACGAATAGAGGGTCTCCCTCCTCTCCCCATACAACTCATCCTGAAGAAGCTCTCCACCACGGGTGAAACCCAGTGGGCTGGAGAAGAGTTACAGTTTAATGGAGTGGAGTTCATGCAACACGCCAACTACGGTAATTATCTACAGGTGTTGCTAGCTAAAAGGCTAGGAGTAGTCAAACGCGTCGCCATCACCCCTTACGTGCTAAGAGACGAAGGAAAAGTGGAGCCTATGAAAAGCTCCACTTTGACTACTCCTAGCTAAAAGGCTAGGAGTAGTCAAACGCGTCGCCATCACCCCGTACATGCTGAGCGATGAAGGAAAAGTGGAGCCTATGAAAGGCTCCACTTTGACTACTCCTAGCTATAAGGCTAGGAGTAGTGAAACGCGTCTCCATCACCCCGTACGTGCTGAGCGACGAAGGAAAAGTTGAGCCTATGAAAGGGGACGACCTCCTATGGATGTTCTGACTCATCAACACCGGCATGGTAAGAGTATAAGTAAGTGCTCCACCCTCTATGCATGATGGAAAATGGATCATCAGCGTTCCCGTTTAGATTTTTGCAGCACATGCATGTGAATATTTATGTAGATAGGAAAATCTTCTAGCAACAGAAGATTGTGTATCTTTTTGGTGTTGCGGTGCTAGGAGAAATCCTTAGCTCCCCAAACCGTATCATTCTTCCCATATTGGATTACCACCACTCCTTGAATGTTTCCATCTTTATTTATCATGTTTTAATCTATCCACCCAACTCTGTAAAAAGCCGCTATGAGCTGCTAATGTCATTAATGTTATTAAAAAAAAAGGGTTTGTAATTTCCTGAGTTACTACCATGGCAAGTGTCTCTTTTCCCACGTTCAGTGGAAAGAAGGGAGCAGACATCACCACCGACTTTCTGGATGACTTCGACATCTCTTGTGTGGTTTCCAACAAGGATGACGATGCCTCACGGCTACGAATTTTTCCTCTACTGATGAAAGTAGAGGCCAAGTCTTGATACAATTCTTTGTCCCAAGCTACCAAAAATGCATGGGATGTACTACGTGTTGCCTTTGTGAAGAGTTTTGGTGGAAGCACAACCTCAGAAAAGTTATGGCAACTGCTGACAGAATTAAAGCAGGGCGGTCTGCTAGAGTATGCCACTTACGAGTCCAAGTTTGTGGATTTGTGGGAGCGATAAGTTGCCTCACTGGAGGAAGGTGAAGGAGCGCCTAATTTCCTGACGAAGGACCGTTTCATTGCTGGCATGTGGTCGCCGCTTAAGGAGAAGGTGAAGGGGGGGTTCCTTGCAACGTATGAGTTGGCAGTGGAAGTAGCCCGCCTTAAAGACAAGAAGCTATGCATGAAAGCAAGAGTCAATGAATCAAAGGAATCGAGGTCAGTCTGACTAACCCCAGTGACTACAACAGCCGCTCATAGAGCCCAACCACAGGAGGCATCAGAAGAGCAGCAAGACCTGCTGAGTCGCATCACTACTCTGCTCGAAAGTTTATCCGTGCATCTGGTGCAGCAAGGGCATGCACCTATCAGAAATCCAAATCAAGGGAGAGGACAACGAAGGAAAAACCAAGAGTACCACTACTATAATTCTGGGGAACACGGACATGGCATGTATTACTGTCCACATCCAAGGAGGTAGAATTTCAATAGAGGAGGAAGACAGAATCAGATCTCTCCACCAAGACCACCACCATCCAGGCAACCAGGGACGATTCCACCGGTCCAAATCCTTTGACCACCTATACAACAACCACCACCACAACCTTTCATTCCACTGCTACCCCCACCACCTGGTGTAAACCAAGCGGTGAGTGTTATTAGCTTGGAAGCTAAAGGGAAGGCAAAGGTAGAAGAACAAGTCCGAGAGAAGCACAAAAGGAAAGAAAAAGTAGAAGAAGTGGATGCCATGGAGTGAAGCGTTCCAAGCACGAAGAAGCCTCTCAAAAGGAAGTAAAAATGAAAGGAAAAGACGAGTCTAGCAAGCAAGCATCTAAACCTCAAGGGAAGATCGACATCGTGGATTTTTCATTGGGTGAGTATGCTAAACCATATGACTTAGTTCAGGATGTGTTGATGCAGGGTCCAAAGATAACTTGGCCCCAATTACTCCATCTTGCACCAAGGATGAGGAGAGAATGGACGAAGATGGTAAGTACAAGAAGATCAAGACCAAAAATAGCTGGGGCTATCTCTAGGAGGGACCTTGACGACATCCGACCAGCCATGGACGCCCACATCAAGGGGCAACATATCTCAAACGTCTACATAGATGGTGGCACACAGATATGCAGCATGAGTGAGAAAATGATGCACCATCAAGGCCTAAAGGTGAGTAGGCCGGCACCCTGCTGAGCCAAAATGGTAAATAACGTAAGAGTGAAATGCATAGGCATTGTGAATGCAGTCAAAGTAAAGGCATTCAACACAGAAGTGGAGGTAGCCATTTTTGTCATGCCACACAAAGGGGAGGGATACCCTATCATTCTTGGAAGACCCTGGCTCATGGCTATGGAGGCTAAGCAAGACTGGAGTACCAGAATGATTCAGATGAAGGACGCTAAAGGGAAGTCCATATTCTACGACATGACGACTGGGAAGCAGTGCAACATGATCGTGGAAGCTTCGGAAGATGAGTCCACCAGTGACTATTCGTCCACCTCAGGAGAAGAGACAACAACAACTAAAGAAAGTGACAGTAGCATCGAAGTGATGGGGGTCATCCTTAAAGACCCAAAAAGATTGACACGATCTAAAGCACCACTGACAAACCAAGAGGGACCATCAGGTATGTAATCCTTAGAGGATACAAGTAAGTTACATCGGATGCTCTCAAATGAGTTAACATGTGAAGAGAGGAAGAAATATGTCTCCATGCTAGGTAACTTCACCACATTGTTCATTGATGGTTATGATAAGATCACAGGAATCACAATAGTACAACACCGCATAAGACTCAAGGAAGGAAGTAAGCCCATAGTACAAAATCTTAGAAGGCTTGGGGTAATCCAACAAGAGGCACTGCTCAAAGAGGTGAGAAATTTGCTATAGGTAGGTTTCGTTTACCCCGTGAAAGACTCAGAATGGGTCTCTCCAGTAGTAGTCACACCAAAGAAGAATGGAAGGTGGAGAGTCTATGTGGACTATAAACCCCTCAATGCGGCCACAAAGAGGGATCACTTTCCCCTCCCATTCCAAGATGAAATTCTCAATGAAGTGGCAGGTCATGAGCGCTACACAGTATGTGATGGCTACTCATGCTACTTTCAAATTAGTATTGCAGAAGAAGACCAGAAAAAGACAACTTTCATAACACCCTGGGGATGCTTTGCTTACATAGTGACACCTTTTGGCCTCACCAATGCTCCGGCCACATTCCAACGCTATGTGCCTTTTGTCTTCGAACCATAGTTTGGAACGTCAATACGGGTCTTCATAGATGATTTTTCATCTATAGTTCACGCTCCCTCCATTTGAGCAAAGTCTATGATGGCCTGACCATGCTGCAAACCTTTGGTGACCAGCTCAATGTGGACAAGTGTCACATTGGTGAAAACAAGGTCACTCTCCTTGGCCATGTAATTTAAGCAAAAGGGATTGAGGCTGACCCTAGGAAAATTCAAGCTTTGGTATCTTTGTCATCACCCACCACAGCTAAGCAGTTGGTCTCTTTCCTTCAAAAGGTAAGATACGTAAGCAGGTTCATTCACTTCCTATCTCAAGTGGTTCTCCCTCTACAACAAGTCACCCAGAGAGATGTCTTCTCATGGAGTGAAGAAAATGAGCAGCAGTTTATCGAGGTGAAGAAAATCCTAGCCACGCTTCCCACCATTTCACCCCCCCTATGGGACGAGCCATTTTTATGTGAACCCCAGTGTAGGAAGTGATACACTTGGAGCCATACTAATGCAAAAGGACCCCCAAACTTCTTTCATGCGTCCTATCTACTTCTCTAGTCATGTCATGACCCCATCAGAAAAGGGATTCACTGCAGTAGAGCACATGGTGCTCGCATTAATGTTTGCTACTATAAAGTTCCGCTCTTATCTGCTGCCTAGACCCTTTGTAATTCTGATAATGGAGGAGGTTTTTCCGTATGTAATGCGACACATGGATGTCTCATCTAGGACCTCTAAATGGCTGGTTAGATTACACGAGTTTGACTACACCATGCAAGTAGAAAACTCCACCAGGGATAGTCTAGCAGGTATTCTTACTCATCGTCACTATGAGAAGAAGCTGAAGGTCAACACGGAAGGAAAAGAAGAGACACCAATGGTAGAAATTCCTAAGCTAGAAAGAGCTCGCTTGCTTTTCTTTAATGGAGCATACAAGAGAACAGTGGACCAGTCTATAGATGGCATCATCATTTTCAATGAGCAACAAGAGAGGGTATTCTCCATTGTGCAGCTGTTACACTCCCACTCCAACAATGAAGCAGAGTATGCAGCTTTAATTCTTGGGTTAGAACAGTGTATTTTGCAAGGGATTCAATGCCTAAACGTGTTTGGTGATGCTCTGCTTTTGATAAAGCAGATAAACGGCACTTGGGTTTGTAGAAATCAGGTTTTACTTGGTCACTACGCCAAGTTAAGGATCTTTTAAGGAAGTTTGAAGCAGTACAATTATTTCATGTACCTAGGATAGAAAATCAGGAGGCAGATGCTCTAGCCAAGGAAAGAATACAAGATGTTCCCATAGGAGCAATGAAACTAAAACTACCCCTCTTTCAAGGTAGTGATGCTATGCCTGATATCATCAGCTTCTTAGAAGCAGGAGAATGTTCTGAAGGGTACACTAAGGGCCAAAAACACTGGCTGGTAAGGAAGTCTACAAGATGCCTCCTTGTAAACAACCACTTGTATTGTAAAGGCAAGGATCAGATTCTCAGGTGAGTACCAACCTCCACTGAGATCACGGAGGTACTCTCAAGTTGCCATGATGGTGTCTCCGGTGGTCATTTTGCTTTAGATATCACCAATAGGAAGATTCTACAGGCACGATTCTCTTAGCCTATTCTAAATAGGGATGTGCATCATTACTGTAAAACATGCAAGGCCTGTCAAGTGGCCAGTGATCGTACACTAACCTATGAGCCACAGACTCCTATCATCTCATATGGTATGTTTGAAAAATGGGGAATAGATGCAATAGGTCCTCTACCAAGGGCCCAATCAGGTAGACTATACATTCTAGTTGGTGTAGACTACATGACTGATGGGCGAAAGCAGCAGCCACCACCCGCATTACATCCCAAGAGGTAGCAAAGTTCATATTTGAGCACATATGTTGCCGTTTTGGAACTCCTCTTGAGATAATATCTGATAGGGGACCACGTTTCAGATGTGATTTGGTGGGAGAACTGATGAAAAATTTAGGCATTACACACCGACATTCCACACCATACTATCCACAATGCAATGGCCTAGTGGAAAAGGTAAACGGAATTATCTGTAAAATCGTCACAAAGCATGTGAATAACCACACAGGTGACTGGGATAAACATCTCATGGACGCTTTATGGGCCTATCGAACGACATTCCTAACATCATTAGGTTTCACCCCTTTCCATCTAGTTTATGGAAAGGAGGCCATTCTACCCATTGAGGTATAGATAGCCAGCTTGCAAGGCATGGCTAGCCAATTACATCACCCAATTGTCAATCTCCGAAACCACATCCTAGATCTGGAGAGGCTCCAACTAGATAGCGAAGATGCAATCAATCACTATGCAGCGCAAGCAGAGTGACACCAACTCACCTTCAATCAAGGGCTTAAGGAAAAGGGCCTGGAAAAAGGCATGTTAGTATTGAGATACGACAACAAATTTGACACCAGGAAGGACAAGAAATTTCAACCTAGATGGGATGGACCATTCATTATCAAAAGGCACTACGACAACGGCAGTTATAAGTTAATGGAAGCAGATGGGAGAATTCACAAGACTAGAGTCAATGGATGGAGGCTAAAGAGGTATTTCCTAAGGTTTGATCCAGAGTTTATGCTAGATATTCCAAAAGAGGGAGAACCCTCCAACTCCGCTACTAAAGAATCAAAGGTAGGGCTAGAAGCATGAATGCCTCTAGCCACACGGGAGGGCTAATGACGGCCGGTTTTCAAAACCGTCGCCCGCAAGAACCAACCCCAAGAAGGGGAGAGCACATTACCAAGAAAAAAACGATAAAAAGTAGTTTTTTTTAACATTCACCACCACTCTAGGCTTAACCACTGGCGAGCCGCCACCAATTTGGTCACACCTCTCTCCATTATCACCAGAAGACAGAGGCGTCTCTCTCCCCTGCTTGGCTCTGCCAACTCTCTCTCTCTCTCTCTCTCTCTCTCACTTACCCTGCCTCTGCATCGCCTGGCCCAATGGACGCATAAAACAAGGTGCCACTGCCTATATTCCACCGGCGGACCGCCACGCTTTTGCAAATTCTCTCTCTCTCTCTTTCATTATTCATATTAGCACTCTCTCTCTCTCTCTCTCTCTCTCTCTCTCTCTCTCTCTCTCTCTCTCTCTCTCTCTCTCTCTCTCTCTCTCTCTCTCTCTCTCTCTCTCTCTCTCTCTCTCTCTCTCTCTCTTACCCCTCCTCGCTCGTCCATACGCCTGACCAGCGGGCCGCCATCACCCCCCCCCCCCCCCCCCCCTCTCTCCCCCTCTCTCCCCTCTTCTCCCCCACCGGCGGCCCATCCCTCTCTCTCTCCCTATCTTTCCCTCCCTCGATTTTCTCACACTCTCTCTCTCTGAGTAAGCGGCCCCGTCATGCATGAAGTAGAATATCTCTCTCTTTCTCTCTCTCTTAATTCACCCCTACATACTCTCTCTCTCTCTCTCTCTCTCTCTCTCTCTCTCTCTTTCTCCCCCTCGGTGTAGGAACTCACCATGCAACATAATTCTCTCTCTCTCACTCTTCACACACACACACACCCACACACCACCCTCGCCCCCCCACAGGCGGGCCATCACCCTTGCTTAATATGGTTGATCTCACAACCCCCCTCACCCCCCCCCCCTCGTTTCCACAAGCGGGCTACCCAGGCCATGTCATACCGCTATCTTTCTCTCTCGTGCTCTCATCATTCTCCGCAGGCCACGCTATCACAGTGCACACACTCTCTCTCTCTCTCTCTCTGTCTCTCTCTCTCTCTCTCTCTCTCTCTCTCTCTCTCTCTCTCTCTCTCTCTCTCTCTCTCTCTCTAATCCACCCACACACACACACACCCTCACACTCCCGCTGCATCACTCTCTCTCTCTCTCGCTTTTGGCCTGTGCAGGTGCCACCAACAGTGCCACTCTCCCTCTCTCTTATTCACACACACAACACACACACACACCCTCACACACTCCCTCTCTGACTCTCACTCACCACCACCGTCTCCCTCCCTCGCATTCTCGACAGGCCCGAAGGCACCAGCAATAGTGCCGCTCTCTCTCTTACATGCACACACACACTCTCTCTCTCTCACACACCCACACACACACCTACACACACACGTGCACTCTCACACACTCTACACCCTCCCCTCCCCCCATACAACACCCGCTCCCTCTCTCTGTCCCATTCTCGTCCTCCCTCTCTCTGCGCAGCAGGCACCGAAAAAAGAATTTTTTTTTATCTCTCTCTCTCTCTCTCTCTCTCTCTCTCTCGGTGTCTAGAGTTTGTGATATCTCCAATCACCGTTGTCCGCGTCCTAGCCGCTCAAAGCTAGGTGGTGTCCCCTGTTCGCTTCACTGTGGCTAACTCGTGGTGTGCATCGGCACCTGGCGTTTTCAGGTTGTCGGGGTCTATGTCGCGCTTTTTGCTCGTCAATACCACCATTGCAATCATCAGGACCATCGCCCTCCTCTCCGAAAAAAAAAGAGGGGAAAGTTTGAAACAAGGCAGATACTATGGAAGAGGATAATTGGGATTCAGTTTGGAAAGAGGTTCTAGAATCACCATTACAAGTACGATGGGGATCGTTATTGAAATTGGTTCCAAATTTTCATAACGCTTTGCTAAGTCAGAAGTTCAAAGAAAGAAATGAGATGGAAGTTGATATTGCGGTAGCTGAGGGTGAGTGGGATGATTCGGTCCCGTTGCCGGCAACTAGGATTACGGATACTCGCATTCCGGAGATTTCAGTAAGATATCATGGCACATACATCGACAAAGTGCTATTAGATTGAGGTGCAGGAGTGAATATTATTACTCAAGCGGCTTGTGAGCACTTTGGCCTTAGTGATTGGGAGCCTGCTCCCTTCGTAGTTCGCATGGCAGATCAAAGAAGAGCACAACCAGTAGGATTACTCCGAGGCATTGTGTTGGATGTAGCTGACTTGTCTTTTGTTGTTTCCTTAGTAGTCATAAATATTGAGGATCACAGTCAGTATTATCATATTATTTTTGGGAGACCATAGTTACATCAAGCCAAAGTAAAGCATAATTGGGAGGCAAATATGCTTACAGTTAAAAAGGGTCGCAGGAAAGTTCGGGTGATATCGGGAACATGCAAACAACCAGTTCAGGCAGCATGGCTTGTGATAGCGGAGACAGTGAATATGGTAGAAAGATTAGAAGAGGATGAAGAGGAGCAATTCTTGAAAGCTAACCCGGATTTAGCTTCTCTCTATCTTGCAGATGTTTCTATTATTTCAGAGGGGAAATCTTCAGGGGTCCCAGGAATAGCAGAGCCAGGGGGGCAAGAAAAAGTCTTGCCTATTCACGAATCATTGGAGGAAACGATTAGGCAAGAACGTGTGTTTGAAGATTGAGGCAAGGTTTCGAGGAGACTTGATTACTTTTTTGACAAAATTCAAGGATTTTTTTGCATGGGAGTATGCGGATATAAAAGGATTGGATTCAATGTTTTATCAGCATACAATTCATTTAAAACCAGATGCAGTTCTAGTGAAGCAGCATTCATATAGGATGAATCTGAATGTAGCGAAGAAAGTCAAGGTGGAAATTGATCGTCTATTGCAGGTGCATTTTATTACCCCTATTGACAATCCTGAATGGATTTCTCCTATTGTGGTGGTACCAAAGAAAAACAAGCAAATTCGCATTTGTGTGGATTATAGGAAGCTGAATGCAGCTACTGTTCCGGATCCTTTCCCTCTTCCATTTCTGGTTTCTATTTTGGATGATGTGGCAGGGCACGAGATGTACTCTTTTCTGGATGGGTTCAGTGGATATAACCAAATTCGGACGGCTGTAGATGATCAGGCTAAAATAGCTTTTATTACAGCATGGGGTGTTTTCTCATGCACAGTAATGTGGTTTGGATTATAGAATGCGCCCTAAACTTTTCAAAGGGATATGTTTCAAATTTTTGGTCCCTATTTGATAGATTTTTGCGAATCTTTCCAGATGATCTCAGTGTCTTTGGAGTGCAATTAGAGCATTTGAAGCAATTGCGGTTATGTTTGATGAAATGTCGAGAGGTGAAATTTAGTTTAAATCCTCTAAAATGTGCATTCGTAGTGCAAAGTGGGAGATTATTGGGTCCTGTAATTTCTGAGGATGGCACTTTAGTGGATGCAGATAAAATAGCTGCAATTATGGAAGCACCTCCGCCGGTGAATTCGAAGCAGTGTGCAGCATATTTGGGTCAAGCTCGTTGGCATGGGAGGTATTTGAGGTTTGTCGTGCATTTGGAAATCCCTATTAATCAGGCAGCGCATGCCAAAGTTTTTGAATGGATGTAGGAATGTGATTTGGCCTTTAGGAGTTAAAAAATTTAGCTGTCCAAAGCTCCGATCATGATCCCTCCAAATTGGGGTCACGATTTTCATGTTTTTGTGGATGCTTCTGATAGGGCTATTGGTAGTGTGTTGATGCAGAAACAAACTCAAGGGTGGTTTCGGCCTGTCTATTATGCCAGTAGAAGATTATCATTCGTAGAAAAAAATTATTCAGTGAGACAGAAAGAGAATGTTTAGGGATGATTTACTTGGTGAAAAAGTTTCGTCATTGTCTGTTGGGCCGACGGTTTTCTTTCATGTGGATCATTCGGCTCTTTTATACCTAGTGTGCCAAAAGAATTTGACAGGAAGATTGGCTCGATGGGTGCTCTTGTTACAAGAATTTGATTTTGAGGTAATACATCGTCCAGGAGCCCAGAATGCAGTTGCTGATTACCTGTCCAGGCAAGATTCTTGCGAGCCGCTGATGAAGGTGGCTGATGAATTTTTGGATGCGTCTTTGGTTTTTACAGGAGTAGTTGCGGATGACCTTACAGTTACGTAACCACCTAGGATGATTCCTAGCATTCCATGGACCTTGTATGAGGAGATGTTCCATTTTCTCGATAGTGGAGAAATGCCTTCATTCTTCCACAGATCAACGGTGTCGGATGGCTATTAGAAGCCGGAATTTTGAGATTGTCATGGGGAAGTTGTATTATCACACGGTTGTGCATGTCTTGCTAAGATGTGTCCTACCACAGGAACAAGGATCTGTTCTGGAGGAGGTCCATACCGATATCGCAGGGGACCACTTTGCAGCTTTGATCACGGCAAGGAAAGTCCTACAATCTGGATTTTGGTGGCCAACATTGTTTCAAGATGCGAGGGGCTTCGTACAACATTGTGATGTGTATCAGTGGTTGGGACAACTTACTAAAATGTCCAGAATGCCTTTACAACCAGTATTACCCTTGGAGCCTTTTCAGAAATGGGGATTGGATTTTATTGGGCCTTTTAAACCAGTAGCCGCTAACACTGGTAATAGGTATATTTTGACGGCCACGGATTATGCGACTAAATGGGTTGAAACATGGACTTTGAAAGATAATACAGTGATTTCTATTGCTGGGTGCTTATATAAGGATGTTTTTTCCAGATATGGCTGTCCTATTGAGTTTGTTAGTGATCGGGGTAGCCATTTCTTGAATAAGGTGATAGAGAGATGTTACAATTTTACTTTGTGTTACACAGGAAATATTCTCCATATTACCCTCAGGCGAATGGGCAGGCTGAATCAACTAATAAGCAATTGGTTTGCATCTTGAAAAATCTAGTAAATATGCATAGAACGGATTGGGATGTCAAACTTCCTTCCGCATTATGGGCCTATCGTACAACATATAAAGTAGCAATAGGACTAACTCCTTTCAAATTGTCATTTGGAATGGAGGCAATTACCCCAGTGGAGCATGTGTTTCCGAGTTTGCGGATGCTTATTGCGGATAGGATTCTTCAGGAAGATTCCGTTGTTTATCGTTTGGATGTTTTGCAGGAATTAGATGAAGAGCGGTTGCGCAGTTTTGTGGTGTTGCAAGATCTACAATCCCGGTGGAAGAAATGGCTGGATCGCCCTAAATCACGACAATTTTTATGGGGCCAGTTGGTTCTTGTATCTAATTTCCGCCTTGAGAAGATGCCTGGGAAGCTGAAATTACGGTGGTCTAGGCCGTTCTAGATTTTCAAGTCATGTGGGCTTACCTCTTTTTATTTGGCTGACTTGCGGGGGAAGGTGATTCTTGTGCCGGTGAATGGGTTCCGACTGCGCTATTATTTTTCACCTACCTCGATTCAGTGTCCGTTTGTTGTGGTACAAGAGCAGTAAGCCACCTTAATCATGATTGGGGATTCTTTAACATGCAATCTCAAAAAGCAAGAAAACGGCATGAGATCAAAAAATCCTGGTGTTAATATAGCACCTGTCACGGTGGGGGGAAATATTCCCGCACCTCTACCCTGGGAGACAGGTGTCGCAAATCCCTTAGATCAGCTCCAAGCGTGAGTAGCATTTTTGCAGCACATTGCGGATTCCCTGCGTTCGATTTGGTCAGCTCCAGTAAAACTGAGGCATGCGTTATCAAGCTCGAAACGCAGGTGGTTGTCTTGCAGGCTTGCAATGCGGAGCTGACAAGTCAAAATGCAACATTGAATAGTACAGCCCGACAGCAGCACCAGCAGGCTGATGAAATACAGACTCTGGGGGGGCTAACTCTGTGTTTGTGGCTTTTGTTCAAGATGAATTTCTCCAATTACGCACACAGAACAACCTGGGCGCTTATTTAGCATCCCATCCTGGTGATGTGATGATCAATATGAATGATCTTGATGCCTTAGCATTGGAAATGCAGCAGGACCTGCACAGTTTTTTGGAAGGTCAAATGTAGAGTTGGAGGTCAAGGCTATCTGATGACGCGCTCACACAACAACCAACTCAGCAAGTCGTTGTGAGCCATCCTGAGCCGTCAACTAATGACAGAGGTAAGAACATTGTCCAAGAGGGTTTTGATATTTCTAATTGGGTGAAAGCTACAGAAGAATGTGTTGAGGCCCAGGCTCATGTCTCTCGTTTGCAGTGAGTGATTCGTCGTCTTCGTAGGGAGCAGCACAGAGTCTGTTTTTGAGCGGAGACACTGGCTCATTCTTTTTTGCTCAGTCTCTCACCATGTCCACCTTTTTGTCCTGATCTAAACAAATATTTGGATCGGTATTACCCTATTCATACACCTCTTGCCCCTTTACCATAGGCCCCTTAGTCTATTTCCTTGCCAACACATTTCATTCCAAGGGATCCTTGGCCGGAGTAGCCTGAGATAGATCCACAGTTATTGGTGGAGGTTTATAGAGACCATCGGCAAGATTTTCGAGGATCAAGAATTGTTAGGTTAGCTATTTCACTTTGGCCATCCGTTTGTGGATGATAGGCCAAAGAGAAATTTAGCTTTGTCCCTAAATTCTCAAAGAGACCCTTCCAGAAATTACTGGTCATTCTAGGATCTCTATCCGACACTATGGACATTGGCAAGCCATGGTACTTGAAGATTTGTGAAATGAAGAGGGTTGCCATTTGATGGGCTTTGATAGTCTTTTGGACATGTATAAAATGAGCTTTTTTACTAAACTTGTCTACTATCGTCCATATTCTTGTATTCCCATGGATAGACTTAGGCAATCCAAAGATAAAATCCATGGATATGATCTCCCGTGGTGAATTAAGGATTGGTAAAGGTTGAAGCAATCCGGTTGCTTCCCTCTAACAAACTTTGTCTTCTGGCATACCACACATTTAGAAACATACTCTTGTATGTTTGCTTTCATGGTAGGCCAATAGAAATATGTTTCAATCCCCTTTAAGGTAGACTAAATCCCTCTATGCCCCGCATAAGGAGGAGCATGAGATTCATACATTACTTTCTCACATAGTGAGTTAGTAATGCATAGTCTACTGCCATAGAGAATATAACGATCTTGTAAAGTAAATGGTTCCTCTTTCTTCCCCAATGCAAGGGCTGAAATCACATCTCTAAAATCGGGATCAATAGCATACTCATCTATCCTAGAAGATAGATCATTGTATTTTTGAATTTTTTCTACCGATAATTAGTAAAATTAAAAACAGAAAAGAAAAATAAACCCAAAAAATCCCCAAAATTCACAATAACTAAAAAACATCACCGCAAAACACTATGTACACTTAGATGCAATTTGTATGGCTGGATTTCTCCGTTTTATCAATATTTTGTTCGAAAAATGACTATTTTTACATATATACACACACCTAGAGGCCTAATTTGG
The DNA here is from genome assembly GCF_014529385.1 of Adiantum capillus-veneris. Classification (NCBI taxonomy): domain Eukaryota; kingdom Viridiplantae; phylum Streptophyta; class Polypodiopsida; order Polypodiales; family Pteridaceae; genus Adiantum; species Adiantum capillus-veneris. Next base: position 138,674,115 of record NC_140950.1, on the reverse strand, counting down.
TGTTTGGCCCCATATACTGGTAGATTCGTGCTCTATAAGGGCATATATACTTAGGTTAGTCCAGAAAATTTCACAATCAAACGAAAACCCTTCAAAATAGTCGAAAAAAATGCCCTTTTTTGCTCTTTTCACCTTCATTGGGTCCGCATTGAGAATGCCTCCCCCCCTCCTAGTCAAAGTCCTCTCGGACGACAAGGTATCGCTTCGGGGTATGTGCAATGCATGGGCTCAGAATTTTGCTAATGCGCGGCCTTGTAATGTGGCCCTATCTGATGCATACTCAGTCAATGCATGGAAAAATTAATGTTGTGCGAGAGGATGGATTAAGCAAGATGCTTATTGGCATTCGACGTCGAGGTTTCATGTTTGTTGTTGATTGGGTTGGCAGTTTTTCTTTGCAAGTAGAAGTTGTAACTCTATAGCTCTTTGTTTGATCGTCTTTTTAGCAAAAGTTGCTTGGTTTGCCGCTATTGTCAATATGGACGTGATTGTCTCCATGGAGAGAATTGTCGTGGCTGAATTGGCCGTAATCTTTTCCTCTTTTGCTTGCTATTTGTAGCTTTGTTTTGGATGCGTTTGTAGGTTTATTGCCTCTTTTGTGGTCTTGGTGTCTTTTCTGTTGATCGGCATCCGTACAGATTGATTTGCCGATGTCGTTTGTTTGGCTGCTAGTGTTGCTTGTACTGAAGGGAGTTCTTGCTGCTTTGGTTTGGGGATCCAAATGCATGTCGCATTTAAGTGGTTACTGAGCATTCTCTTCGGGATCCATATCTTTTTTATTCCCTTGGTTGTTGGTTTAATTGTGTTTTTCTATTGACTTCTGTTGTTGTATTGTGGTTTGTATGCCAAGTCGCATCGATCCTCCTGTACCCATACTTGTTTTTCGCATTTTGCTAACCTTGATCTATTCACTGTGGTCTGTGTTGTCTTATTTTTGTAGTCAACATGGTTGGCATTTCCCTGGTTGTTCTCCATGGGTATCGTGTTGTGCTTTATTGGCACCCATCCTTTTTGTTCTTTATCCAGTGATGGTGGTGCTATTATCTGGTTCTTCCGGGTTGTCTGAGCAAAGGCTACCACTTTTTGTTCTTGTGCATGCTGAATTTTGACTGTATTCAAACCCCAATCTATCTGCACATTATATTCTTTCTGCCATGGTTGTCCCAATAACATTTGGTGTAATGTGCTCGCATCCTCAACCACATAAAACTTGTGGGGATAAACATTCTGATGTACTTGTATATGCAATATCGTCCAGCCCAATGTGCTTAATGAATTTGAGGTACTGCTTTCCAGCACTTGTTGAGTAGGATGTAGTTGATCTTCAAGCTTGAGCTGTTTATATAATTTGTAAGAGATCAGATTTGCTTGAGCTCCGGAATCAAGCAATGCCATCGATTCAACTTGATTGCTACCCACTTTGACATCAATTATTGGTTTCATTGTGTATTCACCAAAATTCGTTAATCGAATAGCATTTATTCGCAACGGTGATCCACTTTGTTGTTGTTGTCGTAGAAGCTTTCTTTTTGCAATGCATTCTTTTGCTTCTGTGCTTCTCCTCGTACCCTCTGTTTCTCCTTCATCCGTTGTTTTTCTTGATGGATTTGTTGAAGCATATCATGTGTTAGTGGTAAATGATACTTTTTTAACCAACACCCACTAATCCAATTTGGCATTTCTTCCCCTGCCAATGTAGCAAGTTTGATAGCTCCACTTTGTGATAAATCACTAATCACAAAGGGTCCCATCCCTCTCTTTTTAAGTTTCTTGGCATGTTGCTTTAAAGTATAAGCAAGTGCATAATCACGTTTTTTGAACTCTTTCGTACCCACATGCTTGTCAAAAAACTCTTTTTGTCTTCTCTTTTTAGCATAGATCAAAGCTACAACTCTCAGTCGAAGTTCATCTAGCTTTTCAAGATCATCTATTCTTGAAGAGAGCTCATGGCCTGTCCATTCTAAGCGTTTCGCTACTTGTAGAGTTGGAACTAAAAACTCTATGGATAATATAGCATTTAGACCAAACACCATGTTGTACAGTGTTGTTCCAATAGATGTTTTGTAAGCTACCCGGTATGCCCATAGTGTTGAGTGTAATTGCTGATCCCAGTCTGTCCTTGACTCTGATACAATTTTAGTCAAAATAGTACATAGTGTTTTATTTGTGGCCTCAGCTTGTCCATTTGCCTATGGATGATATGGAGCAGATTTTCGATGTATGACCATGAATTCCTCTAGGAGATACTCATTGACTTCATTAAGAAAATGTGTGCCTCGATCACTGACAATTTCTATTGGTAATCTGTATCGTACAAAGACATTCTCATACAAAAATTGTGCAGTGGTTCTTGCATCTGCTTTTTGTGTTGTTTTGGCTTTAGCCCATTTTGTGAGATAGTCCGTAGCCACAATGATATATTGGGTATGGGTGCAATATACAGGGGCTAAAATAGGCCCCACAAAATCAATTCCCCATTTTGCAAATGCCCATGCTCCCATCATTGACCGTAGTGGCATCTCATCTCTCTTTCTCAGCACCTTAGTGCGTTGACATGCATCACAACGCTTTACAAACTACTCGGCATCCATGTGCAATGTAGGCCAACATATTCCTACGGTTAAGACAATTTTTTCCGTCTTATCGCCTAAAAAATGGCCTCCACTTATTCCTCCATGTGCGTGTTCTAGAATGAGCAGGTATTCACTTTTACTTGCATAGATTCTAAGTTGATTGTCCTTTCCTCTCTTGTAGAGTTGATTTTCAATTAAATTAAAGTCTGGAGCCTCCAACTCTATAGCCCTTTTTCGCGCTTTTGTTATGTTTTCAGGAAATGTCCTTGTTGTTAAGAAATCAATGATATTGACGAGAGCAAAGAGAACCCCGAACCCCGACGGCCTCTAAAACACCGGGGACCGAATGGCGCGCCTTGAGCCTGTCATGGTAAAGCAAACAGGGGCACCACCTAGCTTCAGCGGCTAGGACGCAAACAACACACCACCATAACAAAGTTTTCATCCAAGAGAGATGGATGCTTGGGAGTAATGATGAAGAGGAAAGGGAATGAGATCAAGTGAGAGAGAGAGAGAGAGAGAGAGAGAGAGAGAGAGAGAGAGAGAGTGAGGGAGGGGATATAGCGGCTTATTACGTAGGCACCACAAAAGGATGGCGAATCCGCACACCCTTCACACATACACAAGCTCACTCCAAACACAAGATTAGGTGGCGATTCCGCACACCTCACATGGGAAAAACATTGCAAGAAAACATACTCACAAAACCTCAAGCTTTATTTAGAGAATAAGGCGATGAAATGGGGAGCATAGGGTAGGGGAATGAGAAAGGAGAGAGTGGTAGAGCACATGGCGGATAGGTGGGAGTTGATGGCGTGAAGACTCGCACGAGGGTTATGGCCACCATCCTTTATTTAGATGCCCTTCATCTTCCATAGCCAAGGGTGTAGAGGTCATGCTCAAGACAAGCATGGTGATTGCGGTGATGGTGATGGTGTGGGTGTGTGTGTGTGCACTAGGCACACACAATGCATAGTGTGTTCTTTGGTGATTTTGTGTGTGTATTTAGTGTGATGGTGACCCCTCTTTATATAGGGGAGGAGGGAGGAGGAATTCTAGAATTTAGAAATGAAGAAATCATTATCTACATAGGCCATGTGACTGTGGGCCCCACTTGTCTGGCTGTGTGTATATGTGCTAGAACAGCAGTCTCATGAGAGAGAGACTAAGAGAGAGAGATGGGTTGATGAAAAAAGTGAGAGGTGACATGGAGAATAAAGTAATTACAAGAGGGGAGAGAGGGGAGTGTGTTCAGAGGTGAATCTGTATGCAGATGTGTGTGAACACAAGAAAAATCAGGTAACCACTGGGTGGGGATGGGTCTGTGGGCACCTTTTTCAGTGAAACTGAGTGTGTGTGAGTGTGGGGAAGGTTATTTAGCTACAAGACAAGAGATATGGTGCCCTTTAGAGAGAGAAGGGTGTATTTGGGTCATGGGATATGATAGGAGAGAGAAAGAGGGCGTGGGGTATACTATTTTGGAAGATAGGGTAAGTTGCATGTGAGTTAGGGTGCATTATTTGTGAGTTATAATGCATTATTGGTGAGAGGTGGGGTAGCTTGAGGGGAGAGAGAAAGGAGAAAGGACAAGGGGAAGAGAGAGGGGGTTGATCTTTTGAGTGGAGGAGAGGAAAAGGGACACACGGCGGGGCAACAGTGAAGAAAAAGGAGGCAAGGTGGGGATGGGCTACCCTGCAGGCATGAGGTGGCCTATTTTACCTTTCTTATATATTTACATAATCATACTTTATTTTTTTCTTACTTTTTCCAATGCCTTTTATCACTCCCTCCCTAAGAGGGGGTTTTCATGGGGTGGGGACGAGAGAAGAGGGTTATGGGAGCTTGGCTTGTGAAAAGCCCCCATCAATATATTGACTCCATGCGGGTGCAATGGTTACCTGAAACAATGTCGCATGATCCACTGGTCGTTTGGCACTACATATAGTACAATTGTTAACATAATCATGTGTGTCAGCATACATAGTTGGCCAATAAACTCCTAAGTGTTTCAATATTTGGTGTGTTTTCATTGTTGAACAATGAAATGCACAATCTTGGATGTGTGCTTCTTCAAGATAACACTCAAATTCCTCAGGATTTATACATAATCGTAGAATTTGGTTCGAGCCTAGATGGTACTGTCGTCTTGCAATCAACTGAAAGTTTTTTGTCTGTTGAAACGTTTGTTGTTTGGTTCTGTCTTCCTTGTTATCAAATCTACCTCCAAAGGAAAGAATGCTAACAATTTCCTGAGACCATTTGGGTATCATTTCAATATTGAAAAGATGAGCATCAGGTATGTCATCATCTACTCCTTCAGGAGCTTCCCCGTTTTGTAGCCTTGAAAGATGATCCACCCGTAGATGAGTTTTACCTTTTTTTACTACCACTGTGAAGTCAAACTCTAGCAGTATAATAAACCACCATACAATTCTCCCAGTATTGCATGGTTTATTTACTAGATACAAAAGGGCTTGATGATTTGTGAAGAACACAAATTTGTTTGCAAGCAAGTAATGCCGAAATTTCTTTACATCATAAATCATTCCTAATCCCTCTCTTTCAGTGGTGGTGTAGTTCTTCTCTGCACTATTTAGCTGTCGGCTCCCGATTATGTATGCAAAGGCATCAATGTGAACATGGAATATCTTTTCCCAATCTGGTTCTTTAAGTACAAGTGTTGATACAAGATTTTTCTTAAGCTTTTGGAATGAATTTTCACACTCCTCGGTCCCGTCGAAACTGACTAATAAGCGATATAGTGGTTGTGCAATGACCGCATATATATATATGAATCTTCGATAGTATTCGCATTGTCTCATGAAGGATTGTACTTGTTTGGCATTAGTAGGCTTAGGCAAGTCTGCTATGACTCTAATTTTGTCTAGGTCAGTGGTTATGCTATTTCTTGAGACAATATGTCCTAAGATGCGGCCTTGCCTTACCATAAAAATGCACTTTTCCGGGTTGAGACAGATTTGATATGTTCTGCACTTCTCAAATACCTTTTGTAAATGGTCAATATGTTCTTCTCGTATAAGAGAGTGGACATAGAGATCATCCACATAAATTTCTAAGAATATTCTCATACTTATAAACACTCTTTTCCTTCTTTTACAGCTCTTTGATGAGCCTAACAGTAAATATAACATGCATGAAGTGCTCCAGATCATAAATCATGATGTCCTACTTACCCTAACTCATCATGTGAGATGGTGATTTTGGTGTCTCGGTTGCTTCCTGGCCTCTCCGGACTCTCAAGCTATCCTTTCACCGCCTTTACCACTCCAACTCCTACTCTCCTACCTAATACTACCTAAGTCGAAAGATCTAGGCCAGACACACGCTCCCTAGACTCCTCCTAAGACCTAGAGAGTCCCCCACCCTCTGATCCTATCTAAATGTAAAATAAGACTCTGGCAATCCAGAGAATCCCTATTCTCAAGGACTAGTCTCTGTCACCTACCTAGGGTTTTCATCCTCGGCAGCGGCGCCAAATGTACGGATGTGTTGTAGCACGACCTAATCGCAACCCACAAAATTATCAAATTCGTGGATCGAGCAACCCAGCTAGGGCATGAAAGCACGAGCCTAAGATGTATAGACATAGAGGATTCAAGGGATCCTTCTTCTCATCATAGAGAGAAGCCATGGAAAAGGATTTCTCTAATCAACAACACAATCACTTGCACACAATCATGCGGTTGAAATTAACCTCTCACATCAATCACTCTTATTCACAACTCTTAATCACAACTACACAAGCATGCAATTAACATACCTACTCTGCATTAGTGTGTCCATTCTGGCATAACCCCTCAATACGACTCCGTATGCACAAACACTAACCGTACCTTGTAGAGAGAGATGAAGAGAAGGAAGGCATAGCCCTCACACACCATGGCCAATGGTGTGGATAGAATAGATTAACTCAAAAAAGGGATTAGAGATCTACCATCACACTAATACAATATCACTCCACATAATCAAGAAAAGAAGACTAATAAGAAATAAAGAGTAATTGTTGGGCGGTTACGCCGCTAGCGGATGCTATAATAGCGAGAACTCAACCAACAAACAAGAATGTTAGACGAGGACGGAGCTTGACCCGCAGGCGCATGGAAACAAATAGATGGGTGTCAATCACCTACTCGACCTTCTAGAGACAATCACTACCAAGGAAATCAAATCTAAGTTCTAAAACCGCAAATGACTGAAATCCATCCTACGAGCAAACGCTATCCGAAACATGATCAAAAGTCATCGAATCAGCCTCAAACAAAAAGGGGAGTCTATACACCACGTAAGGACAGTACCCTATGAATTTACACTCTAATCTCAACTTGCAAACACTCCGTGCGGTAATCGCGTATGAAGACAAGCTGAAAATTATAGATCACCGAATCTTGACTTTGATGGTTCTAATGTGTAGTTCTAGTCGCTGCGGTTCTATCGATATATAGCACGCTGAATTTCGACAAACAGATCAAGAGAAAACTCACAAGGAAGCTCGTGGGAGCTCGCCTCGCGTAGAAGCTGAATGCACGCACGCTTGGTATTGGTGCGTAGCCCTCGCCTTCGCTATCGCAATGGCGGTGTCGCTTTTCGAATGGTTGCTCTGTAGCTCGTATAGCAAGAGGATAAGACTCTCTCTCTCTCTCACTCTCTCTCAGACACAGTCACAACGCTCAAAAACTCAACTTTTGATTAATGATAAGTCTTTCTTAGGTTTACAAAAGTTGGCTTTTATACCTCAGCCTTGGAGGTGTGAAATCATCTTTACTTACAAATGCGGGCACAACTATCTTGCCTACTTGAATGGAATACTATCTGGAAACTCAATCGAGTCCCGCTAATTACAAATGATTGGCTCAATAAAAAATAATCTCAGAAAGACATTTATTACAATGAATAGTTGCAAAAGTGTGGCTGTTTTGTCCTTCGGCTCAACACTCCCCCCCTTCATGTTCATGTCATCCCTGACATGACGTCTTTGAGCTTTGCTTCAGTGGAATCCCGATGGCTCTTTGGTTGCCGATGGTTAGGATCTCTGAATGTCCCTTGATAAACCTTGATTCCTTGCTCTTCAAGGATTTCCTCTTCCATCCATGTCTTCGTAGGCTTCAGTGCTGGGTTCTGCTTCTGCTATTTTGTCCTTGAGTGTGGTTCTTTTCCACTTTGTAGGCGACTTTCCTGTACCCATAGCTTCTGTAACTCCAATTTCAAAAGTTAGCGTCTTTTTTGTACTGATTGCCGAAACTAAGCTTTTAACTATCCAAATGACTTCAAAATTGAAACATAAGCTATTCAGGGCCTAATTAAGGATGCAATGCATATGGAAAAATATGAATTTTGGGTTCATTTTCATGCTAGAGACGTCATATGGGTATGATGTCGAAGTGCTCAAAATCACTTGATATTTGATATGCATATAGTTGATAGCATGTACATCATAGATATATGCCTGATTTGGTAATTGGATCTCAATTGGTCAAGTTATGGCCACGTTAGTCCTAATCAGCCTTTTGTTGAGATATTGAGTGAGGATTTGGATTTTGGGATCCAAATGGGATAAAACTTTGTAGATGTCTCTCATACCACATGTTGAACAATTCTGTATGGTCAAAATAGCTCTGAAATGTGCCAAAGTATCTTGGAGACATCATACCCATATGATGTCCATATGGCCCAATTTGGCTTTATAATGGCTTCTGCAATGATCTTATGGAATTTGAAAAGAATTTGGGTCAAAATTGCTCCATGAGACATCATATGGGTATAATGTCTTTTGTGGATTTTTTGCATAATTTTGGTTCTGTGAGCTCTTTACATGGTGGTAAAGTACTGTTTGTACTCAAATCATCATTTGAAGTTGAATATGGCTGAATTTGGATAAAAACAGGCTTTAGGTCGGGATTTTTCCCCTAAGTGGACTAATGTGTCCATATACTTGTCCAACTGGTACCAAACTTGTTGTGTGGCTTATATTCTATGTGTAGAATGAGAATATGATGAAAAACATTAAGTTCTGGCCCATAATGAGTGAAAAGACATCATATGGGTATGATGTCTTTTTTGGCCAAATTGCACTTTTGATAGCTAGATGGCTTGTGCATGTTATTTACACCACTCCTACAAAGTTTCACTTGATTTGAAGCTATTTTTGCAAGTCTAGGGTCATATGTCGGTTTTATGCCCTTCTTTGCGTTTTTTGGGTTTGCAATCGATTAACTAGCTCCAAATCTCCTGTAACTTTGTATTTTGGATGGTCTTAGCATGTATATAGTGAATATGAACTCAGAAGTGGAGTGTTATGTGCAAAAATGCTGTGAGACATCATATGGATATGATGTCTGATTTGTCAAAAATGCTTTTTTCATATAAGGCTTGTGTTGTGCTTGTGCCTTAAGCCCTTGTAGCTAGTTTTCAACTTTAAAAATCACAAGTCTAGCTAAAAGCCCCCTTTGTAGGCATTTCAATCTTCGAGTTTGTCTTTTGGTTTCGAAGTAGAATTTTCTTGATCGTAGTCCTCGAGAGTTGTATCCCGAGCTTGTGTGAGTTGTTGGGAAGTCGTCTATGTGGTTCAGGTTGACCTTGATTGTTTTCACACCACTTTTTGCCAAAGTGTCATGTGAAACCTGTGAAAGAAGTTGTATCTGTGTGTTTCGAAAAACTTCGTCTCTCAAGAGACCACTGTTGGTGTGTATACGTCTCCGTGATTCTTTGCCCAAATCTACCACAAAATCTCAAATCACAAGCTCTGGGGAAGCTGAAATTACATTTTCAGCTCATAATTTAAAATTACACTTAATTTTAAGCACCTCTCGTTCTTCCAAAAGTGCATCAAACTCGCATACTGCGCCAAAGCGGAAAACCTGAAATTTTCTGAGCTGAATATCAGAAAATCAGTGAGGAATTTGCAAAAAGTTTCTTCTGCAAAGCTGTAGATCTTGCAAAAACGGTTAGGGGTAGTGGGAATCAACCTGAATCGCCACCTTTTACTAGCTGAAAACAGACCTGTTTGGGAGTCAAAATCGGACACTTTTTGCCATCTAGTTGCCCGAAAGCGTCTTTTTCCACATTGGTAAGTGAAATGGCTTTGCCTTGGATTTTGGTTGTAGACATTCGTCGTTGATGGTCATTTGAAGCTTTTCGCGAAGTTTTGTGGCGAATGATTGCCAAATTTGGCCGTTATGCCAAAATGACGCTTTGTGTGTCTGCCGCCGAATCGGATGTTTAGACCCACTTTTGGTTGTCCAAACCTGGAGATATTCCATGGTTGCTTTGATCTCTATAAGGTTAAACTTCTTGTGAAGTTCCGTTGCATTTCGAGTCATCATCCTGTTTTTGTGTAAGTGCATGGGCGGAACACCAAAGAGTGTCTGATGCATATGTCCAATGTGAGGACATCTATATGCTTGCACAGAGTTATGCATGTTAAACAAGATGCGGTGCCAGAGAAGAGTATTGAGGGGTTCTTCTTAGAGCAAGTGTAGCAAAACCTATCACTTCGCACAAGAAGGGTTTTTGTTGACGAGGTTTCTCCACTCTTCCTCACTGCATCAAGTGCGTGAGTGTTGTTGGACTACTCCGTTTTCTCCACCATACAAAATAATAGACTTCGACTCTTATGCTCTCGACTCTAGACTCTTATGCCATGTACTTTTAATGGCGACTTGGACTTACCTGATCACGTCCTAAAATCCAATTCCATATGTTATTGAGGTTTAGGCCATTCTCTTTGGTTTGGTTTTGTGATGCCATTTTGTCAAATACATTGATAAATACCTGTAAAGTGTGAGCTTTGTCCTAAAGTGTGAGTCAAGGAGAGGAGAGTGGATTTATCCCACATGCTGTGGAGCAAGGCTGTAGAGCTACTTAAAGCTCATTTCTTGAATGAATAAACAACAACTTCATTTTGCACTACATGCTTGTCTATAGTGAGATTGTGCTAAGCTAAGTCAATACTCAAGATTGTGTTCATGAGTCCAAGATAATCCTATCTTGGAACCTAATTCACTTGAGTGATAACCTTGCTTACACACACTCACACACTTGCACCATGTTTCTCTTTCATCCACCATAGCTAGCACGATCCAAATCCTAACAATACCTTCTCTTCATGCTTTGGTAGCACACGGATGTTGCGTGGTGAGACAGGTTTTGAGGTTGAAGCAATGGTTGATGAAGTCTTCTTCCAGACTGTGTTCTTTGAAACTATGACTTTAAAACTATGACTTCTTCTTGTATCCTTGCTTTACCTTTGTTGATAAGAGGTTGTAGACTATTTGTGGGCCTCTGTTGTTGAGTTTCATCTATAGGTTTTGGAATCCAAGTTGTCCTTGGTCCTTGTGTGACCTACTTTTCCACTTGCCTTGTTGCTTGTTCGACTTGATGGTCCTTTGGCTTCAGTGTCCAAATATTGATGTTACCTTTGTAAAAGCCTTCCTCCTGTAGTGAATGACGAGGGATCCACCTTGGAGTTGTAGAACTCATGGTTGCGTAGTTGGGTTGTCTTTGTTGGGCACGTTGTGCTACATGAGTTTTCTTCATGATCTCAGGGGAAGCTTTAATCTTTGGCAACCAAATTTGAGTGTTACCTGTATAGTATCCTTGTGCTTCCAGTAGCTTGACTGGGATCATTCGTTGCACTGCTTGCTATGTGACCTTAGCTTGACTTTGTGTGGTATTTTCACCGCAGAGCTCTGTCTTTGGTACCCACAACTGCTTCAATGTTTGTTGCTTGGAAGGTCTTTGCTTCTTCTTCCTGTACCTGTTTTTACTCCTGTATGAACAGTTAGACCTGTGCTTGATGCCCTGTTGATCTTGTTGTGAAGAGATACCACATGCTGGGTATGTCCAAGATGTTACCTTTGGTTTTTTGACCCATACTTTGATGTTCTCGTCATAGTAGCCTTGAGCAGTGATGATTGAACTGTTTGATGCTATCCAACCTGTGACTTTTGCTTGTCGTGGTTCTTTTGATGTTGGTACCCAAATTGGATCTTTGTCCTTGATGTACTCCTTGGATACTAACACTTGGTTGACCTGTTTTTTTCTTTTGTGGAGGCTTTGTTGTGATGGAAACTTTGGTTGATAGACTTTGCGCTTTGGTTTCCATTGTGTTGTCGAGGGTTTGGCTTTTGATGTAGAGGCTTCTTCGTGTACGTGAATCGGTTGGGCTAAAGACTTTGACTGAAGTGAAGTATTTTGGTTGTAGAACACTGTTTCACTTGCTTTAGCTTTTCCTTTGTCGATAGTGGCCGAAGATCTTTGAGTTGTCGTAGGCTTAACCACTGTTGAAGATTCAGGTGCTTCTTCAAACATTTTCGCCCATTGCTTGGACAAAATCAAGTGTGTACTCATTTTTTGAGAGTCCACCACTAGGAATTTGTCTTCTACTTATTTGGACTGTAGTTTAAGGATCGCCTCTGCAATCCCCAAACCTATGACTTCTATTCCCGGTGAGATAACAACCTTTACTTGAATTTCATAAAGCTCTCGTTTACCTAAAAGTAACCACATGCCATATGACATAACATTCGTCGTGCCAATGTGATCAATCTCTGCTATGAAATTTAGCTTGACTCCTTCATGCGTACTTATCAAGAATTTGATCTTGTTCACTACCAGGTCTTTCATGTCCTACTTGCATGCTTTAGTAATCTTTGATTCTTGTGCCTTGAATCTTGTGTCAGCTTCTTGTAAATTAGGCTTCTCTGCCATTTCACTGGGTTTAGCAGATTCTGCGCACTTGCTAAATCTTTGTGTAAGCATCACTTCTAGAACTTCTTGCTGGTCCTTGACTTCGTCGATAGCTCCGGTCACTGACACCTTGATTGTTTTCTCTTGTGCACTAGAGTTGTCTGAAGACTCCTTGTCTACGTCATTTCCCCAATCTAGACGATCCGAAATGTTGTGAGACATATCCTCTTCATTTATCTTTTCTCGTTCATCCTTTTTTGCTTGTGTATCACTCTGATCTGATTCTTTATCAATCACTACTCCCATCATGAAATACGGAACTACATCGTATCCATCTTTTTCGCAAAACTTTGTTGTGGGACCATCTGGAATCGCACAGACATCTAATGTGGCGAGAATGTGTGTCCATTTTAATGGTTCAAGAACTTCCTCTGGAAAGGGTTCACCAATGTAAGTTTCATCCTCAATCGCCCTTTCTAAGACACATTCCTCGCATTTCAGGCTTCCACAATTTGAAGCTCCACACATCCATAGCTTTACCTAGCCAATCTAGAAGTTCTGTTCCTATTAATGTAGCTGAAACAAAATCCTCGATAGGTGTTCGATTCAGGTCCTTGTAACTATGGTCTTTCAAGTTTACTCGTGTCGTGGTTTCCTTGTGTCTCAGGTATATGTGGTCGTAACCCCAATCCTGGACCATTTTCAGCTGTCTCATGAATGGTCTTCCCAGTATGAGATCATAGTTGCTCTCCTTGCCAAAATCAACAATAGAAAATGTATGCTCATCCCACAAGAAGTCACTATGACTTTCTCTAAGAGTCCCAAAGGTTTCTCCATATGTCCGTCAGCTAGTTGGAGTTTCAACCTTCTTTTCCTAATTGCCCGTTTTCCCCATTTCTTCCATATTTCTTTTGTGGCAATGGCCACTCCTGCTCCGCTGTCAAGTATTGCCATTGTTTTTACTCCCTAGAATTAACTGGTAAAGTTGTGTTCCCGTCCTCTCCTTCACAATACTCTCCGACCTTGTCCAAAGGTACCGGTTTTGCATTTTTTTGCGGCTTATTCAACTCTCGTATCCCTTCTTGCAGCTTTGAAGTTGGTTCTTTTACGCCAAATTTTTCTAAGCATTTTCCTACCGTTGCCCACAAATTTGGTCGTAGTCTTAGAAGCTCAGCTAGGGTGATAATGCATGTCACTGGAGTTGACAATATCTCTATCAATCCTTGCGAGTCCATGGATTTCTCTGAAGAGATTCCTCGTGAGGGAAGTGCTCGAATCTCAGATTTGGCTTCATACTCTCCTAAGTATGAGGGTAAGGTTTTCAACGATTGAGGTTTACTCTCTATTGATCTAGCAGAGCCTCTATCTCCCAAGTATGAGTGCAGATCTAGGTCTCTGTGAGATCCTACCTCAAATTCCTCGATGGGTGGGTTCCTGATATCCTTTTCCCCATTTGTCTGATTAGCTTGAAAACTTAGCTCATTTGCTAAGTTTGCCTGTCTCACTTGTTTCCAAAACTCATCATAATCTTCGTCTCTTTTATAAGACCTCTGTATCACAGGATGAAAACTTTCCATCTCCTAATCAGTTGTGTTCATCACTATGTGTTCATCCCTATTCGTTTTCTCAGCTTTTTGCACACTTTTAGCAGTTTCAGCTATTTGTTCATGTGGTGAAGGGATAGCATTTGTTTGAGTTGGGTTTCCGGTCTCATGCTCTAGTTTTTCTCTCGGCAGTTCTAGTCTCTTCTTTTCCAGTTCTACATTCGGATATGTCAACCAACGTTGTTCCTGGGTTTGAGTGTTCTTTACTCTTGCTTTGTAAGCTCTCATCAGTGCGTCCAATGGTTCGTGTACCTTTCAACTAACCCCGACCCTTCTGAGCTCACACTTGTTGTTTCCTTGCCATTTTTTGTCTTCTCCTTTTCAGACTCATCTTCTTGAATTCTGTTTGACTCTCTAATTTCTCTAATCTTTCTCTCGTTTGTCTTAACTCTTCTGCTAGGATTGCTTCCTCACGTTCTTTTCTCACTTTCATCCTTGCCTTCCTAGCTTTCCATGTATTACGTTGTCTTCGTGTCACGCTTGGAATGTCATAATAATCAATATCTAATTCTCCTAAATGATTTTCTCATATTAAGTTGATCATTTAATGTGGGGAAGTGCCAAGGGAAAAAAAGCTAGAATATTGGTTAAGATAGCAGACCGGCCATAGTAGGGATCCAAAGGAGGTAAAATAGGGATCCAAAGGGGGGCCATTTGCAAAAGAGCCATGTGCAACAATGGGCTAAAAAGACCCTAAGGTTCAGCCCATTAAGACTTCCAAAATGCTAAGGTTGTGTCCAAAGGTCAACCCTAGGGAAATTGGATGCTTTGTGTGTGACCAAAAAGTCTTTTCAAATCTCTACATAGGAGGGGGCGAGCCTTGGGAGTAGGGGATGAGAGAGAAAGTCACACACACACACAAAGGCTCCCTTTACACAAAGGTAATTAGGGACACATGTCAACTCCCTAGCCCAAATGCCCACAAGGTGTGCCCAATTCCTATTGGATGGCCTTGGAGGTGGACCAATGAGATTTAGGCTAGAGTAAATCTAGTTTAATTAATTTGAAAACACTTAATAAAAGAACCAATGAGAATTAAGTCCTCTAGAAGACTATTGGACAGTCTCCCAAGGGGTCCAATGAGCATTCAACAGCCAAATGGCTTGACTGATTCCTATTGGCCAAGAGGCAAAGGGGTCCAATGAGAGTTTAGTTTAATTATTAAATTACTTAAAGCTCTCAAAATGGGAAAGGGGGACACATGTCAATAGGCTATCACTTATGCTGTTTAATAATCATTGGCTTGACTTGGGGAGGGCCAATGGGAAGATATCAAGAGCAAATAGCAAGAGGGCTCGCCCAAGAGAGAGAGGGGGCTGAATTTTGCAAGGAATTATCACACACACACTCACACAATCTCATGTGTGAAGAAAGAGAAGACTATCTCTTCCCAAGCTTTAATGGAGAGCTCATCACCTACTCCAAGCTTGTGAGATAGAAGCCTACATCAACACACTCTTGGCATGTGGATGCAAATCCAACCAAGATCCAAGCTTCAATGCATGCTCATCTCCTCTACCAAGCTAATTACTAAGCTAAACTATTCTGATATGATTGATTATGTGAGGAGATGTACATCTTTCTCGTAAGATACTCCTTCTTCCTCTCAATCTACTCTCATACCCTGCTAGCTCTCACCATCTTCGAAGGTGTGTGAGGTTTGGGTCTAAGAACGGGGATAATGAAAGTTGTGTTTGCTAAGTGTTTTGCTTACTGCATGAAGCTTTCATTTTCATTGCACTAGCTAGTCTTGAAGGAACACAAAGAATTGTATTGTACAATGTCTCTCTTGATGGGAGAAACCATAATACAAAGCCTTTTGGAGGTAGGACTGGCTCCATGCAAATCCGGTCCTCAACTGTTGTCAATAGCTTAATTTCTCTCTCTTTTGAAAGTATTGTTGATGCTATCT
This sequence comes from Adiantum capillus-veneris, assembly GCF_014529385.1. Classification (NCBI taxonomy): domain Eukaryota; kingdom Viridiplantae; phylum Streptophyta; class Polypodiopsida; order Polypodiales; family Pteridaceae; genus Adiantum; species Adiantum capillus-veneris. The sequence goes on along the minus strand of NC_140950.1, from coordinate 138,658,321 downwards.
AACTAGGTGTTATGCTTTTTGTTGCTCTCTCCACCCAAGTACTCTTGTAATTCTCATTAGGAATCTATTCTAATGAAATGCCCACTATGTTCATGCTAATTTCCACTACACATAAGTTTTTAGACCATTAAATGTTACATTGGTATCAGAGCAGAAGGTTTCTCTTTTCTTGCTCAAGAAGGGAGGTCCTCAAGCTAGCTATAAATGGTTGGTATTACTAATTGCCTGTGAGTAAGTAGAATAGGGATTTTTCAACCTTGTAGTGCGCCTGCCTTTGTGCAGTTAACGGGGCATCACCATCGAGAGCTATGGTCTTTTCAGCCCTTGCTATCATGTACTAGAGACAGTAATGTAAGCTCACAGGACATTTATGACACTTTGTTGCCTCTTTTCAGTGGTGGAAATACGAATGTAAGTTCCAATGAGGAAAATGTACAGCCTATGGGGGTTTCTGAAAATTCTCTAGATTAGCCTATTACTGATGCAGATGTACATGATGTACTTGATGAGGAAAGGGCTAAAAATAAGCAAGCTAGAGGTATGCCAAAATGGCTGGTGCACACTTTGCGTGACAGTAAATTGGATGCACCTTTGTCTAGTCGTACTCATTCAGGCTCTCGCCATGCATCTTATGCATCAGATTGTTATGCTTTGGATGTGTCTAGCTTACATGATGTTGAGGAGCCTCTGACTTTTGATGAAGCACAAAATTCATAAAATTGGATGGCTGCCATGAAATCAGAATATGATGCACTTATAGAGAATGACACATGGACTTTATGTGATTTGCCTCCTGGCAAAAAGTCCATTGGTACGAAGTGCGTTTACAAGTTGAAACACAAGCTGGATGGTGAGATCGACCGCCATAGGGCTCGACTTGTTGCAAAGGGTTATGCACAGCAAAAAGGCATAGATTATGAAGAGACTTTTTCTCCCACTTGTCGTATGACTAATGTGCGTTTTCTTGAATGGTGACATATTTGAGGAAGTTTATGTAATGCAGCCTCGCGGGTTTGTCATAAAAGGACAAGAGGACAAAGTGTGCAAATGTAACAAGGCTTTGTATGGGTTGAAGCAATCTCCTCGTGCTTGGTATGAGAAAGATGACACTCATTTGGTCGAACAAGGCTTTGGTAACAGTCCAACAGAAAGCACATTGTATGTAAAGCGTGAGGGTGATGTACTTCTCATTGTGGTTCTTTATGTTGATGATTTGCTGATCACTGGACCAAATGAGAGACATATTGCTGAATTTAAGGCTGATTTGAATGCTACTTTCAAGATGAAAGATTTGGGGCTGTTGCATCATTATTTGGGTATACAGTTTAAGCAGTGTGATGGTGGTATTTCCTTGTGTCAGAAAAGTTACATAGAGACATCGCTATGCAAGTTTGGACTTGAGGATTGCAAACCTATTGCCACTCCCATGGAAATAGGTTTGAATTTGAGTCTAGATGATGCTGGGGATCCTGTTGATGTCACTCTTTACCAAACTGTTGTTGGTAGCCTCATTTATGTATGCAACACGAGGCCGGATATTCAGTTTGTAGTCTCACAGGTCAGCAGATTTATGCATAGCCTAGGGTCTAAGCATTGGCAGGCTGTCAAGAGGATTTTCCGTTACCTTAGTGGCACTTTACATCTTGGCTTGTTTTATCCCAAGGGGGGATCATTGCCACCAGACTTACATGCTTTTTCGGACTCAGATTGGGTTGGTTGTTTTGACACGCGAGTGTCCACAAGTGGTTTTTGTTTCATGCTTGGCAGTTCATGTATATCATGGTTGAGCAAGAAGCAACCTACTTTGGCCACTTTGAGTTGTGAGGCTGAGTACAGGGCAGTCTTCACAGCTACGATTGAGTGTGTATGGCTCAGACGCCTTATGGCTGATTTGGGTGTTGGACAGGACACTGCCAACACTGTCTACACTGACAGTCAGAGCGCATTGGCAGTTGCGAGGAACCCAGTTTTTCATGCTCGCACAAAGCACATTGAGGTGCATTACCACTATGTCAGGGAGAGGCTCCCAGCAGGAGAGATCAGCTTGGCTTATGTGCCAACACAGGACAATCTTGTAGATCTTTTCACAAAGGCATTGTCTCGTGAGAAGCTTGAAGCTTTCCGCAAAGCTTTGGGCTTACTCCCCTTTGTGGACTGATCCTGTCCTCAAGGCATCACTCCAGGGGGGATTTGTTACCATATACATGTGGTAGTGATGTGTGTGAACACACTAGGACCGCCGGGGCATTTTTTCCCTCTTTAGGAGGTTTTTTCCCTCGTGCATTGTATATACGTCCATCACTCTAGGGCTATCTATCTTTCCATTGCACACTAAGTAACACACTCTCTATTGTGTGCCTTGAGCTTCCTTCGTCTTCTCCAAGCTATGTGTGTTTCTCTGCAACCCTAATTCCAAGAGCAAATAGAACACCAATTGATAGCTCTAGATCAGGATCAAATCAGGTCCTACCTAAGCTACTTCTAATCATAAAATGGGTTTTTTGCAATTGAAAATATAAAGATATTGACTGCCACACACGGAGGAGCAAATTCTTTTTATGTCAACAACCACTCAAACTCCAACAAAACCAATCTAATCTAAACTAAACTGTCTATCACGAAAGACCCAGGCAAGTCACACGCTCCCTAGAACCTCTTTAAGATCATAAGAGTCCACCACTCCTAGATCCTTCCTAACTAAGATATACAAAGTAAATGAACGAATCACCTCGTAGGATTAGTCTAAGGTCACCTACTTAGGGCTCTCGTCACTGACAGTGGCGCCAAATAATGGGCGGTTACGCCGCTAGGGGATGCTGTAATAGCGAGAACTCAACCAACAAACAAGAATGTCAGACGAGGACGGAACTTGACCCGCAGGCACATGGAAACAAATAGATGGGTGTCAATCACCTACTCGACCTTCTAGAGACAATCACTACCAAGGAAATCAAATCTAAGTTCTAAAAACGCAAATGACTGAAATCCATCCTACAAGCAAACGCTATCCAAAACATGATCAAAAGTCATCGAATCAGTCTCAAACTCAAAGGGGAGTCTATACACCATGTAAGGACAGTACCCTATGAATTTACACTCTAATCTCAACCCCCAAACACTCCGTGCGGTAATCGTGTATGAAGAGAGGCCGAAAATTACAAATCACCGAATCTTGCCTTTGATGGTTCTAACATGTATTTCTACTTGCTGCGGTTCTATCAATATATAGCACGCTGAATTTTGACACACAGATCAAGAGAAAACTCACAAAGAAGCTTGTGGGAGCTCGCCTTGCATAGAAGCCGAATGCACGCACGCTTGGTATTGGTGCGTAGCCCTCGCCGTCGCTATCACAATGGCGATGTCGCTTCTCGAATGGCTGCTCCGTAGCTCGTGTAGCAAGAGGATAAGACTCTCACTCTCTCTCAGACACAGTCACGACGCTCAAAAACTCAACTTTTGATTAATGATAAGTCTTTCTTAGGTTTACAAAAGTTGGCTTTTATACCTTAGCCTTGGAGGTTTGAAATCATCTTTACTTACAAATGCGGGCACAACTATCTTGCCTACTTGAATGGAATACAATCGGGAAACTCAATCGAGTACCGCTAATTACAAATGATTGGCTCAATGAAAAATAATCTCGGCAAGACATTTATTACAATGAATAGTTGCAAAAGTGTGGCTGTGTTGTCCTTCGGCTCAATAGTAATTGATTATTAGAAATCAAGAGCTACATGGGCATGGAAAGCCCATGAGCCTCATGACCATCCACTCTACAAAGAGGAGTCCTCACCCAAGAATGACTTCTCATTAAGCATAGGGTTCTTTTATAGCTTTGGGCCTCAAACCCTTCAATTATGGGATAAAGTTGAGCTCTCTAGCCTAGACTCATACAACTTTGGAACTCCTACATGAGCCCAAGCCCTATACAATGAAAGGAAATATTGTGCACTATAGCACATCTACAACTTGGTGCATAATTGGTGTAGCTTGTGTTAACTGCTGCTATAACGTCCCCCCTCTTTCTCTATTTCTCTCTCTCCCTCTATCTCTCTCTCTTTCTCTCCCTCTCTCTCTCTCTCTCTCTCTATCTATCTATCTATTTCTCTCTCTTTCCCTCTCTCTATCTTATCTCTCTCTTTCTCTATTTCTCTCTCTATCTCTCTCTCTATTTCTCTATTTCTCCCTCCCTCTCCCTTCCCCTCTTTCTCTATTTCTCTCTTTCCCTCTTTCTCTCTCTCTTTCTCTCCCTCTTTCCCCTTTCTATCTATCTCTCTCTCTTTCTCTCTCTCCCTCTATCTTTCCCTCTCTCTTTCTCTCTCTCTCTCTCTCTCTCTCTCTCTCTCATAATCCATTTCTCTCTCTATCTATCTCTTTCTCTATTTCTCTCCCTCTTTCTCTCATAATTCATTTCCTAACAAATCTACCACACACACTCATTTGCAAACAAGGCTTACATATTACAACAACGCGCAAGAAGATTGCATCTACGTCACTAAGCAACCTGCATCAAATGAATGAGGTATGTGTCTCTCTCTTTCTCGCTTTGTTTCTACATTTATGCATGTAAATGTGTATGTGTGTGTGTGTGTGTGTGTGTGCACGTGCACGCGTGTTTATATGTGTGTGTGTGGAGTCGAAAACAATAGGAAAAGAGGAGGGGAAAGGGGGGGGGGAAGGTTGGTGATTACCTTAAGTTGTAAAAAGGTTGTCCGTTAGGTTGAGCATCCAAAGACAATCGTGGTAAACCCCCTTCGATGATTCCGTTGCAAACGAATCGAAACTCCTCCTCGAACCCTAACCCAAAATGTGTGTGTGTGTGTATTGTTGTGTTTGTATGAGGGAGAAGGTAGAGAGAGATAGACAAGGGAGAGAGAGAGTGAGGGTGTGGGAGGTGGAGTAGGGAGGAGGGAACTTGGAGCAGGTGCGATAGCGGAGAGGAAGAGGACACAGTATTTTGCAAAAATACAACATACTCTACCCTTCTTCCTTTTTTAGGTGCCAATCACTACCGCGGCTATTATTGCATCTATTATCACGTCCATTACCACGGATATTACCGCGCAACGTCATTTCCAACAAATAAATGTTGGTGCAGCCAAAGTGTGTCGACTCTAGAAGGTGGCATGGGCAGATATATGCAGGCTAGCAGAAGCATGGCAAAGGACTAGAGCAGCTAGGAAAATTATGGGCCGACAGGTGGCAGCAGAGTTGTATGACCGATGCGGTTTATAGGCCAAGAAAGGCTCCAAAAGAGGCTAATTTGGGTAATAGGTGAAGGAGATGCAAGGTGCAGTCTTTGGGTCCAAGAATATAAAGCTTAAAGTGCTGAAGGAACAGGTCCAGATGGCTCATCAAACCGAGCTACAGATCCCAAGTTATGGAAGGTTGAAGGTTCAATGTGTAGCAGATTCTTGCCGGACAGGGCAGCTAGGGATAGGTGGTCCATGTGGACGACACGGTACAGGCATGTAGAGATCGATTTATGGATCCTACAAGTTTTTTCAGGTTGCAGATAGGAACCACAGATTGCAAGTTATGGTCAGTTGAAGTTTTGTCGGGGGCTAAGTTGGTGCCTACTTGACCACATGGGGAGGTGTGCCATCTGGCATCTTTTGAACCTCGACAAGGTTCTAGAGCAGGGCGTGCAATATATGGAGCTAGTACGAATTGATTGCATGTCAAATGGAGCCTGGAGCAGGAAGTAAAAGCAGTCTTAAGGCTGGGTGCATTTGCTCGGAATTGGCTACAGGTGGTTTTCTTGGTTTTGCGGCCTCCGTTTGAGGGCTCGGGGCATTGTGAAATGCGGTGAGGTTGGAGTATTTCTCAATGAGTTTCTGTCCGGGCTTTACGCTTGGCAGTCCAACATTAGAACAGGAAATGGGAGCCAGGAGGAGAAGGGCCAAAAAAAACTAAGCATGGAGTTTTTTTTTAAAATATCCAAGGGCCTTGAAGGCTTGATGAGCCCATGAATTCCACGTGGCAGGGGGGCTACTCCCACATGCGCTAGCTGGAATCAAAGAAGCAGGGTACATGACCCAAGCCGTGGGCTCTTGTAAGTCATGTGGTGAAGCGTGAGAGCTTCCTTGCCTCAGTGATGGCAGCTCGTAGGGGATCTGTGTGCTGGTGGTTCGGGCGGTGTCGGGCGATGTTTTGGGCCTGGGGGTGCAGGGACGGCGATGCAGTGGCGCGCTACCATTGGCCGGCATTCTGTAAGCTGCAGTGCTCGCGCCAACTTTTTGAGGGCAAGGCCTCCCCCCCCCCCAATAGCGATGTCGCTATTGCACATGGAGGGGAGGGGTCCCACAATGATTAGAAGGCAAGCCCAAGGCCTTGCTAGAATTCTTTGGGTCCAAGAATATAAAGCTTGAAGTGGTGAAGGAGCAGGTCCAAATGGCTCATCAAACCGAGCTATAGAGCCCAAGCTATGGAAGGTTGAAGGTTCAATGTGTAGCAAATTCTTGCAAGACAGGGCAGCTGGCGACAGGTGGTCCAAGTGGATGATAGGGTACATGCATGTAGAACTCCATTTATGGAGCCTACCCCGTCTTTTCAAATTGCAGATAGGAGCCACCGATTGCAAGTTATGGTGAGTTGAACTTTTGCAGGGGCTAGGTTGGTGCCTACCTGACCACATGGGGAGGTGTTTCATCTGGCGTCTTTTGAGCCTCGAGAAGGTTCTAGAGCAGGGTGTGCAATATATGGAGCTAGTAGGAATTGACTGCATGTCAAATGGAGCCTGGAGCAGGAAGTTAAAGCAGTCTGAAGGTTGGGTGCATTTGCCCGGAATTGGCTACAGGTGGTTTTCTTGGTTTTTGCGGCCTCAGTTTGAGGGCTTGGGGCATTGTGAAATGTGGTGAGGTTGGAGGAGTTTAGTTCCGGCTCAATGAGTTTTTGACCAAGCTTTACGGCTTGGCAATCCAACATTGGAAAAGGAAATGGGAGCTGGGAGGAAAAGGGCCATGGAGTTTTTTTTTTTTACTTTCCAAGGGCCTTAAAGGCTTGATGAGCCCGTGACTGCCACGTGGCAGGGGGCGCTAATCCCACATGTGCTAGCTAGAATCAAAGAAGCAGGGTACATGACCCAAGCCGTGGGCTCTTGTAAGTCATGTGGTGAAGCATGAGAGCTTCCTTGCCTCAGCGATGGCAGCCCGCAAGGGCTTTGGGCAGTGGTGCGTCGGGCGTTGTCGGGTGATGTTTTGGGCCTGGCGGTGTAGGGACGGCGGCGCAGTGGTGCGCTACCATAGCCGGTGGCCGGCGTTGCTTGGTGCTATCGGATGACGTTGTGAGCGGAATGAAAACACACAGAATGCCTCATAACAACCCGACACACACTCTTGGGAAGATACACACATACACACACTAGGGAGAACCACTCGGCTTACACAACACAACTGGCCGAGACAGGAAACACACCTATGGAGTGAGAGGAGAGAAACTATCCACTTGCCCACTCCACACAGAGACACACACACACACACACACACACACACCCAAAAAACTCAGCTCAAAAGAGGAGAATTTCTGATTTTTAGATACAAATGAGCTTGGGCGAACACCAATGGGGCAAACAGCTCACACAATATGGGTAAAAGATACCAGATACAATCACAAACTGGAGCAGAAACTTCGCTCATAGGAGAAACTTACACAGCCAAAACAGCAGAAAAAGAGGGAGGAATTTGGAAAAATGGACAGCGCCATCGCGTCCGGAACGGCCCAAAACCCCAGTCTACAATGTCAAAGTGCTCAAATCCGACCTCGGATGAGCAGTTTACGGCCAAAACAGGCTCCAAAATGAGCAAAAACACAGCTGCGGTTGTTCCTCCTCTCTTCTCCACGTTTTTTTTGGTCTTCTCTCAGTTTTTTCAGTTGCCACACTTAGATTTATTAGTTGGGCACCCTTGGCCTTTTAGATGACCTCAAACGGACCCCGAACAGGCCAAAAACTGACCTCGCAGTGCATAGTTGTCACCTTTTTTGCATCATCCGCACACCTGGCACTCATTTCTTTTCAATAATGCGTCTCGCAACCACGTGAAGTGGCCCCAAAAAGTGTTCCTAATGATGACCTTTCTGCATAACTCTCACAAGAAAACACCACTTTGTGTCCGTATTCATCCACGTGCAAATATTGACCCCGTTCGGCCTCCTGACACCACTCGATGCCATCTGACGCACCTGCTTACCTCATGTCATCGGCCCGTGGATAGCTTCCTCAAGAAGTTTTACGCGCTACCAACTCCTCCTTATTGTAGAAAAAACACAGTGGTACTGGTAATAGTGAAAATCGATGCACTATGTACACCCTGTCCTACCTGTACACATGTGGGCCCCACGTAACCACCTGGCTCTGAAAAATGGGCAATTCTTTATTTGATTCACCATGAATGTATATGTACATATGCGCAATCCCTTGATCCAAAAAACTCCTGACATAATTTGCCCATCCCCTAGCCTGCTAGATCATTCATGATCAGCAGCAGCAAAGAGCGATATGAGACTCGCCGCATCACAGGTCTCCTCATCCTTCACCAACATTGCTTGCTTTACAGACAGTTCATCTTGCTCCACCATCATCAATCTAGCATGATACAATTTAAGACGCAATCCATTTAACCTTGACTTATGTAGAACACCATCCGGGTTAGCCAGCTGATATGTGCCATTTGGAAAACACTCCACTACCTTGAAAGGGCCTTCCCACTTAATTTGAAACTTCTTTTGGAAGGTGTTGTCCAGCTTACTATTGTAGCGCAAAACCAAGTCATGCTTCTTGATACCCTTACTTTTGACCTTTTCATTTATCTTTGCTAAAGCGCTATCTTGCATCTGCCCATAATGTTCCAATGCACTCATCCTATCCAGCTGAACCTCTTGTAGCTGTAAGAGCCTCTCTTCGAATGCATCACTAGGCGGCCCAAGAAACTTCTCTAACATCTTGACCGCAGGAAACTCCACTTCCACAGGCAATAGTGCTTCTTTTCCATACACCAAATGAAATGGAGTAAACCATGTGCTTGTCTTCACCGAAGTACGGTAAGCCCTTAATGCACTAGGCAATTCCAAATCCCAATTCTTTCCTTGGTGCTCTGTCACTTTCGAAAGAATCTGTACCAAATCACCATTGAATCTTTCATTTAATCCATTACACTATGGGTGATAAGGAGTGGTATGCTGGTGCCTAATCTTCATCTTTGCACATAAAAAATCTAGCAGTTTAGCTCTAAAGCCAGGCCCCTTATCTGAAAGTAGCTCCAGTGGCACCCCAAACTTGCAACATATTTCATCATACACAAATTTTGCCACATCCTTTGCAGTGATCTGTTTTACTGCTATAGCCTCTGCCCATCTAGAAAGATAGTCCACTGCCGTCAAAATATAGCTTTTGCCCCTTCTTGTGATAGGTAACGGGCCTATTGCATCAATCCCCCACTTTTCAAACACATCAAACGCCATAATTGTTTTTCGTAGCTCTGGCTTCAACACTCTCTTCCCAAATGCTTGACACATATTGCAAGACCTACACCAATGGTGAACATCCTTGTGCAAACTAGGCCATACATACCCCTCTTGCAAAATCTTATGCAAGGTGATCTTTAGAGAAAAATGGCCACCACATGCGCCTTCATGATTCTCTTCCAACACTCTGTAAAGCTCCTCCCGCCAAGGTACACGTCTCAACACGAGATCAGCCCCTTTCATGTATAAGACATCACCAATCAATTTGTACTTGTATGCTCTACGCACAAAGCCATACTTCTTAGACTTCTGAATCTCCTTTGGAATGATTCCTGTTAGCAAAAACTCCTCTTCTTGATCCAAACTTTCCCGGCCATGATAAAGAGGTAAAGTGGTCCTCAACACAAATAGCTCCCCAATCATGCCTTGAGCTGCTTCATGTGCCTCTCCATTTAGAGCACGTTCAATGTGTCTGATGATCCATGCTTTGAACTTTTTTAACAGGCCTTTAATTCTGAAGCACATTTCCTTCAATGAGGTGTTCTTGCTCTTCCACACACCCAGCACTTGCTTCACCACGAACAAGGCATCACCTTTTATGCTCAACCTTCGAACCCCATGCCTCAAACAAATGTGTAATCCGGCTTCCAGAGTAGCATATTCAGCCTCATTGTTACTATGAGCATCCAGTTTGAACCCTCTCTTGCATACTAGCTTCCCCTCTGGATCATAAAGTGCTATACCCCCTAAAGCTGCATCATGGCTCTTTCTGTATGAACCATCAAAGAACAACACATGTGCATTGCTGATCTGTGGCACTTCTTCAACTACCTTTCTCACCACTTCTTCCTTAACAATAAGGGGATTCTCCTTGTAGGTCAACAAATCAGCTAGGGTAGCCCTTGTACTATCTTCCACTAGAAAAGAGAACTCAAACTCTTGCAGCTCAATTACCCATTTCTTCACCACATTTGACATGTTAGTACCATTAATTAACTGTGGCAAAAAAGCATAACTCGTCAAGAAAACAAAAGGCCGTGGTAGCAAGTAATGATGAAATCGTTGACAAGCAAATATTACACTGGCCATCACTAGCTCTACTTCCGAGAACTTTCTCTCCGCTACCAACTTCACTCGGCTTGCACAATACACTGGCCTCATATAATGGCTGCCCTTCCCCTTTTGCAATAGCATGGCTCCAATGGCATCATCCCCTACTGAGGGATTTACATAAAAAACTTTCTCCCAATCAGGAGCCTACATGGCTGACAAACCCCCTAACACCTCTTTCACCTCTTGAAACACTTCTTCACACTTGTCATCCCATTGCAATGGATCATGCTTTGCCACTTGTTGTAATGGATAAAGAATCTGATAAGACAATGGAATAAACCTTGCCATGTACTTCACTTTGTGTATAAAGGTTGCCAATTGCTTCGTACTCGTAGGTGATGGAAGAAGAATAATAGAATTAACCTTGTCTGGATCAGCCTCAATGCCATTTTCTGGCACCATGTGGCCCAATAACTTCACCCTTGGCTGTGCTAGATGACATTTCTTTGGATTTATTTGTACTCCACATTCATCATATCGAGCCAATACCATCTGCAGCTTCTCATGGTGTTCAGCCCTACTGCTATAAACACAGAAGTCATCCATAAAAGCTTTAACACAACTACCAATGAATGGTTCCAACACCCAATTTGCTCTCTCTTGATAGAAGGAAGGTCCATTTGAAAACCCAAATGGCAATACTGTGTAGCAAAAGCAGCCCCATGGCATAATAAAAGTTGTCTTTGTGCGGTATTTAAGAGCAATCTTCAATTGAAAATAGCCTGAAAAACCATCACACACACTGTACCTCTCATAACCTGCCACTGAATCCAAGATCTGATCAATGAATGGAAGAGGATATGGGTTCTTCTTAGTGGCTGCATTTAAGGGTTTAAAATCTACACAAATTCTCCACTTCCCATCCTTCTTTGGACTGACTACAACTGGACTCACCCATTCTGTGGTCTCCACAGGGACTATGAACCCTACCTTCAATAACTTGTCCACCTCTTCTCGCAAGGCTTCCATTTGCTCTTGACCCATCCTTCTTAGCCTTCGCCGCACTGGCTTAGCACCTTCTTTCAGCTCTATATGCATCTCTTCGCCCTTGAACCCTCTGATCTCTTCATATGAAGTAATGAACAAATCAGGAAAACTAGCCAGCATGTGCAAATATATATCCTTCTCCATAGTTGAGAGGTCTCCACTGATCATTTGTGTCATCAATTCCTGCTTCTTTGACAAATCAACCTTGGTTTGCATCAGCCCTTCAATCACTTCATAAGGCCCTTCACTTTCATCTTCAACCTCATTCGCAAATGCAATTAAACCAAACTCCTGGATTTCTTTGTCCATCAAAAGAAATGCAACATCAGCATCCTCATCACTGCTGGTAGTGCTATCACTGTCCTCATCTGTCACCGTGGAAGAGTCTTCATCACTAGACTCATCCTCATCTTCATAAAGCTCCTCTAATCGTTTCCTTGTGTCCATATTATAAAGCTTCTTGGTACCTGTCTTTCCATAGAGGCTAATCGTACCATGTCGCCAATCTTGAACAGCTCCCACTGCACGTAACCATGGTCTGCCCAGTATAATAGGATATGCTCCCAACCTTGCTGGCATCACATGAAAATCAACCACTGCCTTTGCATCATATGCCTCCACTTCTAAGCTCTTTACAACACCCAAGCATTTTACTTTTTGATGGTTTGCCAATCTGATTCGAAACCCTGACACCCCAGCCACTGTGAGACCCATCTTCTCAACGCATGAGTGTATTATCACGCATATTTGGGCTCCGCCATCCACATAACCTTGTCCCAAATTTTTCCTTTTATGCCACACATCTACTATTGGACAAATGTCTGGTAGCTCATCCATTGCCAACACCTTTACTGAAGCTCTCTCTGGCTCTTTCTCCATTGGGTTAACCATCCTCTTCCATTGTCGCTTTAGCTTAGGCACCATCTCTATAAGCTGCCCAAAAGTAACATCTGCCTTCCTGCTCGTGAGATCCTCCTTCAAGTCATAGCTTAATTGCCCATCCCCTAGTGGAAAATCTGAAACATGAAACTTTCGACGAGCTCTCCTTTTCCTCTGGGCCTTGACATCCTCGCCTTCATGGCTCTTTCCTTTCTTCTTACTAGGACCTGGGGCACTTCTTCCTTCCTTATCCTCTGTGGTCCTCTTCCCAATAGGCATCACTAATGTATCCTCTAGCTTTGATGCCTTCTCCAAGGTGACTACACTTAGCACTTTTGTCTTTCCCTTTTCCTCCTGGGTTAATAGTCCACTGGTTCCTTCGTCTCCCTTAATTTCGATGCCATAATCATTTGACCTAGTTAGCACCTGTCTTGGCAATGGATACATGTTCCCCCCCATCCTTGGTGGCTTATCACATTGCGGGCTGATGTGACCCAACTCTCCACAATTATAACATGTGGGCGTCTGCCTCCAAAAACCTACCATTTTGCTTTGTCCAACACCATTCCTAGGAGGCCTTTCTTCACACCTCCTGGGCTGATTTGCAAACATCCTCGACCGTCGGATCTATTTCCACTTGACCTGAGCATGTTTAGGTGAGAGTCTTCATCAAATATACCACTTACCTCATGTCTTGCCTTAGCCCATCATCTTGCACCAATGTAGTGACCACTGCTGGCATAACCTGAGTAGTAACAGGAACCACTGGTTCATGATGAACCCCTGACATGCGACCTTGTAAAGACTCTATAGGCTGAAATTCAGACCTCATTGGCAAATACTCCACCCCTAACTGGCTCATTTTCCTCAGCTTCCACTCTTTGTTCCTTGATACCTCTAGTGCATCTTCATATGTCCTAGGCTTCTTTAGCTCCACTCTCCAATGTATATTCTCCCAAAGACCAGCTAAGAACCTGTCCTTCTTCATCACGTCAAGAGGGGGTACCTGTGGTGCTAAGGCCTTGCACATTCGCTCCCATGCCAATGAAAACTTACGTATGTACGCATCTACTGGCTCACCTTCCTTTTGCACCAAAGCCTGTACTTCTTGCCACACTTTGTCAGGATCTTCTATCTTCACAAACTCCACTTCCAACCCATGTCGTAGATTGTCCCAACTCAACCTTACAGGTGGATCAGCCACACGCAACTCCTCTTCAAATGCTTTAGACCAAACTCGTGCATCACTCTTCAAACAAATTTGGAGAAGGCGTAACATCTGCGCAGGGTCATGAATTTGGTTGCTAATGCAGGCAACCTCCATCTTTTCCAAAAATTCTTCCACATCTTCATCACTTCTTCCATGAAACTCCGGATAAGAGAAAGCCATGGCTACCCAAGTTTCAATGCTTTGAGAACCCCTTTGAACACACGTGCAAGAACCCAAAACTTTACTACCCAATCCCCAGAAACTTCAATGGAGCTTAGTTTTAGATAAGGACAAACACATGCACATCAAACGAGTTTTCATAGTTGATCATCGGAATTACAACAGGTAAAGGACATTCCAAGATCTCTCGTAATCTTCTTGGCCCGAACATAAAGACTATGCACTGCTGGAAAAAAATCTTCCTGGACACATGAACATTTATCTGGATTCTTTGAGTTAAATGAAATGGAGTGAATTGAGGGCCATTTTGATCATCCATTAAAGCCAACCATGAAGCTCCCAAGAAGGCACACCTGACTTAACCTCTGATTTTGCCAAAATTTCAGCAGCATAACAGCATAAATGGCTCAAAAGACCAAAAAACCAGCTATCATAACTTGGGAAAATTTCGACAGAGTTTCCCCAGAAGTAGAGCAGTAAGAACCCAAAATATAGACTGTATGTGTAAGCATAGACTGCCAACAATAAAACTCGAGCATCAAGTAGGAATCACTAGTACATAGCCTATGGCGAGGTCACGAAAAGGGTGCTCCAACTACTTGTATCACCGAAAGGATCTCCACATTTGAGAATCCCCGAGCTCAATAAAAACCTCACGCTATCGACCCTCACACGAAGGCTAATGCAAATCGCGTACAGTCAAGTCTCAGAAATGACTATCTTCCAGACCAAGTCTCAGAAATGGTTGGGACTGCCGAATAAAACCAAGTATGGCTCCACAAATGCGTACAATGGCAGTTTCCACAGGTAACGTACAATCCAGTAGACAATGCACTCAAATAGGCGCCAAGTGATACATACCCACAACAACTGCAAGTGACATCACTGCTAGTATATCACTGTACTCCAGCTACCTGTTCCTGTGTGAATCACCTGTACCTATACCTGTCCCTGTAACCTGTAACCTATAGCCCCGAATCTCGAAGCTTGAAGCAGAAGGTACTCGAAGAAGATCCTCCGTGGGGGCGCCAAAAGAATGTGAGCGGGATGAAAACACACAGAACGCCTCTATAACGACCCGACACACACTCTTGGGAAGATACACACACACACACTAGAAGGCACCACTCGGCTTACACAACACACCTGACCGAGACAGGAAACACACCTATGGAGTGAGAGGAGAGAAACTATCCACTTGCCCACTCCACACAGAGACACATACACACATACACACACACACACACACACACCCAAAAAACTCAGCTCAAAAGAGGAGAATTTCTGATGTTTAGATACAAATGAGCTTGGGCGAACACCAATGGGGCAAACAGCTCACACAATATGGGTAAAAGATACCAGATACAATCACAAACTGGAGCAGAATCTTCGCTCATAGGAGAAACTTACACGGCCAAAACAGCAGAAAAAGAGGGAGGAATTTGGAAAAATGGACAGCGCCATCGCATCCAGAATGGCCCAAAACCCCAGTCTACAATGTCAAAGTGCTCAAATCCGACCTCGGATGAGCAGCTTACGGCCAAAACAGGCTCCAGAATGAGCAAAAACACAGTTGCGGCTGTTCCTCCTCTCTTCTCCACGTTTTTTCTGGTCTTCTCTCAGGTTTTTCAGTTCCCACACTTATATTTATTAGTTGGGCACGCTTGGCTTTTTCGATGACCTCAAACGGACCCCGAACAGGCCAAAAACTGACCTCGCAGTGCATAGTTGTCACCTTTTTTGCATCATCCGCACACCTGGCACTCATTTCTTTTCAATAATGCGTCTTGCAACCACGTGAAGTGGCCCCAAAAAGTGGTCCTAATGATGACCTTTCTGCATAACTCTCACAAGAAAACACCACTTTGTGTCCGTATTCATCCACGTGCAAATATTGACCCCGTTCGGCCTCCTGACGCCACTCGATGCCATCTGACGCACCTGCTTACCTCATGTCGTCGGCCCGCGGATAGCTTCCTCAAGAAGTTTTACGCGCTACCAACTCCTCATTATTGTAAAAAAAACACAGTGGTACTGGTAATAGTGAAAATCGATGCACTATGTACACCCTGTCCTACCTGTACACATGTGGGCCCCACGTAACCACCTGGCTCTGAAAAATCGGCAATTATTTATTTGATGCACCATGCATGTATATGTACATATGCGCAATCCCTTGCTCCAAAAAACTCCTAACAACGTGGGCATTTCATAAGCAGCAGTGCCCGCGCCAACTTTTTGAGGGCAAGCCCCCCCCCCACCTCCCCCCCCCCCCCCCCCCCCCCCCCCCCCATTAGTGATGTCGCTGGGGTCCCACAATGAAGAGAAGGCGAGCCCGAGGCCATTCAAGGGTCTAGCAAAGGTAAATGGAGAGCCAAGGTCAAGCAAAGCAAGAGAAAGGAGTTCAAAGGATTCAAAGGGCAAGTGCAAGGGCGGCCAAGTTGGGCGGACATTAGAGAGATGTGTACACCATGCAGAAGCTACCAAAAATGAACTATAATAGGTGCTAGCAATGCAAAGAAAATTCCAAAAAGAGATCAAAGTGAAGTTCACGAGATGAGAAGCACACCCATTATTTCTTTTTTAGGCCTCCTAGATACACCCCAATAAAAGAATGTAAACGTGAAGGTTTTGGGGCTTTTTTGCGAGAGGGTTTGATTGAAGGTTGCAAGCCTATATCTTGCCATTGGAGTTGAATATTCTATTGTACTACCCTCTATGCAATAATACATCTTGTATATCTACATCTTGTGTTGCTTCTCCCCATTCTCCTTTTTTCCCTTGCTCCTTGTGTACTTGTCGGTGTTTGCAGAGGATTTGCCTGCAGCTTGAAGGGTGTCACTAGGAGGGCAAAGTTGGGGTGTTTTGTGAGTAAAAAGGGTGAGTTGAGCAGTGTGGGTGTGTATATGTTGAAGGGCGTTTCTTGCAAGATGCGAGGCGTTAGCTCGGTGTGTTACGGTGGGATTGCTAATGCAAATTAGCCAATTTGAAGGTGTTATTTGAGAGGTTAGGGGTGTTGTGCAATCCTTGGGCTATATAGAGGCAGGCATTTGGTGTGTTGGATGTGTTCCCTATTCCCCCTCTCCAACGTATACGAGGTCGCAGAGAGGGAGGGGGGGTACAAACCACCCCTCTACCCTTAGATATCAATAATGTCATTTTTAGCCTTTTGAGATTTTTGATGAGGACTTTTAATTTTTTATGAGTACTTATTTTTTTAGTACTTTTATATTATTTTTAAGTGCATTTTTTAAGTACTTTTAGATATTTGCGATTAAAAAATTAACCCATTTAGTGCGCAAACCGATTGTTTTTTTTTTAAAAAATTGGGCACTTGTCATTTTTAGCCTTTTGAGATTTTTGATGAGGACTTTTAATTTTTTGAGTACTTATTTTTTTAGTACTTTTATATTATTTTTAAGTGCATTTTTTAAGTACTTTTAGATATTTGCGATTAAAAAATTAACCCATTTAGTGCGCAAACCGATTGTACTTTATTTTTAAAAAATTATAGCACTCATTGCACTTTATTCTCTTTGAATTTATAGTCATTTCTCTTTTTTTATTAAAATATACATTTTTTCTAATTAATAGTTTAGTTTTTAGGGCCCTCACACAAATCGATTCTCAAGGACAAACTCCTTTGTCCTTGCGCCAAGTACAAAAGGGAAATCCCTCGCTTGAGGTCCATTGCATTGGAGTGTTAAGTATGGAGGCTGATTTATACCTTGTAATTTTCTGTGTGAAAAACGCATATTTGTAATTAAGGCCCCCATAATGAGGAGAAGCCATCGTGCATAAAGAAAAATAGCTCGCCAAAAAATAAAATCACTCACCGGAAACCAAAATTTTCACGCCCAGTCTCAAGCTGGAATATTCCTTTTCGTCGAAATATTATGGCCGGACGGCAGTCGAAAAGTGGTCGAAAATCGGATGATCGTTTGGTCGGTTGGCCGGTGGCTGGTAGTCAATGGCCGGTGGCCGATTTCAAAGGAGGAGTTGTCTTCTCAAGGGCGGCCACACATGGGCGGATTGGAGGGTCCAATTTGGACTTATCTACACAAGGGCGGCTACACATGGCTGCCTCTCATGAGAGAGGGAAAGCCCTTTTGGCCTATAAAAGGAGGCCATTTCTACACACATTTCAGAGTGTGAAGTTGATGCAACAAGGTGGGTGTGAGGTGGTGAGAGTGAAGCAAGGTGGGAGCTCCAAAAGGGTATAATCCCTTTGTAACATACTTCTTGTTTTGAAGTACTAAAGCCATTGAGTGGCTACTTTCCCGTGGACATAGCAACAAGGTGGGTGTGAGGTGGTGAGAGTGAAGCAAGGTGGGAGCTCCAAAAGGGTATAATCCCTTTGTAACATACTTCTTGTTTTGAAGTACTAAAGCCATTGAGTGGCTGCTTTCCCGTGGTTCACCCAATGTGGACATAGCCCACATTGGGTGAACCACGTATATCGTGTGTAGTCTCTCTCTCTCTACTCTATAATCTCTTAAGTGTGAAAATTATCTCTCTCCATTAAGTAATCTACTCAATTATCTACTTAGCTACATCATATTTCCTAACAACTAGTATCAGAGCAAGGTTTGCTCATAGCTAAGTTATCTCAAGGAAAGGATTCCTTGAATCGAGTGGGAGTAATGGTGGAGGAAGGGAAGTTTAAGATCGAGAAGTTCAACGGCAAAAACTACCAACATTGGAAGATGCAGATTGAAGACTATCTCTACCAGAAGGACCTCTATTTTCCACTAGGCGGTCTTGCAAAGAAGCCCACAACAATGGCAGATGAAGCATGGATCGTCCTTGATCGAACGGCACTGGGAAAAATCCGGTTAAGCTTGGCATCAACGGTGGCCTTCACTATTTTGGAGATAAAGACCATGGAGAACTTGATGAAGTCATGTTGGGGGTTCCATCGTTGAAATAGCTCCAATGACCAACAAAATTATCAATCCGGAGGGATGAGCTACCCGGCTAGGGCATGCAAACACTCATACAATTAGTGAGCTAATCGTGGCAACCAAATGGTTAACTCTACGAGGTGAGCTTCTTGGCCTATGGAGGAGCTAAGCCGCAATGAAGGGCAATCTCCATATCCACTTCTCTCCACTTCCAATCAACCCAATCTCACACACTACAATTGCAAGATGCACACAACACTAATCCTATCATGCAACACACTAACGCAAGCACACACACATAGATCTATTGAGCATCACACTCCAATCAAACCTACATGCGCACACAAGAAAAAGAGGGCAATCACACAAGATTAGAGAGGGATTAACCACTAATTAGTTAAGATCTAGTTAATCTAAGCATCATAGACAATCATAAGAAGTAAGAGAGAGGCATAGTGAGAGAGAACGAATCATTGATTAGTGTTAATCAAGTCTCATGAGCAAGGAGAAGCTCAAGGACTCCATAGCCACACACCTCAAGAGCTCTCACCAAAGAGCACTCTCAACAAATGACTTGAGAACCCTAATTTCTTTTACACATTGCCTTATATACCTAAGTTAAAAATATGCAATGTCCGGGTGCCCAAGGTCTTTAGGACTCACCACTTACTGAATCTGTAACCTAGGCACAGTAAGTGACCTATTCTTTACAACTTGGAACTCCCACTGAGCCCGTAACACATAAAATATTACAATGGCTTGAAATAATTCAGGAAATTTACAATACGTGACCATTTTGGAAAAACGTGAAAAATGTGTAACTCCAATCTTTACTGCTTCTTTGCATTCATTGTCGATGCGCATTTGTATGTCTTCGATCTTTAGTAGCTTCTATTAACTGACATTGACTCAGTTAAGATTCCCCCCTTCCTATTTTAGTGCCCGTCCTCGGGCACTGTTGAAAGGTGTATGTGGAGGCTATGGAAGGTATTGATTGGTTGTTGATGGGCTGATTGTCTTCATTTGTCGTTGAATTTGTTGATGAGGTTCAATTTGTTGCAGCATCTTCATTGGTCCAAATATGTCTGATGTGAGAGATGATGTTGCATTTGTCCGTTGTAATATCATAATTATGAGGCTAATGTTTATCTATGAAAAGTATATACAAGGGAAGTAGAATGATGAGGTTCTAAATTAGGGTCTAATACGTGGATGACCAAAGGAAAAAACCCACTGTGAAAAAAGTGCCTTTGGGATTCGCGCATTATTGGAGTACTTATTAGCATGGTAAATATTAATAAAGTACTCAAGGGATTATTTGCTGATAGATATGGAATTTAAAAAGGCAGCAAATATGAGAGGGTAGGATGATGGAACATTGGTTTGCCATTTTAGTCCACTCAAGGTGCATAGGTGGAATCAAAAAACAGTGTCTAATTCATATGTCCAATGATGGGACATCCTAGTTGTGCATACACAAAACTGTATAGGAAACAATATGCTATGCAAGAATGATTTTGAGGGGTAATTCAGAAAGATGGTGTAGCTATAAAAGATGGTGTAGCTATAAAATCATATGACATGGCTTTGAAAGCTGGCACCCCTTTAAGAATGGTTTTCGTTGACGAAGATATGTGCTCTCATCTTAATGTGCACTGTGCGTGAGTGTTGGACTCTACGACACTCCACCAGTTGTAAGTTATAGACTTTGACTCTTATGCTCACCTCATCCAGCATGAGCAACACAACTTAGATATGCTCAACTCTTCCAACTTGAGCATAAGCCTAATACCTACAACTCTTAGCACAGAGTTTAATATGACTTGAAGCTTTGGGACTAATGCTTTGCTCATTTTATGGCTCAGAAGCCCGCCGACTCTGACTATGCCAAAGAGTGTTTCTTGCACCCTGGCGACTTGAATTTTTACATTCTTGAGCTTACTACAAACATTTCTTCAGGTACAGTAAGCTTGAATCCTCAAAAAGAGGATTGGTGAAGGACCAAGCTGGCATTGAAGGTTTCTTTTTCCATACCTGTTTTATCATCTTTGAATCTGCAATCATGTTGGTTGGGTTGTCATTCTTTGACTGTGAAGACTCCATTATCCGTTTGATTCTCCAAGTAGGCCTGTTGATAGAAGTCTTTGATGTTGTTGTAGGCCTCTATTGGCTGTCGCCATCTGGCTTTTGACTAGGAGCATTGGAAGATTTAGGAATCCAAATCTCTTGATGACCTTTGTAACTCCTTTGTTGACTTTGCTTCACGCTAGGTCTTGTTTGTTTCTTGAGATCTTCATGCAGGTCTGATGTAGTTACAGTTGGCTTGTGGTTGATTGGTAGCCAAATCTTTGTATACCCTGTGTAGAATCCTTTTCCAAGAAGAACATTCTTTGAGATCCATCTTTGTTCTTTATCCTCTTGCGGGTTGTGGTAGACTTCAAAATCTTTTGATGTTGTTCTGTTGTATACCTGCTTCTTAGGTATCCTAGGATATTGTCAAGGTTGATACCTTGTGGTCCTTCTGTCTTGGGAGGGACTTGACGTTCCTTCATATGCCCTAACCTGCGGTTTTGGTACCCATATCTTCCTGTTACCTCCATAGTACTCCTGTTCTTTTAAGCTCCATTGTGATGCTATCCATCCCATGTGTTTGTATTTCTGTGCTAATTTCATGTCTTTAATCTAGATCGGATCATTGACTTTGATTAAACTGCTCGGAACAAACACTTGCTTGAACTTCCTTTGCTTTCTTGAGTACTTTGGCTGAAATATCTTTGCTTTTTTGGGTGTTTTGTTAGAGTTTTCAATTGGGTCAGCAATTGGCTTGAAGTTTTGAAATTTTGACTTGCTTGAAGAATCCGATCCATGAGGGTTCTTTGATGTAGAAGCATATGCTGTCACACCTTCTTTGCTAATCGATGGAAGTTCCACCTTAGCTTTACCTTTGTCTACAAGATTTGTCTTTGATTCTCGTGACTCCTACAACTCTGAATTTGGAACTTTTGGTTCTATTGAAGATCTTTGTCTTGATTTTGCCATGGTCTCATCTTGATCTAGCTGTGTGTTATGGAATTGATATTTTATTATTTATTGCGGCTGACAGGTGGAAAATATTGGGACCGAGCTAGGCCTATGCGAATGAAAGTATATACATGGTACATTTTATTATTCAAGTGCTCTTTTATGAGCTTTGGCCATTTATGACCGGCCGGCCAGTTTGTACTAAATTTGACCATTCAAGAAATCTATAAATGAAATACGTGCAAGAGGGAAATGGTCACTCTTGCACGGGGGGAGATTGCACCCAGTGTTTGTGTCTTTCTTCTCCCTTCTCCTCTCCTCTCTCTCGTCATGCCAGCGTAGCACTCCGCTCTAGGAGGTGCGCTTGCACGTTCTCCCTCGCTCTATTCTGTTCTCTATCTCTCTATGTTCGTGTTGAGATCATCATGTTCGTGTGCGACGATTCAAGTATGTTGATATATCATTTTTATGGTCTGTATTGTGCTATTATGAGTACTTTGCAGGGCAGCCACGCAGCCTTCTGTAGCAGTGGTATCGGAGCTTGGCTACGCTCTTGGCTACGCAATAATTACAGATAGGATGGATCTCATGAACTCGAGCGATTAAAGCTAAGGATAACTGATTTTATTTATTTATTTGCCTTCTTGAAATCTTGAGGTTAGGTCTTCTCCCTTTCATAGATTGTTTATGTTTAACCTATTTATTCTTGATTGATTCGAGAACGAGTGATCGTTAGATGTAGATCTTTTGTGTATAATAGAGAAATTAAGTACTAAATAGTGGATGTATGCTAGAAATAACACTAATCAAGTAGATGTAAGAGTTAATAAGTGCAATTTTGATTGCGATTGTGAAAATATCTACTTGGAAAACCATACTAGAAAATCCCAAACGGAGATTTGATGGCGAGTGCAAGAATACATGTGAAGAGTAGTAGAGGAATAGGAAGTATAGAAATTTGTTAAGGGAGTGAAAATTTTAACAAAAGAGGGCCTCGTGAAAGACCTGATTTCCAATTGACAAGGAATTTGATTGATGAATCCACTAGACGTCAGTTTGGTGGGAACGACTATCAAGCTATATTTGTGAAAATCACTGACAAGCCAGACAACAAGTAACATCGTGACTTGCCACAAGCGGGCACAAGTAATAGGCAGTCAAACTGTTTCACTCTCTCTCTCTCTCTTCACCCTGTCCATTTTGCGATCTCTCTCACCCTTGATAGGTACACACATCCACACTAGTCATGCAAGTGGCCAATCAAACTCTCTCTTTCTCTCTGTTTCACTACAAAAACCAATTGGTCTGAGTGCGTGCGTAGGTGAGATAAAAAGAGATTTTTTTTTGTTGTTTGAATGGTTATTGTCGATCAAGAGTGTTTGCATGGATGCATGATGTGTGGGACTGGATGGCGGGAGATAGTCGGGAGGGAGCCAGCTTCACGTGCCGAACAGAGAGAGATACAACGGGAGAGAGATAAAATAAGCTCTCATACACCCACGGGCCACAAACTCCGTGCAAACTGTGAGCGGCTACCCACCCCTCTGTCATCGGCGTCCATTTCTCTCTCTGTCTCTCGCAGTTTTCCAACCCCCACCTCCCGATGCCATGTAGTGGCTCAAAACCCCATCTCATTCTATATTTCTCTGGTCCATTGCTAGCCACATGCTCTCTCTCATTCAGTTCAACCACCCAACCTCCATGCAGTGGTGTCGTAGGACTTATGTGCTGCTCCAGCTTGCACTCCTTTACAGAGTGTAGCATGAAAACCCATAGTACTTTTTCTCTCTCTCACTCTCCCCCTCTACTCTTCAAACGGCTCCAAACCAACCTGCATGCAAGCTCCCTGTTCTCTACTACTACAGTTGCGGAATTGTTGCCCACTAGCTCTATCTCTCTCTGTCTTCAGCCGTCGCCCCACATTCCCTACCTAACTCCAGCCACCATCCACCTGCTTTCTCTTATAGAGTTGTTGTTTCTCTCCCTTGACTCCAACTTGACAACCGTTGTGCTTCTCTCCCACTCTCTCTATCCAACCACCATTAATCTCTCTCTCTCTGTCTCTCTCTCATAGCTAGGGGCGCCTACCACACCAGCGGCAGCACGCAACCTCTCCCTCTTGCATGGCGGCGCCAACCGCTGCAGCCAACTCCGGCTCCCTCTCCCTACTTTTTCGGCCCTGCATAAACATGCGCACTGCAGCCGCTCTTTCTTTCATCCTCTGCAGTGCCGGCACCAACTTGGCTGCGCAATAAACCACCACTGCGCGATCTCCAGCAGATCCATCTGCTCACTTGAGCATCCGCTCTGTCGCCCGCAGGAGTCCCTACTTTCTGCTGCGCGCCAGGGTTCTCGCCTGCGTCCCCTGTTGTTGCAACCAGCAAAGTCGGCGACTCGGGGACACAATTGTTGACGACCATGTTGTTTTGATAATGAACTGAGGTGGGTTTTTTTTACGAGTTTATCCTCGTGAT
The DNA here is from genome assembly GCF_014529385.1 of Adiantum capillus-veneris. Taxonomy (NCBI): domain Eukaryota; kingdom Viridiplantae; phylum Streptophyta; class Polypodiopsida; order Polypodiales; family Pteridaceae; genus Adiantum; species Adiantum capillus-veneris. Next base: position 138,634,088 of record NC_140950.1, on the reverse strand, counting down.
TCCGAACCTTCACCTTCCACCGATCGCGCCCTCTTGTAGTAGAAGCCATTGCCATAGCTCTTCCGTGCCAACCATTGAGGACGCTCTTGCAGCAACCGTCATTGAAGAAGATCAGTACCATACTCTACGGACTGGGTATCCTCCGATCTTGTGACACGACGCTTCAGTCAGTGGCAACCCATGGATTCTCAACCTTCCATCACCCTCTCCGACCTTGCTTCATCTCATGATGATCTGCTTATCACCGAAACTACTTTGTCTCTACAGGCACAACTCACTCTACTCCGACGCGACTACGACCGCTTGAAACACCGCTTTCGCCGGCTATGTCTTCGACTTTTGGATGTGCAAAATTCTGTTCACACACTCCAAGCCATTTTAACCGACCTCACCAAACACCTCCTAGACCGCCCATCCACCAACGAAACCACCCCACCCCATGTGGACACTCTCTAGATCAAACCTAATTTTTTTATTGATGTAATAAGCCTACACTGGCGGCACTTGCACTTTCGTTTTTCATAGCTCTTCACTGTAGAAATTTATTAATCTCGCAATGTCGGAATTATTTTTAGATCATCACACTTTAATGATTGTCTATTTTTCACACTACTCCTGGCACAAGCACAACACCTTGTTTAAAACAGTAGGTGCAACCTATGTATGTTCGCATTTAACACACTATCATGACCATTGTGCACATACAAACACATACTGTCTAAATAACCAAAAAAAAAAGTACACATTGGCATCCCTACTTTCGCAAAACCGTGTTCTTCTCCCCAAATTTCTACCACATTTACATCGCTCAAATCTGATGTACTACACCTAGTATACTAAACAATGATATATACCTTTATCTTGGCCCATGTATCATGGCCTCTGCTCGTCTCCCTCCCCCTTTAATCCCCCTCCCCCTCTTTCAATTACGTTGGCAATACACCCGATCACCAACTACTGACTAGATAATACTATCTACAAATCTAACTAAAGCATAGTGAGGCATATTAACGAATCATACAAATTTGTAGTAGGTAACAACACAAATTTAAGTAGCCAGTATTTAGAACAAAATGCTGGTAACACAAACAATCAAGATTCATAAAGTAAACTTAAGCTCTAGGCTTTGTATAACTCCCATATCCTCAGTGGATCCTATCACACTATTTGCAAAAACAGTGGATCCTATCACACTATTTGCAAAAATTTAATTTCACTTCTAAATCTTTAGATATTTATAGCAAGACTTGCATGATTTTGGATACGTAGCACAGTGTTTAACCTTTGCGATTCCTAGCAATGCTATCCGCATTTTATTTTAAGTTGGTTAATATTAACACACGTTAGTTCATGCTCCTACTACTACTGCCAGCTTGTTGGGTGACCCCTTTTCGCAACTTCATCTAATTGTAACACGGCTATATTGCAAGCTCTTTTTGCGATTCCTTCTGTCGACCGCGGTTGTCAAATGTCCTGCATTCTTCTTTCGGGACTTGAAATTTGTAGGATTTACCAAACTGTGAAGATTATATGGGTTTCTCTCCTCTTCGAATGGCTCATTATCTAATGTACAATAGCACTGCTCAACCCCCATACCTTTATTCGGTTTATCATCATTTACAGGAAGTTAAAATTATTTGTCTTGCTTGACTTTTATCATAATCTTCACTTGTTTTTGCTCCATTTCTCTAACTCATATAAGGATTCACAAAAACCGATGCATACCATAATGCAAGGATGTCAGATAAGTCATCTTTTAACTTTATTTTGCAACTTCATTCTTACGGATTTTGTACTCATCCTTTCACTATATTTTATCGAGTTTTATGATACCCCCTACTCTGTTATAGATCCAATATCTATCATCACCTACACCTTACTACCTTCTTCTTGATTATACTAACCCTGTCATACACGATTGTGTTATGCTCCTAGTTATGTTTACTGATACCATTCCAAGAGACAACACAACTCTCTCAACACGCATAATCAAGTAGCCACTCTGGATCCTGCTGGTATGTACCTTGAATACGTCACTCCTCTTTTCTCTATATTGTATTCGTCTCTGCATTGTATTTAAGTTGAATACTCAAACACTACAAAGATTATGCCTTCTAATTGAATTCAAAGAAATTTTTGTTAAGATACTTTGTCAGTAAGCTGTGCAGCTACTCATGTGAGCCACAATACTCTGGGATAATGCACAACAATTTGTCAGTGCTTTGATTTCCTAAACTGTGATGTCAACAACATAGTAAATTTTTTTTTCCCTTTATGTCTTGCCTAGTCCATTGGTCATGCACACACAGATTCGCCGATCTAGGCAGTGTGTAGGTACTCATCTTGGTGCAGATCCGCCGATTTAGGAAGCACAATAATAAACTTCAGATCTATGATTTTTTAACAATATCCAATGAAGGTCCGCCAATTTAGGCAGCATTAGTGTAGATTCGCCGATTTAGGCAGCACGTCTTATTGGTGTAAACTCGCCGGTTGAGGCAACACCGATCACGAAATCATGCTGCAGTGGCTGGCCACCACTGCAACTGGTATGATTTTGTTACCCGGGTATATAATGAAAGTGAATTGGATTTGGACTTATATTGTAGAATTGGAATTGGATTGGGATTTGGTATCTGGTGATTATTATGGCAGTATTTATGTGATGAGATTGACATTATGAGATTGATGATGAGTGTGACTAGTGATATCCTGATTCATCAGGGTATGACATATACTGCTTATTCTAGTGGTATGGGACACTAGAATAGGTAGTATGTGGATGATGGCAGGCATAAGCAATATTGTCTAAATTTATGAATTTTGTTACTATTTGATATAGATTTCTAATCATTGTTTTTTACAAGTATTATTTGCAGATTTCTATCTTCGCAACTGAGGACAGTTGCTTTCCAACGGAGAGGTATGTTATGGAATTGATATTTTATTATTTATTGCAGCTGACAGGTGGAAAATATTGGGACCGAGCTAGGCCTATGCGAATGAAAGTATATACATGGTACATTTTATTATTCAAGTGCTCTTTTATGAGCTTTGGCCATTTATGACCGGCTGGCCAGTTTGTACTAAATTTGACCATTCAAGAAATCTATAAATGAAATACGTGCAAGAGGGAAATGGTCACTCTTGCACGGGGGGAGATTGCACCCAGTGTTTGTGTCTTTCTTCTCCCTTCTCCTCTCCTCTCTCTCATCGTGCCAGCATAGCACTCCGCTCTAGGATGTCATAAAATCTAATATCTAACCAACCCAAATGATTTTCTCATATTAAATTGATCACTTAATGTGGGAGAATAAACGGGAACAAATGTTAAGATATAGATATGTGTTTATAGATCTATCTCAACACGGGGCCAATAGTAAAGGGGCCCAAATGGGAGATGGTCTATCAAGAGCAAGGCTAACCAATGGAGCATAAGACCTTAGGGTTAGCTTCATTGAAGACCTCCAATAATGTGTGTAAAAGTCCTTTGACCTTAGGTAAGCTAGGGTTGAGCTTGAGGTGGGAACCCGGCCCAAGCTCGAGGTGCTTGACCTGCTTGAGGTGCTTGTTGTGCTTGAGGTGTTTGTCCTGCTTGAGGTGCTTGACTTACTCCATGCTTGAGGTGCTTGACTTGCCGCTTGATTAAGGTGCTTGAGGTGCCTTGACATGCTTGCCTGAGATGCTTGTGGGAATACCCCCTAGTCCAAGTGCTTTGTCATGCTTGATGACTAAGGTGCTTGAGATCCTAAAGTCAAAAGCATCCCTACAAGAGGGGGGGTGAGCCCTTTTCCTAGGGATTAGAGAGAGAACACACACTCACACTCACAAGGAAATCCCCAACTTGAAGAGGCAGCAAGGACACATGTCAGGTCCCTACCCATGTTACCTTCATGTGTTGCTTGAAGCCTATTGGCTAGGCTTCAAAGGGGTCCAATGATAAATTACTTGAGTTATCTAATTGTTTTTGCATTTATCAAGTCCTCTCTCTCAAAGGGGAAAGGGGGACACTTGTCCCAAGGCTATCCCTGTTGCTTGTAATGGCTCCTGCTTGTGATTGGCTAGGCCTGGAGGGGTCCAATGACCTTCAAGCATGAGCTACAAGGGGGGGTCAACCCAAGCAAGCTAGGGGGGTGCTTAGGGGGTATACTCATCCACACACACTCACAAGCACTCTCATTGGGTACTATGCAAAGTGCAAGAGCTCCCTCTCCTTCTCCAAGCAAGTAGAGGTTGAGAGCCTACACCAACACTCTTGGCTATGGAGTGCAAATCCATCCAAGAGCCATGCTTCAATGCTTGAGCTTGCCATCTATTTCTTCTTCATTACTATGCTATTATGTATGCTAGCAACAAGAGTATGATAAGTGAGGAGCTAATTCTTTCTCCTACAAAATGTTTCTTCTTCCTCTTCCCTACCCTCATTCCCTGCTAGCTCTCTCCACCTTCGAAGGTGTTTGAGGTCTTGGGACTGAGGCTTGGAATAGTTAAAGCTTTCTTCAAGTTTATGTTATGTTGGTGATGCATGAAGCTTTCCATCTTCATTGCTTCACCTAGGTCACAAGGAACACAAACAATGTATTGTAACAAGTCTCTCTTTATGGGAGAAATCATAATACAAATGCCTATTGGAGGGGGGACCGGCTCCACATAAATCCGGTCCTCAACTGTTGTCATGTTCTCTAAATTCTCTCTCTTGCAAAAGTATTGTCCATGCCAAGTTAACTAATTGCTATAATTATGTTGCTATCTTCAATTATGTCTACCCGCTATGCTCACAAAATCATTTCTTGAAAGTACTCTCATTAAATTCCGCTACTCTCAAATTGAATAGGAAAATTCCATTACATAGGAGGTGCGCTTGCACATTCTCCCTCGCTCTATTCTGTTCTCTATCTCTCTATGTTTATGTTGAGATCATCATGTGTGTATGCGACGATTGAGGTATGTTGATATATCATTTTTATGGTCTGTATTGTGCTATTATGGGTACTTTGCAGGGCATCCACGCAGCCGTCTGTAGCACTGTGTCTCTATGGAGGGTGACTTGAGACTCTGTTTTCCAATCTGACTTTCTTCAACTGATTTGATTGGCAATGAGTGATTGATCTTTGGACTTCCTATTGCTTCCTGGTTTTTTGCAACCTTGGCCTTCTTTACTTCTTTCTTTGATGGCATTCTCTGCTCAATATCTATCGTGGTTGCTCTTTGATCTGTTTGATTTGCACTTGATATTGCCTGATTTGCTTCAAGCTCTTTTGAAGTTCTAATTGATGGAGATGAATCATCTTCAATAAGATTTGATTTGGCATCAGTCTCCATTCTAGCTGTGCTTGAGGACTTTGTGTTGTCGTCCGCGGGTGACCAGTCTTGGTCTTCATTCTTTGTTGTCTGTGATGACTCCGTCATTTTTGCATTTTGTATCTTTAACATCTTTTGGGCCATTGGCATTCCCATGATGATGTTGTCTGGAAAATCTTTTGTTGTGATCACATGAAAATGAGCTATGATGATCTGTGAACTTACGTCAATGGTGGTGGAGATGATTTTCCAGCATTCTTCTTGTTTGTCTCTAGATATACTCACAAATTCAAGAGCATCTTCTAGCTGTGGTTGACCACATTTTATAAAACATGAGGTTCTTGCCTAACTGCAAATCTAGCTTTACTTCTCTTGACAATTTTTCTTCATGTTCACCAATGATGTTGCACTTGATCATCTCAAGATCTGTGTCTGATTTGATTGCTTTTCCTATGACAACATCCTTTGGTTGAACTTTATCTACAACTTCTTTGCTTTGATCACCTGCTTCAATTGATGTCGACTCCATTGACTGTGATACTGCACTTTTTTGCAATTGTTGAGCATTGTCCACCTACATCTGGTTAACCCTTGATCTTAATAGATCCACTGTACTTTTGGCAGAATCTGTCTCTTCGAAGGAGATTTTGGTGGTGACCTTTGTGTAGCTTTCTGAACTTTAGCTTGCATTGACTTTGACTTTTCTGGCAGCTTGAGGCCTTGCATCATCTTCAAATAGTCTTTGACTTCGGTTGGGCCATCCGTATGGGTTTGCACAAGGTCATGATCTTGCTGATATCCATTATCGTGAATTGGAAACTACCAACAACCATATGATCTTTCAATGGTTTTTGCTTTGAAGGGGTTTGTTGGCTAGAAGCTCTAGGGCTTCTAGCTATTGTAGCATTTCTTGGTATTAGAGCTAAGCTTGATGGATTTACAACTCCCCCCTTCCTAGGGTGATCACTATAACCTGCTTCATTGTAAGAGTTCAAAAGTGTTTGTTTCAAGGAAGTGATGCCTTGCCTAACATCATGCATTTTTTGGAAACAGGGGAGTGCCCATCAGATTTAACAAAGGGACAAAAGCAATGGCTGACGCGGAAGGCCACAAGGTATCGACTCATCAATGAAGGTTTGTACTGTAAGGGTAAGGACCAAATACTCAGGAAGGTCCCTCTCTCTCAGGAAATCACGGGAGTAATTGCTAGTTGTCACGACGAGGTTTTTGGTGGTCACTTTGTCCTAGACATAACAAGTAGAAAAATCTTGTAGGCAGGCTTCATATGGCCTAGCCTCAACCGTGATGTACACCACTGGTGCAAAACGTGTAAGTTGTGTCAAAAGGCCGGCACTAGGTCACTTATGCCTGAAACACAGACACCTATTCTCTCATATGGACCATTTGAAAAATGGGGTATCGATAACATTTTACAAATGCCTGCACACCTAGCCTTGCTATTGTTTGCCACTTTTACTTTGATTTCAGGTGTCTCATGGATGTGCATCCCTAGTATGTGCATGAGTCCCTTTGTCATGATGCAAATTTTTGCACCTCCATCCACTAGACCTTTCCTAACCAATCTTCCTTTGATGCAACAATTTAGCACAGGTGTAATATCCTCATTCATTTCAGATTGTGCAATTTTTACAATAGGCACACTCTCTTTTACCTTTCTCTTAGTGCTAACTGCCTTCCTTAAATCCCTCCTAACTTGTGGACATAATGCAAGAAACTGCGGCCATGAGATATCACGACCCTTACCTCTCATGTCTTCCAAAAAGTTGTATGGAGCCATACCATGTCCAAGGGGGAAGTCTTAGAGGTTGATACGACGTCGAGTCCGCTTGGCTTCCTTGGTCTCCTTCGCCTTCTTCTCTTGTCCATGGTCACTTTGTGACGTGACTCCTTCTTTCTCCTTACCTTTTCCATGACCACGCTTAATGGCATTTGCTTCCATGTCAATGTCATTTGAATTTGTCACCTCTACCACATGCACATTTGGATCTCGAAAAGGTGGAGCCCCTTCCACTCCTTGTGGAAGTGGTTTTGCTCCATTTGGCCTTTGTAGAAGCCATGGTTGTTGACTATTTCCTTCACCTACATTCATCACTGGGTAATTCAAGTTAGGTCTCCTTTGTTCCCCACAGGGCCAAGGATAATTATACATCCCATGTGTAGACTCTTCACAATTCCAACATTGTAGTACGCGCCTTGGTCATGGCTCTCACTCCTTAGCTTTCTTTGTTCCTTAGGACTACATCTTGTGCAAGATGAATTGAGATGTTGCTTCAATATTTATTTAACTTTTCAATCACCTCAATTGTTACCTCAGGAATCTCTCTAGATGTTGATGCTTGCAACTTCTCCTTGGGTCTAGGACCCTCTATTGGAGCCTCTCCTCTTAGGCACTTGAGTTTTCTATACTTCTCAATAGCCCTAGTTTCAGCTACATCAAAGGTAGCAGGTGCGCTTGCCTCAACTTTTATCTTGAGTGTGGGAAAGAGACCGGATATAAACTTCTCCTTGTTTAGGAACTTTGCACCATCACCAAGGTTAGCAACATTTCTCAGCCATACAGCCCAAAGACGTAGAAACTCTTCCATGTAGTAGTCATCTAAGTCTTTTTGCTTGTGAGAAACAATGTCTTGCCATAGCTTTTGAGTGTTTTGGGATCAAATAAGTATCACTTTAAATGATCAATGGCTTGTTATAGTTTCCCTTAACCTCCTGAGATAGAGAGTCAAACCAAGTGCTAGAATCCTTCCTCAGAACTACCATAAACATTTCTAAGCATTCCTCATCTCCTATCACTCTTTTTATGTGGAAATCCATTTTAGAATTTGCTAGAAATAGCTCGACATCCTTGCTAGGCTCTCCAAAAAAGAGAGGACATCCTGACATTTGGCGTTGGGCCTCCATTGAATCGATTTCAAAGTGACAATACATTTTTTTCCTTTCTTAAAAACTTTACACAATAATGTTTTCTAAATTGCAATCTATTCTACAACAAAGTAAAAATATGCACATCAAATGATCTATGATAGTCAACAAGAGGCAGAATGACAGGGTTTGGTGATGTGAGAATCTCCCCTACTCTTTGGGCACCAAACATGAACACCATACGTTATTGAAAATGGATTTTCCTACTAATTGCAATGTTTATTCTAATGTGTGGAGTGAAATGAAAGGGAAAAATCTCTATTCTTGGGCCATTATCCATGTCCTAATGCTTAAAATAACACAAAAATATAGACGTCTAAGCTAATATCATACCTAATGTGAGAGGCAAAATAAAAGGATTTACCAAAGTGTTTATCTCGGCCACCCTAAGAGGACCTAAAATCCTACGAATTACACGTTGAAATTGCAACTTAGTACTAACAATTATGTGTATCTTTTGCCTTGCAATGGGAATGAAAGGATCATACAAAGTCTCTTGATTCATGCAAACTACTTGACTATTCTAAAGGTTGAACCTACACAAAACATACACAACCCCTCTTCAATGGGGGCATCAAAATTGAGGCAGTCCGAGGCAGGTAAAAAAAGAGGTGATCTCTAAACACCACTCAAGGCTCCCGTGCTTCTCAATTGGGGTTCGGGCAACCCCAAACAAGATAAACCACAACAAACCCACAGCCAAAAACAAGTGAAGAAGCACCACCTAGTTAGAGAGCAAACTAGGACACCGAAGAGGAAAATCCCTAAGCAATACAAGCGAGAAGGAAGGGTACACTAACACTAATATCAATGCTACGAATACGCATACCAAACACCTAGAGAGAGAGAGAGAGAGAGAGAGAGAGAGAGAGAGAGAGAGAGAGAGATATGGAGTTGGTCGATGTAGGTAGAGCTTGAAAAGATAGCTATCGGTGTGAGCGGGGAGGTTAATGGTGAAGAGGGTCAGAGAAAACCATGGAAGTTGCACGTTTGAGTGAGGAATAGAGAGAAATGAGTGTGTGTGTGTGTGGAAGTAGGAAAGGAGGTGAGAGAAGACTATGGGTTACTTGTGAGAAAAGTGGGTAGGTTGGGATCCACACAAAAAAATCATATCTCACCGGTGGTAGCTCTAAAAATTGTCAAAATGTTTAAGGTGATTATTCAGGTCTCGGTCCACATTTTGTCTTTTAGTCACCGCCTCAAATTCAGAGTGGAGATAGATATAAAAAATCCCACCAAAATGCCTATTTTTCTTTACAAACGAAGTCTTCAGTGGCCCCCCTTTGAATTTGCATAAGGCTCCAAAGTTGAGCCCCTCCTTGCATGAGAGCATGACCTAAATGATTTCTAGAGGTTTGAAAACATGCATGGTTGTGGATTATGCACAAATATAATATATGGATATGATGGGAAAAAAACATATTAATATATAATTAATTCATAGAATCTAGAATATTGTTAGTTGTATATACAAAAAAATATTAAAATATAGGGAATCAAATGAGGAGGGCCCTCATTTGTTGTTATTGATGTATATTTATTTACAAGAGGTAAGAAAAAATTCCTGTAGAAAATAGGAATTTAGTGAAAGGCAATGGCTGATGGTGAAAGGTTTTTTTTAAAGGTTTATCCTTGGAGTGGACTCACACCAAAATAAGAGAAGCGTGCATGAAATGATTTTTTTATAGAATACATGGTAAGAAAGATCATGGTAATGGTGAGTAAATGTACATAGCATACTTAGGTAAATAACACACACCTAGGCATACATATTTAAATAAATACAAAAAATAATTATAATTAAAAATCCCTATATTTAGGCCCTATATAAAATTAAATACTTATACACAAAAGGGCCATAATATATTTTGGCTTTTATTTTTATTTCTTCTTTTGACTCAACTAGCCCAGTGACTAGCTAAGTGAGGGTTTTTAAAGAGATATAGGAAAAGTCCCCTAACTCTCACATGCCTATGTACAATGAAAAGGTGGGGATCGCCACAGTGTTAAGGGGATTTTTCTTGGGTCAGGTGGCTCACTATGGCAATTAGGAGAGCCGAAAAACGGCTATCAATAGCACCCACCACTGGAACATCTTGTAGCTTCTCTCTAGCTAGACCATCTACTTCTTGATTTTCTGCTCGAGGGACATGATGTAATTGTACAACTTGAAACTTCCCTAAAAGTTTCCTAACTTGGTGGAAATGGCCTGGCATGCTATGATTTTTACAAGCCCAAGTTCCTTGTATGTGTTTTATTAAAATCATGGCATCACCAAATACATTTAACCGTTGAATACCTTATGTCAGACACCACTCTAACCCAAGAGTTAAGGCTGCATATTCTGCCTCATTGTTGGAGTGGGAATCCAAGAGATGCCCAATGGAGAATACATTTTTCCCTTGCTTGTTGAAGACAACAATACCCACTACAGATTTGTCCACTGTCCTCTTATAGGATCCATCAAAGAAAAGAGAGTGAGCCCTCTCTATCTTAGGGACTTCCAGCACAGGTGTTACTTCTTTGTCACTTTTCTTGATCTTCAGCTTCTTTTGATGATGTTGAGACGAATGAGAATGCCTCCTAGACTGGCTCTTCTGGAGCTCTCCACTTGCATTGTGTAGTCAAACTCTTGCAACCTTGTGAGCCATTTGAAAATCCTAGAAGAAAAATCCATGTGCATTACATAAGAAAATACTTCTTGCATTGTTAAGATTATGAATGGTCTAGAGGCCTTGGCATTAAGAAGGCAATGGATTTCTATGTTATGTCTACCAAAGGAAATGGTTACCTATTTATCCTAAGAAGACCATGGCTAATGAAAATGCGAGCTTTGCAGGATTGGGAGAGTGGACAGTTAATTTTCAGGACCAACAATCATAAGAAGGTTGTCTTTGACATGAAGGAGCAACACCAAGAGGATCTCCATGAAGAATCATCTCAAAGTGAGACGGAGGAAGATTGGACCGATAGCATTTCAAAAGAAGAAAGTAGTAGTAGCATTACTGAAGAGGATTCTTCCATCGAAGTCATGTGGGTAAGGTTTAATCCAAGCGACCAAGAGACCTCTTATCAAGGTTTGGAAGGTAGGTCCTCATGAGAACCAAGGTGTGAAAGATGAAGGAATGATAGAAGGTCTACTATCAACAACACTTACGAAGGAAGAAAGAGAGGAGTTCAAATGTGTGATAAGGAAGTTTCCTAGGCTTTTTGCTAAAGACTACATAGATGTACGTTGGGTAGATGCTGTTCAACACAAGATTGCGTTAAAGCGTGAGGCCACACCTTAAGCTCAGAAGTTACAAAGGCTAGGAGTTATCAAGGAGCAGGATCTACCCAAGGAGGAAACAAAGCTTCTTGCAGCAGGTTTCATTTATCTAGTGGAGAATTCAGAGTGGGTCTCTCCCATTGTTGTCAATCCCAAGAAGAATAAAAAGTGGAGAGTGTGTGTGGATTATTGTTCACTAAATGAGGCAACAGAAAGAGATCACTTTCCCCTCCCATTTCAAGATGAGATACTAAATGAGGTAGCTGTTCATGAGTACACTGTGTGTGATGGCTACTCGGGCTAATTTCAAATAGCTATTGTGCTAGAAGATGATCAGTTGAAAACAACATTCATCACTCCTTGGGGTTTTTATGATTTTAGAGTCATGCCATTTGGCTTGACAAATGCTCTTGCAACTTTCCAACGCTTCATGAACATGGTGTTTCAAGCATTCTTTCGAAAGTCAATTAGGGTGTTTATTGATGATTTTTGCATTTATAGCTCAAAATCATTGTATCTACAGAGGGTAGAAGAAGGATTGAAGAAGCTCTATGACATGGGAGGTCAACTCAACCCCGACAAGTGCCACGTAGGGGAGCATGAAGTGATCTTGCTTGGTCACAAAGTTTCTTACAAAGGCACCGAGGTGGATCCTTCAAAGGAAAAGTCTCTTATTGAGTTACCATCACCAAGAGTCTTAAGGAGGTCATCTCATTCATTCAAAAGGTGAAGTATATGTCACGCTTCATTCACTTAGGCTCAGAGTTACTTCACCTTTCTTGAAGTTAACACAACAAGTAGAATTTGCATGGTCTGATGAGCTTGAAGAATACTTTTGTAATATTAAAGTTATTTTGTTAGAACTACCAACACTTATGCCTCCTTGTTGGAAGTACACATTCTTTGTTAGCTCTAGTGTTGGGAAAGAAACAATTGGTTCTGTTTTGCTACAACAAGATCCCCACAGTATCAAGATGTGACCCATCTACTTTGCTAGTAGGGTCATGATGCTTTGGATAGAGGCTACACAAAAGCAGAACTCATGATGCTTTCTCTCATGTTTGCGATGAGAAAGTTTAGATCCTACTTGCTACCGAAACCTTTTGTAATTCTCATTGCAGAAAATTGCTCCCTTGGGTGTCATCTCAAATGAATCTTAGTAATAGGATCTCTAAGTGGATTATGGAGTTGCAAAGAGTTTTAATACTCTTTCAAGGTAAAAGATAGTGTGCGTGCACAATTGGTAGGGATTCTCACTTTTAGGATTCATGAGAAGGAGATTAAGGTGCCTAAAGTAAATACCCTACCATTGCCATCACCAAAAAGTATTCCTAATGCTTTTACCTTGTTCTTTGATGGAGCTTTTTGATGAGCCATAGGAAAAGGAGGGGGAGGGATAGTGTTTCTGAACACAAGTGGAGTGGTGGTCATGAAAGAGAAGTTCAATCTACCAGGTTCACCTAGCAACAATGAAGTAGAGTATGACATACTACTTCATGGTATGAAGATGTGTATTTGTCAAGGTATACAACGTCTCATGGTAAAGGGGGATGTACTTCAGCAAATCTTAGGAATTTTGGCATGCAAGAATGAAATCCTAAGGACAAAGGTTCATGTCATCTGTAGGTTGTTTAGTAAATATGAAGAAGTGCAACTGTATCATATTCCTAGGAAACAGAATGAAGATGCCGACTTACTGGCACAACAAGCGAACACATGTGTTGAGAAAGAAGTGCAGGTCATCATGGTGGTAGCAAATGTCAAGAAATTGAGATACCAGGGATTGGAATCATTGGCTCCCATTATTGACTACATTTTGGAGGGCGATTCTCCACAAGACTTCACCAAAGGGAGAATCATGAAGAAGGCAAGTTTCTATCTCTTCCTAGAAGGCTCCCTCTATCAAAGATGGAAGGATCAAGTGTGCAAAAGAGTACCAACTATTGAGGAAACTCCAGCCGATGCAAAGTTTCCTCAACAATAGAAGCCCAACTCACATATCAATGTTACAACATATATGAATCACTCAAGGAAGGGGGGAGCTTCATCAACTACAAAGCAATTACAAAGCTAAGAAACAATCTTTAAGACAAAGCTGAAGACAACCCTAACAACAAGACTGCACATGGTCTTCAAGGGACAACACAAGCCAAGAAGGGGGGAATGTTAAGAAGATACAGTGTACAGGCGTCCACCTAGCTAGACACCACATTTTTAATGAATCTATACTATGTTATTTTTTGAGCTAGTGTATTAACACTCTGTGTAAATCCTGGCTCCAAAGTAGCAAATCTTTTCCTTGAATTGTAATTTTGTCATGAAATCTATAAAGGCCCATGTGAGCCAACCACTAGCCATTTAGAAAGCCCTAGGTATAAAACATAATGATTTTAATGTGAAAGGATGCTTATTTTTTAAGAAGAAAAAACTCTGTTGTATGTACGCTCAAGCGGCTTCTCAGTTCAAATTTGTAATCATCGTATCTTGTAATTACATAATCCGATTTCAATTCCAACACTTGCATTGTGTTCCTCTTTCCATGTTCTTTCAATCAAGTGTAAGCAAGCATTGCAAATTTTGTTGTGGTTTGTGACTATGCATCTATAAGCCTAATCTTCACATTTGAGTACTTAAACCACTATTTTTTTAATGTTTTGACTATAGGAAAGTGTTATTAGACATTAGGGTGACCTATTTGAACTGTTTTGTGACCTGGATCATGATGGGTCACAATCCATGTACCTTGTCGGACTGCAACATGACTTTGTAGACTTGTCCTCATATAGCTTTCCTTAAAGTTTTGTGACAATCCGAGGCTGTTTAGTCGACAAATTGATATGATGACCTAGAACGGTGAGAAAGAACATATGCAGTTTTTGGATCATTGAGTTGGCGATTTGCTTGTTGAGTTGATGTGTTAGCTTGTTAGGCTCACTTCTTGAGGACCAAAAACCTCAAAGAGTCTTCGTGTCCCATCTAAGTCACTACCCTGAGTATTGACATATTATGCTAGTGCCAACTAGCTATAATATAGATGTCCATCGTGACGACCCACTAGCACCTTGATTGTCTCATTTGAGGTCTCTTGTTCTTGGTACTTGGAGTTTTTATTTTTTTAACACCTCTCTCTCTCTTTCTCATGCCAATGAATATGGCTTGGGAGGAATATGGTGGGTCACACTTCCTACATAGATGTCCATCGTGACGACCCACTAGCACCTTGATTGTCTCATTTGATGTTTTCTTTTCTTGGTACTTGGAGTTTTTCTTTTTTTAACACCTCTCTGTCTCTCTCTCATGCCAATGAGTATGGCTTGGGAGGAATATGGTGGGTCACACTTCCTACATTTCACCACCCATATCGCCTCAAGCTCAACACTATGTTCTAATTCCTTGAAATAGGAGACCGCACCCTTACATGCTTGAGTCTATCCCTTGTCAGGGATTCGCACTCTCTACATACTATCATAGCCATTGCTTAGTACTCACTGTCGTCATGCGAGATGGGACAATGTACAAGAGAATCATTGACTATTCATATTACGCTCATTCTAAATTTTAGAGTTTGAGTACCACATGCCACTAGAGTGCTCAGATTGTGCTCAAATCCAAACTTTCTTCCCTCACATTTTCTACACAACTTAAGACCTTCATGATTTGGTTTCTGAGACAAGATGTATGTTCTTCATTGCAATTCTCTTGATCTTGAAGATGATGTCCTTTGGAGCACGTCCACCAAGGTGTCCATGCAAGTGCAGCTCTATGTAGCCCTGCTACAGATGACCGCCACTACTCCACTCACCGTCCCAAGTGGTGCATCAAGAACTAAAAGTGTACCAAACCTGAAAACTAAAAATTGAATTGAACAGTGAAAGAAACTCTAGGAAAAGAAACTCCAACATGGTATGTACAATGCCTCAAAAAAATGGGAGGCACGAAGGCTGCTGCTGCTTTGATGAATGGGAGGAAGAGGTTGGTGGTGGCATGGGGTACTGTGGAAAAGAATGGAGTAGAGGAGGGAAGTGGAGAGGGTATGGTGGTTACGAAAGAGGGTATTCTGGTGGCATTGGGTAATAGGGAGGTTTTGAGGATTGAGTGGGAGAGCCATGGGGAGGGTAGACCTGAGGTGTAGTGAGGCCCATGTAAGGAAATGGGTAATGTGGGTAGTAGGCCTGGAAAGGGTGGAACTCTAAAGGAGGAGCTGTGGAGGCCAACTATGTGTAGGTGGAGTGGGTGGTAGAGACGGAGGTACTCGAGCTATAGGTAGTAAGGGTGGTAGTGTAGAGATGAGTAAAGAAGCGAGTTGTGGAAAGGAATGTATTGGATCCTGTGATAGGAAGAAAGTGGAACCACCTGTTGTAGACTCTACCAAAGTACCCTGTGCCACTGGTGGTGTCACCAATAAGGAAGAGCCAATATATGTAAGCGAGATGACCTGCAGTCTATCTGAAGCAGGTGGTGGTATCATGGGAGTGATAGAAATGGGTGTATGAGATGGTGCAAGCGGTAAAGAAGATGTGTGTGCATGGGAAATAGTGGTAGAAGAAGTGAAAGTTGTGGGAAAAAATGCAGGTGTTGTGCAAGGGGTGTCAAAAGTGGGGAATAAGTGTGTGCTAGGTGTGGCAAGTGTGGTGGTATTCTAGTGCCATGGTGCAGGTGGGGAAGTTGGGGGCGAGTAATACGGTGAAGCTGGCGCTAGGGTGAGAGAAGGAGTACCTGAGGTGACTGGCAGAGCCAAAGTAACCACTGGCTCCAATGAAGTTATCAAGGCCAACGCCGTGAAGGTGGCTAGTGCGTGCTTTGTTGTAGTCGCTCGACAAAACATGCTGCTAAAGTGTTCTACTAGTCGATATATGTCCTCCTGTAGAGAAGCAATGTGACTGTCCTATGTGGTAATGGTAGAAATGGAGATTGAGAACCCAATGGAGGTCGAAATTCTCTATCCCCAATAGCTCAAGCTCTAAAGTTTGAGCAGTGTATGTTTTGTGTATTTGGGAATGGAGGGACAAGAGTGTATTGGCGTGCTCTCAAACCTGCATGGTTATGGTGTGAGAGCGTCCAAGAGCACCCGATCCCAATCAAGTCTAACTAGTAGACCTAATGATTGAGAGGTTGAGGTGGAGAATGCCACTAAGATTGGTGTAGTAGTGGGAGGTGTCTAGAGGGGTGTGTTGTGGGCCAACTCTATAGGTAATGTAGGATGAAGATCTACAGTGGTGAAGATGGGGGGCACTGACCGAGTAGTGCAAGAAAAATAGAGTAAAATTCCATGTGCAGTGGTGTTTGGCGGAGTGCTTGAAAGTGGCACACATGAGGCGATTGACGAGGTGTCGTGACAAAGGTCAACGTGTGTGGGTGATAAAGGTGCATGTGCAATGAAAGATGGCTAGGCAGTGTGAGTGGTGATTTGTGCAAGTGACAGTGAAGTGATGTGTTGTGACTCTTAGAAGGGGAGGACTCCAAGAGAACCTGGAAAATATCAAAGAACCTTCACCCGGAGGCGTGTAGTTGCTATGCAATGGGGAGATGAAGTAGCTTTACGTTTGCCCGTTCGAGGGCACCTGAAGCCGATGTTTAAGGTGCTACAGTCGATGCTGAGGTTGTATATGGAAGTGTTGATAAAATGCATCTAGATCTAGATATAGAGTGAAGTTGTTCTATGTACCAACAACGAGTTCGGCTGGAATTGAGAGTCAGTCAAAAGCTCAAAATCCGTGATGGAGGCCGAAGCCCAAATTGCGGGAGAGTCATCATCTATCTTTGCACCTGACTCCTCTACGTCGGACTCCTCTGTGGATGTTCTGTGAGCTTCATCTTCTTCTTTGGGTAGGCCTTGAAAGGCATCCTCTTTTGGACTATCCAGATGCACCACAGCGATGTTGTCAAAATCTTCGTTGAATGCTATGTCATTTGATTCAACGTGGGAGCCAGGCGAGTACAGCTCATCTGATGAAGATATATTGTTAATGGGCGAAGGCGAACGGCGCGCAAGCGGGCGGGGATATGAAGGCACGCGAGCGGATTGGGCAGGGACTGAGACTGCATGAGAGGTGAATGACGGACGGTGAGGGGGAAGGGGAGCCAAAGGCGGGGACGAGAAAGAGAGGGGCGCGAGAGGCAAAGTGAGACGAGAGTGGAGGCTAACAAAATCAATGCCCTATCTTTCAAAAGGCAACCATGCAGACCTATAAGGGACGGTTGGCCTGGCGAGTTGGTTTTGGGGCACATCATTGGCATGAATCACAAGACCTAGCATATTGCACCATTAGGAGAAACTTGGACTCAGTTTTGGGCCCTGTAAGAAATGCCAACTCAACATAGAGAGAGGTGATTGTAGAAAATACAAAAGTAGTTTTCTGGAATTCTATTTCTCATAGTACATACGTAAAAGTTTGCTCGATCACTTAAATGCATGCTTGTACAAAATTCTTTTTAAGAGCCCAACTTAAGTGTACACAAAAATCCATGTCTGTGAATCTTAATGAATGATGTGATAAATGATGAGACACAACACATAAGATATTTTTTAAAATACAAAAGAATACCACGGATGCATCCGGAATGTACAAAAACCTTAGGATAGCACTTTAAAATGTTGAATTCTCACGTCTCTAGCTCAAGATATAGCATTTTTAAGCCCAGGACCTCATGAGGTCAAAACCAAGCAAATAGAGGCCCCAAAGACCCCTCAAGGGCCTCTAGTTTCTTGGTTTTGACCCCCCTTCATAGTCTTAAATAGTACCTATCAATCGCTATCAAGTACGATCCATTCAAATTTGAATTGTGAGTACTTCATAAAAAGGTGATTGGTGCTTGTGCAAGATGCACACGTACAAGTACTTCACTTTATAGGATAGCAACAACAGGTCATAGAAAGGCGCTCGCTGCTTGTGCAAGATGTCACTATCAAGCACCTTGCTTTTTTGGTGATAGTGATAATTTCAGCAAAATGGTTCTCATAGACATTTTCAAAATGAGAAAAAAGGCTTATCCTACATAACGTTAGTCTTCTTCCTATTGGCTAAGGAGCATTCTCTCACTAGAGCTAAAAGGCCAAAAAATAAGCCCATTTTTCTTTCCTAATGTGCATCTCAAAATACATATGGCCACCATAACCCAGTACGCAGAATGCGATGGGCAGTGATGTGTCCAAGGTAGTGGCCACCTGTACTACCAATGTGAGCTTCTTCTAGATGATTGCTTGAACTTCATGTGGCACAACACAATGGCGAAGAATCCCATCCGGACCACTTTTGTAAAGCGTGTCTCCAATCATGGTATAGGGCTTGCTTTTGATAAGCAGCCTCCTCTTTTGGAGGCTAGACAGATCTGGTGGATAACAACTTGTGGAAAAAAGATGCATAATGTCCGAGTATCAATCTGTGGTAGTGTCCACCTTAAGAAGAAAATATTCTGGAAGGTCATCTTGTACACCTGTGTGGCTGGTTCTCCTCACTCAATCCTAGAGAGATGGTTGTCCATCTCATTCTCTTTACCAAGGTGAAGAACAACTTCAAAATCAAATTCCCAAAAGAGAAATAACCACCTCTAAACACGTCCTGCTGCCCGACACTTATTGCAAAGATACTTGAGGGCCTGGTGGTCAGTAATTACCACAAAATGGAAACCCAAAAGATAATGCATGAACTTCTATAGAGCATAAACAATGGCCAAACGCTCTCTTTTAGTGGTACTGTAGCTGCTTTCTACTTTTGTGAGTAGCCGACTTGCATAGCTGATAGGGCGGTCTAATTTGTACTCCTTCCTAGGCTGAGTAAGAACTGCACCTATGGCTATGATACTAGCATCAGTGTGCACATGGAAAATGAGTGACCAATCAGGTGTGACTAAGATGGGGGCATGTGTGAGGCATTTCTTCAGATAGTTGAAAGCTATCTCTTCTGTAGAGGTCCATTGAAAGGTAAATGGGCTTGACTAGTGAGGTGAGACAGAGGCCTGGAAATATCCGGATACATTCTAATAAACCTTCCGTGGTAGCCGGTATGACCTACAAAGTTTTTCACTCCTTTAGCATTAATTGGCCTAGGCATGCGTAAAATGGCTATAGCTTTTTTTGGATCAGGAGAAAGGCCTTCAACAAAAACATTGTGACCTAATAGAGTGCCTTGTATGACCATAAAATGACACTTATTCAGGTAGAGTTTCAAATTTACCTCTCTGCAGCGAGAAAAAATGAGGGCTAACTATTCCATGTTCTCTTGGAAGCATTCGACTGGACTTGCACAGCCTTGGTCCAAGAAGTAAGAAAATTCATCCATGAAAATCCATAGAAACTTATCGAGGAAGGGCTCAAACACAATGTAGGTTGTTCTTTTCCAAGAATCTAGTGCATTGTTTAGTCGAAAGGGCATCCTTTTGAAGACAAAAACTCTCCATGGAGTAATAAAAGTTGTCTTGATCCTATTATCTCCTAGAATGACCATCTGATTGTAGCCACTAAAATAATCCGTAAAAGTTAGCAGAGCATGGCTAGCTACATCTTCTAACACTTTCTCAGAGAAGGGGGTACGATAGTGACTTTATTAAGTGCTCTAAAGTCCACATATACTAATCTTGTTGGAATTCTTCTTTGGGGCAATAACCATTGGAACGATCCATTGTGTGTGTTCAATGGGCTCAATGATACCGACTTCCAACATTTTATCAATTCTTTCTTGACTGCTACTACATACTTGGGGTTGAGCTTGTATGCCCAACCTCATTCAGGTTTGAAATTTTCCTATAGGGGTATGGAGTGAACTCCCAAAGCTGGGTCAAGTCTTGTGAGGTATTTGTATGATTAGGCAAAGACATCCTTCCAGCTAGCAATAAAAGAAATCATTAAGTCTAGTTGGGGGTGATCCCAAGGCGATGCAGCCAGCAGTACTGGGTTGGGCTCTTCTTCAATACCTAAGTTGACTTCTTTGACTGGGTCTTGATAGTCTCTTGGGTTCCACTCTTCAGCTACATCCTAGCCAACTTTGGTCAATGCGTCATGACATCATGATCAGGACTCAAATCAATGGGATTTAAGTCTTGTGCCTACTCGTGTAACCATCCTAGAGGAAGCTCCTCCATAGGCAAGTCATCTCTACTTTTGTTTGAGCTGGCCTGCAGACTCTTGGGTGGGGTGGGGTAGGCTTAAGCCTTGCCTATTGGTAGGGAAGAATCACTTGTGTCATCTTTGTGCTCTAATTCTTCTTCTTATTTCCCTTGTAGGGGAGACTTTGTACCATGCCTGTGGTGAGTGATGGGCTCTCCAAGACCAAGAGACTCCACTTCTTCAATACTTCTGTCTTCCTACATCCCAGTGTGAGGACTACAAAACAGTGAGGGTCGGGTGTTGCTTGTAACCAATCTAGGAGTTCATTTTCTTCACCGGGTGCATCGGGTAAGACCTCTTGCTTTGGTGGGTTTTCCTCGATCGCTTTAGCTTCTACCTTTTGATCATCATGTTGTGCAATGTTGAGGGAAGACTTTCTATTGGATGGGTCAGCTCCGTTTTCTAGTTGGATCTTTCTATGCCATGTACCTGGTGTAGTGATCCACATTGTATCATTGCCCCATTCATGAAGTGCACAATTATGTCAATGCCAAGGCTTACAAATCAGCAACGGGAAACCCCCATCCACTTTTGGCAGCTGGACTACCACGAAGTCGAGCCAAAAAGTGAAGTCTTCTACTACCATTGCGACTTGTTCCACCACTCCGATGGGGCAGACTTCGCACTGGTCTGACAGTGAAGGTGGTTCTTTTCATGGGCACCACGCCAAGGTGTCACATGATGAAATTTGGCATGAGGTTAATCCATGAGCCACCATCCACTATGACACCTGTAAACTAATGGCCATAAATGGACACTATGAGGCGAGGACTTTTATAGTCAGTGAGGGGCTTTGATGGGTAGGAAATCATGTATAACTCTTCAGAGGAAATTGTGGCAAGTGACCGCCACTATTTGGGCATGAGGGGTAGAGAGATTGGATTGCCCTGAGAAGGTCATCCCTAAAAGTGGGGTCTATTTGGAGAAATTCATACAATGAGACGCTTTTGTAGGCGGTCTTCAGAATATCCTCAGTTGGAAATGATGTTATCCTGTGAAGCCTTCCTTGTGGTAGAGCTTGGGCCTCCATGTCCTGTAGGGATTCTGTGTATGCCTACTCTAATGCCGATCGCATAGCAGTATTATGTGGCTTTGTCTCTTCTTCTTCCACTATCAACCGCAACTTAGTTGACTCCTTAGGTTGACTTGTAGGCAGGGCCTTTTCTATGGGCAAGGATAGGTTCTAGGCTATTATTTGAGCTCTTGTGAGTACTCCATTAGTGCCTAAGATTTCTTGACTCAATGTAGCAGGTGAAGGTGAAGGGTGAGGAGTGAGGACATGAACCATGAGTTGATGGTTAGGGAAAAGTGTACATAGTGGGCTCTTGTGAAGAAAGCAGACAATTTACCGAGATCATGTTGAGAGAAGAAGATGGATGGTGCTTGGGGTAGTCTCTCAAATAGTGATCTTTAGCATATGGACAATGTCTTCATGGTAGAGCTCCTTCTTGTAGAGAACATCTAGTTTGGTAGTGACCATATTCTCCACACCTATAGCACATCATTGGGGGTTGGCCACCCTAGGGTAGGTAGGGCGTGGAGGGCGCGGTGCCATTGGGGTGGAGACCTGGTATGAGCTAGGGGTAGTATAGAAGCTGTGGATCACAAGGTCACCATAAGGGGTCATACTATGTACTGTGGGGGATGGTAGCAATGATGGGGATGTACTAGGGCCAAAGTGACTAGCCCAAGGTGAGCTCCTAGAAGTACCCATAGGGAATGTGCATGACTGAGGCCAAGTTTTGGTGTAGATGATGGACACCCTTTAGATGGTAGCAATCCTTAGCTTTTTCCTTTACCACAGAACTGACAATGGACCATCATGGGAAATTCTTGAGGTGGGTGGCTGGGGTTGTTACAGTTTTTGCACGATACTTGGGCCCTGGTCTCTTGTTGTGCTTTCTGTTCCTCTAGCTCCCTTTTGAGTTGTGCCACCATATCTGGCGGCTAAGACGACCGCACCAATGTTGCTAATGACATATTTTCATCTTGTAGTTCCCTCTGTAGCTTAAGGGTTTCTAATTCTCTTTTGAGAGCCACCAGAGTGTCAGCAGTAGGGTCATTCATAAGACCAGTAGGCAAAGAGTTACCCGGTGAACCGAAAAATTGTCATCTGGCATTTTCAATTTTGGTGGCAACCACAACAAAATCATCCATGGTAGCTCTAGCCTGCAAGGTTTCCCAAAGCTTCTGTTGAGTCAAAGCAGGAAAGGCCGTCTCCACCCACTTCTTGATCATGGAATCTCTTGGTTGTTGGGGTGACCTGGCTACCAGGGATCTAGTTGGGTTATCAACTCTACAAAAGTCTCCCCTAGACCCAACTCCAAGATTTCTAGTTGGTCCAAGGCCTTCTCCCTGTAGTCTCTCAATTGTAACTCAGCAGTGAAATCCGCCTTGAGGGCATTCTAGGTGGTGAAGTGGCTACAAACTGACTATACCACTTGTCAGCCAATCCCTCTAGGGTGGAAGGGAAAAGCACCACGTAGGCATCATCTCGGTTTAGCCCACGTCTTTGGCAGAGTGACAAGAACCACCTCACTCTTGTCTGTAGGCCGAGGTGACCTTGGCAACTGCAAGTATCCGCTAGTGGTGGCCTAGTAAAGCCCCGCTGGTGAGTCGGACCACAAATCACCTAGCTGGCCACTAGAGGGCCTAGCCCAACCCTGGTCAAATATCGCCCCGGCTACTAAAGAATTACTTTCTGGTGTCTATTGAATGCTTTGAAAGGAGTGGCCATAGATTGGCCACACTCTGGATGATCAATGCTACCTCTTTGGCCAAGGTGGTCTGAGCCCCACCCGGACCACTGGTGTGTCCACATTGGGTGCCCCATCAATGGGCGGTCTAAAAGTTCCCGGGCGCTCGGACCCAACTCGAAGATGAAGTCCTTCGAAGCATGTCCACCAAGGTGGCCATGCAAGCTGAGCTCTGTGTAGCCCTGCTACAGTAACCATATTTGAGTGTTCCCTTCAAAGAATCCTTGTACCTTGAGTAGCTTGATTGGAATCAATAACTGCTTCACATGTCTTTGCTGGGTAGCTTGCTTGAAGTCTAACTTTGATACCCATACTTGTCGCAATGCTTGTTTCTTTGAAGGTCTTCTCTTTTGTCTTTTGTTGTTCTTTATCCCGATTGAAGTGGTTGTATTTTGTTGATAGCTTGGCTTGCGCTTTGTAGAATTTGTTTCTTAG
Organism: Adiantum capillus-veneris; assembly: GCF_014529385.1. Classification (NCBI taxonomy): domain Eukaryota; kingdom Viridiplantae; phylum Streptophyta; class Polypodiopsida; order Polypodiales; family Pteridaceae; genus Adiantum; species Adiantum capillus-veneris. The sequence continues at coordinate 138,610,282 of NC_140950.1, read as the reverse complement.
GGTGAGTGGGTCCAGGCTATTACCTTAGGCTTTGTAATGAAAATGGCCTATGAACTTTGAGAATAACGGAATTAAGAGAGTTAGAGTGAGCATTTTCATGAGACTACTTTGAGAACATAGAGGGTGAACTTATTTAGCGGAAGCAACATAATCATTCTACTTAATTAACTTGGCATGAACAATAATTTTGCAAGAGAGAGAATTAGAGAACATGAAAACAGTTTATGACCGGATTTATGCGGAGCCGGTCCCCCTCCAATAGGCTTTTGTATTATAGATTCTCCCATCAAGAGAGACTTAGTACAATACAATCTTTGTGTTCCTTGTGACTTAGGTGATGCAATGAAGATGGAAAGCTTCATGTATCATGAGCATAACATAATGTTGTAAAAAGCATTAACCAGCCCTGGCCTCAGCTTCAAGGCCTCAAACACCTTCAAAAGTGGAGAGAGCTAGCAGGGAATGAGGGTAGGGAAGAGGAAGAAGAAGTGATATACAAGAAAGAGTTAGTTCCTCACTTATCATCACTCTTCTTGCTTAGCATAGCATAATATAATAGTAATGAAGATGGAGAAGATGGCAAGCTTCAGCATTGAAGCATGGCTCTTGGTTAGATTTTCATTCCATAGCCAGGAGTGTTGGTGTAGGATCTCAACTTCTCAACAAGCTTGGAGAAGGAGATGGATCTCTTGCACTTTTCACCTCACACAATGAGAGAGAGAGAGAGAGAGAGAGAGAGAGAGAGAGAGAGAGAGAGAGAGAGAGAGAGAGAGAGAGAGAGTGGGAGAGTATATCCCAAGCTAGCCCCTAGCTTCCTTGGTTGACCTCCCCGTGTAGCTCATGATGGAAGTTGATTGGACCCCTTCTACCCTAGACAATCACATGCAGAGTGCATATCAAGAAATCATGCTAGCCTTGGAACAAGTGTCCCCCTTTACCCTTTTAGAGAGATGACTTGATAAATGCATAAAAAATTAATTAAATTATCTAAATTATCAGTAGACCCCTTGAGAGGCCAACTAGCTTTAGCCACACCATGAGGGCAACATGGAGAGGAACCTGACAAGTGTCCTTATTGCTTCTTTAGACCAAGCTTACCTTGTGTGAGGGTGTGTGTGTTCTCTCTCATGCTCCTACAATGAGGGCTTGCCCCCCGTTAAGTAGGGAGCTTCTTGAATTTTTGGAACACCTTGAACCCCTTAAGCACATTAGTCATGGAGCACCTTAGCACCTTAGTCATTAAGCACCTCAAGCACCTTAGTCAGCAAGCATGACAAGCACCTCAAGCACCTTAGTCAAGCACAACAATCACCTCAAGCACCTTAGTCAGCAAGAATGACAAGCACCTAAAGCTTGGCAACTCCTTGCAAGCGATGCAAAGGACAAAGTGCTTACTGAATGGTAGAGTTTGAAGCTTCTCTCCAACGAGTCTATCAACAAATATGTGGACAAGTTTTGGGGTTTACATCTCAAGGCTAGTACCTTTCAAAAGATAGACTTCACCAAGAAAAAGCACCAATTCTGTGTGGGATTACCTGAAGAAATGGCCGAGTACATCAACTCTCAATGGCTTGGTTCTATCCCTAAATTAATCCACCACACTATGGTTTTTTCGCGCATCAATTTCCAACAAGGGGCTAGAAGGAATGCCAAGCCCATGGAAATCAAAGACAAAAGTGATGCAAAGGGGAAAAACAATGCCCAAAATTCTTCCCAAGGCAATTCCAACAACAAAAACAACAACGAAAATCAGTCGAAGCAGAAGGGAGTTTACAAGGGTAAAAATAAAATCTCTCTTGAAGAGCTTGAAGCTTTTTGTAAGGACCACAAATGTTTTAAGTGTGGGAAGAAAGGACATGCCTACTGTTCTTGCCCCAAAAGAAATGCCCACAATGAAACTCCTAGAGCTTCCATGATTGGAGCTCCAAAACAGGATGCTCATTGCAAAGGATAACCTCTATCCTATGCTTGGGGAAAGGTAAGGGAGCATGATTCCTACCTTCATCTTGTTTGACCCTGGCTCTACTCACAACTTCATATCAATGGAGTTGGACACTAACTGCCAATGGAGCTTTCAAGGGACAATAAGCCTCTGTTGCTCCCTTGATTGGGAGTTGAGGCTTCATGTCCAAAGCTACGTCAACAAAGAAGACTTTTTCATCTCTCCTCTCCAACATGAGGATGTTATCCTAGGGGCACCATGGTTCAGCTGCATGGCTGCCAGCATGAAGTTACCTAAAAGGAAAATCTACTTCAGCTATATGGAAAAGAGCATGTATATAGATGCTAGTGGGTCCGGTCTACTATACCACTTGTAAATTCACCTGCTTTTGATAAGTCAATGAAAATCTCAGTTTCTGCGTACATGATTTTTGTCAAAGAGTCTCTAAATGATGCTAATGTTTTAACAAAGAAAAGTGTTAGGAATCTAGAAGAATTAGACTTGTCTAATTTTCTAAATGGATTCCAAGATGTGTTCATAGATGATATACCTATGGAACTACTTCCAAAATGAGGGGATGATGACCATCAAATTGAGAACCTACCAGGAAGCTCATTGCCTAACAAACCTCCTTATTGAGTTTCTCAAGCTCAACAAGAGGAGATCATGAGGCAAGTACAAGAATTTGTAGACAAAGGGATGGTAAGGCCTAGCTCCTCTCCCTTTTTTTCTCTAGTCCTTTTAGTGCAAAAGAAAGATGATACATACGGTGTGTGTGGACTATGGAGCACTAAACCATATCACTATCAAGGACAAATTTCCCATACCACGAGTAAAACATCTGTTTGATAAGCTATAAGGTTTGACCTAATTTAGTAGGATTGACCTTAAAAGTGGCTATCATAAAATAGGATTGTGAATGAAGATATGTTAAGATCGTATTTCGTACAGGATTTGGTCTTTATGAATATCTAGTCATGCCTTTTGGCTTGAGTAATGCATCGGCCACATTCAATCGTTTAATGGAGAAAATCTTTAGACCCTACCGCCAATTCACTAGAGTGTTATTTGATGAACTCATCATCTACTCCAAGTCCTTGGAGGAGCACAAGCAGCATCTTCAGGTGATTTTTCAAGCTTTGAGGGAGAACAAGATTTTTATAAATCAAAAGAAGAGTGAATTTTTCCTTGAAGAGATTCAATACTTGGGTCACATTATCTCTCAAGATGGTATCCGTATGGATCCATCAAAGTTGGAGGTAATAAAAGCATGGCCTAATCCAAGGAATCTACATGAGCTAAGAAGATTTATTGGTATGTGTGCATACTATAGACGCTTCATACCCAAATTCTCTCAAATAGCAAGACCATTGCATGACTTAATAAAGAAGAGCGTTAAGTACTCATGGACTTCTAAAGAGAAAAATGCTTTTGACAAGCTCAAAGAGAAGCTTACCTCCCAACCAAACCTTATGCTTCCGGTTCTCTCAAAGCCGTTTGAGGTCCAGTGTGATGCTTGTGGTGATTTCCTTGGAGTTATCTTGCTTCAAGGAGGACATGCCATAGAATATGAGAGCCAAAGGCTCAATGCCGATGAACGGGTCTTGGGCATATAAGAAAAAGAGATTTTAGATGTTCTACATTCCCTAAACACATGGATGATGGAAGCACTATTTATTGGGGACCCCATTTATTTTGCGAATGGATCACCAAAGTCTCAAGTACTTGATGATGCAAACCAAGCTTTCCAACAAACAAATGAGGTGGGAAAATTTTCTTTCACAATTTTATTTTCATATTGCTCACATTGTTGGTAAGCATAATCAAGTGGCCGATGCACTTTCACGATGACCAAGAGTTAATGTGGTTTCTATAACAACTCACAATGATCTATCTTCTAGGATAGATGAGTATGCTATTAACCCCGACTTTAGAGACATAATGTCATTTTTGCATGAGATTGGTTCTGTGGGCTCCTTATATGATAGTAAAGGGCTGTGTGTACTCAAATCTGGACTTGAAGTTGAGTATGATGAATTTTGGCAAGATCAGTTAAACAGAGGATTTTCCGCTAATTGGGCTAATAGAGTGATCCCCTTGACCAAATGGTATCAAACTCCATATGTGGCATGTATTTGATATATATAATGGATATATGATGAAAAATGATCAATTTTGGCTCTGTATGTGCAAAGTGACATCATACGCGTATGATGTCTTTTTGGCCAAAATGGTACTTTTTGGTTCCAGGTAGCTTGTGCATGTGTTGAACAACATCCCTACAAAGTTTCATTGAGTTTGGAGCTATTTTGGCAAATTTAGGGCCATAAGTCAGTTTTTTGCCCTACTTTGCGTCTTTTTAGTTTCCAATTGGTTTTTCAACTCCAAATCTCATGATACTTTGTACATTTGATGGTGTTAGCATATAGAAAGAGGCTATGCATTCTTGTGTTCAAGATGATGTGAAAATCATGCTGTGAGACATCATACGCGTATGATGTCTATTCTTGATAAAAAGTGTTTTTTGTGCAAAGCATGGTTTGTGCTAGTGCCCTAAGCCCTGCTAACTAGTTTTCAACCTTAAAAATCATCAGTTTAGTTGAAAGCCCCCTTTGTAGGCATTTCAGTCTCCGAAGTCGTTTTTTGGTGTTGGAGTTGGTTTTCCTCGATCTTTCTCCTCGAGAGTTGCATCCCGAGCTCATTTCAGGTATTGGGAAGTCGTCTATGTGGTTGGACTCGACTTTCGTTCCTTCTTTTCCACCTTTAGCCATTTGATTGCCCGAAAGCGTCTTTTTCACCTTTGGTAAGTGAAACGGCTTTCTTTTGGGTTTTGCTTGTACACATGTGTCATCGATGACTATTTGAAGTTGCTTGTGAAGTTTCATGGCAATCTGTCGTCAATTTTGGCCGTTATGCCAAAATGACGCTTTGTGTGTCTGCCACGGAATCGGTGGTTTTGACCCACTTTTGGTGGTGCAAACTTGGAGATACTCCATGGCTGCATTGTCCTCGATGTTGTCAAGCTTCTTGTGAAGTTTGGTGTCGTTTTGACAACTTTTTCCTGTTTGCCGCTTGCAGGCTCTATTGACCTAGGGTTTTTTCGGTTGGTCTTTCTCGTACTTTGAGAGTTAGGAGCTCATCTTCTACACTAGGGTAAGCCACCTATTGGTTCTTGCATGGTTTGGTTAGGCGGTTGTACCTCTACCTGGCATTCTACCCATTTCCCCGTCTACTCTTGTTTCTTTGTTTGCGTTAGTTTTTGCGACAAAAGTTAGTGATAAGCATCAAAAGCTTATGGCAATGAGTCTACCTCTTATATCTGGAGTCCTCTGAGCTCTTGTAGCGGTTGTAGAAGTTTGGATGCTCTTGTGTGCTCTTTACTCTCTCCAAGTGGGTAATAGTGCAAATGAGCTTGTAGGTGAAGTCAAAAAATACTTAACTCTGGACTTCCCGGCTCACTTGTTACCAAATTTGACATGTGCTCCTATCTCGTCATGAAATGCACTTTAGGATTTTAAAGGCTTATGTTAATGACTAAGCACAATTTGGCATTACTACTCCCTCCCTCATGAATTCCTCTCATCAATGGCTTGAATGCTTGAGTGGTTTTCAAGGAAGAAAATGTCCCCTTTTATAGGTGAAGGGAACCCCCAAGGGTTTACACAAGAAGAGAGGAGCCAGTGTGAACAGGAATTGAAAAAGTTGGAAATGAGTTGTCCCTAAAGACCATATTAGGTAAAGTGGGAAAATCCCAATTCCCAGGTTCGACAACTTTCAATATATCATGTATAAAATATAGAGATTTTGTCAAAAATTTGAGTTTTCTTAAGGTCTCATTCCACTTTATGCACATACAATACACAATGAAAACAACTAAAATATCATGGTTTCAATCAATTGGATTATTAGGAGAGGAGTATATTGCATCCATTATCGTTGTCTATGTTCTACTGTCCTACCTACAACTTATCTCAACATGGAGAGCTTGGTTTCTAGGTCCACCACTTGTCCAAGTTAATGTAAAAGTGACTCAAGGTTCACAACTTGTGAAAGCAAGGATCCATTGAGGAATACAATCCACTTGGCTATTTTTCCTTAATTTATTGCATGTGACATTTAAGCAAGGTCCACTTCTAATCTATAACTTTTAATTTGAGGCATGGGGCATACATAAAATATGTAGCATATGCTCTATTGCCTCATAGGAAGGTTGGTTTCAAGGTGCACTTATCCATGCTAGCCTATCTTGGAGAAATGATGGAGCTTGCTTCTCTCCTTGTTTCAATGGAGACTAGCTTGGACAAGTGGTGGACCTTTGCTTCTCTCTATGTTTCAATAGAGTTAGCTTGGACAAGTGGTGATCTTGGAACAAAACCCCCATGTAAAACATATCATGGGTATTCCAAGTGATTAGAAAGATTACCATTTAAGATATAACCTTATAGGTTGGACAACTAGATCTTGGCTTGGAGAAATGGTGGACCTTTGATTCTCTCCATGTTTCAATGGAGTCTATCTTGGAGAAATGGTGGAGCTTGCTTCTGTCCATGTTTCAATGGAGCCTAGCTTGAACAGTTGGTGGACCTTTGCTTCTCTCTATGTTTCAATAGAGTTAGCTTAGACACGTGGTGGATCTTCAAAATAAACCAACTACTATCAATGTTGCCTAGCTTGGACAAGTGGTGGAGTGTTTCTCTACTCCATGTTTCAATGGATCTTAGCTTGGACAAGTGTTGGACCTTAAAACAAAAACCCCATGTACAACATAGAATGGATTTTCTAGATTTCAATGGAGTCTAGCTTTAACAAATGGTGGAGCTTGTCTTCATCCATGTTTCAATGAAACTAGCTTGGACAAGTGGTGGACCTTGTAACAAACCCTTCCATGTACAACATATCATTGGTTTTCTAAGTGATGGGAATTAATACCATTCAAGATATAAACTTATATCTTGGATAAGTAGTTGACTTTAAAACCAAATTCATCATAATACAATGAAATACAGGTCAGCCAACTCCTAAATCTTGAGACCAAACCTCCCATGCTATTAGAGATAATATATTGGATAAGTGGTGGACCTTCTATTATTTTCCCATGCCTAGTTTAGACAACCGGTACACTTCGCAGCTATAAAGGTTGGACGAGTTGTGGAGCCTTGTTTCTATCCATGTTTTAATGGATCCTAGCTTGGACAAGTGGTGGACCTTGGAAAAAAGCTTCCATGTACAACATATATGTGGTTTTCCATGTTTTAATGGAACCTATCTTGGACAAATGGTGAAGCTTTCTTCTCTCCATGTTGATTTTGGAACTACCTTAGACAAGTGGTGGAGCTTTTCTTTTCTACTCTTCATAATACAATGAAGTATATGTTGGTTACATGGTGAATCTTAAGGCCAAACCTCCCATTTTACTAGAGATGATAGGTTGGACAAGTGGATCAACCTTCTATCATTTCTCCATGACTATATTGGACAATTAGTAGACATAACATCTCTCTATGTTGTCTAGAGATGAGCTTGGACAAGTGATGGACCCTGCTTCTCTCTTCCCTTGGTTTACTAGTTTGAAGACTCAGTATATATACTTTCTTAGATCTAGCTTGAACAAGTGGTGGACCTTGCATCCACAATCTTAATTCAGTATAAAAAAGTATATGAAAAAATAACATAGGAATCTTGGTTTGAAGGTCAAGCAATTAGGTTCCAAATGCACATAATAATATATTTTCCACCCATATTAAAAGAAAGTTAAATATGCACATAATAATATATTTTCCAAATGCACATAATAATATATTTTCCACCCATATTAAAAGAAAGTTAAATATGTTATTACCAAATTGACAAAGGTAACGTCCAAGAATTACATCTTTCCATCTTGTCAGATCTAAATCTTCATCAAGGCGACATGCATGTATACATCAACTTTCAAGCCATTCAAGAATACATGCACTTAGATTCCATAGTTTTGTTTTCAAAGTCTTTTAGGTTCTAAAACTCTTTCACATAAAGTATGTAATGACAAAATTCTTGAAGCAAACATTTGTGCCCAAGAAAAAGATCCCTCTCACATATTTAAAGTCCATGAATTCTCTGATCCACACTTACAAGTTTTATTTTGACATCAAACATCAATTCTTTCATAGTTCCAAATAAATGCAACCTCGATATGAATTGACAAAAAATGAATTTCTTTTACTATATGACCCAACATAGGCCCCAATCAAATAAAAAATGAGTCCCCAAAAATTTGGGTGCACTCTAGCAATACATCAGAGTCCCCTTACAATAGGATGCACTCCAATAGTACATTGAAGTCCCCTTAGAGTAGGGTGCACTCCATTCAAGTGTTCATAAAATTGACACACCTTTAAAAAAAAAAAAAAGACTATATCAAATTATACAAATGTTGAAAGATACACACTAGAATAAAAAAAGCATCTTATAGCCATATTTATTCAATGCTTTCGTGTTGACAAGTACACACCAAGGACATAATTTGTCTCAGAATCACTATACTGATTTACAATTGTGTTGTATGTATAGACTCTCTTATCTCTTGCATACAACCATCCTACCAACCATGGAATTATGGTTCTCTGCAAGAAGTTTTGAAGTTGCTCGGAAGTTTGCCTCCACATCTTTGGAAATATAAGATATGTCCCTGGCATGTTCCACATCACCCTATATGGAGTGTCATCAAAAATTAAGGTATTGTTTGCATCCAAATCCTCAAATATCTTCCAAATATCACTCAGATTTTTGTGATAAACCCTTGTAAATCCTAACATGATATTTGGATTTTGGCAATTTTTGTTACTCATAAACACCTTGAACTTGGTATACTGCTCAGGAAAACACTTTTGTGTGATGCGTTGCACCCTTGTTAAGTTATAGCAACTCCATATCCATAGCTCAAAGTATTCAGCACAAAAATCCAAAAAACTTTGTGTGTCTGGTCGCACCACATGATAAACTTCATCTTTGTCCTCCACAAGTCGCATGTGTTGAGCCCAAGATGGCATAGAATCTCCATGTTTCATTTCAACTGTCTTGAGAAGTAACCCCTCTAGATCCAAGATAAGTACTCTTTTGATGTCCTTGAAAGCAAGTGGTAGGTGATAAGGAGGTGATTCATTCCTTGGACAAGGTCTTGGAGGAGGTTGGATGGGTAATTCAATAGTTTTCTTCAATTTATGCCAGCATATAGCCAATCCATTTTTCTGTAATGGTTCTGAAATTAAAGAACAAGAACACTTAATGCAAACACAACAATAGACATGATTTTTACATTGTCTACCCTAAGGTTTTATTAGATACCAAAATCCATCTATGATCTACTCATTAATAGAAAGAAAGTCAAATTAAAATCCTGACTCTTTTTTATGCTACACTCTCTCTTAGTCTCAATACCATGGAGTTCAACTAGACTTAAGTCAACTAATAACTACTACTTGTTGTTAAAGGTATGCTTGAAGTGTATAAGGCTTAACCAATGCTCTAGTGTAGAATGGGTATTTAGGTCTCAAGGTCTACCACTTATCCAAGCAAAGATCCATTTAGATATGGAAACCCAATTTTTCTTAATATAATGATATAGAGTGGACAAGTGGTGAATCCTGAGACCAAGCCACTCATGCTACTAGGGATAATAGGTTGGACAAGTGGTGGACCTTGAATGTAAACCCCCCATGTACAAAGTATCAGGGGTTTTGGGTATTTCAATGGACTCTAGCATCTTGGAAACATGGTGGAGCTTACTTCTGTCCATGTTTCAATGGAGTCTATCTTGGATAAATGGTGGAGCATCATTCTCTCCATGTTTCAATGGAGCCTACCTTGGACAAGTGGTGCATGTTTGTTTCTCTCTATGTTTGAATAGATTTAGCTTGGACAAGTGGTGGACCTTGGAACAAAATCCCCATGTAAAACATATCATGGACATTAAAAGTGGTGAGAAAAAATACCATTCAATATATAACCTTATAGGTTGGAAAAGTGGTGGACCTTAACACCCAATTATTATTAGTATAATGACATAGAGTGGACAAGTGGTGAATCTTGCGACCAAACCTACTAGGAAAAGTACGTTGGACAAGTGGTGGACCTTGAATGCAAACCCCCCATGTACAAAATATTACTCATGCTACTCGGAATAATTTGGTATTAAGGTCCATGTTTCAATGGAGCCTAGCTTGGAAAAGTGGTGGACCTTTGTTTCTATCTATGTTTCAATAGAATTTGCTTGGACAAGTGGTGAACCTTGGAACAAAACCCCCATGTAAAGCATGTCATGGGCATTACAAGTGGTGAGAAAAAATACCATTCAAGGTATAACCTTATAGGCTGGACAAGTGGTGGACCTTAGCACCCAATTCCTCTTATTATAATGACATATAGTGGAAAAGTGGTGAATTGTGAGACCAAACCTACTAGGGATAATAGGTTGGAGAAATGGTTGACCTTGAATGTAAATCACCCATGTACAAAATATCATGGGTTTTGCGTATTTCAATGGAGCCTAGCATCTTGGAGACATGGTGGAACTTACTTCTCTCCATGTTTTAATGGAGCCTATCTAGGAGAAATGGTGGAGGTTCCTTCTCTCCATGTTTCAATGGAGCCTAGCTTGGACAAGTCGTGGACCTTTGTTTCTCTCTATGTTTGAATATGGTTAGCTTGGACAAGTGGTGGATCTTGGAATGAAACTCCCATGTAAAACATATCATGGGCATTTCAAGTGGCGAGAAAGGATACCATTTAAGATATAACCTTATAGGTTGGACAAGTGGTGGACCTTAACACAATATAATGACATAGAGTGTACAAGTGGTGAATCTTGAAACCAAACCACTCATGCTACTAGGGATAATAGGTTAAACAAGTGGTGGGCCTTGAAATAAAACCCCCTAGAGTGTTTCAATGGATCCTAGCTTGGAAACATGGTAAAGCTTGCTTCTCTCCATGTTTCAATGCAGCCTATCTTGGATAAATGGTGCAGCATCATTCTCTCCATGTTTCAATGGAGCCTAGCTTGGACAAGTGGTGGACCTTTGTTTCTCTCTATGTTTAAATAGAGTTATCTTGGAAAAGTGGTGGACCTTGGAACAAAAACCCCATGTAAAACATATCATGGGCATTACAAGTGGTGAGAAAAAATACCATTCAATATATAACCTTATAGGTTGGACAAGTGGTGGACCTTAACACCCAATTATTCTTAATATAATGACATAGAGTGGATAAGTGGTGAAATTGGGACCAAACCTACTAGGGAAATAGGTTGGACAAGTGGTGGACCTTGAATGTAAACGCCCCATGTACAAAATATCACTCATGCTACTAGAAATAATTTGGTATTAAGGTCCATGTTTCAATGCAGCCTAGCTTGGAAAAGTGGTGGACCTTTGTTTCTCTCTATGTTTCAATAGATTTATCTTGGATAAGTGGTGTACCTTGGAACAAAACCCCCATGTAAATCATGTCATGGGCATTACAAGTGGTGAAAAAAATACCATTCAAGCTATAACATTATAGGTTGGACAAGTGGTGGACCTTAACACCTAATTCCTCTTAATATAATGACATAGAGTGGACAAGTGGTGAATCATGAGACCAAACCTACTAGGGATAATAGGTTGGACAAGTGGTGAACCTTGAATGTAAACCCCCCATGTACAAAAAATTATGGGTATTGGGTATTTCAATGGAGCCTAGCAACTTGGAGACATGGTGGAGCTTATTTCTCTCCATGTTTCAATGGAGCCTATCTAGGAGAAACAGTGGAGGTTCCTTCTCTCCATGTTTCAATGAGCCTAGCTTGGACAAGTGGTGGACCTTTCTTTCTCTATATGTTTTAATAGAGTTAGCTTGGACAAGTGGTGGACCTTGGAATGAAACCCCCATGTAAAACATATCATGGGCATTTCAAGTGGTGAGAAAGGATACTATTTAAAATATAACCTTATAGGCTGGACAAGTGGTGGACTTTAACACATATTTCTTCTTAATATAATGACATAGAGTGTACAAGTGGTGAATCTTGAGACCAAACCACTCTTGCTACTAGGGATAATAGGTTGGACAAGTGGTGGACCTTGAATGTAAACCCCTCATGTACAAAATTATGGGTTTAGGGTATTTCAATGGAGCCTAGCTTGGAGACATGGTGGAGATTGCTTCTCTCAATGTTTCAATGGAACCTATCTTGGAGAAATGGTGGATCATCCTTCTCTCCATGTTTCAATGGAGCCTATCTTGGACAAGTGGTGGACCTTTGCTTCTCTCTATGTTTTAATGGAGTTAGCTTGGACAAGTGGTGGGTCTTGGAACAAAACCCCTTTGTAAAACATAGCATGGACATTACAAGTGATGAGGAAAAATATCATTCAAGATATAACCTTATAGGTTGGAAAAGTGGTGATGGACCTTGACAAGTGGTGAAGGATACCATTTAAGATATACCCTTATAGGTTGGACAAGTGGTGGACCTTAACACCCAGTTATTCTTAATATAATGACATAGAGTGGATAAGTGGTGAATCTTAAGACCAAATCACTCATGCTACTAGGTATAATACGTTAGAGAAGTGGTAGACCTTGAATGTAAACACCCCATGTACAAAATATCATGGTTTTAGGGTGTTTCAATGGAGCCTAGAATCTCGGAGACATGGTAGATCTTGATTCTTTCCATGTTTGAATGGCACCTATCTTGGAAAAATGATGGAGGTTACTTCTCTCCATACTTCAACGGAGCCTAGCTTTGACAAGTGGTGAACCTTTGCTTCTCTCTATGTTTGAATAGAGTTAGCTTGGACAAGTGGTGGACCTTTGCTTCTCTCTATGTTTGAATAGAGTTAGCTTGGACAAGTGGTGGACCTTGGAATGAAACCCCCGTGTAAAACATATCATGGGCATTTCAAGTGGTGAGAAAGGATACCATTTAAGATATAACCTTATAGGTTGGACAAGTGGTGGACCTTAATACATAGTTCTTCTTAATATAATGACATAGAGTGTACAAGTGGTGTATCTTGAGACCAAACCACTCGTGCTACTAGGGATCCTAGCTTGGACAAGTGGTGGACCTTGGAAAAAAGTCCCCCTGTACAACATAGATGAGTTTTTTCATGTTTTAATGGAAGAGAGATTCGACAAATGGTGGAGCTTGCTTATCTCCATGTGGATTTTAGAACTAGCTTGGACAAGTGGTGGAGCTTTGCTTTTTTACTCTTCATAATACAATGATGTATAGGTTGGTTACATGGTGAATCTTAAGGCCAAACCTCCCATCTTACTAGAGATGATAGGTTGGACAAGTGGTCAACCTTCTATCATTTCTCCATGCCTATAATTAGACAATTAGTAGAACTAGCATCTTTCTATGTTGTCTAGAGCTGAGCTTGGACAAGTAGTGGACCTTGCTACTCTCTTCCCTTGGATTATTAGTTTGAAGACTCATTATATATACTTGCTTAGATCTATATAATTACTCATTAGTTAGGTTACAAGTGGGTATGTAATTTGTTAGCCTCAAGGGACTTTGAATATTGAATAGTAAGACCAAGTGCTGGTTTGAAGATCTTTTGCTTATCTAAACTAGACTCTAACTCAATAATAAGTTTCATAAGTTCCACGAATTGTCCTATCTAGGCTCCAAAAGAGTCTTAATTGGTTTGTGCTAGATTATAACTTCCTTGATGGGGTAGAATCCTAGAAAAATGAGGCACTATAAGTTTTACCTTAGCTCAAATGGATTTTTCACTTAAACTCGACTGCAATTTGGCTATCTAGTCTTTGTCTCGATGGAGTTTAACACTAGATACATAGTAGTGATATTTAAGCTTCATGTCTCTTCACTTGATCGAGATATGAGACCATACTTTCAAGGTCACCACTTGTCTTACCTAAAGACCAATGTGAGACATGGGAGCAAGAAAGCCATCCGATATTGTTTTAAGGACTATTACATAGGCAATCAATAACTTAAGTAAAGCAAAAAGACTTGGATCTTTCACAATTAATAACTTAAGTAAAGCCAAAAAGACTTGGATCTTTGACAGTTTTTTTCAAACTAAAAAAGCACAATCTCATGCTAACAAAACTATAAATCACAATTGAAAGGTTTGAACAAGAAAAAGATCAACAATCTTAATAAGAAGGATACTTTTCATTTCATTTGATGATTACAAACTAAAATAAAGTCTCTCAAGAAATTGATAAACAAAAAATGTAGGTGACTGCTTCATTATTTTGAGCAAAAATATCAAAATCTCTATTGATTGAGCTCCATCTAGTAGTATCCTTTGTAAGATCCTGCAAGAAGGAATAAAAAGAAAGATTTGTTAGATACCATGCACATGAGTGTTCAAGCATGTGTATCAAGAATATATGACATGTCACTAGTACCTTAGGGTTGCTTTCTATCCAGCCTTAGAAGATTGTTCTCAGCTTTCACCTTATTTATATAAGCCTTTGCTGTGGTTGCCTTCAAAACTCCTTTTGTGTTACAACCCAATTGCCTAGCTAAAGTGGTCAATTGTGACGCCTTCATGCTTTCAATGGGTGTACGCTCCTTTGCCAAGATCTCTTGTATTTGGGCTCTTCTCATTTCATTGCGGTGGCTTGTGTCACTTGCATCTTCAATGATAGTTTCATCTCTGTCACCTTTTGCAGGTGGTATTCTTCTTGTAAAGAACACCTTAGCTGACCAAACATCATTTTTCTGCTTCCAATACTCCATGATTTGTTTGTATTCACTATCATTTGTCACTATAGGTTGTCCATAACGATTAGAAGCAATTAAATCACGCACATCCCTTCTCTCATCAAGCTGAATCAAGTATGGCAGTAGCTCCTCCAAGAGCATATTGTCAACCATCTTCTCAGCATCAAATTGTGGTGGAAAAATGCAATTGTTTGCTGGTGAAATACATCCCTTGTAAGGAGAGTCATCAATAAGCACTGTTCTTTGTGGATCACATTCAAACCCCATGGCAATTTTGGCTAGAGGCTTGAACATTGCCTCAACGTTTGGATTGTCGGGTCTAAACAATTTTTGAGTTTGAGCGGTGTAGCAAACATCTTGCGACCAAATTGCAAAGAAAGGCAATGTATCCTTAGCTAAGTTGTTTAGTGCTGCAAGGATTTGATACACATTATTCCTAGTAGCTGTCGACCAAATTGCAACATTAAACCTTTGTAAAATAGTCTTCAAGAATTGGATGCAACCTGGCCTGAGTATAATATATCTTTTTGAATCCATTTGCGCTGAGTTATGGTGTGGGGATGGTTGAGGGGAACGTTTCAACAATAGACCATTTAAATCCAATATAATTGTAAGCATGGATTTCTCAACATCTACGCTACATGACGTAGTACCAATTGGCAATAGCTCGTGAGTGGACTTTTCAGTCTCTTTTGATATATGTTGCATTTTTGAAGCATCGATTTCTTGGTTCTCATTATTGGAAGCTTGCTCAAGTTGCACAACACTAGAATCTAGTATAGAAATATCATCCATCTTGGGCACTTTAGAAACCATAGAATCTATGGATTCTATAGTTGTTGACTAGGAGCATTATCCATCCCAGTTTGTGAATCTAAGAAAACACACACACAAATGGTATCTCAAAACCACTAGAATTTTATTCACCATATTTATATGTAGAACTCCTAGTAAGAAATTTATTTAAGGTAAAGTCGTTGTTAGAATCCTTGCAACCATTTTCAGCATTCGTACACCAAACACCACTTGTCTAAAATACAATCTACTAACTCAACATTTTCCATCCTACACTTTATTAAAGATGAGTACTTAAAGTGAAAACTAAAAGCCACCCTTGTTGAGGAAACATGGATACAAGGTCCACCAAATGTCCAACCTAGACTACAAGAAAATAATTAGAGATTTGGCTTAGATTTGGATTCAAAGGCCACCACTTATTCAAGTAAGATAACTCCACTTGTTTAAGACAGTAATGTTTGAAGCCCCACCACTTGTCCAACCTAGACATTGATTAAATTTTGGTAAGATTTATCACAAATCTAGAGTAGAATCAAGATTCTATGGCCAAGGTAGTCAAATATGTTAGACAACACACAAAGCATAAGAGCACTCTAGATTCTCGTTGAGCATAAACTAAACAATAATCAAATGTTATATTCACTTGAGATTTCATCCATGAAAAATGAAAATGATGCATGTACTTGAGATTTCCATCCATGTACAATACTTTACAATGTCAAGTAAAGTTATAGTCAGCAAACAACTCTTCTCCTGCTTCAACTTGACAAATAGTCTCAATGCATACATGGCCATATTCTTCTGACTTGATGTGTGAAGAGGTGCATTTATGCCAAGGTGGCAAATTTGGATCAAATGTATAGCGTACGTTGGGACAGACATTTGTACTGTGAGAACTATTTATATAGCCCGACACGTTTCCTTCTTCTACACAACCAATAATGTATGATTGATCTTCCTCTTCTTCTATGTTTGGATCCTCTAGAAGAGAATATTTATAAGCTCTTGGAAATATTTTGCATATCTTTTTCCAGTCTTGAAATCTATACTTATGCCCTCCATAGTTTAGAATAGTCAAACCACTTTCCAGGGTAGTATGCACAAATAGCCCATAACCAGCTCCTTCAATACATGAAAGTCGCACTTCAAAATCCACACCGTTAATATGGAAAATTACATCTTTGGGAATAGGAAAAGTTGGTGTCCCAAAAGGATCTTCATGCCAATCATAGTGTGAAATACATCTAGTTTTTATATCACTTAACTCCTTTGTGTCTGCAAAAAGAAGAAAATATTATGCATAAAATAATGACAATATCAAAGAAAGATATCATTATTTTATAGTCCAATAGGTCCATTGTATGGAAGACTTAGAGTGCCTCTTACATGGTGCCTCCAAGGTTTCCAAAAAATAAAATCATTGGAAAAAAAAGGCCACTGTGTCTCCAATCTATTGCCCATTTGAAGCATAGAGAGAACCAAGGTCCACCACTTGTCCAAGCTAGACATGGAGCATTGACACAAGATCCAACACTTATCCAAGAACCCTATAGTATATGTGGTAACATGGGATGCATTGATGCAACAAAAGTAGTCTAGCCTCCTCATCCATCTCTTTTTTCTTGTAGCCTAGAGGGATTAGTTTCAAGGTCTATCACTAGTCAAAAACTACACATAGAACATTGATACAAGGTTCCACCACATGTGAAACCTATCATCTCTAGTAGCATGGATGGTTTGATATCAAGGTTCATCGCGTGTCCTACCTATACTCTATTGTAGCATATAGATTCTGGTTTGGTGGTACTACACTTGTCCAAACTTGGCTTGTTGTTGATATCTGGAGGTAATCAAGGGTCCTCCACTTGTCCAAGTTAGGCATATAAAACAATTGCAAGGTCCACCATGTGTACAACATATGATTGATTATAGCATGCATGGTCTTATTTCATGGGCAACCATCTTCTCTCCAACATGTGTCCAACCTCGGCTCCATTGAAGCATGGAGAGAAGCAAGGTCCACCACTTATCAAAGCTATTATTTTCTCCCAGTGCTTTCAAAACCCATAATACGTTGTACATGGGGGGGGGGGGATTCTTGTTTCAAGGTCCACCCCTTGGCTAAGATTGGATCCATTGAAACATAAAGAGAAGCAAGCTCTACCATTTGTCCAAGCTAGGAGCCATTGAAACATGAAAACCCCATAATATGTTGTATACGAGGGGTGTTTTTCAAGGTCTACCACTTGTCTAAGCTATGGTCCATTGGAACATGGAGAGAAGCAAAGCTCCACCACTTTTCTAAGCTAGGATCCATTGAAACATGGAGAGAAGCAAGCTCCATTGTTTGTCTAAGCTAGGCTCCATTGGAACAAGGAGAAAACAAGCTCCACCACTTGCCTATTATTGCATAGAGATTCTGGTTTGAAGGTCCACCACTTGTCCAACCTTGCCTTCATGTATGGAGATAATCAAGAGTGCAATGCTTCTCTAAGCTAGGGACATAAAAGAGTTTCAAGGTCCACTACATATACGATCTATGATGGGTTGTAGCATGGGAGGTTTCATTTTAAGGTTGACCACTTCTCCAGCTCCGCTTGTCCAACCTCAGATCCATTGAAGAATGGAGAATAAAGGTGTACCAACTCTCCAAAATAGGCAGGACAATCTCTATAAAACCCATGAATTGTTAATATATGCTATGCTGTGGAGTTTTGTTTGAAGTTCCACTCCTTATCCAAGCTACAATCCATTGAAGCATGGAACTAAGTAAGATATATCTCTAGTCCAAGATAGGATCCATTGAAACATAGAGAGAATCAAGGTCCACCACTTGTCCAAGCTATGCATGGGTAATTGATATAAGGACCACTACGTTTTCACCTATACTATGCTCTATCATGGATGGTTTCATATCCACCAATTTTCCAACCTATTTAGTAGGTTGTATTATGGGGGTTTGGTTTCAAGGTACTTCACTTGTCTAAGGTGGGTTCCATTGAACCATGGAGAGAAACTATGTCTACCACTTGTCCGAAATATGCTCCTTTAAAACATAAAAACAAGGTCCACCACTTGTCCAAGCTAAAGTTTCTCTCCATTGAAGCATGGAGAGAAACAAGGTCTACCACCTGTCCAAAATATGCTCCATTGAAACATAAAAGCAAGGTCCACCACTTGTCCAAGCTAATATAACAAATGGGTGTTGGTTACAAGGTGTACCACACTTGTCTAAACTAGTCTTCATGCAAGGTCTACCACATGTCCAAGCTATATGAGCTTGTTTTGAAGGTCTACCACACCTCTTGAAATTAGGATCCATGTAAGGTCCACCTTTTGTCAAGCTATGCATTTAATGAGTACTAAAACTAAGTAAATTGCAGTACTTAAATACCTTTCCAAGCTCATTAAGATTTTGGTCTCTAAGGCCGGCCACCACCACATGTCTAATCTATGCTCTAATTGATTACTTATGCTAGTTCTCAAAGTCCAAACATAAGCTCCCTTCTAGCAAGGTTAGTTTAAATTTAGGCTCCAGCACCTGTCTAAGCTAGGTTCAATTTATGAAGCATCACCATTTAACCATGCTACGATCTAATGTATCATATCAAGGGGGTATTGATAAAAGGTCCAAAACTTATTGAGTTCAAGCTCTTAAGTAATTAAGTCTTTGTGAGTATTAAATGTTTTAGTTTTAGTCTACAGATCCACCATTCAAAAACTCAAGTAATTTACTATTTACATTCAAACCTTGAATGCTTGAGATAAAAAATACAAGCTCAATCAATACTATATAAAGCAAAATCTAACATTAAGAGTATCAAATCAGTAACAAGAAACACTAACATGCACAAGAAACTCAAAACATACGTGTCTCCATTTCCAAAAAGTCCTCCATTGACAGAGGATGGTGTTGTTGTTGTTCTTCTTCTCTTTGTGGAGAGCACTCCTCTGTAACAGGCACAATGTCGCCTGATTGCGAAGTGGATTGTTGAAGTCCAGCCCATTTTTCTATATCTTCATGAGACTTAACAAAGTCTAGCAGCATGGTCTCCATGCTTTTTGCCTCCTCCACACTATCAATTAAGCAGATGACTTCTTTTTTCTGTTGTATTCCTTCTTGTGCAACCAAGGAGCCATCACCAAAAACATCAACAAGCTTGCGGTCTTCAAAACAATATGTACGAATGTAGTGCTTGACCAAAGCTCTTTTTTTGGCCTCCAAATATTGCAAATCTGACATATCGTTATCTGCTACTTGAAGAAGAGAACAATCAATTGGCATGGGATGTTCCTCTGATCTTCTTCTCAGGTCTTCAAATGCATTGCCTTGTCCCAAGAAGGCAATAACTGTTAGGAATTGAATTGCTCCTTTGCAAGGAGCTGATGGAAAGTGATGCAATGCACCACAACAATGGTAGCTCAGATTATCTCCCATGGCGTGAAAGGCACATTGCAATTTTGTGAAGTTAGTGAAATCCACAAATGCAAGAAAGACAAATCCAGGATCTGTTGACCCTCCAGCAATAGCCAAGATCCCATCCAAAGCATTGTTAAATGTCTCCTCACTCCACTTCAAATTGCCTCCAACGTTTTTTGTCATATCTAAAACACATAAGCCAATAGGCACTTTATTATTGAAGTGGCGCATCAAGTAGAGATTGCCTTCCATTTGTAGGCTCACCACATAGATTGACCATGGCAAATCTCTAGGCTCAGTTTTCTCCTTTTGAAGGTGAATTGCCCATTGCATGTATTTTATTGCTCCATCTGGAAAAGCCATTTTCTTTGTTCCACGCGTCAAACTAGATCTGATCCATTCCTCGCATAGCATTAAAATTGTTTTATAAACAACATCATTGATGTTATACATTTTGACCACCTCCTCCCAGTCTTTACATGGTGAAGACTCATTCAAATTGTTGAAGCCTTCAAGAAGTGCATCTTGAATCAATTTGTCTTGCTTCAACTGCTTGATTCGATCATACATGTCAGTTGCATCACCATCCTTTGCACTCTTTGACAGTAAAATCTTCTCATCTCTAATATCTTCTTGAATAGTCTTTACCTCTGATTCCTCAAGGCCACAAAGGTATCTAAATACAGTTGTGAAGACTCATTCAAATTGTTGAAGCCTTCAAGAAGTGCATCTTGAATCAATTTGTCTTGCTTCAACTGCTTGATTCGATCATACATGTCAGTTGCATCACCATCCTTTGCACTCTTTGACAGTAAAATCTTCTCATCTCTAATCTCTTCTTGAATAGTCTTTACCTCTGATTCCTCAAGGCCACAAAGGTATCTAAATACAGTTGTTGGGGGTTTCTTATTCTCCTCTTCTAGATTTTCAATGATTTCTATCCAGCAATCATAAACTAAATCAGAGTAGGTGACCATGTGTGCTTGTTTAGCAATCCAACTTGCTGCTGCACTCATTCTTGCCAATCGAAGAAAAGCCTAAAAAGAAATAGAGAAATAATTAAACTATTGAGCAAGATTTGTTAATTAAACACTATAAAAAAGACAAAGAAAATAACTTACATCCCATCCGGCACGAGATGCATGTCCCTCTGCAATTCCACTTGCTGCCTTTGGTGGTCGTCCTGAGAAGATCCATTGACTCCGTAAATGTCTCAATATTTGGCTGTAAGGTTGCTTGACATACAATGCCTGAGCCTCCTCATTTGCAATGGCAGATATAGCAGTTGCAACAAATGGAGGAGCATTCACAACAATGCGAGCCTTTCTAAATTTATACACGCTAATCAGTCTTTCAAAGATCTCTTTGTTGTTTTGTTCATTGTGAAGCAAAACTTTTGCAGCATAGATTGAATGCTGCCCATCAAGAATCCAATAATGATAATCTTTAATTTTTTGCTCCTCTACCTCTTCTACTGCCAAAGGAGTCCCCTTCTTTGATTTTGCATTTCGAACAGGCATCAAATATGCACATGCTGCAGGCTTGGTCGTACTCCGTGAAAATCCAAATAACACACTTTCAGCGTGTTTTTTATCCATAATACGTGCATTATAGTGATCAGGAGCAAGCCAACAATTTTGAATAGGGATATCAAATTCCCTATATTGGAAAGGAAAATAATTTATGTACTTATTCATTCCACCTGTATCTTTTTCTTGTCCTTTCATGGCCTCAGCTTCTAAAACATCTGGATCCACAATTCTCATCTTTGACATTGAACCCTCTGTTGATGAGGATGCCAAAGATGCCTTGTCTACATCCAAAATGGAACTAGTTCGCTTAGCTTCTACTTTCTGCACTTTTGCTTGCTTCTTTGTGGATGGTGGTCGTGAAGCTTTCACCTTTTTTCGTTGTAGTGTGGCAATGATGGAGCTTTGAAGTTGATCTGCTGTGATATTTGGATTTGATTCTGCAAACTTCCATCCTCGAGAAAACATTGTCTCTTCTTTGTTTCTAGACATGCGCTCCAATGCATATGCTCCTGGAGATAGTTGAAATTCTAGATTCATTGGAACTAGAATGTCAATGCATTCCACCTCTGGATGACTATCAACTACAGAGACAGATGCTTCCACAACTTGTCCAACATCTTCAAACAAGCTGTCATTCTCCTTTTTGGCAATAAATAGATGCACCTTATGAAATTGTGCACCCTCTATACCATGTATGTCCAAATACCATTTCCTAAGATCATTGCAAGTATAGTCAACTGAGACAGCAACCCTTGCAACCTGTTTTT
This sequence comes from Adiantum capillus-veneris, assembly GCF_014529385.1. NCBI lineage: Eukaryota > Viridiplantae > Streptophyta > Polypodiopsida > Polypodiales > Pteridaceae > Adiantum > Adiantum capillus-veneris. Next base: position 138,588,090 of record NC_140950.1, on the reverse strand, counting down.
TTGGAGCCATCTTTCCTGAAACAAAAAAAACCAAATGTTATTTTAACATATACTTTTTTGTAATGGATTAAGTTTGTGTGAATACAAGTTCCACCACTTGTTCAAGCTAGATCTAAGCAAGTATACATAGTGATCATTTAAGCTAGTAAACTAAGGGAAGGGAGAAGTAAGGTCCACCACTTGTCCAAGCTTAGCTCTAGACAACATGGAGAGATTGGAGGTCTACTAATTGTCTAATATAGGCTAACTATATTGAAACATAGAGAGAAGCAAAGGTCCACCACTTGTCCAATCTAGGGTCCATTGAAACATGGAGAGAAGGATGCTCCACCATTTGTCCAAAATAGGCTCCATTGAAACATGAAGAGAAGCAAGATGCACCATGTCTTTGAGATGCTAGGCTCCATTGAAATACCTTAAACCCATGATATTTTGTATATGTGGGGTTTAAATTCAAGGTCCACCACTTGTCCAACCTATTATCCCTAGTAGCATGAGTGGTTTGGTCTCAAGATTCACCACTTTTCCACTCTATGTCATTATATTAAGAAGATCTGGGTGTTAAGGTCCACCACTTGTCCAACCTATAAGGCTATATCTTAAATGGTATTATTTACCACCACTTGGAATGCACATGATGGGTTTTACATAGGGGTATGGTTCCAAGGTCCACCACTTGTCCAAGCTAACTCTATTGAAACATAGAGAGAATCAAAGGTCCACCACTTGTCCAAGCTAGGCTCCATTGAAACATGGAGAGAAGGATGCTCCACCATTTGTCCAAGCCAGGTTTGATTGAAACATGAAGAGAAGCAAGCTGCACCATGTCTCCAAAATGCTAGGCTCCATTGAAATATCTTAAACCCATGATATTTCGTACATGGGGGGTTTACATTCAAGGTCCACCACTTGTCCAACCTATTATCACTAGTAGCATGAGTGGTTTGATGTCAAGATTCACCACTTTTCTACTCTATGTCATTATATTAAGAAGATCTGGGTGTTAAGGTCCACCACTTGTCCAACCTATAAGGCTATATCTTAAAGGGTATTCTTTCTCACCACTTGGAATGACCATGATAGGTTTTACATGGGGGTTTGGTTCCAAGTTCCACCACTTGTCCAAGCTAACTCTATTGAAACATAGAGAGAAGCAAAGGTCCACCACTTGTCTAAGCTAGGGTCCATTGAAACATGGAGAGAAGGATGCTCCACCATTTGTCCAAGATAGGCTCCATTGAAACATGAAGAGAAGCAAGCTGCACCATGTCTCCAAGATGCTAAGATCCATTGAAATACCTTAAACCCATGATATTTTGTACATGGGGAGTTTACATTCAAGGTCCACCACTTGTCCAACCTATTATCTCTAGTAGCATGAGTGGTTTGGTCTGAAGATTCACCACTTTTCCACTCTATGTCATTACGTTAAGAAGATCTGGGTGTTAAGGTCGACCACTTGTCCAACCTATAAGGGTATATCTTAAAGGGTATTCTTTCTCACCACTTGAAATGTCCATGATATGTTTTACATGGGGGTTTGGCTCCAAGGTCCACCACTTGTCCAAGCTAACTCTATTGAAACATAGAGAGAAACAAAGGTCCACCACTTGTCCAAGCTAGGCTCCATTGAAACATGGAGAGAAGGATCCTCTACCATTTGTCGAAGCTAACTCTATTGAAACATGGGGGGTTTACATTCAAGGTCCACCACTTGTCCAACCTATTAACGCTAGTAGCATGAGTGGTTTGGTCTCAAGATTCACCACTTTTTCACTCTATGTCATTATATTAAGAATATTTGGGTGTTAAGGTCCACCACTTGTCCAACCTATAAGGCTATATCTTAAGGGTTATTCTTTCTCACCACTTGGAGTGACCAGCATAGGTTTTACATGGGGGTTTTGTTTCAAGGTCCACCACTTGTCCAAGCTAACTCTATTGAAACATAGAGAGAATCAAAGGTCCACCACTTGTCCAAGCTAGGGTCCATTGAAACATGGAGAGAAGGATGCTCCACCATTTGTCCAAGATACGCTCCATTGAAACATGAAGAGAAGCAAGCTACACCATGTCTCCAAGATGCTAGGCTCCATTGAAATACCTCAAACCCATGATATTTTGTACATGGGGGGTTTACATTCAAGGTCCACCACTTGTCCAACCTATTATCTCTAGTAGCATGAGTGGTTTGGTCTCAAGATTCACCATTTTTCCACTCTATGTCATTCTATTAAGAATATATGGGTGCTAAGGTCCACCACTTGTCCAACCTATAAGGCCATATCTTAAACTTTATTCTTTCTCACCACTTGGAGTTACCAAGATAGGTTTTACATGGGAATTTGGTTCCAAGGCCCACCACTTGTCCAAGCTAACTCTATTGAAACATAGAGAGAAGCAAAGGTCCACCACTTGTCCAAGCTAGGCTCCATTGAAACATGGAGAGAAGGATGCTCCACCATTTGTCCAAGATAGGCTCCATTGAAACATGAAGGGAAGCAATCTGCACCATGTCTCCAAGATTCTAGGATCCATTGAAATACCTTAAACCCACGATATTTTTTACATGTGGGGTTTAACGTCAAGGTCAGTCACTTTTCCAAGCTATTATCCCTAGTAGCATGAGTGGTTGGGTCTCAAGATTTACCACTTTTCCTTTCTATGTCGTTATATTATGAAGATCTAGGTTTTAAGGTCGACCACTTGTCCAACCTATAAGGCTAGATCTTAAAGGGTATTATTTCTCACCACTTGGAATGACCATGATATGTTTTACATGGGGGTTTGGTTTCAAGGTCCACCACTTGTCCAAGCTAACTCTATGGAAACATAGAGAGAAGCAAAGGTCCACCACTTGTCCAAGCTAGGCTCCACTGAGACATTTAGAGAAGTATGATCCCCCATCGGTGGAAGATAGGCTTCATTGAAACATGAAAAGAATCAAGTTGCACCATGTCTCCAAGATTCTAGGATCCATTGAAATACCTTAAACCCACGATATTGTTTACATGTGGGGTTTAACGTCAAGGTCAGTCACTTTTCCAAGCTATTATCCCTAGTAGCATGAGTGGTTTGGTCTCAAGATTCACCACTTTTCCACTCTATGTCATTATATAAAGAAGATCTAGGTGTTAAGGTCGACCACTTGTCCAACCTATAAGCGTATATCTTAAAGGGTATTCTTTCTCACCACTTGAAATGTCCATGATATGTTTTACATAGGGGTTTGGTTCCAAGGTCCACCACTTATCCAAGCTAACTTTATTCTTCTCATAGAGAGAAGCAAAAGGTCCACCACTTGTCCAAGCTAGGCTCCATTGAAACATGGAGAGAAGGATGCTCCACCATTTGTCGAAGCTAACTCTATTGAAACATGGAAGGTTTACATTCAAGGTCCACCAGTTGTCCAACCTATTAACGCTAGTAGCATGAGGGGTTTGGTCTCAAGATTCACCACTTTTTCACTCTGTGTTATTATATTAAGAATATTTGGGTATTAAGGTCCACCACTTGTCCAACCTATAAGACTATATCTTAATGGTTATTCTTTCTGACCACTTGGAGTGACCATGAAAGGTTTTACATGGGGGTTTGGTTCCAAGGTCCACCACTTGTCCAAGCTAACTCTATTGAAACATAGAGAGAAGCAAAGGTCCACCACTTGTCTAAGCTAGGGTCTATTGAAACATGGAGAGAAGGATGCTCCACCATTTGTCCAAGATAGACTCCATTGAAACATGAAGAGAAGCAAGCTGCACCATATCTCCAAGATGCTAGCCTCCATCGAAATACCTTAAACCCACGTTATTTTGTACATGGGGAGTTTACATTCAAGATCAACAATTTGTCCAACCTATTATCGCTAGTAGCATGAGTGGTTTGCTCTCAAGATTCACCACTTTTCCACTCTCTATCATTATATTAAGAATATTTGGGTGTTAAGGTCCACCACTTGTCCAACCTATAAGACTATATCTTAATGGTTATTCTTTCTCACCCCTTGAAAGACTATATCTTAATGGTTATCCTAGCTATTATTGCTAGTAGCGTGAGTGGTTTGGTCTCAAGATTCACCACTTTTATTAAGAATATGTGGGTGTTAAGGTCCACCACTTGTCCAACCTATAAGGCTACATCTTAAAGGTTATTCTTTCTTACTACTTGGAGTGACCATGATAGGTTTTACATGGGGGTTTGGTTCCAAGGTCCACCACTTGTCCAAGCTAACTCTATTGAAACATAGAGAGAAGCAAAGGTCCACCCCTTGTCTAAGCTAGGGTCCATTGAAACATGGAGAGAAGGATGCTCCACCATTTGTCCAAGGTAGGCTCCATTGAAACATGAGGAGAATCAAGGTGCACCATGTCTCCAAGATGCTAGGCTCCATCGAAAAACATTAAACCCATGATATGTCGTAGATGAGGGGTTTACATTCAAGGTCCAACACTTGTCCAAGCTATTATTGGTAGTAGCCTGAGTGGTTTGGTCTCAAGATTCACCACTTTTCCACTCTATGTCATTATATTAAGAATATGCGCGTGTTAAGGTCCACCACTTGTCCAACCTATAAGGCTACATCTTAAAGGTTATTCTTTATTACCACTTGGAGTGACCATGATAGGTTTTACATGGGGGTTTGGTTCCAAGGTCCACCACTTGTCCAAGCTAACTCTATTGAAACATAGAGAGAAACAAAGGTCCACCACTTGTCCAAGCTAGGGTCCATTGAAACATGGAGAGAAGGATGCTCCACCATTTGTCCAAGATAGGCTCCATTGAAACATGACGAGAAGCAAGCTGCACCATGTCTCCAAGATGCTAGGCTCCATCGAAATACATTAAACCCACGATATTTCGTAGATGAGGGGTTTACATTCAAGGTCCACCACTTGTCCAAGCTATTATTGCTAGTAGCCTGAGTGGTTTGGTCTCAAGATTCACCACTTTTATTAAGAATATGTGGGTGTTAAGGTCCACCACTTGTCCAACCTATAAGGCTACATCTTAAAGGTTATTCTTTCTTACTACTTGGAGTGACCATGATAGGTTTTACATGGGGGTTTGGTTCCAAGGTCCACCACTTGTCCAAGCTAACTCTATTGAAACATAGAGAGAAGCAAAGGTCCACCCCTTGTCTAAGCTAGGGTCCATTGAAACATGGAGAGAAGGATGCTCCACCATTTGTCCAAGGTAGGCTCCATTGAAACATGAGGAGAAGCAAGGTGCACCATGTCTCCAAGATGCTAGGCTCCATCGAAAAACATTAAACCCACGATATGTCGTAGATGAGGGGTTTACATTCAAGGTCCAACACTTGTCCAAGCTATTATTGCTAGTAGCCTGAGTGGTTTGGTCTCAAGATTCACCACTTTTCCACTCTATGTCATTATATTAAGAATATGCGCGTGTTAAGGTCCACCACTTGTCCAACCTATAAGGCTACATCTTAAAGGTTATTCTTTTTACCACTTGGAGTGACCATGATAGGTTTTACATGGGGGTTTGGTTCCAAGGTCCACCACTTGTCCAAGCTAACTCTATTGAAACATAGAGAGAAACAAAGGTCCACCACTTGTCCAAGCTAGGGTCCATTGAAACATGGAGAGAAGGATGCTCCACCATTTGTCCAAGATAGGCTCCATTGAAACATGACGAGAAGCAAGCTGCACCATGTCTCCAAGATGCTAGGCTCCATCGAAATACATTAAACCCACGATATTTCGTAGATGAGGGGTTTACATTCAAGGTCCACCACTTGTCCAAGCTATTATTGCTAGTAGCCTGAGTGGTTTGGTCTCAAGATTCACCACTTTTATTAAGAATATGTGGGTGTTAAGGTCCACCACTTGTCCAACCTATAAGGCTACATCTTAAAGGTTATTCTTTCTTACTACTTGGAGTGACCATGATAGGTTTTACATGGGGGTTTGGTTCCAAGGTCCACCACTTGTCCAAGCTAACTCTATTGAAACATAGAGAGAAGCAAAGGTCCACCCCTTGTCTAAGCTAGGGTCCATTGAAACATGGAGAGAAGGATGCTCCACCATTTGTCCAAGGTAGGCTCCATTGAAACATGAGGAGAAGCAAGGTGCACCATGTCTCCAAGATGCTAGGCTCCATCGAAAAACATTAAACCCACGATATGTCGTAGATGAGGGGTTTACATTCAAGGTCCACCACTTGTCCAAGCTATTATTGCTAGTAGCCTGAGTGGTTTTGTCTCAAGATTCACCACTTTTTCACTCTATGTCATTATATTAAGAATATGGGTGTTAAGGTCCACCACTTGTCCAACCTATAAGGCTACATCTTAAAGGTTATTCTTTTTACCACTTGGAGTGACCATGATAGGTTTTACATGGGGGTTTGGTTCCAAGGTCCACCACTTGTCCAAGCTAACTCTATTGAAACATAGAGAGAAACAAAGGTCCACCACTTGTCCAAGCTAGGGTCCATTGAAACATGGAGAGAAGGATGCTCCACCATTTGTCCAAGATAGGCTCCATTGAAACATGACGAGAAGCAAGCTGCACCATGTCTCCAAGATGCTAGGCTCCATCGAAATACATTAAACCCACGATATTTCGTAGATGAGGGGTTTACATTCAAGGTCCACCACTTGTCCAAGCTATTATTGTAGTAGCCTGAGTGGTTTGGTCTCAAGATTCACCACTTTTATTAAGAATATGTGGGTGTTAAGGTCCACCACTTGTCCAACCTATAAGGCTACATCTTAAAGGTTATTCTTTCTTACTACTTGGAGTGACCATGATAGGTTTTACATGGGGGTTTGGTTCCAAGGTCCACCACTTGTCCAAGCTAACTCTATTGAAACATAGAGAGAAGCAAAGGTCCACCCCTTGTCTAAGCTAGGGTCCATTGAAACATGGAGAGAAGGATGCTCCACCATTTGTCCAAGGTAGGCTCCATTGAAACATGAGGAGAAGCAAGGTGCACCATGTCTCCAAGATGCTAGGCTCCATCGAAAAACATTAAACCCACGATATGTCGTAGATGAGGGGTTTACATTCAAGGTCCACCACTTGTCCAAGCTATTATTGCTAGTAGCCTGAGTGGTTTGTCTCAAGATTCACCACTTTTCCACTCTATGTCATTATATTAAGAATATGTGCGTGTTAAGGTCCACCACTTGTCCAACCTATAAGGCTACATCTTAAAGGTTATTCTTTATTACCACTTGGAGTGACCATGATAGGTTTTACATGGGGGTTTGGTTCCAAGGTCCACCACTTGTCCAAGCTAACTCTATTGAAACATAGAGAGAAACAAAGGTCCACCACTTGTCCTAAGCTAGGGTCCATTGAAACATGGAGAGAAGGATGCTCCACCATTTGTCAAAGCTAACTCTATTGAAACATGGGGGTTTGCGTTCAAGGTCCACCACTTGTCCAAGCTATTAGTGCTAGTAGCATGAGTGGTTTTGTCTCAAGATTCACCACTTTTTCACTCTATGTCATTATATTAAGAATATTGGGTGTTAAGGTCCACCACTTGTCCAACCTATAAGGCTATATCTTAAAGGTTATTCTTTCTCACCACTTGGAGTGACCATGATAGGTTTTACATGGGGGTTTGGTTCCAAGGTCCACCACTTGTCCAAGCTAACTCTATTGAATAATAGAGAGAAGCAAAGGTCCACCACTTGTCCAAGCTAGGGTCCATTGAAACATGGAGAGAAGGATGCTCCACCATTTGTCCAAGATAGGCTCCATTGAAACATGAAGAGAAGCAAGCTGCACCATGTCTCCAAGATGCTAGGCTCCATCAAAATACTTAAACCCACGATATTTCGTAGATGGGGGTTTACATTCAAGGTCCACCACTTGTCCAAGCTATTATTGCTAGTAGCATGGTTTGGTCTCAAGATTCACCACTTTTATTAAGAATATGTGGTGTTAAGGTCCACCACTTGTCCAACCTATAAGGCTACATCTTAAAGGTTATTCTTTCTACTACTTGGAGTGACCATGATAGGTTTTACATGGGGGTTTGGTTCCAAGGTCCACCACTTGTCCAAGCTAACTCTATTGAAACATAGAGAGAAGCAAAGGTCCACCCCTTGTCTAAGCTAGGGTCCATTGAAACATGGAGAGAAGGATGCTCCACCATTTGTCCAAGGTAGGCTCCATTGAAACATGAGGAGAAGCAAGGTGCACCATGTCTCCAAGATGCTAGGCTCCATCGAAAAACATTAAACCCACGATATGTCGTAGATGAGGGGTTTACATTCAAGGTCCACCACTTGTCCAAGCTATTATTGCTAGTAGCCTGAGTGGTTTGGTCTCAAGATTCACCACTTTTTCACTCTATGTCATTATTAAGAATATTGGGTGTTAAGGTCCACCACTTGTCCAACCTATAAGGCTACATCTTAAAGGTTATTCTTTCTCACCACTTGGAGTGACCATGATAGGTTTTACATGGGGGTTTGGTTCCAAGGTCCACCACTTGTCCAAGCTAACTCTATTGAATAATAGAGAGAAGCAAAGGTCCACCACTTGTCCAAGCTCCATTGAAACCATTTGTCCAAGATAGGCTCCATTGAAACATGAAGAGAAGCAAGCTGCACCATGTCTCCAAGATGCTAGGCTCCATCAAAATACATTAAACCCACGATATTTCTAGATGAGGGGTTTACATTCAAGGTCCACCACTTGTCCAAGCTATTATTGCTAGTAGCATGGTTTGGTCTCAAGATTCACCACTTTTATTAAGAATATGTGGGTGTTAAGGTCCACCACTTGTCCAACCTATAAGGCTACATCTTAAAGGTTATTCTTTCTAACTACTTGGAGTGACCATGATAGGTTTTACATGGGGGTTTGGTTCCAAGGTCCACCACTTGTCCAAGCTAACTCTATTGAAACATAGAGAGAAGCAAAGGTCCACCCTTGTCTAAGCTAGGGTCCATTGAAACATGGAGAGAAGGATGCTCCACCATTTGTCCAAGGTAGGCTCCATTGAAACATGAGGAGAAGCAAGGTGCACCATGTCTCCAAGATGCTAGGCTCCATCGAAAACATTAAACCCACGATATGTCGTAGATGAGGGGTTTACATTCAAGGTCCACCACTTGTCCAAGCTATTATTGCTAGTAGCATGAGTGGTTTTGTCTCAAGATTCACCACTTTTTCACTCTATGTCATTATATTAAGAATATTGGGTGTTAAGGTCCACCACTTGTCCAACCTATAAGGCTATATCTTAAAGGTTATTCTTTCTCACCACTTGGAGTGACCATGATAGGTTTTACATGGGGGTTTGGTTCCAAGGTCCACCACTTGTCCAAGCTAACTCTATTGAAACATAGAGAGAAACAAAGGTCCACCACTTGTCCAAGCTAGGGTCCATTGAAACATGGAGAGAAGGATGCTCCACCATTTGTCCAAGATAGGCTCCATTGAAACATGACGAGAAGCAAGCTGCACCATGTCTCCAAGATGCTAGGCTCCATCGAAATACATTAAACCCACGATATTTCGTAGATGAGGGGTTTACATTCAAGGTCCACCACTTGTCCAAGCTATTATTGCTATAGCCTGAGTGGTTTGGTCTCAAGATTCACCACTTTTATTAAGATATGTGAGTGTTAAGGTCCACCACTTGTCCAACCTATAAGGCTACATCTTAAAGGTTATTCTTTCTTACTACTTGGAGTGACCATGATAGGTTTTACATGGGGTTTGGTTCCAAGGTCCACCACTTGTCCAAGCTAACTCTATTGAAAAGATAGAGAGAAGCAAAGGTCCACCCCTTGTCTAAGCTAGGGTCCATTGAAACATGGAGAGAAGGATGCTCCACCATTTGTCCAAGGTAGGCTCCATTGAAACATGAGGAGAAGCAAGGTGCACCATGTCTCCAAGATGCTAGGCTCCATTGAAAAAACATTAAACCCACGATATGTCGTAGATGAGGGGTTTACATTCAAGGTCCACCACTTGTCCAAGCTATTATTCACTAGTAGCATGAGTGGTTTTGTCTCAAGATTCACCACTTTTTTCCACTCTATGTCATTATATTAAGAATATGCGGTGTTAAGGTCCACCACTTGTCCAACCTATAAGGCTACATCTTAAAGGTTATTCTTTATTACCACTTGGAGTGACCATGATAGATTTTACATGGGGCTTTGGTTCCAAGGTCCACCACTTGTCCAAGCTAACTCTATTGAATCATAGAGAGAAGCAAAGGTCCACCACTTGTCTAAGCTAGGCTCCATTGAAACATGGAGAGAAGGATGCTCCACCATTTGTCGAAGCTAACTCTATTGAAACATGGGGGGGTTTACGTTCAAGGTCCACCACTTGTCCAAGCTATTAGTGCTAGTAGCATGAGTGGTTTTGTCTCAAGATTCACCACTTTTTCACTCTATGTCATTATATTAAGAATATTAGGGTGTTAAGGTCCACCACTTGTCCAACCTATAAGGCTATATCTTAAAGGTTATTCTTTCTCACCACTTGGAGTGACCATGATAGGTTTTACATGGGGGTTTGGTTCCAAGGTCCACCACTTGTCCAAGCTAACTCTATTGAATAATAGAGAGAAGCAAAGGTCCACCACTTGTCCAAGCTAGGGTCCATTGAAACATGGAGAGAAGGATGCTCCACCATTTGTCCAAGATAGGCTCCATTGAAACATGAAGAGAAGCAAGATGCACATGTCTCCAAGATGCTAGGCTCCATCGAAAATACTTAAACCCACGATATTTCGTAGATGGGGGGTTTACTTTCAAGGTCCACCACTTGTCCAAGCTATTATCGCTAGTAGCATGGGTTGGTCTCAAGATTCACCAGTTTTCCACTCTATGTCATTATATGAAGAATATCTGGGTGTTAAGGTCCACCACTTGTCCAACCTATAAGGCTATATCTTAAATGATATTTTTTTTGACCACTTGGAATGTGCATGATATGTTTTACATGGGGTTTGGTTCCAAGGTCCACCACTTGTCCAAGCTAGATCTATTACATATATATTTACATACAATATTCAACTAGATTCCCTACCTATCATGTTCAGTAGCATGGATGCTCTAGCTTGAAGGTCCACCACTTGTCCAACCTATACTCTCTTATGTAAGGGAGATCTCGCTATAAATTCAAAACCTTCCCGCCTAAATTTAAAATATTCCTCCCAAATCTTAAATATCCCGCCTAAATTTTAAAATATCCCGCCCAAATTTTAAAATTCAAACTTTTTTAAAAATTTAAATTTTACTACTTAAATTTAAAATATTCCACGCGAAATTGATTTTAAATTCAAGTTTACCACAAAAAGATATCATTATACCACCTAAATTCAAATATGCAAACCTCAAAACATTATATTGTACATAAATTCAAACAAATTCAAATTAACAAGCCTAAACTGATATTAGTTTGCATAGATATGAATTTATCACACCTAAATTATGTCACCATGTTAGAGAGAGTGGTTAGAGAATTTGAACAAGGTCCACCACTTGTCCAACCTAGATACCAAGAAGGATTGAGTGTACAAGGTATTGTTTGGAGGTCCTTATAGTCCACTGGTCTCAAGGTCCACCACTTGTGGTAAGGGTCACCAAAAAGTGTATATATTCATCCAAAGAAATACAAGTATTTTTGGTCTACATGTTCTAGTTTAAACCATTTATGTCCATTAGGTGTATCACTAAACAACACTACTACTTTTTGAGAAACAGAAGTTACAATCATATCTACAAATGGATTAGAGGAAAATCAGCTCAGCATACATCCAGAACTCGCTACAAGAATCGACTTTAACAGATCACGCAAGTAAGTCTTCCATTCAATTTTACTAGTATTACAATGTGTTAGTTATTTGTGATATTTATGTATGTATATATACTATGTGTGCATATCGTAATTAAGTGTAATTGTGTATCTGCATTATGTATGAGTATTACAATGAAATAACACAAATATACATACATACACATAGATAACACAGACGCACACATACATGAGCATGTATTTTCAAGAGAGAGATAGCAAGATACAGAGATAGATAGATAGAGAGAGAGAGATAAATACCTGTTTTTTAGAGAGAGGAGAGAGAAAGATAACAGATTTCACTGTGTTTATGTATGTGGAAGAGAGGAAGACGATGTATGGGAATATGTGCACGTATTTTCAAGAGAGAGACAACAAGATAACAGATTTCATTGTGGTTATGTATGTGGAAGTGAGGAAGACGATGTGTGGGAATATGTGCATGTATTTTCAAGAGAGAGACAGCAAGATAACAGATTTCACTGTGGTTATGTATGTGGAAGAGAGGAAGACGATGTGTGGGAATATGTGTATGTGTGCGGGGATACTTTTTAAACTATGTATCTCTGTCTTTTGACGAGAGAGTGTGTGTGCAAGAAGAGTTACAGAGAACCATCTTCTCTATATGGAGAAAGACAGAGAGTGAGAGAGAGAGAAATACCTGTTTTTTCTCTATTCGTGAGGTGTGCAATGTCTCCTGAGAAGACTGCCCGATCCTGCCCTTCTGGAAAGCGTTGTGTACGCTGCTGTTTCTTTATCTTGTGCGCGAACTTTCAATCCTGTGCACTCCACCTGTGTGTTGTGTACGATGCCGAGCTTGCTCCTCTACGCGCGCGTATACTCCAACTGTGTGCGATCCGTGTGCGCTTTCTGTGTGTTTGCTGCTCGCCTGCTTTCTCTGTGTGCGTTGCTCGTGCGCTCTCTGTGTGCCTAATCTTGATAGGGTTTATTAGAATGCCACGTATGCTACAAGTCCATGTTTTATCATAGGATTAAAAAAAACAAAAGCAATATAAAAAATTAACCAATTCACACGGCCAAAATTAAAGAAATCATGGTTGAAAATATGAAAAACATGCATAACTCTATACTAGGAATTCAAGGGGCTGCCGCCCTTGAACCCGCCTGGGGCACTGCCCCCCCACGCCCCGCCCATACAATATCCCAAAATCAACCTCCCAAGCCCCGCCATCGAGAGCGCTATATTCCACATCCCCATCAAGAGCGCTACCCCCAAACCTCACGTGGAAGCGCTGCCTTGTCACCCCATTGTGGCATTGCCCTAAGACCCCGCATCTGGAGTGCTAAATGGGAACATTCTTCATTAGTGAAATTTTGAACATAAATTATATTAGCATATACTTAAATATAATACAAATATTAACATATATTAGCTATACTACTAATTTACTATAGCAGTTCTAGATTATGTCCCATACTATATTTAAGGTGCCAAAGGTTTGGCCTTATGGTCCTAGATTTAGCCAAGTGGTCAACACATATAGGACCAAGTGCACACTGTGCCACAAAACTTGGCCACCACTTCACTTGCCAAAGTTTAGGCCACATGGTCAATCCTAAGTTTCCAATGTTCTTATTATGTCACCTTTTGCCTCGTGGAAAACCTAGGCTTGTTTTCACATACTCAGGCACTTCAAGCCACAATAAATTGTCATTACTCTTCGGCAACCCTTTTGTTCAAGTCTTTGAAAAAACATTGTTTAAGGCCACCCTAAACCATTTTCATTTAGGGGTGTCTAAAACTAGCTTTTTGGCAATTCGAGAAGAAAATGGTCAAAGTTTTATACTTAGTTTTAACCACTTGACCAATTCAAATATTGGAAAGCAAGGTCTTGTAATACTTTTCTTTGGACATCACACATTAAACTAGGTCCCTCACTTGTCCAAGCTATGCTCTAATACAATAAAGGGCTTTTGGTTTCAAGATGCACCACTTTCCCAACCTTGATTCCATAAAGAAGCTAGCTCTACTTAGACATTTAATAGCAAGGTCCTGCAGCAGTTCAGATTGAACATTTTCCATGGCAGCTAGGTCCACCACTTATCTAAGCTATGCTCTAATAGAGTAAGGGGGTTTTGGTTTCAAGATCCACCACTTGTCCAAACTTGATTTGGGAAGCAAGGTCCTATAATAGTTTGCTTTGGACATTCACCATTACAACTAAGTCCACCACTTCTCAAGCTATGTTCTAATACACTAAGGAGGTTTTGGTTTCAAGGAGAACCACTTGTACGACTTTGTTTTTGGAAGTAAGGTCTTTACATAGTTCACCTTGGACCTTGGACATTGGATACTACAACTAAGCCCACCACTTGTCCAAGATATCCTCTATATATAGCCAAAGGGTTTGGGTTTCAAGATTCACCACTTTTCCAACCTTTCTTCCATTAAAGAAAGGAGGGGAATTAAACTAGGTCCACCACTTGTCCAAGCTATGCTCTGATATAGAAAGGGGATTTTGTTTCAAGGTCCACCACGTGTTCAACCTTGCAAGACTCAAGGGATACTTGGACATTGGAAAGCATAGTCCTATAGTAGTTGATAGGTGGCAGTGGGTATTACAACTAGGTCCAACCTATGCTCTCATATAGCAAAGAGGCTTTGCTTTCAAGGTCCACCACTTGTCCAACCTTGCTTCCATTAAAGAAATGAGGGGCTACGTAAACATTGGCAAGCAAGGTCCTAAGGTGTTTCACCTTGGATATTGGGCATTATAACTAGGTCCACCACTTGTCCAAGCTATGCTCTGATAAAGAAAGGGGATTTTCGTTTCAAGGTCCACCATGTGTTCAACCTTTCTAATATAGAAAGGGGATTTTCGTTTCAAGGTCCACCACGTGTTCAACCTTGAAAGACTCAAGGGATACTTGGACATTGAAAGCATAGTCCTATAGTAGTTGATAGGTGGCAGTGGGTATTAAAACTAGGTCCAACCTATGCTCTAATATAGCAAAGAGGCTTTGGTTTCAAGGTCCACCACTTGTCCAACCTTACTTCCATTAAAGAAATGAGGGCTACGTAAACATTGGCAAGCAAGGTAGCAAAGTCCTAAGGTATTTCACCTTGGATATTGGGCATTATAACTAGGTCCACCACTTGTCCAAGCTATGCTCTGATATAGAAAGGGGATTTTTGTTTCAAGGTCCACCACGTGTTCACCTTGAAAGACTCAAGGGATACTTGGACATTGGAAAGCATAGTCCTATAGTAGTTGATAGGTGGCAGTGGGTATTACAACTAGGTCCACCACTTGTCCAACCTATGCTCTCATATAGCAAAGAGGTTTGGTTTCAAGGTCCACCACTTGTCCAACCTTGCTTCCATTAATATAGCAAGGAGGATTTGGTCTCAAGGTTCACCACTTGTCCAACCTATGCAAACCTTTTTCATGTTGTAGCATGATTTTTTGTTTGAAGAGTATTTTTCTATAACTATGGATTTAACAATGTAATCTTTTTACTTACAGGATGGACTTCGAATCTGGGGAGAAAGTACATATGATACTTGACAATGAAATCGTTGGGTATTGGTTGTGTGTGTAGAACAGATCCAGATTCCACTTGTGGTGGTACAAAGATAGGGCTGGAAATGTCTCCATACTAGTGGAGGAATGCTTGAAGGATGTGGTCCTACCTTTTCCTACAATGGATACTTCATCTCTCCAAGGCTCATTATGGAGTGCTGTTCGATGGTCAAAGCTTCTTTTGCAATCTTTTGTATTAAATGGGAACTTAATTGATCCACACGAAAGCTACAATGGTGATGAAGAACATGATCATTCTGATCCTCTAGTTACAGATGCAATACCTATGACAAGCCCAGAATTTGAAGCAATGATTCGAGAGTCTTGGAGAAATCAGAGGGTCCTTTTAAAAGATGACACAATGATGCAAACCATGAATGAAGGGACCATCTTATATGTATTTCCACATGATTATGTCAACTTTCAGGAACTTGGTCCTGATTGTGTGGGTGTGGGTATTGAAAGAGAAAATGCAAGCATTGATGATGTGGTTGAAGTGGGTAGCATCACTTTGCTAAAGTGGCCCATCAAGCAGACAACAATGTTGAATGGGAGCCATTACAACGCTTTGTTCCTGTTGATGGCATGCATGCTACATATGAGGATGTATCCAACGATGGCAATGTTGGAAAAAAACTTGATGGGAGTAATGTTGTCCAGTTGTCAAGGAAGAGACGATACACTTTCAT
The DNA here is from genome assembly GCF_014529385.1 of Adiantum capillus-veneris. Lineage (NCBI taxonomy): Eukaryota > Viridiplantae > Streptophyta > Polypodiopsida > Polypodiales > Pteridaceae > Adiantum > Adiantum capillus-veneris. Next base: position 138,572,055 of record NC_140950.1, on the reverse strand, counting down.
GAACAGGACTCAAAAATCAAAAGCAGCACCAGCTTCGACTTTTTACCTTTCAAACAAATCAATTCAAAGGGTATCATGCATTGATTGTTGTGCACAAAAATGCTGCCAATTTGCAGATCGTGATATGGTGACAAGGTTACGACAACAATTTTGGGAGAGTCTCAAAAATCACGCACTAATATGTTTTAATGATGTTCTTTCTATATGTTATCAGAAAGATGAGAAGTCACGATACCAATCAGGCTAAATGGCTCTATTGTTTGTTGTAGAGCATGGTATGAGCTACATGGAATACCAAAGACATCATTTTATCGATACAAGGAGAACTTTGAAAATGGTGTGCGCCAATATGTACATGGGAACACATGTACATTGAGAAGGGGACTTCAACTACTAGTTTAGGCAAGAGCACTACTAAATGAGTTTGGGAAAACAACTCTGAGAAGATGCCACATAGAAGTTAGAACACTGCTAGATGGCTCAAGAGAGACTCAATTGGTGATTCCATCACATACATCAAACAAGTGGATATTTTATGTGAAAATCAACACGAACACTTGACCAAATGTGGCTATGGAGAAGAAGCTATCCCAATCTTCTTTTGGTAGAATTTGGAACAAAGAGTACCCACATGTCACTTTAACAAAGACGAGTGAGTTCTCTAAACAGTGCAATATTTGTAAGCTCAATCAAGGCAAGGTTAGAAGCTAAACCTTCTCTTGAAGAGAGAGCTCTTCTCTTGAGGGAGAGAGAAGTTCACATGGCACAACAAAAGAGTTGCAGAAGCCTATATTATGCATGGCGCACGTATTCAGAAACTCAACCACAAAAATATGTATGCATAATCCATGATAAGATGGATCAAAAGAAGACTGCCATTCCTAGATTACGCATTGTTCCCAAGGGTGTGGATTCAGGATATAATCTGCACGTGGCATTGATTGGCATGATCACTCATGGACATGGAGAAGGTCATTACGGACACTTTGTCTTGAATGGTTTGTGGCCAGCTGATCCAAATCTTACAATTGGCTCAATTGCTAATTGTTTACATAACCTCGAGAGGATAGATAAGCATCCTCTTGGTGATCTAGTAACAAATGGACTTCCAAGGAGCAATATTTCACTACTACATGCTTTGAACTCAAGGGATGCTTTGGACTACCATAACTTGAGTGATGGAAAAGAGCCCATTGTGCAGTCGTCAAAAATTGCAGAAGAGGAATTGGGGTCAACATTTCGCAGATTGCCAGAGAACTTGTTGCTACAATTGGATAATTGTGCAGGGGAAAACAAAAATCGATACTTATTTGCCTATTTGTCAATGCTTGTTGCAAGGGGTGTTTTCAAAACCATTCAGCTGGGATTTTTAATGGTTGGGCATACACATGAGGACATAGACGCCATGTTTAGTAGGTTTTCAGAGAAGTTGAGAGTTACACAAACCTATACTTTGCCACATTTGATGGATACATTACGAAACAGCTCATCTTCATCTCCAGCTCCATTTTTTCTCACAAAGATCCCCGATTTCAAGCAATATTGTGATGGCTATCTTTGTGATGGACAAGACATACTTGTTGGACATTCCAAACCGCTTCAGTTCAGGTTCTTTATGCAGGATGAAACACCAATGATGCAATATAAGGCACATGTAGGTGTATCAAGTTGGAGTGGAAGTATTCGCCTTTGGAAAACAGACACAGAAGGCAAGCCAATGTTACCACATGGAGATCCACCTCTAGTACAAATGGCGGAGTATGTCAAGGCCCACGAAGAAGTCATTTTGGGGCTAAAGAACTATATAAAATTTTGGAAAAATTTAGGGAATGGTTCAAGTATTCCGCGATATTATAGACCCGTGATAGATTATTGGAGTAAGGTAATTGAAGAGATTGGAAAAGCAATCATATCAGAGGGAGTCTTGTATGAAATGTTTTGGCCAAAAACTCAAGAATATTCTCATCTACAAAGCACTACAATGAATTTGCAACAAGGAGCAGAAAGATTCCTAGGCCTTGAAGAGTTGAACGATCATTTTTGTGGGCCTCAACGAGATAGGCCAAGGGAAGAGTTTGACCCTATGTCTGATGTGCACCAAGGTGACTTTCTTATGCTTGTTCCGAGTGACACAGAAATCTATCCAGTGTGGCTTGCAATGGCTTTATCTGACATTGATAATGAGCCTACATCACCAAACTACAGAAAACTCTTGATTCAATATTGGGCACCTTGCTCGAGAAAAAGTGGGATGACAGATACTCAAGCTTACAGTGATTGTTCGAAGGGTTATTGGGTTGTCAACTATAAGGACCCACAAGTGTGGGAAACTATAGATGCAATTGTTTGGTCCTGGAGACCCAACAAAGAAGGACCATTTTCTAGAATAAAGATTCCAGAAAGACATGCTCTAAAAGCCAAAGAAGGCCTCACTCGTGCACATCAGCCACACTTGGATCAAAGTTCAGATATGGTATCAAATGTGGAGTAGAATTATGTGGAGCTTCTATTGTGACTATACTAGTCAATTTGTAAACAAAATCTTTTTTGTATCTTCCTTTGTTTTATGTAATTTATAGTTATTATTCAAATCCATGTGTTGTACATCCTCTTGACTTTTGGTGTTTATCAACACCACAATCCTATGAGATTTTCACTTTATTTACTAGCCACACACCTCAATTTTTCCCACTTTAAGTGGAAAATTCCCAAATTACATGAATTCGGTCAATTTGGAGATTCCCATAATGTGAGATTTTTATAGTCAGTGAGGGGCTTTGATGGGTAGGAAATCATGTATAACTCTTCAGAGGAAATTGTGGCAAGTGACCGCCACTATTTGGGCATGAGGGGTAGAGAGATTGGATTGCCCTGAGAAGGTCATCCCTAAAAGTGGGGTCTATTTGGAGAAATTCATACAATGAGACGCTTTTGTAGGCGGTCTTCAGAATATCCTCAGTTGGAAATGATGTTATCCTGTGAAGCCTTCCTTGTGGTAGAGCTTGGGCCTCCATGTCCTGTAGGGATTCTGTGTATGCCTACTCTAATGCCGATCGCATAGCAGTATTATGTGGCTTTGTCTCTTCTTCTTCCACTATCAACCGCAACTTAGTTGACTCCTTAGGTTGACTTGTAGGCAGGGCCTTTTCTATGGGCAAGGATAGGTTCTAGGCTATTATTTGAGCTCTTGTGAGTACTCCATTAGTGCCTAAGATTTCTTGACTCAATGTAGCAGGTGAAGGTGAAGGGTGAGGAGTGAGGACATGAACCATGAGTTGATGGTTAGGGAAAAGTGTACATAGTGGGCTCTTGTGAAGAAAGCAGACAATTTACCGAGATCATGTTGAGAGAAGAAGATGGACGGTGCTTGGGGTAGTCTCTCAAATAGTGATCTTTAGCATATGGACAATGTCTTCATGGTAGAGCTCCTTCTTGTAGAGAACATCTAGTTTGGTAGTGACCATATTCTCCACACCTATAGCACATCATTGGGGGTTGGCCACCCTAGGGTAGGTAGGGCGTGGAGGGCGCGGTGCCATTGGGGTGGAGACCTGGTATGGGCTAGGGGTAGTATAGAAGCTGTGGATCACAAGGCCACCATAAGGGGTCATACTATGTACTGTGGGGGATGGTAGCAATGATGGGGATGTACTAGGGCCAAAGTGACTAGCCCAAGGTGAGCTCCTAGAAGTACCCATAGGGAATGTGCATGACTGAGGCCAAGTTTTGGTGTAGATGATGGACACCCTTTAGATGGTAGCAATCCTTAGCTTTTTCCTTTACCACAGAACTGACAATGGACCATCATGGGAAATTCTTGAGGTGGGTGGCTGGGGTTGTTACAGTTTTTGCACGATACTTGGGCCCTGGTCTCTTGTTGTGCTTTCTGTTCCTCTAGCTCCCTTTTGAGTTGTGCCACCACATCTGGCGGCTAAGACAACCGCACCAATGTTGCTAATGACATATTTTCATCTTGTAGTTCCCTCTGTAGCTTAAGGGTTTCTAATTCTCTTTTGAGAGCCACCAGAGTGTCAGCAGTAGGGTCATTCATAAGACTAGTAGGCAAAGAGTTACCCGGTGAACCGAAAAATTGTCATCTGGCATTTTCAATTTTGGTGGCAACCACAAAAAAATCATCCATGGTAGCTCTAGCCTGCAAGGTTTCCCAAAGCTTCTGTTGAGTCAAAGCAGGAAAGGCCGTCTCCACCCACTTCTTGATCATGGAATCTCTTGGTTGTTGGGGTGACCTGGCTACCAGGGATCTAGTTGGGTTATCAACTCTACAAAAGTCTCCCCTAGACCCAACTCCAAGATTTCTAGTTGGTCCAAGGCCTTCTCCCTGTAGTCTCTCAATTGTAACTCAGCAGTGAAATCCGCCTTGAGGGCATTCTAGGTGGTGAAGTGGCTACAAACTGACTATACCACTTGTCAGCCAATCCCTCTAGGGTGGAAGGGAAAAGCACCACGTAGGCATCATCTCGGTTTAGCCCACGGCTTTGACAGAGTGACAAGAACCACCTCACTCTTGTCTGTAGGCCGAGGTGACCTTGGCAACTGCAAGTATCCGCTAGTGGTGGCCTAGTAAAGCCCCGCTGGTGAGTCGGACCACAAATCACCTAGCTGGCCACTAGAGGGCCTAGCCCAACCCTGGTCAAATATCGCCTCGGCTACTAAAGAATTACTTTCTGGTGTCTATTGAATGCTTTGAAAGGAGTGGCCATAGATTGGCCACACTCTGGATGATCAATGCTACCTCTTTGGCCAAGGTGGTCTGAGCCCCACCCGGACCACTGGTGTGTCCACATTGGGTGCCCCATCAATGGGCGGTCTAAAAGTTCCCGGGCGCTCGGACCCAACTCGAAGATGAAGTCCTTCGAAGCATGTCCACCAAGGTGGCCATGCAAGCTGAGCTCTGTGTAGCCCTGCTACAGTAACCATATTTGATTGTTCCCTTCAAAGAATCCTTGTACCTTGAGTAGCTTGATTGGAATCAATAACTGCTTCACATGTCTTTGCTGGGTAGCTTGCTTGAAGTCTAACTTTGATACCCATACTTGTCGCAATGCTTGTTTCTTTGAAGGTCTTCTCTTTTGTCTTTTGTTGTTCTTTATCCCGATTGAAGTGGTTGTATTTTGTTGATAGCTTGGCTTGCTCTTTGTAGAATTTGTTTCTTAGGGTGAGTGGGTCCAGGCTATTACCTTAGGCTTTGTAATGAAAATGGCCTATGAACTTTGAGAATAACGGAATTAAGAGAGTTAGAGTGAGCATTTTCATGAGACTACTTTGAGAACATAGAGGGTGAACTTATTTAGCGGAAGCAACATAATCATTCTACTTAATTAACTTGGCATGAACAATAATTTTGCAAGAGAGAGAATTAGAGAACATGAAAACAGTTTATGACCGGATTTATGCGGAGCCGGTCCCCCTCCAATAGGCTTTTGTATTATAGATTCTCCCATCAAGAGAGACTTAGTACAATACAATCTTTGTGTTCCTTGTGACTTAGGTGATGCAATGAAGATGGAAAGCTTCATGTATCATGAGCATAACATAATGTTGTAAAAAGCATTAACCAGCCATGGCCTCAGCTTCAAGGCCTCAAACACCTTCAAAAGTGGAGAGAGCTAGCAGGGAATGAGGGTAGGGAAGAGGAAGAAGAAGTGATATACAAGAAAGAGTTAGTTCCTCACTTATCATCACTCTTCTTGCTTAGCATAGCATAATATAATAGTAATGAAGATGGAGAAGATGGCAAGCTTCAGCATTGAAGCATGGCTCTTGGTTAGATTTTCATTCCATAGCCAGGAGTGTTGGTGTAGGATCTCAACTTCTCAACAATCTTGGAGAAGGAGATGGATCTCTTGCACTTTTCACCTCACACAATGAGAGAGAGAGAGAGAGAGAGAGAGAGAGAGAGAGAGAGAGAGAGAGAGAGAGAGTGGGAGAGTATATCCCAAGCTAGCCCCTAGCTTCCTTGGTTGACCTCCCCTTGTAGCTCATGATGGAAGTTGATTGGACCCCTTCTACCCTAGCCAATCACATGCAGAGTGCATATCAAGAAATCATGCTAGCCTTGGAACAAGTGTCCCCCTTTACCCTTTTAGAGAGATGACTTGATAAATGCATAAAAAATTAATTAAATTATCTAAATTATCAGTAGACCCCTTGAGAGGCCAACTAGCTTTAGCCACACCATGAGGGCAACATGGAGAGTAACCTGACAAGTGTCCTTGTTGCTTCTTTAGACCAAGCTTACCTTGTGTGAGGGTGTGTGTGTTCTCTCTCATGCTCCTACAATGAGGGCTTGCCCCCCGTTAAGTAGGGAGCTTCTTGAATTTTTGGAACACCTTGAACCCCTTAAGCACATTAGTCATGGAGCACCTTAGCACCTTAGTCATTAAGCACCTCAAGCACCTTAGTCAGCAAGCATGACAAGCACCTCAAGCACCTTAGTCAAGCACAACAATCACCTCAAGCACCTTAGTCAGCAAGAATGACAAGCACCTAAAGCTTGGCAACTCCTTGCAAGCGATGCAAAGGACAAAGTGCTTACTGAATGGTAGAGTTTGAAGCTTCTCTCCAACGAGTCTATCAACAAATATGTGGACAAGTTTTGGGGTTTACATCTCAAGGCTAGTACCTTTCAAAAGATAGACTTCACCAAGAAAAAGCACCAATTCTGTGTGGGATTACCTGAAGAAATGGTCGAGTACATCAACTCTCAATGGCTTGGTTCTATCCCTAAAGTAATCCACCACACTATGGTTTTTTCGCGCATCAATTTCCAACAAGGGGCTAGAAGGAATGCCAAGCCCATGGAAATCAAAGACAAAAGTGATGCAAAGGGGAAAAACAATGCCCAAAATTCTTCCCAAGGCAATTCCAACAACAAAAACAACAACGAAAATCAGTCGAAGGAGAAGGGAGTTTACAAGGGTAAAAATAAACTCTCTCTTGAAGAGCTTGAAGCTTTTTGTAAGGACCACAAATGTTTTAAGTGTGGGAAGAAAGGACATGCCTACTGTTCTTGCCCCAAAAGAAATGCCCACAATGAAACTCCTAGAGCTTCCATGATTGGAGCTCCAAAATAGGATGCTCATTGCAAAGGATCACCTCTATCCTATGCTTGGGGAAAGGTAAGGGAGCATGATGCCTACCTTCATCTTGTTTGACCCTGGCTCTACTCACAACTTCATATCAATGGAGTTGGACACTAACTGCCAATGGAGCTTTCAAGGGACAATAAGCCTCTATTGCTCCCTTGATTGGGAAGTTGAGGCTTCATGTCCAAAGCTACGTCAACAAAGAAGACTTTTTCATCTCTCCTCTCCAACATGAGGATGTTATGCTAGGGGCACCATGGTTCAGCTGCATGGCTGCCAGCATGAAGTTACCTAAAAGGAAAATCTACTTCAGCTATATGGAAAAGAGCATGTATATAGATGCTAGTGGGTCCGGTCTACTATACCACTTGTAAATTCACCTGATTTTGATAAGTCAATGAAAATCTCAGTTTCTGCGTACATGATTTTTGTCAAAGAGTCTCTAAATGATGCTAATGTTTTAACAAAGCAAAGTGTTAGGAATCTAGAAGAATTAGACTTGTCTAATTTTCTAAATGGATTCCAAGATGTGTTCATAGATGATATACCTATGGAACTACTTCCAAAATGAGGGGATGATGACCATCAAATTGAGATCCTACCAGGAAGCTCATTGCCTAACAAACCTCCTTATTGAGTTTCTCAAGCTCAACAAGAGGAGATCATGAGGCAAGTACAAGAATTTGTAGACAAAGGGATGGTAAGGCCTAGCTCCTCTCCCTTTTTTTCTCTAGTCCTTTTAGTGCAAAAGAAAGATGATACATACGGTGTGTGTGGACTATGGAGCACTAAACCATATCACTATCAATAACAAATTTCCCGTACCACGAGTAAGACATCTGTTTGATAAGCTATAAGGTTCGACCTAATTTAGTAGGATTGACCTTAAAAGTGGCTATCATAAAATAGGATTGTGAATGAAGATATGTTAAGATCGTATTTCGTACAGGATTTGGTCTTTATGAATATCTAGTCATGCCTTTTGGCTTGAGTAATGCATCGGCCACATTCAATCGTTTAATGGAGAAAATCTTTAGACCCTACCGCCAATTCACTAGAGTGTTATTTGATGAACTCATCATCTACTCCAAGTCCTTGGAGGAGCACAAGCAGCATCTCCAGGTGATTTTTCAAGCTTTGAGGGAGAACAAGATTTTTATAAATCAAAAGAAGAGTGAATTTTTCCTTGAAGAGATTCAATACTTGGGTCACATTATCTCTCAAGATGGTATCCGTATGGATCCATCAAAGTTGGAGGTAATAAAAGCATGGCCTAATCCAAGGAATCTACATGAGCTAAGAAGATTTATTGGTATGTGTGCATACTATAGACGCTTCATACCCAAATTCTCTCAAATAGCAAGACCATTGCATGACTTAATAAAGAAGAGCGTTAAGTACTCATGGACTTCTAAAGAGAAAAATGCTTTTGACAAGCTCAAAGAGAAGCTTAACTCCCAACTAAACCTTATGCTTCCGGTTATCAAAGCCGTTTGAGGTCCAGTGTGATGCTTGTGGTGATTTCCTTGGAGTTATCTTGCTTCAAGAAGGACATGCCATAGAATATGAGAGCCAAAGGCTCAATGCCGATGAACGGGTCTTGGGCATATAAGAAAAAGAGATTTTAGATGTTCTACATTCCCTAAACACATGGATGATGGAAGCACTATATATTGGGGACCCCATTTATTTTGCGAATGGATCACCAAAGTCTCAAGTACTTGATGATGCAAACCAAGCTTTCCAACAAACAAATGAGGTGGGAAAATTTTCTTTCACAATTTTATTTTCATATTGCTCACATTGTTGGTAAGCATAATCAAGTGGCCGATGCACTTTCACGATGACCAAGAGTTAATGTGGTTTCTATAACAACTCACAATGATCTATCTTCTAGGATAGATGAGTATGCTATTAACCCCGACTTTAGAGACATAATGTCATTTTTGCATGAGATTGGTTCTGTGGGCTCCTTATATGATAGTAAAGGACTCTGTGTACTCAAATCTGGACTTGAAGTTGAGTATGATGAATTTTGGCAAGATCAGTTAAACAGAGGATTTTCCGCTAATTGGGCTAATAGAGTGATCCCCTTGACCAAATGGTATCAAACTCCATATGTGGCATGTATTTGATATATATAATGGATATATGATGAAAAATGATCAATTTTGGCTCTGTATGTGCAAAGTGACATCATACGCGTATGATGTCTTTTTGGCCAAAATGGTACTTTTTGGTTCCAGGTAGCTTGTGCATGTGTTGAACAACATCCCTACAAAGTTTCATTGAGTTTGGAGCTATTTTGGCAAATTTAGGGCCATAAGTCAGTTTTTTGCCCTACTTTGCGTCTTTTTAGTTTCCAATTGGTTTTTCAACTCCAAATCTCATGATACTTTGTACATTTGATGGTGTTAGCATATAGAAAGAGGCTATGCATTCTTGTGTTCAAGATGATGTGAAAATCATGCTATGAGACATCATACGCGTATGATGTCTATTCTTGATAAAAAGTGTTTTTTGTGCAAAGCATGGTTTGTGCTAGTGCCCTAAGCCCTGCTAACTAGTTTTCAACCTTAAAAATCATCAGTTTAGTTGAAAGCCCCCTTTGTAGGCATTTCAGTCTCCGAAGTCGTTTTTTGGTGTTGGAGTTGGTTTTCCTCGATCTTTCTCCTCGAGAGTTGCATCCCGAGCTCATTTCAGGTATTGGGAAGTCGTCTATGTGGTTGGACTCGACTTTGGTTCCTTCTTTTCCACCTTTAGCCATTTGATTGCCCGAAAGCGTCTTTTTCACCTTTGGTAAGTGAAACGGCTTTCTTTTGGGTTTTGCTTGTACACATGTGTCATCGATGACTATTTGAAGTTGCTTGTGAAGTTTCATGGCAATCTGTCGTCAATTTTGGCCGTTATGCCAAAATGACGCTTTGTGTGTCTGCCGCCGAATCGGTGGTTTTGACCCACTTTTGGTGGTCCAAACTTGGAGATACTCCATGGCTGCATTGTCCTCAATGTTGTCAAGCTTCTTGTGAAGTTTGGTGTCGTTTTGACAACTTTTTCCTGTTTGCCGCTTGCAGGCTCTATTGACCTTGGGTTTTTTCGGTTGGTCTTTCTCGTACTTTGAGAGTTAGGAGCTCATCTTCTACACTAGGGTAAGCCACCTATTGGTTCTTGCATGGTTTGGTTAGGCGGTTGTACCTCTACCTGGCATTCTACCCATTTCCCCGTCTACTCTTGTTTCTTTGTTTTGGTTAGTTTTCGCGACAAAAGTTAGTGATAAGCATCAAAAGCTTATGGCAATGAGTCTACCTCTTATATCTGGAGTCCTCTGAGCTCTTGTAGCGGTCGTAGAAGTTCGGATGCTCCTGTGTGCTCTTTACTCTCTCCAAGTGGATAATAGTGCAAATGAGCTTGTAGGTGAAGTCAAAAAATACTTAACTCTGGACTTCCCGGCTCACTTGTTACCAAATTTGACATGTGCTCCTATCTCGTCGTGAAATTCACTTTAGGATTTTAAAGGCTTATGTTGATGACTAAGCACAATTTGGCATTACTACTCCCTCCCTCATGAATTCCTCTCATCAATGGCTTGAATGCTTGAGTGGTTTTCAAGGAAGAAAATGTCCCCTTTTATAGGTGAAGGGAACCCCCAAGGGTTTACACAAGAAGAGAGGAGCCAGTGTGAACAGGAATTGAAAAAGTTGGAAATGAGTTGTCCCTACATGATGTGGGCAGACTTGGGTCTAGTATTTTGATCATATATCCTCAACCGTGGCTCCAAATAAAAAAGTAAAAATATGGGAAAAAAATTCAGCTCATTAGCTACGATTTTCATTTTAAAATCATTTTACAATTTGGATTGAAATCTTGTGTAAAAAATTCATCAAAATAGGGTCCATTTCTGGCAGCAAAAGTCTTCCTGTGGTCCCCTTAGCCTAGACTTTCATTTGATTCCAAAGGACACCTCATGCCATATGAAAGCATGACATTGCTCCTTGACAAAGTTTTGTAATCATGCTTTCAAAAATGCATTACAATAAGTGTATCTTTGAAATCATGCCACCTAGTGTCCCACTAGGATTTGATTCCCTCCTAGTAGCTATTTAAAAAGAAATATAAGAAAAATATGAAAAATACATAGAATATATATATATTGGATTGTACCATAGATATAGGATCTAACTAGGGTGTGAGATGATAATGAGATAGTAGAAATAAAGAATCAATGCTTTTTGCCCCAAGTTAAAGAGGCAGAGCTATTGATGCTTTTCCCATAGTATTTTCTGATGGTGGTAAAGTAAGAATAGGTTACCCTTGAGAAAAATAATAGGATGAGATAGAAGGCTTATTATTATACTTAAATATGCATATGTACATTATATGAAAGATAATTATGTATCTAAAAATATACAAGATAGATCTTGTAGCATGAGTTTCCACTATGTACGTGTGACAACACAACATCCACCCCCTCTAAACCTGCACATCCTCTGGTATGTGCCACATTATTTATTTATAAGATCAGCCCTCTTGTACATCTTCCTTGATTTCTTCTTCAATGGATGATTCTAAAGCTTCATCTTCACTTTGATCTTTACCTATGGTTTGCTCTTCTTCCTCATCAACATCTTCTGGATCATTGTCTCCTCTTCTCTTAAACATTTTGATCCTTTTTCCTGCAATGGGAATCTTTATTTATGTATCATCTAGTTCAGACAAGCTGTCAGTAGCATTTTCATGCACATGCTTTACAACATACGGTCCAAACCATCTTTTTGAAAACTTACGCATGACTGTGTGCTGGTTATGAAGGCTACTATCATACACCAAAACCCAGTCACCTTTGTCAATTGCTTTGCTCCTGAGTCGATGTCGCTTATCAACGTAGTCCTTGTTTTTCAACCTTGCATTTTTGAGTCGTTCTTTTGCAGCTTCAATGTCTCCAGGTCTTCTCTCTAGCTGCCTTATACGCAATGCAAGGAGATCTTCCCTATTAAGCCCCTCTTGCCAAGGTAGTACATTCCATGTGGGAATTGTATCTTCAATCGGCATCACTGGCTTTTGACCATACATTAGCTCCGGAGGCATGTAGCCAGTTACTGAGCTATGTGTTGTACGATCAGCCCATAAAGCATATGGTAACAGTTTTGGCCACTCACCAACTCTTCCTTCACAAGCCTTGGCCAAAGCTTTGATGATAGGAGGGTGCCCTTTTTCACTCTTTCCATTGCCTTCAGGGTTGTAAGCTGTAGTGAGAGAAATCTTGATTCCTAATCTAGAAAAGAACTCCCTTGCTTCTTCGGCATCCAGTTCACCTCTATCTGCAGTGATTTTTCCCACACAACCATAACGTCAAATCACCTCATCAAGAAGGAATTTGCACACAGCTTCTGTGGTTTTAGCTCTTAATGCTCTTTCTTCAACCTGATTAGTTAGGTCTTCTCGTGCAAGAACCAAGTATCTCATCTGCCAGAGTCCTAAAGGCATTGTGACTAGATCCACAACCCATTTATAGTGCATGGCTAGTGGATATGTAGGATGCAATCCATCACGATGTCGGACATTTGAATACATTTGACAAGTTACACATGACTCTACAAATTGAGATACATCTTTATACATACCCTTCCACCAATATTTTTCTTTCAACTTGTAGAAGGTTGCCCACACACCCCTGTGTCCAGCCTATAGATTCTCATGAAACTCTTGCATGAGCTTTACTTGAGTCTCTTTTTTACATATAACCCGTTGTGGTGTAGCACCCTTTTGTTTAGGATGCTTCCACAAGTAACCATCCCTCAAAAAGTACCCATATGCTTTCCTACGTATCCTCTTGAATTCTTGTTCAGACCAATCATCCTGTTTTGTTAGAGTACTCAAGTAGCTTCCAATAAGAAGCCAATCACCTTCATAAAGCTCTTTCAAGAATGATCCAAATAGATAAGTCATGCAGACATTGTTACCTTTGACATGAGAGATAGAATAGAACTTTGTGCCTACATCATCTCCCTCATCAATCATTTGTGACTCATCTTCATACCTTGACCTTGATAGCATATCTGCCATTGTATTGTCTTTACCTGCAATGTGCTTAAACTCAGGATTTAAGGACTTAATGTAGGCAATCCACCACAACATCGCAATGTCTGGTGTTGAGAAGCTTGTAATCATCCCAAGAAGTGGTAGACAATCTGTTTCTACAACCACACATGCACCAATTAGGTACTCTTTCCCACTTTTCAAGGCTGTAACCATACCCCATAACTCTCTCTTTATCTGTGGATAGTTTCTTTGGCTAGCACTTAGCACCTTTGCTCCAAATCTTACCACATACCTGTGTCCTTCTTTGTCATCTTGCCCTATTGCCCATACAATCCCTGTAGGACTGGTGTCTACTGTCACAATTACTGGCCTTTGACACTCATAGTCTACCTTTCTCAAAGTTGTTGCTGACTGGCATGGAGCAACTCCTTTAGCTTTTTTATGGATTTTACATTGTGCCTACATCATCTCCCTCGTCAATCATTTGTGACTCATCTTCATACCTTGCCCTTGATAGCATATCTGCCACTGTATTGTCTTTAACTGCAATATGCTTAAACTCAGGATTTAAGGACTTAATGTAGGCAATCCACCGCAACATCGCAATGTCTTGTGTTGAGCAGCTTGTAATCATCCCAAGAAGTGGTAGACAATCTGTTTCTACAACCACACATGCACCAATTAGGTACTCTTTTCCACTTTTCAAGGCTATAACCATACCCCATAACTCTCTCTTTATCTGTGGATAGTTTCTTTGGCGAGCACTTAGCACCTTTGATCCAAATCTTACCACATACCTGTGTCCTTCTTTGTCATCTTGCCCTATTGCCCATCCAATCCCTGTAGGACTGGTGTCTACTGTCACAGTTATTGGTCTTTGACACTCATAGTCTACCTTTCTCAAAGTTGTTGCTGACTAGAGAAACTCCTTTAGCTTTTTCATGGATTTTACATGTGCATAATGTGGAATCCAAATAACATAAAAGACACATGATCCCGGAAACCTTCTAACCTTAGTGATGCTAGTGCATGTTTCTTTCATTCTTTGGATGGCATCTACCTTTGATGGACAAGGTTTCCTACCATATGGCCCGCACATGTGCCCCACAATAAGCACTTCATTGACACCAAACATAGACTTTCCCCCTGACAATGTAAGATTCACTTCTTCCAACCTAGACAAAATTTTATCACAATCATTTATGTGATTTACCACAAACCTGCGGCATCCCTTGAGATAGAAAGCTTCATCTTTGTCACTTTCTTCACATCCTTTGATAGGCAAATCATCAATGAAAGGCATTGTGATTTGAGGAATAAAGTCACGTAAGACCTTATTCATCCCATTCATCATATGTGCAACCGAGTTGGTTGCTCCCTGTGGCAAGGTACACATCCTTACCAAACCCAAAGGTGTCCTCATGGTTGTCAAGTCTCTGCTTTCGATTGCAAGCTGAAATTGATCATACCCTGAGTAGAGATCCCCCATTGAGTAGATTGCCCTCCCTGCAAATGCCTCTGCAAACTCATCCATAATTGGACATGTACCTATATTTCTAATTGTCACCTTGTTCACTGATTGCATAACTTGGATGAAGCGTAGAGAACCATTCTTCTTCGGAACTGTGAACCACTTGTTTGAGTATGGAGCACAACAAGGCTCCAAGATTCCCATTTTGATTTTCTCATTCAGTAGCTCTACTAACTTTGGCAAATGAGCCTTTGGAACCGGAATAGGCCGCAGATTCCAAGGCACATGAGGTATTGTGAAAATTACCATAGGAGCTACAATAGAAGGATCAACACAACCTATCTCATGTGGCTCAAAAGCAAAAGCCTTACCATGCTTTGAAAGCATTTCTTTGAAGCACTTTGTCTCCTCCTGTGTTAGAAACTCCTTGCGACCAATGTGCAACTCTTGGAAAGACTCCTTTGTGAAGGTATGCCCAATCTTTTTAGGATTCCTCAAACTTGGTTGTAAAGAAGTCTGCTCAATCTTTTCCCTATTGTTGGCTGGTAAGGGTGAAGCTACTGGTTTCACCTTCGTTGCTACACTCTTGTATTTAGTTTCAACATGGACTTCTGGGCCAACTGTTTGGTTTTCTTTAAAGGCTTCTATTACTTGACACATTTTCATAGAGCAAACTTCCACAACTTCATTTTCAAGATGCAAACTAGACCCCATTATAGTATCAAGCTCACCCATAGTATCTACAAAAGAAACTTGTTCACATAAACCCAAAACATTTTCAGTAGGCTCTAGCAACCCACTCTTTTTCATGCCTATTTGTACATTATGCACATATTGCCTCTCACATCTCTTCAAATCTTCAAGTTTTGTAAAACATACTGATCCATTCTTTGTTACCAAGGAGCTCATTGAAAAAGCTTCACCTATTTTTGGATCAGGCGAGACCCTTTTTCTTTCTGTACCACTGCAATCCTGCTTTACAATGGTACTTGGCCAAAACCCATCATTTCTCTATGATCATGAAACTCTTTGCTCACCTTTGGTAGAGGATGTTCTCTGAGGTTGTCACGATTTCTTTCATGGTTTACACAAACTGTGAGAAATTGGAAAGCTCGTTTACCATCTTTGCTACGTATCCTAGCATATGTTGAACCATCATCCATTACCTTTGTTTCCATTCGAACTCCCACAATGTAGGGTTGTCCAAGGATGAGATCATATGAAGATGTATCCTGTACAAAGAAGTTTTGGTCAATCTTTACATCACCTATTGTTACCTTCACACCTGGACATGCTGCATACAATTCACTGGATGAATTGTTTGCCACTTTTACCATCCAACCATGATCTGTGTCCATCGGCCATTTGCACTTTTTGTAGAGACTCTTTGACATTATGTTTATTTCTGAACCATGGTCAATCAAGGCAACAAATGGCTCTTCAAGGTCACTTACCTTGACCAAAGTTTCTGTAGTAGCCCTTGCCCAATGACTTCGTGAATAGTAACTCCTAGGAATATCTTCAACTTCTTCATCATCATTTGAGAAATGCACTTGCTTCACTCTCCCACTAGATTGGTAGCATCCTACCACAGATCCATCATTCTCCTTATTTTGCAGTTGCATCCCTTGTGTCTTCGAGGTTTCCCCTTCAACCCGTGGACGAGAAACTTCAGCAAGGGTTTGCCTCTTCCTCTTGATGATGTCAATGATCTCCTCATGGATTTCACGCTTTGCAATGCCAAGAACTTCTCCTAGAGTAAACTCAATCTTGCTATTCAAGATCCTTTCCTCCAAGACTTTCTTTAAATCTGTAGCAACCTCAATATCAGATTGTAGTTTATAAGTTGGGCCTTTTATCTTACCTTTTGTTGGCTCTTTCTTCTTTCCTGTTATAGACTCCTCCATGAGTACTTCAGGTGGAGATGCTCATTGTGTTGAGGGTGTTTGAGAAGGCATTGAGTTGCTTCTTCCCTCACTTCTAGAAGCTCTTTTTGATGATCCTTCATCAGCATTCTCACATCTACGCTTTTCTTCTACAATTGCCTCATTTTGTTGGCATTTTGTAATGTAGGCATGCACTGACAATGAGTCCACTGGATCATTCCATCCTGTTTCTAGACGTATGCAATCACCTGCTTCATGTAGAATCTCTTTTTTAATCTTTCCCTTTTTAGCTAATTGCTTGACATTTGGCCAAATTTGACCATGATGGTCACTCACCTCTTCATCACAAAAATGTTCAATTTTTACTCCATAAGTAGCTGCCTCAACTGAAGAGGTGGCATGCTTAGTTGCTATATCTTCAACTAAGGTTTGCATTCCCCCCTTTCCAAAGTTAGTTCTCAAGGGTAGACTTGTCTCTCTCAAGTGGATTTTACCATCCTTAAAAAAGACAACATCTTTTGACAAAGCATCACTAAAATCATCACAGTCTCTTCTTACATGGTCTATACTATCCCACCAAATACATCTATTAACAAACCCTTCTTTGGGCTGTTGTCTTTCCCTAGGAAGTGGCCCTGATGGTTGGACTTTTTCTTCAAGCTTTGCAAGCTTCACCTTCAAGTCACGCATTCCCTTCACAAGCTCATCTAGCATGGACTCATCAAACTTAGGAGCGATAAAAGTAGGCTTTACCATTTTGTCAGAAGTTGAGGTGGAAGAACTTGTAGTGTTTACTACCATCTCGTCCCTTCTTCTTTGTCGTTTGGCAAGTAGTGAGAAAGCACCTTCAACCTCATTCCAGTCGGTCTTTAGTCCTTGCTCAACATCTTTATCTTCAAGAATAAGCTTCAAATTTTCTTGAAACTCTTTACCTGCAGCTTGTAAGAAAAGATATGTCTTCTCTACATCTATTGTGGCCCTTTCTATCCTTGTGAGTTGTGCATAGCGCCGCTCAAATTCCCTAAGTAGCTCTGTTATTGATAGTCCTTGCTTTGGCTTGAATACCCATTCTAAGAATGTCCTTTTGGTCACTCTCTCCGAGTGCTCCATGAAATATTCCTCCTTTAAAGCTACTTTGAGTTCTTCCCAATTTCTCCCATGCCCATCTTTAATTGCCCTAATTAACATGCTCCCTAATTTTTGGAGCAACAACTAGCTCAAAGCTTTGAATCATCTCACCTTTTGACACGCAATGCAGCTCCATCTCCTTCACATACTTGCGTAAGTACTTGGTTACAACTTTGCCATTGAATTGATCCATTCTGTTGACGACCGGTTGTATGGCCTTTGTTGCTGAAATCTCCCTTCTTTCAGTGGCATGTTGTTGTTGCATGAACATTGCAAATGCTTGAAACATTTGCATTGTTGATGGGTCAAAATGCATACCCTGTTGCTCAACATGATCACCCATGGTTACCCACAAATTCTAACCCTGGCAGTTTCGAGTCGGGTTCAACAAAAAATATGTCGAGAAATTTGTGATCTTGCCAGGAAAGCACCGTGCTTATGGCTGTGAGAGTTTGTGAGAGAACTCAACAAAAACTATATGAAGGAGTTAAACCATAGATGCCATGAAGAATAGGGTTTGGAAAGAAGTGCAATCAAAGAAGACACACTCTTTCTCTCTTGCACTCACACACACAAAGAAAGAACACAAAAGAGAGTGTTAAAACAACACAAAGATGAAAACATCAAGGCTATGGTCATATCGTATCATGGGTAGTATGAAAGGGTTAATAGATGAGTTAATGGAATTCAATCTTGGCTGACCAAATAGGCTACGAATTATTGTTTGGAATTGTAGTTTTGTGCTTACCATAACATATATATTTTTTCTAGTGATTGGGATTAATTGTGTGTACAAATCCTCTTGGTTCATAGCAAGATAACTACGCTTACATCAAAAGAAAAATTATAGTCTATGAGAGGTAGTATGATGGGATCCGGTGATAGAAGTATTTCATTGAGCCTTTCAGGGCCGAAGAGAAACACTATACGTTGTTGAAAGTGTATTTTACGGCTAATCCATACATTAATTCTAATAGATCGTATAGAGTGAAAACGATAGAAATGATCATCATGTGGGTTATTCATCTAGGATAGTATGTGAAAAATGTAGATATGAGAGAAGTGAAGAGATGAGAAGTTTCCCTCTCAAGCCCTATCCTTGCCCGTAGGCAATAAGGATATTGCGGGGAGAGATGTACCTGTAGCAAGGAGAACCTAAAATTTGTAGAGAGGATGAATTACTAAGAGTGAGAGAGATAGGTTTGGTTAAGGAGATGAGATTAGATACATATATATATATATTTTGGATTAGAGATGAAAATGAAAACAACAAGAAATCAAGAAAACATCAATGTAGAACACATCTTACTTGACAAACCCTTCGGCACCATTATTGATGGAGAGAGAAGAAGAGTGGATAATTCCACTTTGATTCATACATCAAGTGCAAGACCTTCTTTGATTAGAGTTGATCTTCCAAGGTTAGCTTGTTGCAAGAATGGATAGTCTTCTTCTAGGACAAAGTGTAGGCTTAGGCTTATGTTAATGACTAAGTACAATTTGGCATTACTACTCCCTCCCTCATGAATTCCTCTCATCAATGGCTTGAATGCTTGAGTGGTTTTCAAGGAAGAAAATGTCCCCTTTTATAGGTGAAGGGAACCCCCAAGGGTTTACACAAGAAGACAGGAGCCAATGTGAACAGGAATTGGAAAAGCTGGAAATGAGTTGTCCCTGCATGATGTGGGCAGATTGGGGTCCAGGATTTTGATCATATATCCTCAACCGTGGCTCCAAATAAAAAAGTAAAAATATGGGCAGAAAATTCAGCTCATTAGCTACGAGTTTCATTTTAAAATCATTTTACAATTCGGATTGGAACCTTGTGTAAAGAATTCATCAAAATAGGGTCCATTTCTAGCAGCAAAAGTCTTCCGTGGTCCCCTTAGCCTAGACTTTCATTTGATTCCAAAGGACACCTCATGCCATATGAAAGCATGACATTGCTCCTTGACAAAGTTTTGTAGGCATGCTTGCAATAATGCATTACAATAAGTGCATCTTTGAAATCATGCCACCTAGTGTCCCACTAGGATTTGATTCCCTCCTAGTAGCTATTTAAAAAGAAATATAAGACAAATATGAAAAATACATAGAATATTTATATATTGCAGTTTACCTTAGATATAGGATCTAACTAAGGTGTGAGATGATAATGAGATAGTAGAAATAAAGAATCAGTGCTTTTTGCCCCAAGTTAAAGAGGCGGAGCTATTGATGCTTTTCCCATAGTATTCTCTAATGGTGGTAAAGTAAGAATAGGTTAACCTTGAGAAAAATAATAGGATGAGATGGAAGGCTTATTATTATACTTAAATATGCATATGTACATTATAGGAAAGATAATTATGTATCTAAAAAATTACAAGATAGATCTTGTAGCATGCGTTCCCACTATGTTCGTGTCACAGCATGACAACGCATCTTCTATCTTCACAAACTCCACTTCCAATCCATGCCTTAGATTGTCCAAACTCAATCTTACAAGTGGATCAGCCACACGCAACTCCTCTTCAAATGTTTTGGACCAAACTCGTGCATCACTCTTCAAACAAATTTGGAGAAGACGTAATATCTGCGCGGGTCATGAATCTGGGTTCTAATGCAGACAACCTCCATCTTTTCCAAAAAATCTTCCACATCTTCATCACTTCTTCCATGAAACAACGAATAAGAGAAAGCCATGGCTACCCAAGTTACAATGCTTTGAGAAGCCCTTTGAACACACGTGCAAGAACCCGAAACTTTTGACTACCCAATCCCCAGAAACTTCAATGAAGCTCAACTTTAGATAAGGACAAACACATGCACATCAAATGAGTTTTCATAGTTGATCATCGGAATTACCACACTCAAAGGACATTCCAAGATCTCTCGTAATCTTCTTGGCCCGAACATAAAGACTATGCGCTGCTGGAAAAAAATCTTCCTGGACACATGAACATTTATGAGGATTATTTGAGTTAAATGAAATGGAGTGAATTGAGGGACATTTTGATCATCCATTAAAGCCAACCATGAAGCTCGCAAGAAGGCACACCTGACTTAACCTCTGATTTTGCCAAAATTTCAGCAGCATAACAACATTAATGGCTCAAAAGACCAAAAAACCAGCCATCATAACTTGGAAAAATTTTGGTAGAGTTTCCCCAGAAATAGAGCAGTAGGAACCCAAAATATAGACTGTATATGTATGCATAAATTGTCAGCAATAGAACCCAAGCATCAAGTAGGACTCACTAGTACATAGCCTATAGCGAGGTCACAAAAAGGGTGCTCTAGCTACCTATATCACCGAAAGGATCTCCACATTTGAGAATCCCCCAGCTCAATAAAAACCTCACGCTATCGACCCTCACACGAAGGCTAATGCAAATCGCGTATAGTCAAGTCTTAGAAATGACTATCTTCCAGACCATGTCTCAGAAATGGCTGGGACTGCCAAATAAAACCAAGTATGGCTCCACAAATGCGTACAATGGCAGTTTCCACAAGTAACGTACAATCCAGCAGACAATGCGCTCAAATAGGCGCCAAGTAATGCATACCCACAACAACTGCAAGTGACATCACTGCTAGTATATCACTGTACTCCAGCTACTTGTACCTGTGTGAATCACTTGTACCTGTACCTGTCCCTATAACCTATAACCTGTAGCCCCGAATCTCAAAGCTTGAAGCTCGACGCAGAAGGTACTCGAAGAAGATCCTCAGTGGGGGCATAAAAAGAATGTGAGAGGGATGAAAACACACAGAGCGCCTCTATAACGACCCAACACACACTCTTGGGAAGATACACACACACACTATGGGGCACCACTCGGCTTACACAACACACCTGGCCGAGACAGGGAACACACCACTGGAGTGAGAGGAGAGAGACTATCCACTCGCCCACTCCACACACACACACACACACACACACCCAAAAAACTCAGCTCAAAAGAGAATAATTTCTGATGTTTAGATACAATTGAGCTTGGGCCAACAACGATGGGACAAATAACTCACACAATATGGGTAAAAGATACCAGATACAATTACAAATTCGAGAAGAAGCTTCGCTCATAGGAGAAACTTACACAGCCAAAACAGCATAAAAATAGTGAGGAATTTGGCCAAATGGATAGCGCCATCGCGTTCGGAACAGCCCAAAACCCCAGTCTACAATGTCAAAGTGCTCAAATCCGACCTCGGATGAGTAGTTTACGGCCAAAACAGGCTCCAAAAACCCTAAAACACACCGACGGCTGTTCCTCCTCTCTTCTCCACGTTTTTTCTGTTCTTCTCTCTGTTTTTTCAGTTCCCACACTTCTCTTTATTAGTTGGGCACCCATGGCCTTTAAGATGACCTCAAACGGACCCTGAACAGGCCAAAAACTAACCTCGCAGTGCATAGTTGTCACCTTTTTGCATCATCCGCACACCTGGCACTCAGTTTTTCCAAATAATGCATCCCGCAACCACGTTAAGTGGCCCCAAAAGGTGGTCCTCATGATGACCTTTCGGCATAAGTATCACAAGAAAACACCCACGTCGTGTCCATACTTCTCCGCGTGCAAGTATTGACCCCGTTCAACCTCCTGACGCCATTCGATGCCATCGGACGCACCTGCTTACCTCATGTCGTCGGCCCACACATAGCTTCCTTGAGAAGTTTTATGCGCTACGAACTCCTCCTTATTGTAGAAAAAACACAGTGATATTGGTAATAGTGACAATCGATGCACTATGTACACCCTGTCCTACCTGTACACATGTGGGCCCCACGTAACCACCTGGCTCTAAAAAATGGGCAATTCTTTATTTGATGCACCATGCATGTATATGTACATATGCACAATCCCTTGCAGCAAAGAGAGATATGAGACTCGCCGCATCACGGGTCTCCTCATCCTTCACCAACATTGCTTGCTCTACAGACAGCTCATCTTGCTCCACCATCATTAACCTGGCATGATATAATTTAAGACGCAATCTATTTACCCTTGACTTATGTAGAATCTCATCCAGGATAGCCAACTGATATGTACCATTTGGAAAACACTCCACTACCTTGAAAGGGCCTTCCCACTTAATCTGAAACTTATTTTGGAAGGTGTTGTCCAGCTTACTATTGTAACGCAAAACTAAGTCATGCTTCTTGATACCCTTACTTTTGACCTTTTCATTTATCTTTGCCGAAGCCTTATCCTGCATCTACCCATAATGCTCGAATGCGCTCATCCTATCCAACTGAACCTCCTGTAACTGTAAGAGCCTCTCTTTGAATGCATTACTAGATGGCCCAAGTAGCTTCTCTAGCATCTTTACTGCAAGAAACTCTACCTCCACAGGCAATAGTGCTTCCTTTCCATACACCAAATGAAATGGAGTAAACCCTGTACCTGTCTTCACCGAAGTACGGTAAGCCCATAATGCACTAGGCAATTCCAAATCCCAATTCTTTCCTTGGTGCTCTGTCACTTTAGAAAGAATTTGTACCAACTCACCATTGAATCTTTCATTTAAGCCATTACACTGCAGGTAATAAGGAGTGGTATGCTGGTGCCTAATCTTCATCTTTGTGCATAAGAAGTCTAGCAGTTTAGATCTAAATCCTGGCCCCTTATCTGAAAGTAGCTCTAATGGCACCCCAAACTTGCAACATATTTCATCATACACAAATTTTTCCACATCCTTTGCAGTGATCTGTTTTACTGCTATAGCCTCTGCCCATCTAGAGAGATAGTCCACTGCCGTCAAGATATAGCTTTTTCCCCTGCTTGTGATAGGTAACGGGGCTATTGCATCAATCCCCCACTTTTCCAACACATCAAACGCCATAATGGTTTTTCGTAGCTCTGGCTTCAACACTCTCTTCCCAAATGCTTGACACCTATTGCAAGACCTACACCAATGGTGAACATCCTTGTGCAAATAGGCCATACATACCCCTCTTGCAAAATCTTATGCAAGGTGATCTTTAGAGCAAAATGGCCACCACATGCGCCTTCATGATTCTCTTCCAACACTCTGTAAAGCTCCTCCCGCCAAGGTACACGTCTCAACATGACATCAACCCCTTTCATGTATAAGACATCACCAATCAATTTGTACCTGTATGCTCTATGCACAAAGCCATACTTCTTAGACTTCTGCATCTCCGTTGGAATGATTCCTGTTAGCAAAAACTCCTCTTCTTTAGCCAAACTTTCCAGGCCATGATAAAGAGGTAAAGTGGTCCTCAACACGAATAGCTCCCCAATCATGCCTTGAGCTGCTTCATGTGCCTCTCCATTTAGAGCACGTTTAATGTGTCTGATGATCCATGCTTCGAAATTTTTTAACACGCCTTTAATTCTGAAGCACATTTCCTTCAATGAGGTGTTTTTGCTCTTCCACACACCCAGCACTTGCTTCACCACTAACAAGGCATCACCTTTTATGCTCAACCTTCGAATCCCATGCTTCAAACAAATGTGTAATTCGGCTTCCAAAGTAGCATATTCAGCCTCATTGTTACTATGAGCATCCAATTTGAACCCTCCCTTGCATACTAGCTTCCCCTCTAGATCATAAAGGGCTATACCCCCTGAAGCCGCATCATGGCTCTTTCTGTATGAACCATCAAAGAACAACACATGTGCATTGCTGATCTGTGGAACTTCTTCAACTACCTTTCTCACCACCTCTTTCTTAACAATAAGGGGATTCTCCTTGTATGTCAACAAATCAGTTAGGGTAGCCCTTGTACTATCTTCCACTAGAAAAGAGAACTCAAATTCTTGCAGCTCAATTACCCATTTCTTCACCACATTTGACATTGATGGGGGCTTTTCACAAGCCAAGCTCCCATACCCCTCTTCTCTCGTCCCCACCCCATGAAAACCCCCTCTTAGGGAGGGAGTGATAAAAGACATTGGAAAAAGGAAGAAAAAAATAAAGTATGATTATGTAAATATATGAGAAAGGTAAAATAGGCCACCTCATGCCTGCGGGGCAGCCCATCCCCACCTTGCCTCCTTTTTCTTCACTGTTGCCCCGCCGTGTGTCCCTTTTCCTCTCCTCCACTCAAAAGGTCAACCCCCTCTCTCTTCCCCTTGTCCTTTCTCCTTTCTCTCTCCCCTCAAGCTACCCCACCTCTCACCAATAATGCATTCTAACTCACCAATAATGCACCCTAACTCACATGCAACTTACCCTATCTTCAGAAATAGTATACCCCACCCCCTCTTTCTCTCTCCTATCATATCCCATGACCCAAATACCCCCTCTCTCTCTCTAGGGCGCCATGTCTCTTGTCTTGTAGATAAATAACCTCCCCCACACTCACACACACTGAGTTTCACTGAAAAAGGTGCCAACAGACCCATCCCAACCCGGTGGTTACCTGATTTTTCTTGTGTTCACACACATCTGCACACAGATTCACCTCTCAACACACTCCCCTCTCTCCCCTCTTGTAATTACTTTATTCTCCATGTCACCTCTCACTTTTTTCATCAACCCATCTCTCTCTCTTAGTCTCTCTCTCATGAGACTGCTGTTCTGGCACATATACACACAGCCAGACAAGTGGGGCCCACAGTCACATGGCCTATGTAGATAATGATTTCTTCATTTCTAAATTCTAGAATTTCTCCCCCCTCCTCCCCTATATAAAGATGGGTCACCATCACACTAAGGACACAACATCACCAAAGAACACACTATGCACTGTGTGTGCCTAGTGCACACACACACACCCACACCATCACCATCACCATCACCGCAATCACCATGCTTGTCTTGAGCATGACCTCTACACCCTTGGCTATGGAAGATGAAGGGCAACTAAATGAAGGATGATGGCCATAATCCTCGTGCGAGTCTTCGCCATCAACTCCCACCTATCCGCCATGTGCTCTACCACTCTCTCCCTTCTCATTCCCCTATCCTATGCTCCCCATTTCATCACCTAATTCTCTAAATAAAGCTTGAGGTTTTGTGAGTATGTTTTCTTGCAATGTTTTGCCCATGTGAGGTGTGCGGAATCGCCACCTAGTCTTGTGTTTTGAAGTGAGCTTGTGTATGTGTGAAGGGTGTGCGGATTCGCCATCCTTTTGTGGTGCCTAAGTACTAAGCCGCTGTGAGCGGGATGAAAACAAACACAGCGCCTCTATAACAACCCGACACACACTCTTGGGAAGATACACACACACACTATGGGGCACCACTCGGCTTACACAACACACCTGGCCGAGACAGGGCACACCTCTGGAGTGAGAGGAGAGAGACTATCCACTTGTCCACTCCACATAGACACACACACACACACCCAAAAAACTCAGCTCAAAAGAGGATAATTTCTGATGTTTAGATACAATTGAGCTTGGGCCAACACCAATGGGGCAAATAGCTCACACAATATGGGTAAAAGAAGCCAGATACAATCACAAACTGGAGCAGAAACTTCGCTCATAGGAGGAACTTACACAGAAAAACAGCAAGAAAAGAGTGAGGAATTTGGCAAAATGGACAACGCCATCGCGTCCGGAACGGCCCAAAACCCTAGTCTACAATGTCAAAGTGCTCAAATCCGACCTCGGATGAGCAGTTTACGACCAAAACAGGCTCCAAAATGAGCAAAAACACACCTGCGGCTGTTCCTCTTCTCTTCTCCACGTTTTTTCTGGTCTTCTCTCTGTTTTTTCAGCTCCCACACTTAGCTTTCTAGTTGGGCACCCTTGGCCTTTTAGATGACCTCAAACGGACCCCGAACAGGCAAAAAACTGACCTCGCAGTGCATAGTTGTCACCTTTTTGCATCATTCGCACACTTGGCACTCAGCTTTTTTCCAATAATGCATCTCGCCACCACGTGAAGTGACCCCAAAAAGTGGTCCTAATGATGACCTTTCTGCATAACTCTCACAAGAAAACACCACTTTGTGTCCGTATTCATCCACGTGCAAATATTGACCCCGTTCGCCCTCCTGACGCCACTAGATGCCATCTGACGCACCTGCTGACCTCACGTCGTCGGCCCATGGATAGCTTCCTCGAGAATTTTTATGCGCTATAAACTCCTCATTATTGTAGAAAAAACATACTGGTACTGGTGATAGTGAAAATCGATGCACTATGTACATCATGTCCTACCTGTACACACGTGGGCCGCACGTAACCACCTGGCTATGGAAATTGGGTAATCCTTTATTCGATGCACCATGCATGTGTATGTACATATGCACAATCCCTTGCTCAAAAAAACTCCTGACATAATTTGCCCATCCCCTAGCCTGCTAGATCATTCATGATCAGCAGCAGCAAAGAGAGATATGAGACTCGCCGCATCACAGATCTCCTCATCCTTCACCAACATTGCTTGCTCCACAGACAGCTCATCTTGCTCCACCATCATCAATCTAGCATGATACAATTTAAGACGCAACCCATTTACCCTTGACTTATGTAGAACACCATCCAGGTTAGCCAGCTGATATGTGCCATTTGGAAAACACTCCACTACCTTGAAAGGGCCTTCCCACTTAATTTGAAACTTCTTTTGGAAGGTGTTGTCCAGCTTACTGTTGTAGCGCAAAACCAAGTCATGTTTCTTGATACCCTTACTTTTGACCTTTTCATTTATCTTTGCCAAAGCCTTATCCTGCATCTGCCCATAATGCTCATCCTATGCAACTGGACCTCTTGTAACTGCAAGAGCCTCTCTTTGAATGCATCACTAGGCGACCCAAGCAACTTCTCTAACATCTTGACGGCAGGCAACTCTACCTCCACAGGCTATAGTGCTTCTTTTCCATACACCAAATGAAATGGAGTAAACCATGTACCTATCTTCACCGAAGTACGGTAAGCCCATAATGCACTAGGCAATTCCAAATCCCAATTCTTTCCTTGGCGCTCTGTCACTTTCGAAAGAATCTGTACCAACTCACCATTGAATCTTTCATTTAAGCCATTACACTGCGGGTAATAAGGAGTGGTATGCTGGTGCCTAATCTTCATCTTTGTGCATAAGAAGTCTAGCAGTTTAGCTCTAAATCCTGGCCCCTTATCTGAAAGTAGCTCTAATGGCACCCCAAACTTGCAACATATTTCATCATACACAAATTTTGCCACATCCTTTGCAGTGATCTGTTTTACTGCTATAGCCTCTGCCCATCTAGAGAGATAGTCCACTGCCGTCAAGATATAGCTTTTTCCCCTGCTTGTGATAGGTAACGGGCCTATTGCATCAATCCCCCACTTTTCAAACACATCAGACGCCATAATGGTTTTTCGTAGCTCTGGCTTCAACACTCTCTTCCCAAATGCTTGACACCTATTGCAAGACCTACACCAATGGTGAACATCCTTGTGCAAACTAGGCCATACATACCCCTCTTGCAAAATCTTATGCCAAGTGATCTTTAGAGCAAAATGGCCACCACATGCGCCTTCATGATTCTCTTCCAACACTCTGTAAAGCTCCTCCCGCCAAGGTACACGTCTCAACACGAGATCACTCCCTTTCATGTATAAGACATCACCAATCAATTTGTACCTGTATGCTCTACGCACAAATCCATACTTCTTAGACTTCTGAATCTCCTTTGGAATGATTCCTGTTAGCAAAAACTCATCTTCTTGAGCCAAACTTTCCCGGCCATGATAAAGAGGTAAATTGGTCCTCAACACAAATAGCTCCCCAATCATGCCTTGAGCTGCTTCATGTGCCTCTCCATTTAGAGCACGTTCAATGTGTCTGATGCTCCATGCTTCAAACTTTTTTAACAGGCCTTTAATTCTAAAGCACATTTCCTTCAATGAGGTGTTCTTGCTCTTCCACACACCCAGCACTTGCTTCACCACTAACAAGGCATCACCTTTTATGATCAACCTTCGAACCTCATGCTTCAAACAAATGTGTAGTCCGGCTTCCAATGTAGCATATTCAGCCTCATTGTTACTATGCGCATCCAATTTGAACCCTCTCTTGCATACTAGGTTCCCCTCTGGATCATAAAGTGCTATACCCCCTGAAGCTGCATCGTGGCTCTTTCTGTATGAACCATCAAAGAACAACACATGTGCATTGCTGAAATGTGGCACTTCTTCAACTACCTTTCTCACCACCTCTTCCTTAACAATAAGGGGATTCTCCTTGTAGGTCAACAAATGAGCTAGGGTAGCCCTTGTACTATCTTCCACTAGAAAAGAGAACTCAAACTCTTGTAGCTCAATTACCCATTTCTTCACCACATTTGACATGTTAGTACCATTAATTAATTGTGGCAAAAAGGCATAACTCGTCAAGAAAACAAAAGGCTGTGGTAGCAAGTAATGACAAAATCGTCGACAAGCAAATATTACACTGGCCATCACTAGCTCTACTTCCGATAACTTTCTCTCCGCTACCAACTTCACTCGGCTTGCACAATACACTGGCCTCATATAATGGCTGCCCTTCCCCTTTTGCAATAGCATGGCTCCAATGGCATCATCCCCTACTGATGGATTTACATAAAAAACTTTCTCCCAATCAGGAGCCTGCATGGCTGGCAAATCCCCTAACACCTCTTGAAACACTTCTTCACACTTGTCATCCCATTGCAATGGATCATGCTTTGCCGGTTGCTGTAATGGATAAAGAAGCTACGAAGACAATGGAATAAACCGTGCTATGTACTTCACTTTGTGTATAAAGGTTGCCAATTGCTTCGTACTCATAGGTGATGGAAGAAGAATAATAGACTTTACCTTATCTGGATCAGCCTCAATGCCATTTTCTGACACCATATGGCCCAATAACTTCACCCTTGGCTGTGCTAGATGACATTTCTTTGGATTTAGTTGTCCTCCACATTCATCATATCGAGCCAATACCATCTGCAGCTTCTCATGGTGTTCAGCCCTACTGCTATAGACACATAAGTCATCCATAAAAGCTTTAACACAACTACCAATGAATGGTTCCAACACCCAATTTGCTCTCTCTTGATAGAAAGATGGTCCATTTGACAACCCAAATGGCAATACTGTGTAGCAATAGCAGCCCCATGGCATAATAAAAGTTGTCTTTGTGCGGTCTTTAAGAGCAATCTTCAATTGAAAATAGCCTGAAAAACCATCACACACACTGTACCTCTCATAACCTGCCACTGAATCCAAGATCTGATCAATGAATGGAAGAGGATATGGGTTCTTCTTAGTGGCTGCGTTTAAGGGTTTAAAATCTACACAAATTCTCCACTTCCCATCCTTCTTTGGACTGACTACAACTGGACTCACCCATTCTGTGGTCTCTAGAGGGACTATGAACCCTGCCTTCAATAACTTGTCCACCTCTTCTCGCAAGGCTTCCATTTGCTCTTGACCCATCCTTCTTAGCCTTTGCCGCACTGGCTTAGCTCCTTCTTTCAGCTCTATATGCATCTCTTTGCCCTTGAACCCTCTGATCTCTTCATATGAAGTAATGAACAAATCAGGAAAACTAGCCAGCATATGCAAATATATATCCTTCTCCATAGCTGAGAGGTCTCCACTAATCATTTGCGTCATTAATTCCTACTTCTTTGACAACTCAACCTTGGTTTGCATCAGCCCTTCAATCACTTCATAAGGCCCTTCACTTTCATCTTCAACTTCATTCGCAAATGCGACTAAACCACACTCCTGGATTTCTTTATCCATCAAAAGAAATGCAACATCAGCATCCTCATCACTGCTGGTAGTGCTATCACTATCCTCATCTGTCACCGTGGAAGAGTCTTCATCACTAGACTCATCCTCATCTTCATAAATCTCCTCTAATCGTTTCCTTGTGTCCATATTATAAAGCTTCTTGGTACCTGTCTTTCCATAGAGGCTAATCGTACCATGTCGCCAATCTTGAACAGCTCCCACTGCACGTAACCATGGTCTGCCCAGTATGATAGGATATGCTCTCAACCCTGCTGGCATCACATGAAAATCAACCACAGCCTTTGCATCATATGCCTCCACTTCTAAGCTCTTTACAACACCCAAGCATTTTACTTTTTGATGGTTTGCCAATCTGATCCAAAACCCTGACACCCCAGCCACTGTGAGACCCATCTTCTCAACGCATGAGTGTGTTATGACGCATATTTGGGCTCCGCCATCCACATAACCTTGTCCCAAATTTTTCCTTTTATGCCACACATCTAGTATTGGAAAAATGTCTGGTAGCTCGTCCATTGCCAACACCTTTACTGAACCTCTCTCTGGCTCTTTCTCCATTGGGTTAACCATCCTCTTCCACTGTCGCTTTAGCTTAGGCACCATCTCTATAAGCTGCCCAAAAGTAACATCTGCCTTCCTCCTCCTCAGATCCTCCTTCAAGTCATAGCTTAATTGCCCATCCCCTAGTGGAAAATCTGAAACATGAAACTTTCGACGAGCTCTCCTTTTTCTCTTGGCCTTGACATCCTCGCCTTCATGGCTCTTTCCTTTCTTCTTACTAGGACCTGGGGCACTTCTTCCTTCTTTATCCTCTGTGGTCCTCTTCCCAATAGGCATCACTAATGTATCCTCTAGCTTTGATGCCTTCTCCAAGGTGACTACACTTAGCACTTTTGTCTTTCCCTTTTCCTCCTGGGTTAGTAGTCCAGTGGTTCCTTCGTCTCCCTTAATTTCGATGCCATAATCATTTGACCTAGTTAGCACCTGTCTTGGCAATGGATACATGTCTCCCCCCATCCTTTGTGGCTTATCACATTGCGGGCTGATGTGACCCAACTCTCCACAATTATAACATGTGGGCGTCTGCCTCCAAAACCTACCATTGCTTTGTCCAACACCATTCCTAGGCCTTTCTTCACCTCCTGGCTGATTTGCAAACCTCCCTCGACCTCGATTATTTCCCACTTGACCTAGCATGTTTAGGCTGAGATTCTTCATCAAATCTACCATTTGCCTCATGTCTTGCCTTAGCCCATCATCTTGCACTGCTGTAGTGACCACTGCTGGCATAACCTGAGTAGTAACGAGAACCACTGGTTCATGATGAACCCCTGACATGCGCCCTTGTAAAGACTCTATAGGCTGAAATTCAGGCCTCATTGGCAAAGACTCCACCCCTAACTGGCTCATTTTCCTCAGCTTCCACTCTTTGTTTCTTCTTACCTCTAGTGCATCCTCATATGTCCTAGGCTTCTTTAGCTCCACTCTCCAGCGTATATTCTCCCAAAGACCAGCCAAGAACCTGTCCTTCTACCTGTGGTGCTAAACCCTTGCACATCCGCTCCCATGCCAATGAAAAATTTCGTATATACGCATCTACTGGCTCACCTTCCTTTTGCACTAAAGCCTGTTCTTCTTGCCACACCTTGTCAGGATCTTCTATCTTCACAAACTCCACTTCCAACCCATGTCGTAGATTGT
Organism: Adiantum capillus-veneris; assembly: GCF_014529385.1. Taxonomy (NCBI): domain Eukaryota; kingdom Viridiplantae; phylum Streptophyta; class Polypodiopsida; order Polypodiales; family Pteridaceae; genus Adiantum; species Adiantum capillus-veneris. The sequence goes on along the minus strand of NC_140950.1, from coordinate 138,540,056 downwards.
CCCAACTCAACCTTACAGGTGGATCAACCACACGCAACTCCTCTTCAAATGCTTTAGACCAAACTCATGCATCACTCTTCAAACAAATTTGGAGAAGGCGTAACATTTGCGTAGGGTCATGAATCTGGTTGCTAATGCAGGCAACCTCCATCTTTTCCAAAAATTCTTCCACATCTTCATCACTTCTTCCATGAAACTCGGGATAAGAGAAAGCCATGGCTACCCAAATTATGATGCTTGGAGACTGGAACTGCCAAATACAACCAAGTATGGCTCCACAAATGCGTACAATGGCAGTTTCCACAAGTAACGTACAATCCAGTAGACAATGCGCTCAAATAGGCGCCCATTGATGCATTCCCACAACAACTGCAAGTGACATCACTGCTAGTATATCACTGTACTCCAGCTACCTATACTTGTGTGAATCACCTGTACCTGTACATGTCCCTGTAACCTGTAACCTGTAATCCCGAATCTCGAAGCTTGAAGCTCGAAGCAGAAGGTACTTGAAGAAGATCCTTGTGGGGGCGCCAAAAGAATGTGAGCGGGATAAAAACACACACAGCACCTCTATAACGACCCGACACACACTCTTGGGAAGATACACACACACACTATGGGGCACCACTCGGCTTACACAACACACCTGGCCGAGACAGGGAACACACCTCTGGAGTGAGAGGAGAGAGACTATCCACTTGTCATCCCCACATAGACACACACACACACACACACACCCAAAAAACTCAGCTCAAAAGAGGATAATTTCTGATGTTTAGATACAATTGAGCTTGGGCCAACACCAATGGGGCAAATAGCTCACACAATATGGGTAAAAGAAGCCAGATACAATCACAAACTGGAGCAGAAACTTCGCTCATAGGAGGAACTTACACAGAAAAACAGCAAGAAAAGAGTGAGGAATTTGGCAAAATGGACAACGCCATCGCGTCCGGAACAGCCCAAAACCCCAGTCTACAATGTCAAAGTGCTCAAATCCGACCTGGGATGAGCAGTTTACGACCAAAACAGGCTCCAAAATGAGCAAAAACACACCTGCGGCTGTTCCTCCTCTTTTCTCCACGTTTTTTCTGGTCTTCTCTCTGGTTTTTCAGCTCCCACACTTAGATTTATTAGTTGGGCACCCTTGGCCTTTTAGATGACCTCAAACGGACCCCGAACAGGCAAAAAACTGACCTCGCAGTGCATAGTTGTCACCTTTTTGCATCATTCGCACACTTGGCACTCAGCTTTTTTCCAATAATGCATCTCGCCACCACGTGAAGTGTCCCCAAAAAGTGGTCCTAATGATGACCTTTCTGCATAACTCTCACAAGAAAACACCACTTTGTGTCCGTATTCATCCACGTGCAAATATTGACCCCGTTCGCCCTCCTGACGCCACTAGATGCCATCTGACGCACCTGCTGAACTCACGTCGTTGGCCCGCGGATAGCTTCCTCGAGAAATTTTAAGCACTATAAACTCCTCATTATTGCAGAAAAAACATACTGGTACTGGTGATAGTGAAAATCGATGCACTATGTACATCCTGTCCTACCTATACACACGTGGGCCCCACGTAACCACCTGGCTATGGAAATTGGGTAATCCTTTATTCGATGCACCATGCATGTGTATGTACATATGGGAAATCCCTTGCTCAAAAAAACTCCTGATAGCTATACCCCCTCCCTCACTCTCTCTCTCTCTCTCTCTCTCTCTCTCTCTCTCTCTCTCACTTGATCTCATTCCCTTTCCTCTTCATCATTACTCCCAAGCATCCATCTCTCTTGGATGAAAACTTTGTTATGGTGGTGTGTTGTTTGCGTCCTAGCCGCTGAAGCTAGGTGGTGCCCCCTGTTTGCTTTACCATGACAGGCTCGAGGCGCGCCATTTTGGTCCCCTGTGTTTTAGAGTCCGTCGGGGGTTCGGGGTTCGCTTTGCTCCCGTCATTTGGTGCCCCCACTGAGGATCTTTTCATGAAACCCTTCACTTTACAAGACTGAAACCCCTAAACTATTGTGAATCGTTGAATGGCTAGCAGGATTTGCTAATTGGACGACAGAAGAAGAAGAGCTCCAAGCACAACTAGACCAACTCCGCATCTCCATCGAAGCTCGAGTGCTAGGCGTAACGGTAATCGATTTGCAGTGGGAGAGTCAACCAACATGCCAAACCCAGTGGATATACATAGGCCAAGTGCCAAGAAGAAGAAGGAGAAGGTCAAAACCATGTCCGCAACATACAGCCAACCCACAACAACAAAATGGAAGGATCTCTACAAAATAGAGAATCAACACTATTCTACTTTGAGAATCGGGTAACTCAAGTCACCGAGGTAATTACCACAGTCAGTTTTCAAGTCGCAACTGATGCTGCAGCACAGATAACGGAAGCATTGGCTCACACTCTCACTAGAGAAACTAGGGATCTACTGATTTTGTTTCAAAAAAGAACACCACCCTCTCCCACAAGCTTGGATAGTGACTAAGCACCTCTAAGCTTCACATGAATCAGTACAACCTACCTCAAGACAGATCACACATACCAACACGTGTACGCTCAATCAAGGTAATACTAGATTTGAAGGCTCACTACCAGCACGTCATTGACACCATGCCGGGTGGGGAGCAATTTTTGGAGGTTCTGGCATCAGATCAACCATTTGTCTTACCTTTGGTACAAGGCAATGTACCATTTGAAGTTTTAATCTATGTCCTAGTATAAGAGGGTATACACGCCTCCTTGTAAATAAGAAAAAAACTTTTGCAAGTTAAGCAGTGTGTCTTTCTAACTCTCTCTCAGGTATTCATGGCTAGTGTAGCATTTCCAACATTTAAAGGAAAGAAGGGGGAGGATTTGGTAACAGACTTCCTAGATGACTTTGAAGTAGCATGTGTAGTGAGCAACAAAGATACGGATGAATCCCAGGTTAGAATCTTTAAGCATCTCATGAAGCTAGAAGCTAGATCATGGTACAATGCACTTCCACAAGCAACCAAGGATGACTGGGAACCCTTAAAAACCGCTTTTAAGAGGTGCTTTGGGAGAGGTACCACTTCAGAAAAGTTGTGGGACAAGTTGAGAGACTTGAAGCAGGAGGGTCTTTTAGAATATGCCACCTATGAGTCCAAATTTTTGGATTTTTGAGTCACTGGCTAGGGAGGAAGCTGCACCCGATTTCCTAAAAAAAGATAGGTTCACGCATGGCTTATGGCCGCTTCTCAAGGAGAAGGTGAAAGGTAGATTCCCGGCTACGTACAAGTTAGCCGTTGAGATTGCTCGCCTTAAGGACAAGAAGCTGCGAATGAAAGACAAAGAAACCGAGTCAACAGAAGCAGGAACATCGCGTCGACCAGCAACTACGACAACCACCATACCACCACCACCGGCTCTTGGGGTAAGAGATGACCAACAAGATATGTTGGCCCATATTACTGACCAACTGCAGAATTTTTCTGTCCACTTAATACAGCAAGGGAGGAGTCAAGAAAGAGATCAAGACCCTAGAAGAGCATGATGACAAAACAAGGAGTATCATTGCTACAACTGCGGAGAAGACGGTCACGGTATGTACTACTGTCCCAAACCACGACAAAACTATAATAGAGGAGGTAGGAGGAACCAATTGTCACCCCCTAGAGAAAGAACACCCCCACCTCGAGCACCACCCCCACCAACACAAATTCTACGTCCACCCCAGACACCACTACAAGCATCCATCCCACCTCTTCCACCAGCCCCCACCACCTGATCGCCCTGTAAACATCATAAGGCTAGAAGACAAAGGAAAAGCCGTAGTAGTGGATCTACCCAGAGCAAAGGAGAGGGACAAGGGTAAGGAGAAGGTAACCTTCTTAGAACCACTTGAAGCCATGACTGTGAAAAGAGCTAGGAGGGAGAAAGCTACACAATCAGATAATGAGATAAGCATGAGAGGAGAAACTAGCAAGAGGCCATCTAAGCCACGACGGAAATAGAGCTAGGGGAAAGTTCTAAGCCCTATGATCTAACATTGGATGTGGCAGAGCAAGGACCGAAGATTACATGGCCACAGCTGCTACATCTTGTACCTAAAGTAAGGCGACAATGGTCTAAAATGGTAAGTACAAGACGCTCCAAAACAAAGGTAGCCGGAGCAATTTCGGGATGCAACATGGATGACATCCTTCCAATTGTCGACGTAAACATAAAAGGAAAGAGGGTTGGAAACACCTACATTGATGGAGGTGCACAAATCTGTGTAATGAGCGAAGCTATGATGCTTCGATTAGGGCTCGAGGTTGACAGGCCTTCTCCATGCAAGGAAAAGATGGCAAACAATGCAAAAGTAAAGTGTGTGGGTGTGGTAAGTGCCGTGAAAATAAAAGCTTTCAACACTGAGGTAGAGGTAGATGTTTTTGTAATTCCTACTAAGGGGGAGGGCTATCCACTAATTTTGGGAAGGCCATGGTTGATGGCCATGAAGGCAAAACAGAAGTGGGGTACTGGCCTTCTACGCATGACCGGTAAGAAAGGGGAGACAATCTACTACGACATGAGGATTGGCAAGCAGAAGAAAATGAATCTGGAAACATCGACAGATGAAACCACTAGCGTATCTTCCAGTTCTGAGGAGGAGACCACATCCACCGACGAAAGTGACAGTTCCATTGATGTGATGGGTATCATTATGAAGGATCCACAAAGGGTAAGCACAACTGGTGATCCATCACCAAAAGGGAAACCCAATGAAGAGGAGAGAAAATCACCTGGCCTAGGAGGAAGTAGGTTGAAGGGTATGTTGTCTACGGAATTAACACTTGAGGAGAAAGATAGTTTTTTGCAAATGTTGATGGGATTTCCTAACCTGTTCATTGACAACTATGAAAGAATCACAGGCATTACAGTGGTGGAACATCATATTAAGCTGAAGGAAGGGGTAAAACCAGTTGTGCAAAAGCTACAACGATTGGGGGTCATACAAGAAAAGGCACTCTTGGCCGAGGTGAGGAAACTGCTGGAGGCGGGATTCATCTATCCTGTAGAAAACTCAGAATGGGTGTCACCCATATTGGTGACGCCTAAAAAGAATGGTAAGTGGAGGGTCTATGTTGACTACAAACCACTAAATGCAGCTACAAAGAGAGACCACTTTCCTCTCCCTTTCTTGGATGAAATTCTGAATGAAGTAGCGGGTTTTGAATGCTATACCGTCTGTGATGGTTATTCTGGATACTTTCAAATATTCATAGCCTTGGAAGATCAGCTAAAAACCACTTTTATCATGCCATGGGGTTGTTTTGCATACAGGGTTATGCCATTTGGTCTCACAAATGCACCTTCCACATTCCAAAGATATGTCACATATGTTTTTCAACCGTTCTTTGGAACATCCATAAGAGTGTTCATTGATGATTTTTGTATATATAGCTCCCGTATTTCACATTTAGAAAAGGTAACTGAAGGTTTGGCCAGGTTGCAGAGCCTAGGTGGGCAATTAAATGTGGATAAATGCCACATTGGGGAGAGTAAAGTTATTCTACTAGGCCATGAAATTTCAGCAAAAGGTATCAACGCCGACCCAAGTAAGGTGTCCGCACTCATAGCCCTACCTTCACCAACGACCGCACGTCAACTGGTCTCTTTTCTACAGAAGGTGAGGTACTTAAGTAGATTCATACATCTACTATCACAACTTGTTCTACCACTGCAACAACTCACTCAAAGATCAACTTTCACTTGGGACGAGGAAAGTGAACATCACTACAACAAGGTAAAGGAGGTCTTAGCCACTCTTCCAACTATCTCACCACCTAAGTGGGATGAAAAATTCTATGTCACCTCAAGTGTTGGTGATGACTCATTGGGGGCTGTGCTACTCCAAAAGGATACGACGACATATTTCATGAGGCCAATCTACTTCTCTAGTCGAATGATGACAGCAGGAGAGAAAGGTTTCACCCATGTGGAACACTTAGTCCTAGCTCTTAGATTTGCAACTACAAAGTTTAGGTCATATTTGCTGCCTAAGTAATTTGTGATTCTAACCACGGATGAAATATTTCCCTATGTTGTACAACACATGGATGTGTCTGCTAGAACTACTAAATGGCTAGTTCGTCTGCAAGAGTTTGACTACACGGTACAGGTAGAAAGCACGACAAGGGCAAGTTTGGGGGGACTCATGACCTACCAAGTCTCTGAAAGGAATGAGAAGCAATCTAAGGAAGGAGAAGTCCGATTACCTCCAGTACCACCGATGGTAGAAGGAGCATACTCTCTCTACTTTGATGGAGCCTACAAGCGAGCGTCCGACAAAGCAACTGCAGGCATAGTAGCCTTTGATGACAAAGGGACAAAGGTATTTTCGTTGGGCCAATTGTTAGATTCACATTCTAACAATGAAGCTGAGTATGCAGCACTAACCAAGGGTCTACAATGGTGCGTCTCGCAAGGTGTACAATGCCTTAATGTATTTGGGGATGCTCTACTTCTGGTAAGTCAAGTAAATGGAGCATGGACATGCAAGAATCCTAGTTTAAGGACTCACTTAAGTGGTGTAAAAACCTTGTTGGGTAAGTTTGAAGAAGTTCAAATACACCATATCCCAAGGGCTCAAAACCAAGAAGCAGATGCCCTAGCAAGTGAAAGACTACAGGAAGTGGTGGTTGGAGCAATAAAACTAAAGCTCCCTCTATTTCAAGGAAGTGATGCCTTGACAGACATCATGCATTTTTTGGAAATAGGGGAATGCCCATCAGATTTAACAAAGGGACAGAAGCAATGGCTGACGCGGAAGGCCACAAGGTATCGACTCATCAATGACGGTTTGTATTGTAAGGGTAAGGACCAAATACTCAGGAAGGGCCCTCTCTCTCAGAAAATCATGGGAGTAATTGCTAGTTGTCACGACGGGGTTTGTGGTGGTCACTTTGCCCTAGACATAACAAGTAGGAAAATCTTGCAGGCAGGCTTCATATGGCATAGCCTCAACCGTGATGTACACCATTGGTGCAAAACGTGTAAGTTGTGTCAAAAGGCCGGCACTAGGTTACTTATGCCTGAACCACAGACACCTATTCTCTCATATGGCCCATTTGAAAAATGGGGTATCGATGCCATTGGGCCATTACCTAGGACCAACTCAGGAAAATTCTACATTATCATGGGGGTCGACTACATGACTAGATGGGCAGAGGCTATAGCCACCACTAGAATCACAGCGGTAGAGGTAGCTAAATTTATCTACGAGCACATATGCTGTAGGTTTGGCACACCTTTAGAGATCATCTTTGATAGAGGGCCAGGTTTCAGAGTAGACTTGGTAGGAGAATTAATGCAGAAATTGGGCATTACAAGGAGGCACTCTTCACCATATTACCCTCAATGTAATGGCCTAGTTGAAAAGGTAAATGGAATGGTTTCTAAAATTATTACCAAGCAGGTAAACAATCATCCTGGAGACTGGGATAAGTATCTACTACCAGCTTTATGGGCCTACAGAACTTCATTTCGTACATCCTTGGGATTCACACCGTATCATCTAGTATTTGGTAAGGAAGCAATCTTGCCCATTGAAGTGCAACTACAAAGTCTCAGAGTAATGGCAAGCCAGCTTCAACAGCCCAACATGCATTTGAGAGATCACATCATCAGCTTGGAAAGACTGCAGCTAGACAGAGAAGAAGCAATAAATTATTATGCAGCACAAGCAGAGCATAGACGGCTTAGCTTTAACGAGCATCTCCGGAAAAAAGAATTGAAGAAAGGAATGTTGGTGCTCCGCTATGACAATTGCTTGGACACGCACAAGGATAAGAAACTCCTACTCCGATGGGAAGGTCCTTTCATCATCAGGAAAAAGTATGCCAATGGAAGCTACTAGCTTATGGAGGCTGATGGAAAACTTCATAAAACCAGGGTAAATGGTTGGCGACTTAAACCTTATTTTCTTCGATTTGACCAGGCTCCACCAATTGACATTCCAGATGAGGACACACCATCAGCCGCCACCTCCGACGATAATGATCAAACAGATGAGCTAGAGACATGAATGCCTCTAGCCAAAAGGGGAGGGCTAATGATGGGGGCTTTTCACAAGCCAAGCTCCCATACCCCTCTTCTCTCGTCCCCACCCCATGAAAACCCCCTCTTAGGGAGGGAGTGATAAAAGAAATTGGAAAAAGTAAGAAAAAAATAAAGTATGATTATGTAAATATATGAGAAAGGTAAAATAGGCCACCTCATGCCTGCGGGGCAGCCCATCCCCACCTTGCCTCCTTTTTCTTCACTGTTGCCCCGCCGTGTGTCTCTTTTCCTCTTCTCCACTCAAAAGGTCAACCCCCTCTCTCTTCCCCTTGTCCTTTCTCCTTTCTCTTTCCTCTCAAGCTACCCCACCTCTCACCAATAATGCATTCTAACTCACCAATAATGCACCCTAACTCACATGCAACTTACCCTATCTTCCAAAATAGTATACCCATCCCCTCTTTCTCTCTCCTATCATATCCCATGACCCAACTACCCCCCTCTCTCTCTCTAGGGCGCCATGTCTCTTGTCTTGTAGCTAAATAATCTCCCCCACACTCACACACTCAGTTTCACTGAAAAAGGTGCCCACAGACCCATCCCCACCCGGTGGTTACCTGTTTTTTCTTGTGTTCACACACATCTACACACAGATTCACCTCTGAACACACTCCCCTCTCTCCCCTCTTGTAATTACTTTATTCTCCATGTCACCTCTCACTTTTTTCATCAACCCATCTCTCTCTCTTAGTCTCTCTCTCATGAGACTGCTGTTCTGGCACATATACACACAGCCAGACAAGTGGGGCCCACAGTCACATGGCCTATGTAGATAATGATTTCTTCATTTCTAAATTCTAGAATTTCTCCCCCCTCCTCCCCTATATAAAGAGGGGTCACCATCACACTAAGGACACAACATCACCAAAGAACACACTATGCACTGTGTGTGCCTAGTGCACACACACACACCCACACCATCACCATCACCATCACCGCAATCACCATGCTTGTCTTGAGCATGACCTCTACACCCTTGGCTATGGAAGATGAAGGGCAACTAAATGAAGGATGATGGCCATAATCCTCGTGCGAGTCTTCGCCATCAACTCCCACCTATCCGCCATGTGCTCTACCACTCTCTCCCTTCTCATTCCCCTACTCTATGCTCCCCATTTCATCGCCTAATTCTCTAAATAAAGCTTGAGGTTTTGTGAGTATGTTTTCTTGCAATGTTTTGCCCATGTGAGGTGTGCGGAATCGCCACCTAGTCTTGTGTTTTGAAGTAAGCTTGTGTATGTGTGAAGGGTGTGTGGATTCGCCATCCTTTTGTGGTGCCTAAGTACTAAGCCGCTATACCCCCTCCCTCATTCTCTCTCTCTCTCTCTCTCTCACTCACTTGATCTCATTCCCTTTCCTCTTCATCATTACTCCCAAGCATCCATCTCACTTGGATGAAAACTTTGTTATTGTGGTGTGTTGTTTGCGTCCTAGCCGCTGAAGCTAGGTGGTGCCCCCTGTTTGCTTTACCATGACAGGTTCGAGGCGCGCCATTCGGTCCCCGGTGTTTTAGAGGCCGTCGGGGGTTCGGGGTTCGCTTTGCTCCCGTCAACATGTTAGTACCCATTTTGTGGTCTCTACTAGAACTATGAACCCTTCCTTCAATAACTTGTCCACCTCTACCCGCAAGGCTTCCATTTGCTCTTGAGCCATCCTTCTTACACTTTGTCGTACTGGCTTAGCACCTTCTTTCAGCTCTATATGCATCTCTTTGCCCTTGAACCCTCTAATCTCTTCATATGAAGTAATGAACAAATCAAGAAAACTAGCCAGCATTTGCAAATATATCTCCTTCTCCATAGTTGAGAGGTCTCCACTGATCATTAGTGTCATCAATTCCTGCTTCTTTGACAACTCAACCTTGGTTTGCATCAGCCCTTCAATCAATTCATAAGTCCCTTCACTTTCATCTTCAACCTCATTCGCAAGTGCAACTAAACCAAACTCCTGGATTTCTTTATCCATCAAAAGAAATGCAACATCAACATCCTCATCACTGCTGGTAGTGCTATCACTGTCCTCGTCTGTCACCGTGGAAGAGTCTTCATCACTAGACTCATCTTCATCTTCATAAAGCTCCTCTAATCGTTTCCTTGTGTCCATATTATAAAGCTTCTTGGTACCTGTCTTTCCATAGAGGCTAATCGTACCATGTCGCCAATCATGAACAGCTCCCACTGCACGTAACCATGGTCTGCCCAGTATAATAGGATATGCTCCCAACCCTGCTGGCATCACATGAAAATCAACCACGGCCTTTGCATCATATGCCTCCACTTCTAAGCTCTTTACAACACCCAAGCATTTTACTTTTTCATGGTTTGCCAATCTAATCCGGAAACCTGACACCCCAGCCACTGTGAGACCCATCTTCTCAACGCATGAGTGTGTTATGACGCATATTTGGGCTCCTCCATCCACATAACCTTGTCCCAAATTTTTCCTTTTATCCCACACATCTACTATTGGACAAATGTCTGGTAGCTCATCCATTGCCAACACCTTTACTGAACCTCTCTCTGGCTCTTTCTCCATTGGGTTAACCATCCTCTTCCACTGTCGCTTTAGCTTAGGCACCATCTCTATAAGCTTCCCAAAAGTAACATATGCCTTCCTGCTTGTCAGATCCTCCTTCAAGTCATAGCTTAATTGCCCATCCCCTAGTGGAAAATCTGAAACATGAAACTTTCGACGAGCTCTCCTTTTTCTCTTGGCCTTGACATCCTCGCCTTCATGGCTCTTTCCTTTCTTCTTACTAGGACCTGGGGCACTTCTTCCTTCTTTATCCTCTGTGGTCCTCTTCCCAATAGGCATCACTAATGTATCCTCTAGCTTTGATGCCTTCTCCAAGGTGACTACACTTAGCACTTTTGTCTTTCCCTTTTCCTCCTGGTTTAATCCACTGGTTCCTTCATCTCCCTTAATTTTGATGCCATAATCATTTGACCTAGTTAACACCTGTCTTGGCAATGGATACATGTCTCCCCCCATCCTTTGTGGCTTATCACATTGAGGGCTGATGTGACCCAACTCTCCACAATTATAACATGTGGGCGTCTGCCTCCAAAACCTACCATTGCTTTGTCCAACACCATTCCTAGGCCTTTCTTCACCTCCTGGCTGATTTGCAAACCTCCCTCGACCTCGATTATTTCCCACTTGACCTAGCATGTTTAGGCTGAGATTCTTCATCAAATCTACCACTTGCCTCATGTCTTGCCTTAGCCCATCATCTTGCACCGATGTAGTGACCATTGCTGGCATAAACTGAGTAGTAACAGGAACCATTGGTTCATGATGAACCCGTGCCATGCGACCTTGTAAAGACTCTATAGGCTGAAATTTAGACCTAATGGGCAAAGACTCCACCCCTAACTGGCTCATTTTTCTCAACTTCCACTCTTTGTTCCTTGCTACCTCTAGTGCATCTTCATATATCCTAGGCTTCCTTAGCTCCACTCTCCAACGTATATTCTCTCAAAGACTAGCCAAGAACCTGTCCTTCTTTATCATGTCAGGCGGGGGTACCTGTGGTGCTAAGGCTTTGCACATCCGCTCCCATGCCAATGAGAACTTATGTATGTACGCATATACTGGCTCACCTTCCTTTTGCACTAAAGCTTGTACTTCTTGCCACACTTTGTCGGGATCTTCTATCTTCACAAACTCCACTTCCAATCCATGCCTTAGATTGTCCCAACTCAATCTTACAAGTGGATCAGCCACATGCAACTCCTCCTCAAATGTTTTGGACCAGACTCGTGCATCACTCTTCAAACAAATTTGGAGAAGACGTAACATCTGCGCAGGGTCATGAATCTGGTTGCTAATGCAGGCAACCTCTATATTTTCCAAAAAATCTTCCACATCTTCTTCCATGAAACTCCATATAAGAGAAAGCCATGGCTACCCAAGTTACAATGCTTTGAGAACCCCTTTGAACACACGTGCAAGAGCCCAAAACTTTTGACTACCCAATCCCCAGAAACTTCAATGGAGCTCAACTTTAGATAAGGACAAACACATGCACATCAAATGAGTTTTCATAGTTGATCATCGGAATTACAACAGGCAAAGGACATTCCAAGATCTCTCGTAATCTTCTTGGCCCAAACATAAAGACTATGCGTTGCTGGAAAAAACTCTCCTGGACACATGAACATTTATTTGGATTCTTTGAGTTAAATGAAATGGAGTGAATTGAGGGCCATTTTGATCATCCATTAAAGCCAACCATGAAGCTCCCAAGAAGGCACAGCTGACTTAACCTCTGATTTTGCCAAAATTTCAGCAGTATAATAGCATAAATGGCTCAAAAGACCAAAAAACCAGCCATCATAACTTGGAAAAATTTTGGCAGAGTTTCCCCAGAAATAGAGCAGTAGGAACCCAAAATATAGACTGTATATGTATGCATAAACTGTCAAGAATAGAACCCGACCATCAAGTAGGACTCACTAGTACATAGCCTATGGCGAGGTCACAAAAAGGGTGCTCCAGCTACCTATATCACCGAAAGGATCTCCACATTTGAGAATCCCCCAGTTCAATAAAAACCTCACGCTATCGGCCCTCACACGAAGGCTAATGTAAATCGCGTATAGTCAAGTCTTAGAAATGACTATCTTCCAGACCAAGTCTCAGAAATTGTTGGGACTGCCAAATAAAACCAAGTATGGCTCCACAAATGCGTACAATGGCAGTTTCCACAAGTAACGTACAATCCAGCAAACAATGCGCTCAAATAGGTGCCAAGTGATGCATACCCACAACAACTACAAGTGACATCACTTCTAGTTATATCACTGTACTCCAGCTAGTTGTACCTGTGTGAATCACCTGTACCTGTACCTGTCCCTGTAACATGTAACCTGTAGCCCCGAATCTCGAAGCTTGAAGCTCCAAGCAGAAGGTACTCGAAGAAGATCCTCAATGGGGGCACCAAAAGAATGTGAGCGGGATGAAAACACACAGAGAGCCTCTATAACGACCCGACACACACTCTTGGGAAGATACACACACACACTATGGAGCACCACTCGGCTTACACAACACACCTGGCCGAGACAGGGAACACACCTCTGGAGTGAGAGGAGAGAGACTATCCACTTGCCCACTCGACACACACACACACACACCCCCAAAAAACTCAGCTCAAAAGAGGAGAATTTCTGATGTTTAGATACAATTGAGCTTGGGCCAACACCAATGGGACAAACAACTCACACAATATGGGTAAAAGATACCAGATACAATCACAAATTGGAGCAGAAGCTTCGCTCATAGGAGAAACTTACACTGCCAAAACAACAGAAAAAGAGTGAGTACTTTGGCAAAATAGACAGCGCCATCGCGTCTGGAACGGCCCAAAACCCCAGTTTACAATGTCAAAGTGCTCAAATCCGACCTCGGATGAGCAGTTTACAGCCAAAACAGGCTCCAAAAACCCCAAAAACACACCTACAGCTGTTCCTCCTCTCTTCTCCATGTTTTTTCTGTTCTTCTCTCTGTTTTTTCAGTTCCCACACTTTGCTTTATTGGTTGGGCACCCATGGCCTTTTAGATGACCTCAAACGGACCCCGAACAAGCCAAAAATTGACCTCGCAGTGCATAGTTGTCACCTTTTTGCATCATCCGCACATCTGGCACTCAGTTTTTCCAAATAATGCATCCCGCAACCACGTGAAGTGGCCCCAAAAAGTGTTCCTCATGATGACCTTTCTACATAAGTATCACAAGAAAACACCCACGTCGTGTCCATACTTCTCCGCGTGCAAGTATTGACCTCGTTCGACCTCTTGACACTACTCGATGCCATCTGACGCACCTGCTTACCTCATGTCTTCGACCCGCGGATAGCTTCCTCGATAATTTTTATGCGCTACCAACTCCTCCTTATTGTAGAAAAAACAGAGTGGTACTGGTAATAGTGAAAATCGATGCACTATGTACACCCTGTCCTACCTGTACACATGTGGGCCCCACGTAACCACCTGGCCCTAAAAAATGGGAAATTCTTTATTTGATGCACCATGCATGTATATGTACATATGCGCAATCCCTTGCTCCAAAAAACTCCTGACAGCGTTGGTTGGTCTGGGCATATCCACTATTACTTTTATCTTTTCCATATCCGTGGATATTCTGTTATGTCAGACAATATGTCCCAGAATTCTGCCTTGTCAGACCATAAACACACATTTCTCAGGATTGAGGCAAATGCGATATGTCCTACATTTCTCGAATACCTTTCTTAGGTGTTCTAGATGCTCATCTCTCAGAAGAGAGTGTACGCACAAATCATCCATGTATATTTCTAGAAACAACCTCAAGTACTCTTTGAAAGCATGAGTCATCAGCCTTTGGAATGTTGCGGGAGCATTAGTTAAACCAAACGGCATAACTCGATACGCATAAATTCCCCATTCTGTTGCAAAATCTGTTTTGTGTTGATCCTCTAGTGCAATGGCAAACTGATTATATCCTGAAAATCCATCTAGAAAGGAATATGCTCTTTTCCTCAATACACGTTCTAGAACATGATCAATTATCGGCAAGGGATAATTGTCCCTGATTGTCGCAACATTTACTTTCTTCAAATTGACACATACTCGGAGTTTCCCATTTTTCTTAGGCACTACCACAATCGGAGATACCCAGTCTGTGTGTTCAATCTCATATATGAATTCAGCTTCCATTAGCTTGTCTATTTCCTCTTTGATTTGCTTAGCAAACGTGTCATTATATGTGTACGGTTTCTGTTTGCTAGACTTAACGTCGTGTTTCAAAGGAATTGTATGTTGGCATATTGATGGATCGACTCCTTTCAAGTCCTTGTACGACCATGCAAACACATCCCTGTATTCTCTGAGAAGACTCAAAAGTCTCTCTTCTTCTTCCAGAGACAAATCTGTTGCTATGTATACCGGTTTTGGTTCCTCTCCTGGGGCTGCTAAATCAACCTATTTAGCGTCCTCCAGTCCATCATAGGATTCTTTCTCGTTTCTTTCTTTGATAGGATGGGTTAATATCACCTTCCTATCCTCTATCGTAAATTTCCTGTAGTGAGAGGGAACATCCATGTTTCCCTTGACATTGGCATTTTCGTCCTCACCACTCTCGATTTCAGTCATCCAAACGTCTTTCAGAGTTTTCTTTAACTCCCTGTACTTGTTTCGGCGTTCTAATTTGGACTCTTTTTTTTCCTTGTTTCTAATGTTCTTTTACACTTCATTTGTTTCGATTTTCGTTTCACTGGGTTGAACTCGATTTCTTGAGCTTCGTTTGTCTTTCCGTGAGCTCGTTTCCACATTTCCTCTCATTCTTCCGAAAATCTTGTCCTTGACACAATCTTCCGCCTTTACTAGCACTAGGAATTGGTTTTTCCCTCTTATCCTAGGCATTGGAGTGTTTCTAACCCCTTTCGTTTTTCTCTTTTCTCTGTAGCATTTTTGGCGTTTTTCAGTCTGATTTGGGAAGTCGTAGAATCTGACATCATTTATGGTTTCCTCTTTCTTACTTGAGTTGTTTGTGGACTCGTTGTGAGCTTCATTTCCCGATTCTGGATGATCGGGAATGTTGTGAAACATCCCCTCTTCCTCTCTGTTGTCTGGTGTATCAATCTTTTCAGTCTCCTTTTCGAGTACAACTCTCATTATGAAGTACGGAACCACATCATATCCATCTTTATCACATAAATTTATTGTGGGACCATCTTGAATTGCATAAATATCTATGGTTTCTAGAATGTGTGTCCATTCTAACGGTTCAAGTGCATCCTCTAAAAAGGGTTCACCTATATAATTTTCGTCTTCAATTGCCCTTTCTAAAACACATTCTTCGCGCTTCAGAATTCCACAATTCGAAGATCCACACATCCATAACTCTTTGGGTTTGCCTAACCAGGCTGGAAACTCTGATCTTGCCAAAGTAGCTGAATCAAACTCTTCAAATGGTGTTCGGTTCACATCCTTGTAGCTATGGTCTTTTAGGTTCACGCGAGTAGTGGTTTCCATATGTCTCAAGTATATGTGGTCGTAACCCCAATCCTATACCATTTTCAATTGTCTCATGAATGGTCTTCCAAGTATAATATCATAGTTATTCTCCTTGCCAAAGTCAACAATAGTAAAAGTATGCTTGTATTCAATTCCGCAAGAAGTCACTACAACTTTCTCTAACAGTCCCAAAGGTCTCTCCATATGTCCGTCCGCTAGTTGGAGTTTCAACCTCGTTTTTTTTATCGCCGGTTTTCCCCATTTTTTCCAGATTTCTTTCGTAGCAATGGCTACTCCAGCCCCTCTATCAAGTATTTCCATCGTGTTAACTTCCTGGAATTCAATTGGTAAGGTTGTATTCCCCTCTTCGCCTTTGAAATACTCTTCGACCTTGTTCAAAGGTACAGGCTTAGCGTTTTTTTGTGGAGTACTCAGCTCTCGTATGCCCTCTTGTAGTTTTGCAGTTGGGTCTTTTATCCCAAATTTCTCCAAGCATTTTCCTACAGTTGCCCACATGTGTGGTCATAGTATCAAAAGCTCAGCTAGGGTGATAGTGCATGTTACTGGTGTTGACAAAATCTCTATCAATCCTTGCGAGTCTATAACATTTTCTGAAGAGATTCCTTGTGAGGAAAGATCTCTAATCTCAGATTTTGCTTCGTATTCTCCTAAGTATGAAGGTAAGGTTTGAAGCGAATGAGGTTTACTCTCTACTGTTCTAGCAGAGCCTCCATCTCCCCAATAAGAATGCATATCTAAGTCCACTTGAGATCCTGCCTCAAATTCCTCTATGGGAGGATTCCTGACGTCCTTTTCCCCATTAGTCTGATTAGATTGACAACTCATATCGTTTGCAAAGTTTGGTTCTCTCACTTGTTTCCAAAACTCATTGTAATCCTCATCTCTTCCGTAAGACCTCTGTACCACAGGATGAAAACTCTCGGAGTAGCACTGATCCCCCTGAGCTAACACTCGTTGTCTCTTTGACGCTCTTCAGTTTTGACTTTTCAGAGTCCATTTCGTGTATTCCATTTCGACTCTCAAGTTTCTCTAATCTGTCTTTTGTTTGTTTTAATTCCTCAGCTAGAATCGCGTCGTGCTGTTCTTTTTTCAGCTTCATGCGTGCTTTCATAGCTTTCCATGTGTTTCTATGGC
This sequence comes from Adiantum capillus-veneris, assembly GCF_014529385.1. Lineage (NCBI taxonomy): Eukaryota > Viridiplantae > Streptophyta > Polypodiopsida > Polypodiales > Pteridaceae > Adiantum > Adiantum capillus-veneris. The sequence goes on along the minus strand of NC_140950.1, from coordinate 138,522,827 downwards.
TTCGTCGTCCTTGACTTGCCAATTCCGTCTCGGACTTTCCATTCTCTGGTTCTCTAGTGGTTTTCTTTGATTGAGCTCTAGTCACAACTTGTGTTGGTATCATGGTTTCATTTTGAGACCCACTGCTAGTAGGTTAGCATGTTCAATGACGTCTTTTGCACTTTGTTTGGATTCTTTGAGCAATCCTCAATGAAGTGAGTGACACCACACTCTGTGCAATATGCATTTATTCTAATGATCTCTGTGAGTGGACAAACATTCATCAAATGGTCACCTCCACACTTATAACAGGGTCCCAATGCAGGTCTTGGTGTCCCTTGATTTGCTCTTTGTGGGTAGGCTGGTCTTTGGCCTGACAACCCCCCATGAGCTATGAACATAAGTGTTCTTGCGTCCAAGTTATACCTCTCTTCATCTGAGGCATGTGCGGTTGTTGGTGGTCCAACATTTCCTATCATGCTCCAAGGTTCTGGTTGTTTTGGTTCTTCAGGTGGGTAATACACAGTAGGATCCATGTGTGCATCGGAATCTTCGTAATAAGTCTGAATAGGCACTAAAGCTCGTTCTTCCTGATTCTCTAGGGTGGGTGCATATCTAATATCCACTGGTCTCACTCCTATTAAGGGTGGCTGTTGCCCCAATACCAGATGTGGCCTTTCTATCCCCATAGGTCCTGGTACGTTTCCAGTTGGGTATCTAGGTATTGGATGTACCTAAGGTGGTTCTATTTGAGCTGGAGGTGCATACTGACACTCCTTCACATAACCCTTGTTGTAATAGCACTCTTTTGTTGAATGATTTGTCCATTTTTGTTCGATTTCACACCATTTTGTTAGTTTTGGCATTGGTTTAGGGTATGGTGCTAATCTCCTTATAGCATCTTCTATCATTTGTTCCATGTTCGGCACTGTTGTTGTTTGGACCTTCTTCTTAGTGGTGGTCTCGCTAGCTACAGATGATGAGCTACTGGATGCGACATCCGTATCCTTTGTCACCTCTCCATAAACAACACAGTTATCCACTAAGTACAATGCTTCTCTGGTCACTTGCTCAAAACTTGTACAAGCTTTCAGGTGCAAGTATTTCTTAAGAGTGTCATTTCTCAGCCCTTCTATAAAGAGGACAGATAGTCTGTCATCTTGCAGTCGTTCCCGTATTGGACATCTCTCTATGTATTTTTTGAAGCGAAGCGAAGCTTACTTCACCTTTTCTTGCTCCTTCTGTTTGAAAGCATATATTTGGGATACCGTGTTGTGTTTGATTCCTCTTTTCAAAAATTCCTCAGCAAACTCTCGCAACAAGTGGTCAATGTCATGGAAACCTTCACCATTCAGTGGTTGAAACCATGTCAATGCCGTCCCTTCTAAAGTAAGACCAAATCCTTTGTATTGTGTGTGGAAATCTGTTATCTGCTCAGCTCTTAAGACTTTCTTAAAGAGTGAGACATGTGCATATGTATCTCCTGAGCCACTATACTTCTTCGGCATACACTTGGCCACTTGAGATGGTCTCATGCGTTTATTGTCTACTATCAATCTCATTGCTCCTGTATCCAGACTAAAATTGTCTCTTGTGTCATGGACTTCATGGGCTTCTCTAGTTGGCTCCCTTGCCACGAATCTACTACTAGGAGGCAAATGTGATGGTGTGGCTGCAAACATCGGACCTACCGTAGTATGTGTAGAGAATGGAACTGCACTACCTCGATTCGTAGCCATTGACTCTCTAGAATGTAATGTTCCCATTGGGCTTGGCATAGAATAATGAGGTCGACTCAAAGATTTAGTTACATGGGTCCTCTCTCTACCTGTTGCCATCGGGTCTAGCATGACAGTTGTAGGTGCTGGTCTCAGTGGGCTTGGAGTGACATAAAAATGGTGGAGTGGTCCCCCAAAGTATGTGTATCCTTCCAACTCCTTTTTATCAATTGCTGCATATCGTCTTCCATACTTGTTGTATGCGACAATCTTCATTTCTGATCCCTCTGTGTAGGTAAAGACATAAAGTCTTTTCCGCTCTATCAACTCATCGACGTAGGGTTCCTCGCATCTATAATAGAGATCTTCCTCTCCATTATTATACTTGTATAACCCCACATAGACGTTGTCTGTGTTGATTCTCAAAGTTTCGTTTTCTCGTCTTAATCTAGCATTAGGGAAGCTCATTGTTGGTGCTTTCTCTTCAGGTTCTTCATCTACTTTGGCTTTTGTGCCCATCAATCCCCACTTGTCCACAATGTTAGGATTCAGGACTACCAAGTACATGATACCTTCATCATCTAGATACCTATCTCCGCTATAGCTCACAGGCACTAAGTCCTTGAACTCACTTGGTCTATCTTCTATTTTCACACAGTAGCGGTCCATACCATCTTTGTAGATCTTGGCACCTTGCTTGTTGTCATATTGATACTTGATGAACAATAGCTTCATTGTGGTCGAAGGGTTTGATGGTCATACTACCATGTTTTCTCTTTCGTTTAAGTTCAAGTATCCTAAGTGTTCAGTGAAAATCTCGTAAGATCTCTCTAAAGAAGCATCCGAAATACTTCCTTCAAGGATCGGCTCTAATGGTCGCAGTACACTTTGGTTCACACTCTCCTCGGTTGATATAACACTCACTTGTTCTTTTTGTCTCGGTTGGTTACTCTGGAGATATCTACCGGATCTCGAATTCATCAATCCCCCTAGAGGAATCTAACTTTTCAGTCTCGGCATTTTGTTTTATCCCCGTTTCTGTGATCAAAAGTGATCCAAACTGAATGATACTTGGTCAAATGGTTTGTTTTGTCAATTTGGAAAACTTTTGTTATCTCAAGTGAAAATTTTGTATCAGATTTGCTCAAAAAGACATTATACGCGTATGATGTCTTTTTTCACAAATTTTGGATATTTTTGCTTTGATCCCTCCCAGTAGCACCCTTATGCTCTGTCCACTCACAAAATTCAATTTGAACTCTAGTTGTGCAAGTTATGGCCAGATTAGGCTTTTCTGGGAAATTTCCTGATCTTTGACTTACCTGGGGTCAAATGTGATCCAAATGATATGAAACTTGAAATACAAGCTCTAGACAACTAGTACAAAGGATCTGTGATAGAAAACTGTCAAAATTTTCCCAGAATTAGGTTGGAGACATCATATGCGTATGATGTCTTTTTGTCCAATTTTGGTCCAAACTTGAGATTTCAACTATTCACTATGTTTGCAGCAATGTTGTCAAGTCAAAACTCAAAAATCACATCAACAAGTGCAAAAAGACATTATACGCGTATGATGTCTTTTTTCACAAATTTGCCCAATTTTCTATTTTAAGCTTCTCCAAGTGTTTATCTTTGAGTTTCAAGTGTTTTTATCAAGTTTGAATGCAAAAATGAGCTCTAAATCAATTTTCCCTATTCTTTACATTTTTTTTTGCACTCTGACTTGGCATTTGGAGTTTCTAGAAGTGTTAAAGATTGTTTTATGTTGATCTTAGGATAAAAACCCCCTTCTGAACACTCTGGTAATGTCAAATTTTCTGTTTTGGTCTCTGTTGGAATTAGGGTTGCAGAGAAACTCACACAGCTTGGAGAAGACGAAGGAAGATCAAGGCACACAATAGAGAGTGTGTTTCTTAGTGTGCAATGGAAAGATAGATAGACCTAGAGTGATGGGCGTATATACAATTGTTAACCCTCATGGCACACGGACACCCATCACCTACGATGGACGCGTATTATGTATGATTTAGAGTCAGGTACCGGGCTTGTCGGACCAATAGGGAAAGGTAGAGTGATCGTCGATGAGAGGCGCACTTTAACTTGGACATTCAAGGGATTAGTTGGTTAAGCATGGGCGCCCAAGTGTGAATGGGGTGAGCTCCTATAAAAGCCAACTAAACCTAATTTTTACTCATTCTCTCATTTGTGCAATTGAAGAGTGCTCTTGCTCCATCTCCATCTTCTTCTTCTTCTTCACCTCCTTGTGTGTGTGTGTGAGAGAGAGAGAGAGAGGGAGAGTGTGTGTGCGATCGAGCATTACGAAGGCACGACGGCGGCGAAGCGGTTGAGCGCGGCACGTCTGCAGCTTCTTCTTCATCGCGGCGAGGAATCCACCACGAAGGCGAGCGTAGAGCGGTGAGTGACACACCCTTTGTTTTCTTGAGCTTGCTAGTTTAGGCTTGTTGTGTGCTTGGAGCCGTTTGTGGCTCGCATACGGTGTATTGGCAAGTCCCTTGCTTCGACAGTGCGGCAAGGAGCGCACATTTTTGGCGCCGTTGCCGGGGATATGCCCTACACTAAGCTCGGTTAGCACTTCACGTTTCCTTGTGGTGCAATTTCTATCATAGGAAAGGCAGGGAAGGGGTGTGTGGAGATATCTGTTTTTTGCGTTTTCTGCAATTGCTGTCAAATTTCAATTTCTGCTATTGTCTGCGTTTTTCAATTTCTGCAATTTCAAGTTCGGCGGTTTCAATTTCTGTCAAGTTCTGCAATTTCTGCGTTTTTTCTGCATTTTCTGCATTTTCAGCAATTTCTGTGCATTTTCTGCATTTTTTTGCGGTTTTCCTGCATTCTCTGCATTTTTTTTGCGTTTTTCTGTCAGTTTTCTGCAATTTTTGCAATTTCTGTTTTTTGCGTTTTTCTGCATTTTTTTAATTGCTGCGTTTTTCTCCGTAAAAAAAAAAAAGTTTAAAAGGAAAAAAAATCGGAAATTAAAAACGCGAGCGAGTGGGTGGCGAAATTTTTCGAAAATAAAAAACGTGACTCTTAAAACGGACGGGTTGGTTTGTATAAAAGATAGATCGGGATCGGGATCATTAGCCCAAGCCCAAGCCCAAGCCCAAGCCCAAGCCCAAGCCCAAGCCCAAGCCCAAGCCCAAGCCCAGGCCTCAGTCCTCAGTCTTATGATATATACTAGACTCACTCTTATATATATACCCTACTCCCTCAAGAGAGAATGAGAGCATGTGGGACAAGTCCTCCACTCTCCTCCTTTCTCTTCCCACTTGCACCCTTAGACTTTCTAGTTTGGGCCTAGTTCCCTACTGGAAATTGACAGTTTTAGGGATTCCGAGGGCATAGAGTGACCAAACGGAGGGCTGTAAAGCACGGCACGACCCTCTGACCGATACGCTCGTTTTGAGCTATCACACGGCCCATTCCACGACACGCTCAAAAAAATCTAGCAAAAAAACAAACAAAAAACACGCTAAAAACTAGTCACAAGGCCTCCTAGAGCAGCTTTTTGACACCTTAGGGTATCAAAAGCACATGCACTTACGCTCTGGGCGGGTGCTAGAACACGAGCATATTGAGGGTGCCTCTGTTCATACGGACACCCATTACCCATCCACGATAAGCTCTAGACCCTCAGCGGGGACACAAGGTAGCACCACCCAAGACCCTAAAATAGCCGCTAGTGATTCCTCCTCCGACTCAGAAATCATGGAAGCATACCCTACCCAAAACACTGAGAGAGAAGGCCATGCACCTCCCGAAGCTCCACAGCCTAGTACTAGTATGTTTAGCCGTTTCATGGAAACGTTAGGTAGAGCTACTCGCTCGGAACCTGATGCAAATGAAGCACACGAAGGGGGTGGGGAAGTGGAATCTCCTTTCACATCGCACGTGGACCCCACACCCCCAAAGAGTGTCCATGTGGATATCCTACCAACTTCTTACCAAGAAGGCCCTGTTGAGCTGCCTCCTTCAGAAGTTCCCTCTAGAGTACCGTTGGTGGCAAGTAAAACCACGGGGAGCAACATTGCTTCTACCTCACAAGAAACCGTTAACACGTCGACTCTAGAAGGATTGTTCATTAATGATCATTGGACATACGACCTCCACACTGAGGTGTTGACGGATCTACACTCTGGCCACGCCTACCATGTAGGATGGATAGAGATTGTACAATCCACCTCTAGTGCCACGAGCATCGAAGATCAACAGAAAATGATCTGTAATGTTATCCATGGCATTATTCAATCAGAAAGGCAAAACCGAGGGGTAAATATACTCTCTAATGGCCCCATGAGATTTCTGGATACGAGCAAGGCTCAACAGCCTACTCTATCACAAATGGAGACTCCTCTAATGAGCCCCATGGACCCATCTTACGTCATTTCACCTGGGGTCTCTATGCAATCTGAGCCTCCGAGCGAAAACTTTAGCTTCCCTAACTTGGCTCAACCCTCTATCAAGGAAAACACAGTGCTCACTCCAGGGATAAGCCTGACAGAGAATGTACCGATGACATCTACGGTTAGCGCAGTGCCACTACCTAGTGTCATAGTACCTAATATGGGGCCTCGACCATATGTGCCTCTAGCCCCTTATGCACACATGGCCCCCACACCTCCAATTGTACCACTTGCTTATGCTCCTCGAGTGCCGCTCCCTAGCCCTTATCCGAGTGGACCTATGCCCGGTTATGTTCCATATCCTGCATCATCCACACATATGCCAAGACCGGTACCCGTTCCTCTCCCACATATGATTCCAAGAGTACCTCCACCGGCCCTGCCTCCTCACATAGGTGACTTGGCAGCGTTTGCTCAAACCATAGGTCGATCTATCGCGGAAAATATGCATCACGCATCTGATAGAGAGCCTAGAAGTAAGGCAGTACAAATTGCCAAACTCACGCAAAAATTCAATGGGGACGAAGATGCTAGAAAACACATTGAAGTGTTTGAACAAGTATGTGATTCCTTAGGGGAACGCAACGAACTACATAAGTGCAATGCCTTAAGCTTGACATTAAGTGGGAAGGCTGGAGATTGGTATAGGACCCTAAGGGTGGACGAGAAAACAATCTACCCTACCCTTCGAAGGTTGTTTCTAAAGGAGTACATACGAGAAGGTGTGCTTTGGGGTGTAGCATCTCAGCTACAGAAGGCCGAACGTAAGGAAGGAGAGTCAGTAAGGGACTTCATTAGTCGTCTAAAGCACTTAAACTCTCGCTGCCCTGTAAATGAGCGCTTCAACAATAACCAACTGCTTGATCGATTCATTCGAGGGTTGAGGAATGAAGGAATCTATAATGGACTAGTGATTAGAGGTATCACAACCTGGGAAGATGTCACTGCCAATGCAATCCAACTAGAGGACAACTTGATGATAGCAGGCATGAGGGTGTCTACTGACACGAGATCCACTAGCTCACAAGCCATTGAGTATGAACCCATGACTGCAAAGCCCATTGCCAATGAGCCAAAGGTATTTGAGACATTCTTGACAGACCTCACCAAGGCAATCCAAGAGTCTCTTAAGGATAATCGACCCCCTCAAAATAGTCACATGTATCCAAGAAGGGAGCAACAATGGTGTTCCATTTGCTTAGGTCCACATAGCACTAGTGAGTGCCCTACGTTTAGAGTAAAATTTAATGGAACTTGCAACACATGTGGTAGGTATGGTCACCAAGCTAAGGATTGTTTAATGATCAAACGTATGATGGCAAATAGACCACCTGTAGCCTGGACGGATGCACCTCGAGCTCCTGTATTGATGCCTACTCCACCTGTTGAGCAACTACCGCAACACATGGTCCCTAGATCTCAAAATGTTGTACAAGCTACACCGCTACCACCTCCTGTGCTAGGACCGCAGCCCCCGCATCCAAGAGTCGCCCCTATGAACCAAGTGGGTTGCGAGCCATCAAACGCTTATGCAGATGGTTGTGAGGAGGAAATAGACACTAGTATTGCCTACGGACTTGATACATTGGAAGAATGTCCTATATACTACATGGAAGATTGTTGGGGACAAGTCAAGCCGGTTTATCAAGCTGCTGCTCTCGCATCCAGAGGTCAAAATATCAACACCCAGGCTAGGACGCCACCTCTTCAATGCTACGAGTGTGGTGGACCACATCGAGTAGCGGAGTGCCCTATTAGGCTGGAAAAGAATGCTGCACAGATGCAAGTGAATCAAGGGAGCACGTCTGCAATGCCAATACTCACATGTAATCGTTGTGGCATAGATCACTTGATTGCCCAATGCCCCTATAACCCAAATGCGCCTAAAATCACACCCCTGAATTTGGTCGAAATTGCTACTGTGACATCACCAATACCACCCGTCGCACCCGCTTATGCGATTACACGGTCCATGCTTCAAGGGCCAGGACATATCCTCGAAGAGAGAGATACCGCGTCAATTATCCAAGCAAAGAAAAAGAAGACACGAAGGAAGAAGTCGCAGAATACGGAAAATTCAAAGCCAAGTTCCAAAACAAACTTAGGAACAGGAGATGACCCCGTGTATATGAATGACCTCGAAGATGATTCAGATTCAGTCGAGACAATGGAGACTAGAACCAATACCACAAAGGGAAAGACCGACAAAGAAAACCGTAACATGGAACCAAATGAAAACCGAATGAGAGAAAACCATAAAGAGCCTCTGAAAACACCACAAGTGTTTCCAAATCCAATCCAAGACCCCCAAGAAAAACCGCAGGGGCAAAAAGGGAAGAATCGTAAAAAGAAGATTGGGACGTACCCAAACCCTGTAGACGAGATTAAGCAGGTGAAACATCTAAGAGGTTTAGTGGAGGAGACTCAAAGGAAACTAGAACCAGAACCCATGCATGTAAAAATTCATGACACAATGTTTCCCACGCAAGTTCATCCACCCCACATGAACCATAGACCGTTAGCCATATCTAGTATCATCCAAGAAGGGAGTGAGGACAGGACATCAGAAAGTGAGCATACACCCTTCTTGTTGGAAAGGATGTTTAACGAAGGAATACCTGATCCCATTGAGGAATATGAGATTCCATCCTCACCAGTTCCTAGTCAAGGACCTACACCCTGCAAAACGCCAATGAATGTTGCCAAACTAGTGGACTTCATGTCTTCTGAGGTCCGAACCACGATCATAGCAAAGCTGTATGGAGATCCTGAGTTATTCCTTGCACTTCGAGCATTCCTTAACGGAGAGCTACGAACGGGATTACCGCAGTTTGCGCAACCAAATAGGCCTGACTCGATTATGATTGATGAGGAAAATCATGTGCAATCACTTGACTTAGATGGACACGAGTCTGTGATTGAGGTACCCATTAACGAATTAGGGCAGTATTTTGAAGGCGACGAGTCTAATGCGACCCTACCCATCACTACCAAGGGATTAACTATAAAGGGAATTCTTGATGGTGGTGCGGGAGTTAGCATCGTTACAAAAGATTGTTGGGAATCCATGGGAAAACCCCTCCTCAGTGTTACTAACATTGTGGTAAAGATGGCAAATGGTACCATAGCCAAACCTATGGGGATGCTCAAGGATCTTAAGATCAAAGTTCTAGGATACAAGGTGCGACATACGTTCATTGTAATGGATTTCTCTAAACACCTTATGTCATATGAAATGATTTTAGGACGACCATTCATGAGGGAAGCACAAATGGTTCACGATTGGTCTAAAAATCATGTCTATTTGCAATTCCAAGACTCTGTCCTTAGAGTGGATTTGGTGACTGGTAAGGTACACCCCTTAGGGAGTAAAACCATTATTGATCATCGCTCTGACACCACAGTTCACTCGGCCCCACTACAATATTGTTACACTTGTAAGAAGGATACAGACATTGGCCAAGATTCTCCTTATATGGATATCCTACCTGGGATGACTGAGTCGGACAATGTGGATTGGGTACACCTAGCTGCAACCATAGATACCTGGGGAAATAGAGGAACCACTTGGGTCACACCAGAGGGGGAAGAGGTACCACAAATTGCACCTCTGAACATGATAAGTGCCATACATGCATCTTCTAAGGGCAAGGCAATTGTGGACCAATCTGACAGTGACACTGATAGCTCAATAGAAGACTTTGACCAACACGACTTGGACACTGACTCCCAGAGTGAAACGGATTCTGAATCTCATGAATTAGAGAGTGGAGCAAGTTCACAGTCAAAACATTCGGAAGGATCGAGCACATCAACCGATGATAGCTCCTCCGAGAGTGAAGAGGACACCAACGAGGACTCCTTTAGTGAGCCAGATCTAAATGCAAATCAAAAGCAGGTCTCAAATAAGAAAAAGAAAAACCTTAAGAGGCGTCGATATCGAGCCAATGTACGTGCTAGGATAAACAAGAAGAGATCCTCAGCAGAATGGCTCAGTTATATAGGAGCATGCGATGCTCATCGAAAATTGGTAGACAATTGGGGTGAATATCTCCAAAATGTTATGTGGTGTAGACCACGACCCCATGACATAGCCCAATTAGAGATCATAGACAAGCCAAAGTTGAGCCGCACTGCAAGGAGGCGTCAAAACCAAGAGTTAGCTCGACAACACAAGAAAGCAGAAATGGAAGCACAAACCAACGCACAACCAGAATCCACAGACTTGCATCCTGCACCAGAACATTTCAAATCTTACACCACAGGGGAAGCAAAGGTTGTGTACACAAAAGCCCAAAGAATACCTATCGATGGGAATAATGGAATCTATGATGGTCCGGCAATAGTTAAAGAAATAGAATTAGCTGACCCCGGTGAAGAATCAAAACCTGTTTTTATTGCCCAAGACCTCACAGAAGTTGAAGAGGCGGTCCTCAAAGAGCTTCTCAAGGAATTCAAGGACGTATTCGCTTGGACATACCATGATATGAAAGGTGTTCCGCCTTCTGTGGTCCAACATACAATCCCTATGATTAGCACTGCGAAGCCCGTACAACAAAGACCCTACCCGATGAATCCTAAGTACGCAAAGATCATTCAAGAAGAACTAGAAAAGCTTATCAAATGTGGGTTCATATATCCTATTGAACACTCTGAATGGGTGTCGCCAATAGTTATCGTGCCAAAAAAGAATGGGAAACTCAGGGTGTGCGTGGACCTCAAAAAAGTTAATGCAGCTACTAGAAGAGACCATTACCCCCTACCATATTCCGAACATGTACTCGAAAGAGTTGCAGGCAAGGAAGCTTATAGCTTTCTAGATGGGTACTCAGGCTACAACCAAATCACGATAGCGCTAGAGGACCAAGCTAAAACTGCCTTCATCACAGAATTTGGCGTGTTTGCATTTCGTGTGATGGCTTTTGGCTTAACAAATGCCCCTGCTACATTCCAACGATTAATAAACACTGCTTTTAAAGAATATTTGAGAGAGTTTTGTGAAGCTTTCTTAGACGACCTTTGTGTTTACTCTTCTTGGAAAGAACATCTATCATGTTTGCGGAAGGTGTTTGAAAAATGTAGGTTATATCGTATCTCATTGAACCCGTTCAAATGCCAATTTTGGGTCAAGCATGGAGTTATTTTAGGGCATATAGTATCCAAGAATGGTATCTCAACCGATGAGAGCAAAATTAAAGTGATTCTAGAGTTACCACCACCAACCAATTACAAGGGAGTTCAAAGGTTCATGGGACACGTGGGTTATTATCGACGGTTTATTTTATTTTTCGCTGAGATAGCACGTCCTTTGTACAAGCTTCTCATTGAATTTAAATGGACTGAAGAGTGTGACCAGGCCTATGAACAATTGAAGAAAACACTAGCAAGTGCTCCGATTTTAAGGACACCTAACTGGGATGTCATTTTCCATGTGCATATTGATGCATCAAACTTTGCTATTGGGTGTGTTCTCACTCAACCAGGAGAACATAAATTGGACTATCCCATTAGCTTTGCAAGCCGTCAATTGAACGATGCTGAAAGGAACTACACCACTACAGAGCGAGAAGGTTTGGCAATGGTTTATGCAGTAAAGAAATTTCGCTACTACCTTCTGGCAAACAAGTTTGTATTTTATGTGGATCATCAAGCGTTGCTGTATCTGGTAAACAAGCCATGCTCCACAGGAAGAATCACACGATGGTTGTTAATTCTTCTTGAGTTTGATTTCACGATTGTAGTGAGACCCGGTAAAAGGCACGTCATGGCTGATCATTTGTCTCGCATACCCAATGGTGAAGCCCCTACAGGAGTTGATGATGAATTACCCGATACTTCCCTATTCATAGTTGAGACTATGCCTGAATGGAGTGAGAACATTGTTAACTTTTTAGTTAATGGTTTTCCACCCAAGGAACTTCGTAAGGATATCGCTCGAAGGCTAGTAAAAGAATGTGAACCCTATTGTTTGATTGCCGGAACCCTGTATAGATTAGGCAAGGACGATATTCTTAGGCGTTGTGCCCGCGAGGATGAATATTTGTATATCTTGCAAGAAGCACATATGGGCATAGCAGGAGGACATTTTTCAGGGGACCTGACTGCTAGAAAGGTGCTGCAATCAGGCTATTGGTGGCCAACTTTATTTAAGGATGCATCACTTTTTACAAAAGGGTGTGATGAGTGCCAACGTTACAAGACCACACAGCGCAAGGATAGAATGCCCTTACATCCTATTAAAGTAACCCAACCATTTGAAAAATGGGGCTTAGACTTTGTAGGTCCAATTAGTCCCGCAGCTCGCAACACTCAATCTCGATATATTCTAGTTGCTACGGACTATGTAACAAAGTGGGCTGAAGCTAAGGCTTCACAAAAAGCTGACGCGAGGACAACAGCTAAGTTTCTTTTTGAGAACATTATCACAAGATTTGGTTGCCCTTTTGAAATTGTTAGTGATAATGGTACCCATTTTATAAATGAGGTAATAAGAGAGCTTACCACGACCTTTATGATATCCCACCATAAGTCTACACCTTATTACCCGCAAGCTAATGGACAAGCCGAGAGCACCAACAAGACTCTAATCTCTATTTTAACCAAGACGGTAGAAGCTCATCGCACTGATTGGGATTTGAAGTTGACATCTGCTCTATGGGCTTATCGTACTGCTTATAAAGTGGCTATTAATTGTACGCCATTCAAAATGGTATACGGCCAAGAAGCGGTTATGCCTTGGGAGTTTGTCATTCCTAGTCTTAGGGTAGCTTCGCAAGAAGGATGGAATGGTAACCCCTTAACCGAGCGTTTGTTTATCTTAGAAAAACTAGACGAAGAGAGACAGTTGGCTGTGCAAAATGCTCTTGTGGAAAAGGATAGGAGAAAGAAGTGGTTTGATCGCCATGTGAAGGACAAGGATATCAAAGTTGGTGATAAAGTCCTTATGTATGGAGTACGTAAAGAGAAGAAAAAGTTGAAATATGCTGGTAAAGGACCATATAGAGTATGTGAAATTACCCCACAAGGTACCCTTCGTGTGGAAACTCTTGATGGAGTTGAAACCATTGGATTCCTCAATGGGAGTAAATTCAAAAGATATTATGATCCTTTAAGCCAAGAAGAACTACGGGCCATTCATCAAAAGAAGGCCGCCAAAGCACAAACCGAGTTAAACAAGATACAAGCTCAAGCTGAGGCTAAGGAGCGACAACAACGTATAAGACAAAAACGAGAGGCTAACCTTGGGGTCACAAATGCATTCCACGTGGAAATCGAAGAGGATGGGTTGGACTCTGACACACCTCTACGATACCCCATTGAGTTAAATAGTGCCTATGGAAAAGTGCTATATAACGCCTTATTGGACACGGGTGCTAAATACAATCTGCTATCCTATGGGGTGTGGTGTCAGTTAGGGAAGTCACCTCTATCTGAGAGTATTATCCAAGTCAAGGGTGTCAACAAGAAAAAAACTGCGGTTTTTGGAATCTGGCACACTTCTGTCAGTTATGACAATGGGGTGGTAGCTCAAGACTTTTTGGTCATGCCTACTGGAACTATGGAGGGTAATATAAACCTAGGCCGCACGTGGATGATAGCCACCAAATGCACTATTGATTGGGGGACTGGGGGTGTTACAACGCAAAAACCAACTCTTAGCCCTGCCACTCAAGCCATAGTCCCTGAGATATTGCCCAAGGAAATAAAACCCAAGACATTGCATGTCCAGGAGGTTGAACCATACGTCCCCATAGCCCAACTCTCTAGAGCTTCAACTAATGTAGTTGAAAGAAAGCTTGAGACACACAAGAACCATCCTAATATAACAGAGAAAACATACAAGTGGGTCCCTAAAACCTCTGTAGTGAGCATGGTTGATGCAAAAAAACGGAAACCTAGTAAGAACCGTACCACTCACTCCAAGAAATGTAAAGAAACGCTGCGTTGGATTCCTAAACGACTATTGGAAGCCCAAGGATACTATGAAGGAAATGATCAAATCTGGGTGCCCAAACGTAAAGTGTACTCTTACCTGTCACTTGGCCCATGTAAACCCAATCCTGTGGCTCCAAAACAAATTGAAAATCGCGGAAAGGAAAAAATCATGGAATGTTACACACCCGTTCTAGAGCTAGTTTGGGTACCAAAGAAAGAACGATTTGTTCCACCTAGCTCAGGAACAGGGAAATCAAATGAAGCTTCTTGCTCTTCATGTAGTTCCTATATGCAAATAGAAGCTTCGACACAACCTCCACCTACCACTGTACATATCCATCCAAGCACGAAAGAGTTTGCACCTTCCGGGGTAAGTTCACCACCTACAACAACGTTGCAAATAAAATCCTGGGAGAGTACCTTACCACCCTTACAACTTGACGAGGCACCTAGGGTAATAGAAAACTACTGGCAAAAATCCTCACCTATTACCAACTGGAACAATTGGTTTCAAAGGGTGACAAGCTCATTTCAAACGGTATGATCTACCCAAGGAAGGGGGGAGTGTTTGTGGACATCCATCATTCACTTGCTTCCCTCTCAACCTTTTTCCCTGACCTCTTAATCTCCGATCTTAGGGAATGTATATATATAGCCTTATACTCACAAAAAAACAAAAATAGTAAAGAGCAAGAGCGCCTAGCAATGAGAGAGCACCCTATCAGATCTTACATATAAGTCCAAATTCACCGTGTCAAGTCAAGCAACACACAAAAACAACTCTTATGTTTTAAAGGCCTAACCAAATCTATCTGTCTTGTCAGAAATGGCTACTTCACCAGAGGCATGCACTTCTATTTTTGATGAAAGGTACCCCTTGTCTTTTCAACAAGTGTTCTACGTATGCTACCCTATACTTTCTTGCGAATGGGATTTGATAGAGAGCCTTGCATGTGAGAGAAATTTTGAGGAGTTAGAATGGCTGATACGTCTATGGCTAACTAGTGATCCCTACCCAGTGGCGAATGTGTCCCCAATGGCACATGCTTATTCTTTTGCACAAGATGAGTATCCACGCATCACGAGGTTCTTGATTAGCATGCTTGCACAAGAGGATGATGAAGAGGAACTAATAGAGACCGAGGAAGACTATGGCCTCACGGACAACGATTTTATTTATCTAGATGATGAGGATAGAGGCCTAGCCTTAGGGTGGCCACCCGGTTTATATAATATCCTCTTTCCTTGATTCTAAAAGGGGTGACAGATAGGTAGGTTATGGGTCTAGATTGTGTTTTGAGTTTGTTTTTTAGGAGTTTTAATTTTTCCCACTGATGTGCCTCCTGGAGGTATTCCTTTTGTTTCCTAGTGTGTACAGGAGCGTGTTGCTATTGATAGGATTTGGACCTTCATGGAACCTTTCTCTCGTTCACACTTCATATCAAGCGCGACCATCAACACAAACAGGTGTTTCTTGTCCATTAGCATTGCCCTTATCTTTTTTGCATCCATGTTTGTCTGCTTTGATTGTGATTGGTAGCATACTATTCAGCGCATTGGCTTAGTATCCAACATTTAATTCAATGCAATCTTTTGTCATAATCACTTGTTTAGGTGTAAAAATCAAGCAGTCCGACTAAGCTAGTTTGACCAAGCTAGGTATTAGAAATCTTCTCTTAATACCATGGGGAATGCCTTCCTAATAAGCAATGGTTACTTAGGTTCTTAATCCGATTTAGGCAGCATTGTATGAAATGTACTAGGGCTTTCTAGTGGGCTTAACCCTATCGACCTTTAGCTTAAGTATTATAAAGGGAGTTTACTAATGTGATGAGCCTGGGGAGGGTAACAGTGTTATATGGCCCCCCAAAGTTACAAAATTAAAATGATGAAAATGAACAAACAAAAAATCAAAGTGCCACAATGTAAAATTTTAAGCTGGAAGAGAAATCTCAGCTTGATTTGGTACTTCACTCACATGTATTGCCTATGGTACTAGAGCCCTAGAGGTTCCCAGTGTGGGCGCTTTTCCTTGAAAAGCAAAAAACCCAAGGCATACAAAATAAGCACACACATCATAATTGAATCAATGTGAAAAGACTTTGGGGGGTCAAAGAAAAAGTAATCAGCCAGGCGATGATTTCATGAGAAATTCCTTTTATGGTAGCTTAACTACAAGGTTTTCTAGATATAGCCTCTAGTCAGCCCTTGAACATGAATACTTGGCTCTCGCGATTAAACAACTTAATTGACCACTGAAAATTAAGAAGCTTACCCATGGTATTAATATTCGATCTCTAGTGCTTTTCGACCGTCAAATTAGTGACCCCAGACTTGTTTAATTTTTTACCTTTACATCTGTTTATGCATTTGATTACATTGCAATTTAATGTTCATTGCTAACAAATTGTTTGAAATTCTTTGACCAATCAATTTTTCTACCTAAAACTGCATATGCTTTTTAAGAGAATGCCATTACTGTGCCAATGTTGTTTGATTTTGCAGTGACTGAAGAAGGCTAAGGACATTCATCTCAAATGCTCTTCCACCTCGACGAACCAGCTTCAACTCAATAGCTTCCGAGGACGGAATCTACATCAGGAAGGGGGGCATGTTAACCCTCATGGCACACGGACACCCATCACCTACGATGGACGCGTATTATGTATGATTTAGAGTCAGGTACCGGGCTTGTCGGACCAATAGGGAAAGGTAGAGTGATCGTCGATGAGAGGCGCACTTTAACTTGGACATTCAAGGGATTAGTTGGTTAAGCATGGGCGCCCAAGTGTGAATGGGGTGAGCTCCTATAAAAGCCAACTAAACCTAATTTTTACTCATTCTCTCATTTGTGCAATTGAAGAGTGCTCTTGCTCCATCTCCATCTTCTTCTTCTTCTTCACCTCCTTGTGTGTGTGTGTGAGAGAGAGAGAGAGGGAGAGTGTGTGTGCGATCGAGCATTACGAAGGCACGACGGCGGCGAAGCGGTTGAGCGCGGCACGTCTGCAGCTTCTTCTTCATCGCGGCGAGGAATCCACCACGAAGGCGAGCGTAGAGCGGTGAGTGACACACCCTTTGTTTTCTTGAGCTTGCTAGTTTAGGCTTGTTGTGTGCTTGGAGCCGTTTGTGGCTCGCATACGGTGTATTGGCAAGTCCCTTGCTTCGACAGTGCGGCAAGGAGCGCACAACAATGCACGGGGGAAAAAACCTCCTAAAGAGGGAAAAAATGCCCCGGTGGTCCTAGTGTGTTCACACACATCACTACCACATGTATATGGTAACAAATCCCCCCTGGAGTGATGCGGTGAATGAGAGCTGGCACATGAGTAAAGGGAAGTGCCATGCCCTGAGGAAAGGATCAGTCCACAAAGGGGAGTAAGCCCAAAGCTTTGCGGAAAGTTTCAAGCTTCTCACGAGACAATGCCTTTGTGAAAAGATCTGCAAGGTTGTCCTGTGTTGGCACATAAGCCAAGCTGATCTCTCCTACTGAGAGCCTCTCCCTGACATAGTGGTAATGCACCTCAATGTGCTTTGTGCGAGCATGAAAAACTGGGTTCCTCGTAACTGCCAATGCACTCTGACTGTCAGTGTAGATAGTGTTGGCAGTATCCTGTCCAACACCCAAATCAGCCATAAGGCGTCTGAGCCATACACACTCAACCGTAGCTGTGAAGACTGCCCTGTACTCAGCCTCACAACTTGAAGTGGCCACAGTAGGTTGCTTCTTGCTCAACCATGATATACATGAATTGCCAAGCATGAAACAAAAACCACTTGTGAACACTCGCGTGTCAAAACAACCAGCCCAATCTGAGTCCGAAAAAGCATGTAAGTCTAGCGGCAATGATCCCCCCTTGGGATAAAATAAGCCAAGATGTAAAGTTCCACTAAGGTAGCATAAAATCCTCTTGATAGCCTGCCAATGCTTAGACCCTGGGCTATGCATAAATCTTCTGACCTGTGCGACTGCAAACTGAATATCCGGCCTCGTGTTGCATACATAAATGAGGCAGCCAATAGCAGTTTGGTAAAGAGTGACATCAGCAGGATCGCCAGCATCATGTAGACTCAACTTCAAACCTGTTTCCATGGGAGTGGCAATAGGTTTGAAATCCTCAAGTCCAAACTTACATAGCAATGTCTCTATGTAACTTTTCTGACACAAGGCAATACCACCATCACACTGCTTCAACTATATACCCAAGTAATGATTCAACAACCCCAAATCTTTCATCTTGAAAGTAGCATTTAAATCAGCCTTAAATTCAGCAATATGTCTCTCATTTGGTCCAGTGATCAGCAAATCATCAACATAAATAACCACAATGAGAAGTACATCACCCTCACGCTTTACATAAAATGTGCTTTCTGTTGGACTGTTACGAAAGCCTCGTTTAACCAAATGAGTGTCATCTTTCTCATACCAAGCACGAGGAGATTGCTTCAAACCATACAAAGCCTTGTTACATTTGCACACTTCGTCCTCTTGTCCTTTTATGAAAAAACCACGAGGCTGCGTTACATAAACTTCCTCAAATATGTCACCATTTAAGAAAGCAGTGACAATGTCTGATTGATGTACATCCCAACCAAAATGAGATGCCAATGCACATAGAAAACGCACAATAGTCATACGACAAGTGGGAGCAAAAGTCTCTTCATAATCTATGCTTTTTTGTTGTGTATAACCCTTTGCAACAAGTCAAGCCTTATGGAGATCAATATCACCATCCGGCTTGCGTTTCAACTTGTAAACCCACTTCGTACCAATGGCCTTTTTGCCAGGAGGCAAATCATGTGTTATTTTCTATAAGTGCATCATATTCTGATTGCATGGCAGCCATCCAATTTTCTGAATTCTGTGCTTCATCAAAAGATAGAGGCTCCATAGCCAACGCATAACAATCTGATGCATAAGATGCATGGCGAGAGCCTAAATGAGTACGACTACACAAAGGTGCATCCAATTTACTGTCACGCAAAGTGTGCACCAGCCATTTTGGCATACCTCTAGCCTGCTCATTTTCAGCCCTTTCCTCATCAAGTACATCTGCATCAGTAATAGGCTGATCTAAAACATTTTTAGAAACCCCCATAGGCTGTACATTTGCCTCATTGGAACTTACATTCGTATTTCCACCACTAAACAGAGGCAACAAAGTGTCATAAATGTCCTATGAGCTTACATTACTGTCTCTAGTACATGACAGCAACGGTTGAACAAAATCTTCCACAAACACTACATTCCGAGAAACCCAAATACGTTTTTCTTGCGGATGATACAACCTGTAACCTTTGCTTTCAGGCCTATAACCAACAAAAATACATTTGACAGCCTTATCATCCAATTTTTTGCACTGCACTTATGGTACCAAAGCATATGCCAAACAGCCAAAAACACGCATGTGCTCAATAGAAGGCTTTCTATCATGCCATGATTCATATGGAGTAATAGACTGCAAAGCTTTCGTAGGACACCTGTTCAGTACATAAGTGGCACACATGATGGCCTCAAGCCAAAAGAAATGCGGCAAAGCTTGACTTTTGACCATACATCATGCCATTTCCGTCAATGACCTGTTTTCCCTCTCAGCAACTCCATTTTACTAAGGTGTATAAGGCACTGTACATTGGTGTTTTATCCCACGGCTAGCTAGAAATGCATTAAATTCATGAGACATGTACTCCCCCCCTCGATCGGAACAGACGGTGCCCATAGTACATTTCGAGACATTTTCAACCATAGCCAGAAATTGTTTGAAGCACATAAAAACTTCGGCCTTCTGTTTAAGCGGAAATACCCATGCATGCCTGGAGTAATCATCAATGAAGGTCACGAAGTACAGGTAATTGCCCAAGGACGGAGTTTGCATGGGCCCACAAACATTACTATGCACAAGCTGCAACCTGCATGTGGCCCGAACTGAACCATCCTTTTGAAATTTAGAATGCTGCATATTACCAAAATACAGCCTTCACAAACATGTTTGAGAGGTGCTTCAAGAGGCAGCAAAGAAGCAACCATATCAGATTTCTACAAACGCAGCAAACTAGCAAAATTCAGTTGACTAAAACGTGCATGCCAAAGTTTTGCATCTGAAATAGCCCTTGAATCTGCAACAGCATTTGCAAAATTTTTTCCACACTTGTCATACAAAGTGAGCTTATAAAACCCACGGTACAAAAGGCCAGATGCAATAATTTCATCACCAAAATTGAGATCATGAACTGTACATCTGTTATCCACAAATTTGACTACAAGTCCAAGTCTAGCAAGTGCGGATACAGATAAGAGATTCTTCTTTATCCCAGGTACATAAAGTGCATCAACAAGTGTGAAGGAACTACCATTAGCAGCAGTGAGCACAATCTTTCCAACTCCTTGAACTGGATAAGGCGTTGTTGGCACAAGTGACTGAATTTCCATGAGGGACAGACTTGAGAGAGGTAAACAATTCACCATGTGAGGTAATGTGCTTTGTAGCACCACAGTCAAAATACCACACATGTGAATCTGCAGCAACTGACAAGCATGCATTATGGACAATAGGATTGTAAGTGCACTCTGCGCTAAAAGCCCATTTTGCATCAACATCAGCAACACACTCTCCTTTCACAGAAGCCCATTCTGCATCAACATCAGCAACACAGTCTCCTTTCACAGAAGACTCAACAATGGCTGCATTTGTAGTGGAACCAACATTTGCAGTGGAACAACCCTCTTTCTTTGGCCTTCAACTTAGGACACGACTTGATCAAGTAATCATTGGCTTTACAATAATGGCAACGCAATAATTGCTGCCAGCAGAAGCATTAGGAACAACATTTTTGCCACTCGCAGCAGAACCATAAGAAGTGGCTGCATTGCACGCTGCCTAGTCCTGTTTTTTCTAGAAAGTGACTCTTGCAAAAGCAATGTGCATAATGCATCAAACTTGACAATTTCAGGATTTCCTTGGGTCATCACTCTCCAAGTACTAGCAAAAGTCTGGTAGGAATCTGGTAAGGCATCAAGAACAGTCTGCACAAGGGAACTGTCTGAAATGACTTCACCTCTGTAGAAATAAGTTGCTCATTGATATCCTTGATACCAATAAGGAAAGTGTCAATATCATCTTCCTCATGCATAATCTTCGACTCTAGCTCTTTACGCAGTAAATCAATTTTAGCCTCATTGCGGCTTGCATAAGACCCACTAGAATATCCCAAGCCTATTTTGTAGATTTTGCTGAACGGATGTGAGGAACAATGGTGCGCTTCACAGACGACGCAATCAATGCATGAGCCTGCGCATCCTTAACATCTTAACGAGATTATTCTGCCGTAGGCAAAACAACTCTAACAGCTGCAATCCTTGCAACAAGACCTGCAACATCCTCAACATTGCCTACATCCTCAGAACCAGGACGTACATCAACGCCCTGCACAATGTTCCAGACACCCTTTGACACAAGAACATGTTGCATCATATAAGCCCACATAGGGTATTTGTCCCCATCCAACCTGTCCTCAGCATGCAAACATCTTGAACACATCTGTGTTGTTGTTGTCAGCCATGGTAAATGCTGCACCTGATGTGAAAATTTCCCGATAATAGGAGAAATGGAGTGGGAACAACACGTGCTATATAGCACAAACCGTAGAAGACTGTAAGGCACCTGTTATGCAGAGAATGGTACTGATAGAATTTCTGCACAAAATGATGAAATAGCATGTGCAGTACTGCCTGTACTCGAAACGGAGGCCGAAATGAGCCCAAATCAAAATTATGAGGAGATCAAGCTCTTCGAGCCCCTCCAAAATATTTATCGACCTACGAACACTTGCCAAAGCTCAATGAAATCAGAGAAAGTGAGCAAGCATGTGCTGGAGCAGCTGGCGACTAAGCCCGGGAGGACGTGACTTGCTCTGATACCAATTGTTGGAATTAGGGTTGCAGAGAAACTCACACAGCTTGGAGAAGACAAAGGAAGCTCAAGGCACACAATAGAGAGTGTGTTTCTTAGTGTGAAATGGAACGATAGATAGCCCTAGAGTGATGGGGGTATATACAATGCACGGGGGGAAAAACCTCCTAAAGAGGGAAAATATGCCCCGGCGGTCCTAGTGTGTTCACACACATCACTACCACATGTATATGGTAACAGTCTCTATTTAGCCCCTAAGACATCATACGCGTATGATGTCTAAAGTTGCAAATTCCCAATTTTTTGGCACAGAACTCTTCTAAGAGCTCTCTTAAGTGCTCAGCGACACTCATTTTCACAGAAAATCTCTCTACACTTTGTTTATGCAAGTTTCACTACCAAATCAACGGTTTAGTGATCTAACATGCAAACAAACACATCAAGCAAATAAATCATTGATTAATATCTCTAGATCAGGATCAAATTGAATCCTACCTAAGCTACTTCTTATCGTAAAATAGGTTTTTGCAATGGTGAGTATAAAGAGATTCTCTACCACACACGGACTAGTAAATACCTCAATCTCAACAACCACTCAACACCAACAAAAATCAATCTAATCTAAACTAAAAAACTGTCAAACACGAAAGACCGAGGAATCTACAAGTTTCCTAGTACCTCTCAAAGATCCTCGGAGTCCACCACTCCTACACCTTTCTAACTAAAATATACAAAGTAAATGAAAAAATTCACCTCAAAAGATTAGTCTAAGGTCACCTACTTAGGGCTCTCGTCCCCGGCAATGGCGCCAAATGTTGGGCGTCTACACCGCTAGTGGATGATGTAATAGCGAGAACTCAACCAACAAACAAGAATGTCAGAGGAGGACGGAGCTTGACCCGCAGGCGCATGGAAACAAATGGATGGGTGTCAATCACCTACTCGACCTTTTAGAGACAATCACTACCAAGGAAATCAAATCTAAGTTCTAAAAACGCAAATGACTGAAATCCTTCCGAAACATGACAAAGCAAATGCTATCCGAAACATGATAAAAAATCATCGAATCAGCCTCAAACTCAAAGGGGAGTCTATACACCACGTAAGGAGAGTACCCTATGAATTTACACTCTAATCTCAACCTGTAACCACTCCGTGCGCTAACGCGTATGAAGACAAGCCAAAAATTCAGGTGACTCAATTACGACTCCGATGGTACTAATGTGTAGCTCTACTCATTGCAGTTCTATAAATATATATGGCACGCTCAATTCCGACACACACGTAGAAGCTCGTGGGAGCTCACCTCGCGTAGAAGCCGAATGCACGCACACTTGGTATCGGTGTGTAGCTCTCGCCGTTGCTAACACAATGGCGGTGTCGCTTCTCCAATGGCGGCTCCGTAGCTCGCGTAGCAAGAGGATAGACTCTCTCTCTCTCTCTCTCTCTCTCTCTCTCTCTCTCTCTCTCTCTCTCTCTCTCTCTCTCTCTCTCAGACACAGTCACGGCGCTTCAAAACTTATCTTGATTAATCATTCAAAAAATTGTCCTTAGGTTTACAATAATTGGCTGTTATACCTCAGCCTTGGAGGTGTGAACACATATCTAATCTAATTACATAAGCAGGTGAAACTACTTGGGGAATACAAGCTGGAAACTCAATTGAGTCCCGCTAATTACAATGAGTCGGCTCCATCAAAAAATGAAATGTCGGAAAGACATTTATTACAATAAGTGTCTACAAAAATATGAGTGTGAGAAAAAATGTATAGGTGTAGTCCTCCGTTCAACAACAACATGTCATGTAGATATCAACAAACATATCGATGGAAATAAAGGTGTTATAAAAATCCTGTGCATCGGTATGTGCATCCATATAGGAGTTGGTACCATCGTGTCGGTATGTCCAAGGACATTGCAAGTGTTGGTATGCATGCTGGAATATAATATTTTGATATCGATATGCATATCCATGGGCACATCGATGCCTATATGGACACTCATACTGAAACTTGAGCAGAGAAGGGTGGCATTTGGTGCTGCATGTACTACAACACCGAAAGAAACCCTCTCTTCTCAAAGGAGAGAGTACAAAAGCAATCCCACTCCACCTTCATTTTTTCTGAAAATTCCACTGATGTGTGAGTACATAAAGACCATGACGAGATTCACAAAACATAACCCTAACAAGTGTAATAAAATCTAATAGTTAACCATCTCAAATGATATTCTCAAGTTATTAAGCTGATCATTTAATGTGGGATAATAAACGAGAACAAGGGTTAGAATATAGACATGTGCTTATGGATCTATCTCAACACTGGGCGAAGGTAAAAGGGGTCCAAATGAGACATAGTATGTGAAAGAGCAAGGATAGCTAATGGAGCTTAAAGACCTTAGGGTTAGCTTCTTTAAAGAACTCCAAAGGTTAGTGTTAAAAGTACTTTGACCTTAGGAAATCTAGGGTTGTGATTGAGGTGGAACCTGGCCCAAGCTTGAGGTGCTTGCTAACTAAGGTGCTTGAGGTTCTTGTCATGCTTGCTAACTAAGGTGCTTGAGGTGCTTAATGACTAAGGTGCTAGATGGGCTAATGTGTTCCAAAAGTCAAAAAGTATCCCTACAGATGAGGGGGCAAGCCCTTATTGTAGGGTCATGAGAGAATTCACACACATCACCCTCACACTAGTCAAGATTTATCTAAAAAAGCAACAAGGACACATGTCAAGATCCTCTCCATGTTTCCCTTGTGGTGTGCCTAAAGCCTATTGATTGGTCTCTCAAGGGGTCCAATGATAGCTTAGCTAATTTAATTAATTGTTTATGCATTTATCAAGTCCTCTCTCTCAAAGGGGAAAGGGGGACACTAGTCCCAAGTCTAGCATGGTTGCTTGATATGCACTCTGCATTTGATTGGCTAGGCTTGTAGGGGTCCAATCAACTTTCAGCATGAGCTACCTAAGGGGATCAACCAAGGATTCTAGGGGCTAGCTTGCAAGGTATACTCTCCCACACACACACACCAACTCTCTCTCTCTCTCTCTCTCTCTCTCTCTCTCTCTCTCTCTCTCTCTCTCTCTCTCTCTCTCTCTCTCTCATTGTGTAAAGTGCAAGTGCAAGAGATCCATCTCCTTCTCCAAGCTTGTTGAGAAGTTGAGAGCCTACACCAAAAATCTTGACTATGGAATGTAGATCCAACCAAGCGACATGCTTCAATGCTTCAGCTTGTCATCTTCTCCATCTTCATTACTATTCTATTATGCTATGCTAAGAAAGAAGAGTGATGATAAGTGAGAAACTATTTCTTTCTCATATGAATGTTTCTTCTTTGTCTTCCCTACTCTCATTCCCTGCTAACTCTCTCCACCTTCGAAGGTGTTTGAGGCCTTGGGACTTAGGTCAAGGATGGTTGATTCTTTACAAGATTATGTTATTCTCGTGATGCATGAAATGTTCCATCTTCATTGAATCACCCAGGTCACAAGAAACACAAAGCTTGTTTTATACCAAGTATCTCTTGATAGGAGAATCTATAATACAAAAGCCTATTTAGGGGGGACCGGCTCCGCATAAATCCGGTCCTTAGTTGTTTTCCTGTTCTCTAAAATCTCTCTTGCAAAATTATCGTTCATGCCAACTTAATTAGGTATAATGGTTATGTTGCTATCATGAAATTGTGCACTCTAATTCTCTTAATTACGCTATTCTCAAAGTTCATAGGTCATTTCCATTACATTGGTATCAGAGATATTGGTTTCTCTTTTCTCGCTTAAGAAGAGACGTCCTTAAGTTGTCCATGAAAGGTTGGACATGTTCATTGCAATAGGGTAAGTGGGACAGGGATCTATTATCTTGGTTGAGAAGGACTTAGTTCTAGGTACACCGTTGGGAACTACAGTCTTAATAATGGAGTCTCTCGGGGATTTCCTTTGGGCTAGCCATTATTGAGCTACAAGCAAGCTCAACAAGAAACATAATCAACCGAGCAATGTTAGACCCTCTCCACTATTCTTTCCAATCAACAGACTCTAAATCATGGGTGTGGCTGCTTGAGAACTAATTTTCAAAGGTAAAGAAGAGTAGCAAGTAAGCTTTTTGAGGGTACCAAAGCACAAAGTAACGTATACATAAATTTAATTAGCATGGCTGACAATAACCAAGAGAGTAGAATGAATATTGATAACTTTGATTTTGCACATGAAGGTGCTAATGATGATGCCCCCGTGTTTGTTAATTATCTTGTTACTAGGTTGTAGCAAGATATGGGCAACCTTGCTTTGTGTAACATTTAATGGCCTAGTAACTTGTGTGTAGCAGAAAACAGCATAGACATAGTGAGCATTTCCTTAGAATAGATTCCTAATGAGCATAGCAAGAGTTCTTGGATGGAGAGAGCAACAAAAATCATAACACCTAGGCATGAACAATACTTAGAAAGAGAGAGAAATTAAACTATTGATAACAGTTGAGGACCGGATGTACACGGATCCGGTCCCCCCTCCAAAAGGCTTTGTATTATAGTTTTCCCCCATGAAGGGAGAAATTTTACAATATAATACTCTGTGTTCCTTCAATAACTTGATGGTGCAATGAAGATGGAATCTTCAAGCACCATGCACACACTTATGAAACACAACATCAATTCCCTCATGGTCTCAAACCCAAGACCTCACACACCTTCAAAGATGGTGAGAGCTAGAAGGCTATCAGAGTAGATTGAGAGTGACGGGAGCAAAGCGAACCCCGAACCCCGGAATGGCCTCTAAAACACCGGGGACCGAATGGCACGCCTCGAGCCTGTCATGGTAAAGCAAACAGGGGGCACCACCTAGCCTCAGCAGCTAGGACGCAAACAACACACCACCATAACAAGGTTTTCATCCAAGAGAGATGGATGCTTGGGAGTAATGATGAAGAGGAATGGAAATGAGATCAATAGAGAGAGAGAGAGAGAGAGAGAGAGAGAGAGAGAGAGAGAGAGAGAGTGAGGGAGGGGGTATGGCGGCTTAGTACTTAGGCACCACAGAAGGATGGCAAATTCGCACACCCTTCACACATACACAAGCTCACTCCAAACACAAGACTAGGTGGCGATTCCGCACACCTCACATGGGCAAACATTGGAGGAAAACATACTCACAAAACCTCAAGCTTTATTTAGAGAATAAGGCGATGAAATGGGGAGCATAGGGTAGGGGAATGAGAAGGGAGAGAGTGGTAGAGCACATGGCGGATAGGTGGGTGTTGATAGCAAAGACTCTCACGAGGGTTATGGCCATCATCCTTCATTTAGTTGCCCTTCATCTTCCATAGCCCAAGGGTATAGAGGTCATGCTCAAGATGAGCATAGTGATTGCGGTGATGGTGATGGTGTGGGTGTGTGTGTGTGCACTAGGCACACACAGTGCATAGTGTACTCTTTGGTGATGTTGTGTGTGTCTTTAGTGTGATGGTGACCCCTCTTTATATAGGGGAGGAGGGGGGAGAAATTCTAGAATTTAGAAATGAATAAATCATTATCTACATAGGCCATGTGACAGTGGGTCCCACTTGTCTGGCTGTGTGTATATATGCCAGAACAGTAGTCTCATGAGAGAGAGACTAAGAGAGAGAGATATGGGTTGATGAAAAAAAAGTGAGAGGTGACATGGAGAATAAAGTAATTACAAGAGGGAAGAGAGGGGAGTGTGTTCAGAGGTGAATCTGTGTGTGAACACAAGAAAAATCAGGTAACCACCAGGTGGGGATGGGTCTGTGGGCACCTTTTTCAGTGAAACTGAGTGTGTCTGAGGGTGGGGGAGGTTTTTTAGCTACAAGACAAGAGACATGGCGCCCTTTAGAAAGAGGGGGGGGTATTTGGGTCATGGGATATGATAGGAGAGAGAAAGGGGGTGTGGGGTATAGTATTTTGGAAGATAGGATAAGTTGCATGTGAGTTAGGGTGCATTATTGGTGAGTTAGAATGCATTATTGGTGAGAGGTGAGGTAGCTTGAGGGGAGAGAGAAAGGAGAAAGGACAAGGGGAAGAGAGAGGGGGTTGACCTTTTGAGTGGAGGAGAGGAAAAGTGACACATGGCCCGGCAATAATGAAGAAAAAGGAGGCAAGGTGGGGATGGGCTGCCCCGCACGCATGAGGTGGCCTATTTTACCTTTCTTATATATTTACATAATCATACTTTATTTTTTTCTTACTTTTTCCAATGCCTTTTATCACTCCCTCCCTAAGAGGGGGTTTTCATGGGGTGGGGACGAGAGAAGAGGGGTATGGGAGCTTGGCTTGTGAAAAGCCCCCATCATTAGCCCTCCCCTTTTGGCTAGAGGCATTCATGTCTCTAGCTCTGTTTCTTCTTCCGCTTAGCTATAGGATCCGATATCGAGTTGCCTTCTGAACTAGCCATTCCATTTGGCCATTGGTGAGATTTCTGGGATATTCATGAAATTGCAACAGGTCCGGGTGATAGCTTGTTCCATGGAATAGTGTCGGTTGATTAAATGGGAAGCCCATGGCTTCCAGAATTTTGTGCCAGTGTCCTCCTGGATCCCAAGTGAAAAATAGGATCATTGTCTGCAGTGTCCCGACAATAAAATTTGCATGCCAAATTGGACCAAATTTGTAACCATCAGTAGCGAGAGGGGAAATGAGCATCTTGGCTCCTGCAAAGACAGAACTGAAAATTAAGATTCCAAAGAGTGTGCCAAGAATCCACCATGTATGGCCGCCTTGTTGGTGTGGTGAGCTCAAGTTGTCTTCAGAATCCTGCTTACTGCCATGACTAGAAAATACTGCAAGCATATCATGCTTCTTTTGGGTGTGCTTAAACACGTTAGCTTCCTTTACTGATGCTAATAGCAAGCCACCTACCTTGCGGCTTAAATACAAGGGTAAAGCACTTACCTTTCTTCAAAGAGAGGATGCACTCTTTGTAAAAAATTGTACCAAATTGGGCATGAGGTCTTCATTCTTGCATTCTATCAGCCTTTTGTCTATCCATGGCTTCTTTGCTCTTATCTCCATGCTGATCTTCTCTCTATATGTTATAGCGGCTAGCCATAGCCATAGGTCTGATTCATCCCATGCAAACACAATGCTGTGTTGTGGAGGAGTTTGGAACATCCTTAAAAGGTTGGCAACATATTGATCATCAAAATTACTATGAACATCCTCACATAAACTGGAGGCATTACCCATCTCCAAGTTTATAACACCCTTTAGTAGACTAGAGGCATTACCCATATCTAAGTCTATAACACTACACAATAAAGTCTTGCTCGGCTGCCAAGCCTCTGGAGCAATAGCCAACTCCAAACCTTCAGTCATACTTACCTCTTCGTTATGGTCCTTAAGTGAAACTGCCTTGATGCAAGATTCCTTTAGCTTGCTACGCTGTCCTGGGTCCATGGTGGTGCACAGGCTTCCGTTTTCAAAGCCCTCCCCTTTGCTTGATATGTTGTCCACCTTCTGCAAAGCCTTGCTAGTAGGATAGTCTTCCTCTTCTCTTGTATCTTTCATGCCCTTTGCATTCCTCTTACTCTGACGAGGCCTAATCAAGACTTTACACCTTCTTACCCTTACTGCCCAATGCTGTCGATTGATCGCTTTGGTGCCTATTTCATTCAAGGTTAAAGATGTACTCACATTTGTAACACAATTTTCTTGACTTACCTCCCCCACCTGGGTAGCATCTTTTGATTCTTTAACCTCTTGTTCCACTGCTTCAGTTCTTTGAATAAACTTCTCGCTTGATCCTTCTTCGGTTACCTTCATCTTGACCTCTTCTGCAAGACCAATGATACTTGGCGTGCGGGTACCAATTGATGGTGGGCGTAGGATGATTGTAAGTGGTGATTGTGGCGGACGTAGAATTTGTGTTCGTGGGGCTGGTGCTTGGGGTGTGGGTGTTCTTTCTCTAGGGGGTGACAATTGGTTTCTCCTACCTCCTCTATTATAGTTTTGTCGTGAATTGGGACAGTAGTACATACCGTGACCGTCTTCTCCACAGTTGTAGCAATGATACTCCGTGTTTTTTCGTCGTGCTCTTCCAGGGTCTTGATCTCTTTCTTGACTCCTCCCTTGCTGTATTAAGTGGACAGACAAATTCTACAGTTGGTCAGTAATATGGGCCAACATATCTTGTTGGTCATCTCTTACCCCAAGAGCCGGTGGTGGTGGTGGAATGGTGGTTGTCATAGTTTGTGGTCGACGTGATGTTCCTGCTTCTGTTGACTCGGTTTCTTTGGCTTTCATTCGCAGCTTCTTGTCCTTAAGACGAGCAATATCAACGGCTAACTCGTACGTAGCCGGGAATCTACCTTTCACCTTCTCCTTGAAAAGCGGCCATAAGCCATGCGTGAACCGATCTTTTTTTAGGAAATCGGGTGTAGCTTCTCCCCTTGCCAGTGACTCAACCCACCGTTCCCACAAATCCACAAATTCAGACTCATAGGTGGCATATTCTAAAAGACCCTCCTGCTTCAAGTCTCTCAACTTGTCCCACAACTTTTCTAAATTGGTACCTCCCCCAAAGCGCCTCTTAAAAGCGGTTTTTAAGGGTTCCCAGTCATCCTTGGTTGCTTGTGGAAATGCATTGTACCATGATCTAGCTTCTAGCTTCATGAGATGCTTAAAGATTCTAACTCGGGATTCATCCGTATCTTTGTTGCTGACTACACATGCTACTTCAAAGTCATCTAGGAAGTCTGTTACCAAATCCTCCCCCTTCTTTCCTTTAAATGTTGGAAATGCTACACTTGCCATGATTACTGAGAGAGAGCTAGAAAGACACACTGCTTAACT
Organism: Adiantum capillus-veneris; assembly: GCF_014529385.1. Lineage (NCBI taxonomy): Eukaryota > Viridiplantae > Streptophyta > Polypodiopsida > Polypodiales > Pteridaceae > Adiantum > Adiantum capillus-veneris. The sequence goes on along the minus strand of NC_140950.1, from coordinate 138,492,076 downwards.
TGAAAAAGTTTTTTTTCTTCTTTACAAGGAGGCATGTATACCCTCTTATACTAGGACATAGATTAAAACTTCAAACGGTACATTGCCTTGTACCAAAGGTAAGACGAATGGTTGATCTGATGCCAGAACCTCAAAAAACCACTCCCCACCCAGCATGGTGTCAATGACGTGCTGCTAGTGAGCCTTCAAGTACAAACTCAGTAGATCCCTAGTTTCTCTCGTGAGAGTGTGAGCCAATGCTTCCGTTATCTGTGCTGCAACATCAGGTGCGACTTGAAAACTGACTGTGATAATTACCTCGGTGACTTGAGTTACCCGATTTTCAAAGTAGAATAGTGTTGATTCTCTATTGTGCAGAGCTCCTTCCATTTTGTTGTTGTGGGTTGGTTGTAGGTTGCGGACATGGTTTCGACCTTCTCCTTCTTCTTCTTGGCACTTGGCCTATGTATATCCAGTGGGTTTGGCGTGTTGGTTGACTCTCCCACTGCAAATCGATTAACGTTACGCCTGGCACTCGAGCTTCGATGGAGATGCGGAGTTCGTCTAGGTGTGCTTGGAGCTCTTCTTCTTCTGTCGTCCAGTTAGCAAATCCTGCTAACCATTCATCCATTCACAATAGTTTAGGGTTTCAGTCTTGTAAATTGAAGGGTTTCATGAAAAGATCCTCAGTGGGGGCACCAAATTACGGGAGCAAAGCAAACCCCGAACCCCCTACGGCGTCTAAAACACAGGGGACCGAATGGCGCGCCTCGAGCCTCTCATGGTAAAGCAAACAGGGGGCACCACCTAGCTTCAGCAGCTAGGACGCAAACAACACACCACCATAACAAAGTTTTCATCCAAGAGAGATGGATGCTTGGGAGTAATGATGAAGAGGAAGGGAAATGAGATCAAGAGAGAGAGAGTGAGGGAGGGGGTATGGCGGCTTAGTACTTAGGCACCACAGAAGGATGGCGAATCCGCACACCCTTCACACATACACAAGCTCACTCCAAACACAAGACTAGGTGGGGATTCCGCACACCTCACATGGGAAAAACATTGCAGGAAAACATACTCACAAAATCTCAAGCTTTATTTAGAGAATAAGGCGATGAAATGGGGAGCATAGGGTAGGGGAATGAGAAGGGAGAGAGTGGTAGAGCACATGGCGGATAGGTGGGAGTTGATGGCAAAGACTCGCACAAGGGTTATGGCCATCATCCTTCATTTAGTTGCCCTTCATCTTCCATAGCCCAAGGGTGTAGAGGTCATGGTCAAGACGAGCATGGTGATTGCGGTGATGGTGATGGTGTGGGTGTGTGTGTGTGCACTAGGCACACACAGTGCATAGTGTACTCTTTGGTGATGTTGTGTGTGTCTTTAGTGTGATGGTGACCCCTCTTTATATAGGGGAGGAGGGGGGAGAAATTCTAGAATTTAGAAATGAAGAAATCATTATCTACATAGGCCATGTGACAGTGGGCCCCACTTGTCTGGCTGTGTGTATATATTCCAGAACAGCAGTCTCATGAGAGAGAGACTAAGAGAGAGAGAGATGGGTTGATGAAAAAAAGTGAGAGGTGACATGGAGAATAAAGTAATTACAAGAGGGGAGAGAGGGGAGTGTTTTCAGAGGTGAATCTGTGTGCAGATGTGTGTGAACACAAGAAAAATCAGGTAACCACCGGGTGGGGATGGGTCTGTGGGAACCTTTTTCAGTGAAACTGAGTGTGTGTGAGTGTGGGGGAGGTTATTTAGCTACAAGACAAGAGACATGGTGCCCTTTAGAGAGAGGGGGGGGTATTTGGGTCATGGGATATGATAGGAGAGAGAAAGGGGGTGTGGGGTATAGTATTTTGGAAGATAGGATAAGTTGCATGTGAGTTAGGGTGCATTATTGGTGAGTTAGAATGCATTATTGGTGAGAGGTGGGGTAGCTTGAGGGGAGAGAGAAAGGAGAAAGGAAAAAGGGAAGAGAGAGGGGGTTGACCTTTTGAGTGGAGGAGAGGAAAAGGGACACACGACGGGGCAACAATGAAGAAAAAGGAGGCAAGGTGGGGATGGGCTGCCCCGCAGGCATGAGGTGGCCTATTTTACCTTTCTTATATATTTACATAATCATACTTTATTTTTTTCTTAATTTTTCCAATGCCTTTTATCACTCCCTCCCTAAGAGGGGGTTTTCATGGGGTGGGGACGAGAGAAGAGGGGTATGGGAGCTTGGCTTGTGAAAAGCCCCCATCAAGAGGAAGGAGCATTCTTATGCGAAATAAGTATATCTTTTGACATAATCACTCATAATCACTCATAATAGCTTAGCATAGCTTCATAATTAGCATGGTAGAGGAGATGATCATGCATTGAAGCTTGGCTTTTGGTTGGATTTGCATCACAAAGCCAAGAGTTGTTGGTGTAGGCCTCCCTTCTCACAAGCTTGGAGTAGATGATGAGATTTCCATTAAAGCTTAAGAAGGAGAGAGTGAGTCTTCTTGCTTCACACATGAGATTGTGTGTGTGTGTGTGTGTGATAATGCCTTGCCAAAATCAGCCCCCTCTCTCTCTTGATTGACCCCTCTTGCAATTTACTCATGTTGGCACCCCATTGGACCCTGCAAAGCCTAGCCAATGGTAATTAAGAAGCATAAGTGATAGCCTTGTGACATGTGTCCCCCTTTCCCCTTATGTGAGAGGTTTAGGTAATTAATTAATGCAATTAAACTCTCATTAAACCCCTTAGTATTCTGGCCAATAAGAATCAGGAAAGCCATTGGGCTGCCGAATTCTCATTGGACCCCTTGGGAGACTGGCCAATAGTCTTCTAGAGAGCTTAATTATTATTGGTTCTTTTATTAAGTGTTTTTAAATGAATTAAACTAGATTTACTCTGGCCTAATTCTTATTGGTCCACCTCTATGGACATTCAATAGGAAGAAGACTCTCTCTCCCCTTCTTAACCTTTAATTGGGCTTAATTCATTTAAAAACACTTAATAAAAGAACCATTAAAGCTTAAGAAGCAAGAAGACTCTCTCGCTCCTTCTTAAGATTTTATTGGGTAGAGAAGCTTAAACTTGACTATGGGGTAGAGAAGATAAATCCTATTCATTAGTCCTTTTTCTAGCGGGTAGAGGATCCCTATCTTACCCTACGACATTGTTCTAAAATGGATGACTAATTTATTTGGTGCTTGAGAGCCTAAGCTGCCGCAAGCATGTCTATGCATTAGTCGTATCAATCTTCCATAGTATAGTGACAAGCTCTACTTGGTGTTTGGAAGACGTCAGCTCTGCAAACTTGATCTTAACACTAGGTTGGTAACCTAATAGGACATAAAAGTGTCCTTTCAAGGTTTTGAAAAAAACCTCCAAAACCATAGTAGATCCACTCATTTTGTAAAATCCTTTCATGAGGTTATAGTTCAAGGCCTACTAAACATGGAAAAAATAAGAAACTTGTAAAATTTCTCATCTTTTGGTCACACCAAGCCTCCAAAGTTGATGGACCAGTGAATTTTCATCAAAACAGTCATTTCTTATGTTTTGTTGCATAAAAATAAGATTAGGGATTTTTGTAGGACTTGAGATAAATTCCCTAGTTAGCTTCAATGGGTTGGTGATGAGAACATATGATTGCTTCTCACTCACTATTTTTTGTTTTTCCAAAATAAATAGGTACAAAAAAGTTGAATTTTTACCATTCTGCAAACCTATCATCAAAGTTTCTATAGCCACGTTCAATACAAATAATATATGCATGTTTTTTAGTTCCCTATTGTTCTTTATGTTCATAAGGAGCCATGGAGCATGTCAAAAGAATAATACATCTCTTACCAAGGGGAATCTTGGGGACAAAGATGAAGTGTTAAATACAACAAACATGAAAAAACTGGGTTGAACATTATGAGTTGTAGAATCCCATAGAAACTATTCAATATCTAGCCAAATTTGATCCTTATGACTAGATATGGTTACTACCTACAAAATGCATGTAGTTGTCACAAGAAACTAACAATATTGAAAAAGCTCTACTTGATATACTAGAATGTTTCGTTTTCTTCCAAATTGAAAAAATCAACCATCGTTGTGTACTATGCAAAATAGGGTATTAGGTGCCCCAAAACTCAAGGAATGTTAGCTTTATGTTACAATATGCGACATAGAAAATCAAAAATGAATTTTCAGCTCATGAGACGACTTTCTAGATAGATAGCACCTCAAAATCCATTTGTAAACTCTTGACATAATTCAAGGAAAATGGTCACTTCACAGGACATAAAAGTGTCCCATTACCAACCTAGTGTTAAGCATGCATACTACTTAACATTTGTGAATGATAAAGAAAAATAGAGTCTTACAAGACAAAAACTTTGTTCATTTTAAACATTTGTACATTTTCTTACTCTAGGGAAGCATTGTAAGCATTAACAAGGTTTAGGTTATCCTGTAATTGCATGCCTTGCATCCATATAGCATCTTCAAAAGGATAATTCTTAAACCTAATGAGATACAATCGGATAGTCTTAATACCTTGTCTTCATGTTGGAGCATGGACTCGGGTTGCAAAACCTCTTCTTCGTCCTTGATCTCCGGTGGGTCTTCAATAGTTGGTTCTTGAGGTGGCTCTCCTTTGTAAGGCAATAGTAGGCTCACATGGAAAGAATTGTGTATGAGCCAATGACTAGGCAACTTAAGTTGATAGGGAATTTCATTGATTGGTCTAAGAATATGGAAGGGACCATAGTATCTTTTTGCTAACTTAGCATAGTACTTTTGGTGTCCGAGAGGATTCTTGCCCGTCCTCTACCTTAATCGAGCCTTAGGAAATTTAAGCAAGACCCAATCATTTTACTTAAAGGCTTGGGATCTTTTGTGCTTATCAGCAACAGCCTTTTTCCTTTGCTGTAAGATATATATAGCATCCTTAAGCTTTTGGATAGATTCTTGTAGGTCTCGACTATACTCATCTGTAGAGCGAAGATCTTCCCATGTACCTTTAGTAGGGGAATTTTTGATCTTCCCTCAATTACCTCAAAAGGTGCTTTTCCTGTGGAAGTATGTACAGTGTTATTATAGGCATACTCCACTAAGGGTAAGTACTTCTGCCATTGGGACCTTTGATCTACTTCCGTTATATATGCTTTTAGTAGATCAAGAATTGTTAAGTTAGCTATTTCACTTTGGCCATTCATTTGCGGGTGATAGGCCAAAGAGAAGATTAGCCTTGTCCCTAAATTCTCAAAGAGACCCTTTTTGAAATTACAGGTCATTCTAGGATCTCTATCCGACACTATGGACATCGGAAAGACATGGTACTTGAAGATTTGTGATATGAAGAGGGTTTCCATTTGATGGGCTTTGATAGTATTTTTGATAGGTATAAAATGAGCTTGTTTACTAAACCTGTCTACTATCGTTCATATTTCCGTATTCCCATGGATAGACTTAGGCAATCCAAGATAAAATCCATGGATATGCTCTCCCATGATGAATTAGTGATTGGAAAAAGTTGAAGCAATGCAGGTTGCTTCCCTCTATCAAACTTTGTCTTTTGGCATACCACACATTTAGAAACATACTCTTGTATTTTTGCTTTCATGGTAGGCTAATAGAAATGTGGTTCAATCTCTTCTAGGGTAGACTGAATCCCTCTATGCCCCACATAAGGAGGAGCATGAGATTCATACATTACTTTCTCACGTAGTGAGTTAGTAACGCATATTCTATTGCCATAGAAAAGATAACCATCTTGTAAAGTAAATGGTTCCTCTTTCCTCCCTAGTGCAAGGGATGAAATCACATCTCTAAAATCGGGATCAATAGCATACTCATCTATCATATAAGATAGATCGTTGTGAGTTGCTATGGAAATCGCATTCACTCTCGGTCGTCTTGAGAGTGCATCAGCTACTTGATTATGCTTGCCATCAATGTGAGAAATATGAAAATGAAATTGTGAAAGGAGATTTTCCCACCTCATTTGTTTGTCGGAGAGCTTGGTCTGCGTCATGAAATACTAAAGACTTTGGTGATCCGTCCATAGAATGAAAGGAGTCCCCAATAAATAGTGCTTCCACGAGTCTAAGGCATGTAGAACTACAAGGAGTTCCTTTTCATATATTCCTAGAGCTTGTTCAACAGGGTTGAACCTTTGAATTTCATTGGCTATGGAATTCCATTCTTGGATTCAAACAGCTCCAAGGCAATCACCACAAGCTCCACATTGTACCTCAAATGGCTTTAAGAGATCCGGCAATGTCAGCACAGGTTGAGAGTTAAGCTTTTCTTTAAGCCTTTTGAAAGCATTGTTCTCCTTGGTAGACCATGTATACCTAACGTTTTTCATTGTTAGGTCATGTAGTGGTCTCACTATTAGTGAGAACTTTTCTATGAAGCGTCTATAGCATGCACACATACGTATAAAGCTTCTTAGTTCATGAAGATTCCTTGAATTAGGACATCCTTTTATTACCTCTAGCTTTGATGCATCCATTTGGCATGCCATCTTGAGAGACAATGTGACCTAAATATTGAATCTCTTGTAAGAAAAGCTCACTTTTCTTTTGATTAATATAAAGTTTATTCTCTCGTAAGACTTGAAATATTACCTGGAGGTGTTTCTTGTGTTCGTCTAGTGAATTAGAGTAGATGATATATCATCGAAGAACACTCCAGTAAAGGTTCGATGAGGCCTGAACAACTCCTCCATCAAGCGGTTGAATGTGGATGGTGCATTGGTCAAGCCAAAAGGCATGACAATGTATTCATAAAGACCAAACGTAGTGCGAAATGTGGTCTTTACAATGTCTTGATAAACTATCCTTATTTGATGGCCACAGGTCAATCCTACTGAAGTAGGTTGACCCTTGTAGCTTATCAAATAGTTCTTCTATTGATGGAACAGGAAACCTATTCTTGATAGTGATCCTATTTACTGCTCTATAGTTGACACACATCCGATACGTGTCGTCTTTCTTTTGCACTAATAACATGGGTGAGCAAAATGTAGATGAGCTAGGCCTAACCATGCCCTTGTCAACTAACTCATGCACTTGCCTCATAATCTCATCTTGTTGAGCTTGAGAAACTCTATAAGGAGGTTTATTAATTGGTGAACTTCCCGGAAGAAGTTCAATTGCATGGTAATCATTGGCTCGTTTAGGAGGTAGTTCACAAGGGATGTTGTCAATAAAGACATCTTGAAATCCCTTGAGAAAATTGGATAACTCTAATTCTTTGTGATTGTTTATATTTTCTTTTGTCAAAAAAATCATGTACACGAAAATAGAGCTCTTTATTGACTTATTGAAAGCTTGTGTATGTACAATGGGTATGGTGTTACCCAACTCCTTGGCATCTATGTACATATCTTTTTCCTTGAACCTAAAGCAGATTCTCCTTTCATGTAATTTAACATTGGCAGCCATGCGATCAAACCATGGTGCCCCTAGGATTACATCTCATGCTTGAGAGGAGAGATACAGAAGTCCTCTTTGTCCACATAGCTTTGGACATGGAGCCTCAATTTCCCGATTAAGGGAGTGACTGAATCTTCTTGACCTTTGAAAGCACCATCGCGGGTAGGACATTTCCCATCTCATAGGCTTGGAATCCTAGCTTGGTGGCCAACTCAGTGGATATGAAATTGTGAGTAGAACCAGGGTCAAAGACAATAAAAGCATCATGTTACATCTTTTACTTCTCTTGCCTCCACCCATTTTGTCAAATACTCCACAGCCACAAGGATATACCTTTTGCCATTGTTGGTCTTTGGTATTGGACCTACAGCATCTACTCCCCATTTTGCAAATGCATCAAAAAACATTATAGCTTTTTGAGGCTCAGCCAAAAGCTTCCGATTTGCAAACCTTGGCATTCATGGCATGACTTACACCAAAAATAAGCATCTCTCATCATAGAGGGCCAATAGTAACCTACTCTCAAAACACAAAAGACAACTTGATCCTTGCCTTGATGGCCCGTTTCTTCATGGCAGTGCTCCAAAATCAAGCCTATCTCTTCTTTGTATGGCACTTTTCTCAAAATGCTATCCTTGCCATAAAGCATGAGATCCTCACCTACCAACGTGTAGTTTCTTGCTTTTGCAAATATTCTCTTACATTGAATCTTTGACATGCCCTCTGGACATTTCCCTTTACCAAGAAATACTTCTCCATCTTGCAATGATTCTCTTCTTGCATACAAGGCTTCCTTGACCTTTAAAGGAGCTACCAAGCCAACTCATCAGCTTCTTTATTCTGCTCATGAGGAACATTCTTAAACTGTATCTTCTCAATATCATGTAAAAGCTTCTTGATGCCATAGAACCACTTCTTCAAATTGTCTTTCTTAACATTCCACAAACCAAGCAACTGATTCGTGACTAGCAATGCATCCCCTTTTTCAATGACCGTCTTCAATCCAAACTCCATACACTGCTTCAACCCAAGGAAAAGCGTGAGATACTCGGCCTCATTGTTGCTTTCAGCTTCATCAAGATCACAAGCTCTAGAAAAGATTACATCGCATTTTGGGTTCTTAATGATTACCCCACCACTTTCCTTTTGAAGAACTTTCTTGTATGCACCATCAAACATCATTGTATATGCATCCACAATATCTACTTCGTCTTCATGATCATCCTTATCAACCCTTGGGTAAGACGGAAGCTCCCCCCCCCTTATGTACCACTATGTTTGCGAAGTAAGATTTAGCAGAATGATCCACTTTAAACTCAAACTCATACTCTTGAAGCTCCAAAGTCCACTTTAAGATGCGCTTGCTAGGCTTCAAATGTTGTACTACATCAAGCAAAAGATTCGATGTGGTGAGCATATAGAGCTTTTGGGGCAACAGATAGGTTTTGAACCTTCGATAAGCAAGCACCAAGGAGAATACCCACTGTTCCATTTCCGTGTAGGATAACTTGCTTACATTCTTCATCTTGCTCTCAAAATAAATTGTCTTGAAGTTCCTTCCTTGCTTTTGTAAGAGAACCAACCCAAAAGCTACTGACCCCACACTAATAGATACATAGAAAATCGATTGCAAGTTGGGAGGACTCACTGTTGGTAAAGCACACAATACCTCCTTGATACCATCAAAAGCCTGTTGCATGTCTTCATTCCACTCAAACCCTTCAACTCTTTGACTCAATTTCTGGAGAGGATACAAGCATCCAAAAAAACATGACAAGTACATGAGCTTATGCATAAATGATGCCAAATAATTTGTGTTTCTGGGTGGATCCATAAGCAATAAAGCCTTAACTTTTTCTAGGTCAGCTTCTATTCCATTTTGGGAAACCACATGTCCTAGCAAATGGACTCTGGCATGAGAAAATTTACACTTCTTTGGGTTGAGTTGCCCACCCTCTTGTTGAACCCTTTCAAAAATCAACCTTAGCTTCTCCAAATGTGTGACCCTGGAGCTGTTGAGATGTCGAGCTCTACACCTTGAGCTGGCATCCACTACGGGTCTTGGCCGCTTACGGAATTTACTCACTGGCGCGTTAGGTGACCGACACGGAGGATCTCTGCCAGTGATTCTACAGCTGGACTACACTTATAGTGCCAGCCTAGTATGCTTCTAGCGAGTTCACACTTAGTGACCGCATGTACATATGTGCTACTTTTCAGCTTTAGCACTTAGTCATTTTGTACTCTCTTTTCTGTGAAGAAGAAGAAGAAGCTTTCCATCTTTGTGTGCTCTGTGCTTGTTTTGTGTAGCTCTCTTGCATCCTCATTATTTACATGGTATCAGAGCCTGGTGCAGGCAAGAGAGGCTAAGAGAGCAAGAGCATCACAATCCATTCGTTCGCAATCCTTCGTTCGCACAAGTTTCTGAACAGGTCTCCAAAGTGCAGTATACAGAGATTTACTGTACAAGTACAGTGGTTGTATGTACGCTTGATTGTGGACACTCGTTGAGTGTAGAAAACGTTGCAGGAACCACGATAGCAGGTTCAGCAGATTTGCAGGTTTTTGCAGATTGCAGCTATTTTGTCTTAGTGCTTCAAGATGTCTGACGGTTTCAGTCAGATTGTTACTGAGAAGCTTGAGAAAAATAACTACCCTGCATGGAAGTTCAGAATAACAAATTTCCTAAAAGGAAAAGGTTATTGGGACTATGTAGAAGGAGACAATGAAAAGGAACCAGAGATTCCCGAGGCAAATGCTACAGCAGAACAAAGGAAAGCTTTGAGGGACTGGCAACAAGGCCAGAGCAAAGTGATGTATTGGATTTCTATGAGCATCACATATGGCATGATGGGCTATCTACAGGATGCTGAAACCCCCGCCATTGCATGGAAAAACTTAGGCAGAGTGTTCGAGGTGAACACCAAGGCCAGGAAGCTTCAACTATAGTCGGAGCTAAATGAGGTTAAGAGGAACAACCTCTCCATCAATGATTATGCTTTGAAGATCAAGAGTATCATTGAGGCTCTTGGATCTATTAAAGTCTCAGTGGAAGACGATGACATTGTCCGTGCATGCTTGCATGGTCTAGGAGATGAGTATGTACATTTTAGGTCTTCCATGAATACAAGAGACGACATCCCCGTGTTCCAAGATTTGATTTCTATGCTTATTCTTGAGGAGAAGAACGTTGACACATCTTCTTCTCATGGCATAAATAATTCTGAACAGGCCTTCTATTCTAACTCCAACAGAGGTAGAGGTAGAGGTCGTGGTCGAGGCCCAAGGGGTTGCAGGGGCCAATTTTTGGAAGGTCAATCAAATCAAAACAATACAGGTGGCAGGGGAAACCAGTCTCAAGGCAGGGGGAGTCAAAGAGGTCGTGGTGCAGGATCAAGCAGGCAGCAACATACTCCAGATAGTAGAGAATGTTGGACTTGTGGTGAAAGAGGTCACATGTCACGTGACTGTCCAAAGGGAAAAGCAAGTACAAAGAGAGAACAGGGCAACTATGCATCTACTAGCAGAGATGCAGATGACAGCAAAAACGAGCGCATGTTTGTTATGCAGCATGTAATGAATACAATGACTGCAGAGAATTCCACCCAAGATGATGTTTGGTATGTGGATTCAGGTGCCTCTAATCACATGACGTCTCGTGGAGAGTGGTTTAGAGATATGCGCAAACCAGATGTGTCAGGCTATGTGCAGACAGGAGATGACACAGCTCACCCCATTGCTCATGTAGGGGACATACCTCTAAATACGAAGAGTGGGAAATCAAAGTACTTAGCAGATATACTTCATGTCCCAAACATTACAAAGAATCTTGTTTCTGTTGGACAAATGGTTGAGCAGGGTTTGCACGTTCGCTTCAATCCAAATGGCTGTTATGTAGAAGATTTCTAGAATGGCTGTAAGCTGATCATAGAGGGCAAATATGTGGGCAGAATGTTTACGCTGAATGTAGACATGCCTGAGGTAAAAGCTGCATTATTTGCACAGGGCACAGGTGTTGTGGCTGATGTTGACATTTGGCACAAACGCATTGGCCATGTCAATGAGCAGAGATTGCGCAGCATGCAATCAAAACAGATTGTAAAAGGTTTGCCCAAATTCAAGGTGGATGGTATGCATAAAGTGTGTGCAGCATGCCAGTTTGGAAAACAGTCAAAGGGCTCATTTCCACATGAGCGCAATGTATGTAAAAGGCCACTTGAGGTGGTGCACACAGATGTTTGGGGTCCAACCGATACTGCAAGTATACATGGTTGCAGGTATTATGTCTCTTTCATTGATGACCATACAAGGAAAGTATGGGTCTACTTCATGCGTAACAAAAGTGAAGTGTTTGGTCACTTTCAAGACTTCAAAGTCATGATTGAGAAGGAGATAGATATGCAAATCAAGACATTGAGGTCAGATGGAGGGGGAGAGTACTTCTCTAATGATTTTTCAGATTTTCTGCGAATGCATGGTATACACAGGCAGTTTACATGCAGATATACTCCACAGCAGAATGGGGTCGCAGAAAGGAAAAACAGGCACATTGCAGAGGTTGCACGTGCATTGATGAATGAGAAGAACATGCCTCATCATTTCTGGGCTGAAGCTGTAAATACAGCTGTGTACATTATGAACAGGACACCTACAGCTGCGGTGCATGATGTAACACCTGAGGAAAAGTTTACAGGTACAAAGCCTGATTTGGCACACTTGAAAGTGTTTGGCTGCATAGCTTACGTGCATGTACCAGATGAGTTGCGTAGGAAATTGGATCCTAAAGCAGAGAAATGTATTCTTGTGGGATATTCCCTTGAACAAAAGGGGTACAGGTGCTACAATCCTACTACACGAGAATTACGAGTGAGCAGAGATGTAGTCTTTGATGAGATGAGCAGCTGGTATAGTAATGCACATGGCACTATTGGGGCTGATGTAAAAGATGATGTGGTTGTACAAAATGTGAGGCCACAGTCACAGGTTTTGAGTGGACCACAAGAGTCCTCTTCTCGTGGCTCTGTTGAGAAACCATGGAATGGTAGACTACGTACGCAGGTTACTCCACCAACAGGTACAGGGAATGTATCACGAAAAGGAAAGGAAAAGGTTGATGAACCTCCCTTTATGGTTGATGCATCATCAGGTTTTTCACATGTAGACATAGATTCAGATGGTTCTGAACAAAGTCTTGATGAGGAATTTGGAATTCCGGCTGTCAGGACATCTGGTGTAAGGAAAGTACAAGAAGATGCTAGAGGGCAAAGGAGTGACCAAGGACCGCGCAGATCTAATAGAGTCAGAAATCCAGTTCAGAAATTGACTTATGATGGGTATCTAGCGCATCACCAAGCCTACATGGCTAAGGTGATACAGGATGTGGAGCCCACATGTTTTGAGGATGCAGTTGGAAATGTGCATTGGGATGATGCAATGAATGAAGAGATGGCTGCATTGGAAGCAAATGACACATGGGAGTTGGTGCCATTGCCAAGTGGCAAGAAAGCTATTGGCTGTAAATGGGTGTATAAAACCAAGCATAAGGCTGATGGTAACATTGAGCGTCACAAGGCAAGGCTGGTCGCAAAGGGTTATGCACAGACGTATGGCATAGACTATGAGGAGACCTTTGCTCCAGTGGCAAAGATGACGACTGTGAGAGCTGTCATAGCAGTGGCTGCATCTAGAGGATGGATTATGCATCAAATGGATGTAAAGAATGCCTTCTTGAATGGTGAGTTGCAAGAGGAAGTGTATATGGATCAGCCACCTGGTTATGTCGATCCAGGTTACCCAGATTATGTATGCAGACTTCTCAAAGCTTTGTATGGTTTGAAGGAGGGCTCTAGAGCATGGTATGACAGGATTTCCAAGTATCTTGTCAGTAATGGTTTTAGGAGAGCTCATGCTGATCATTCACTCTATGTACGTGAGAGTGATGTGGGGATTGTGGTCATTACCATATATGTAGATGACCTTATTATTGTTGGTGACAATGCTATGGAGATTGACCATGTGAAGGATTTGGGCGAGTTGCGCTACTTTCTTGGCATTGAGGTGATCAAGACTCCAGAGGGTGTATGGTTGTCACAGAGACAATATGCTTTGGACATGTTGTCAAAGTATGGTATGGCTGATTGTAAGCCGATTTCCATTCCCTTGGATGTGAATGCAAAGCTGAGTGCAGAGAAGGGTGATGTTGTTGAGGATGTCAATATGTACAGGAAGATGGTGGGTAGTCTAATCTACTTGACTATCACAAGGCCAGACTTGAGAGCTACACAGTAGGCTTGGAGAGTCAGTTCATGCAGCTTCCGAGGAAGCCACATTTGGATGGAGTACGACGCACACTTAGGTATGTGCAAGGGACTCTTGACTACGCATTGTTCTATGCAGCAGATGCACCATTAGCATTGTATGGGTATACAGATGCAGATTGGGCAGGTAGCATTGTTGATAGGAGATCTACGAGTGGCTTCATGTTCTCTTTTGGGAGTGCTGCTGTTACTTGGAGCAGCAAAAAGCAGCCTACGGTTGCTTTATCGAGCACAGAGGCCGAGTACAGAGGTGCAGCAGTTGCGGCGTGCGAGGTAGCTTGGCTACGCACATTACTTGAGGACTTGGGAGTGCAGGTGGACCGGCAGATTTTCATTCATTGTGACAACCTCAGCAGCATGCAGTTGGCTAGGAACCCAGTGTTCCATGCTAGGACCAAACACATAGAGGTCCATTACCACTACGTTTGAGAGCGAGTGTTGGCGGGCGACATCGACTTGGTCTACGTCAGCACAGAGGAGCAGATAGCGGATATCTTTACCAAGGCCCTCGGAGCTGAGAAGCTTCGACGTTTCCGGACTATGCTTGGACTCTGCGACATGCAGAACTCGAGAGGGAGTGTTGAGATGTCGAGCTCTACACCTTGAGCTGGCATCCACTACGGGTCTTGGCCGCTTACGGCATTTACTCACTGGCGCGTTAGGTGACCGACACGGAGGATCTCTGCCAGTGATTCTACAGCTAGACTACACTTATAGTGCCAGCCTAGTACGCTTCTAGCGAGTTCACACTTAGTGACCGCATGTACATATGTGCTACTTTTCAGCTTTAGCACTTAGTCATTTTGTACTCTCTTTTCTGTGAAGAAGAAGAAGAAGCTTTCCATCTCTGTGTGCTTTGTGCTTGTCTTGTGTAGCTCTCTTGCATCCTCATTCTTTACAGGAGCTATAACACCCAATGTCATCCATGAAAACAAGAATGAACTTACCCAAGTAGGGACCAAACACTCTATTCATCCATCCTTGGAAGGTAGCATATGCATTAACCATCCCAAAAGGCATTCTTTTGTAGGCAAAACAACCCCAAGGAGTAATGAAGGTCTTCTTCAATCAATCTTCAATCCCTATCAAGATCTAAAAGTAGCTAGAAGATCCATCCATGATTGAGTAACGTTCATGACTTGCAACCTGATTGAGGATTTCATCTAGGAAGGATAGTGGATAATGATTTCTTTTTGTGGCAGCATTCAAATGTTTTAAATCAACACATATCCTAAATCTTCCATTCTTCTTGGGCACAATAACAACTGGAGAGACCCATTCGGACTCCTCCACTCGAAAGATGAAATCTGCTTCCAAAAGCTTTGTCACCTCTTCATGAAGTGCCTTCTCATGAATGATCCCCAACCTCCTAAGATTTGAACCTTTGGCTTGGCACCTTCTTTTAGATTGATTCTATGTTCGACTCCTTTAGCTCCTTGCAACTTTGTATATTCAGTGGCCAATAGTTTTGGAAATTCCTTGAACATGTCTTCATAGTAATTTTTTTCTTTCTCTGCCAAGTCCTCTCCTAGCATGCTCCTTGCGTTCACTTTGGTAGGCTCTACAACTGCTTTTGGACTATCCTTCTCCTCCTTGACCTTCACATCATGCACCCATTCTTCCTTTTCAACACTTATCCCAAAAAGATCAAGACATAGTTGCATCAAGCTTTCCTCTACACTTTCTTTTGATGATGTAGATGAAGCATCACTATCGTATGACATGGTTTCTGTTGAATCCGTATCTTACATCTCCACTAGGGGTTGTGTACGGCTCTAGTGTGTCTTCATGTTGTAGACAATGGTCCTTCCTTTCTCTTTCTTGGGGATGGTGATCAAGCCCATGCCCCAATCCTGCTTAGCACCAAGGGTTATAAGCCATGGCCTCCCTAAAATGATTGGATAAGCATTCTCACCCGCTTGCATCACGTAGCAATCAACCAAGCACTCAATCCCCAAGAATTTTATTTTCACATCTTCAACTATTCCAAGACACCTTGCCTTTTTGTGGTTGGCCATCCTCATACGGATCAAAGCATTCACTGACATCTTAACGCCTACTTCCTTCATGATAGCCTCGGTCATGACACACACCTGGGCACCACCATCCACATATGCTTACACTTCCGTCTTCTTTCCCAGTGTAGCTGCGACTATTGGCACCATATCCACTGGGTGACCAACCCTCAAGGATGATACCATGCTTTGATGCTTTTCCTTCTTGGAAGGAAGCCGCGTACTCACACACTTGGTCCATTGCCTCCTTAATTTAGCGTTCAAAGCCACCAACTGAACACAATATATATTTTCCTTTTGATTTCGTATGTCATCGACAATATCATAGTCTTCAACACCTTGGCCAAGGAGGTAGTCCTTTGGACCAATTTTCCTTCTTTGTCACCTCTTGCTATTTTCTGGTCTGTCTTCTACCTTAGCCTTTCCTCTCCTTGCTCTTGTTTCCCCCTCTTCTTCTGTCTCTTTCTCCCTATCATGCCTAGCTCTCTTATTGGCCAAAACATCCACATCTTGATGCTCAAGGGTACTGATGTTAATAGCTCTACCTTCTCCATTTCTAGGCAACG
This sequence comes from Adiantum capillus-veneris, assembly GCF_014529385.1. Lineage (NCBI taxonomy): Eukaryota > Viridiplantae > Streptophyta > Polypodiopsida > Polypodiales > Pteridaceae > Adiantum > Adiantum capillus-veneris. The sequence goes on along the minus strand of NC_140950.1, from coordinate 138,475,783 downwards.
GTTGTGGTTGTTGTTGCGGCGGTGGTGCTTTTAGTGCCCGCTCTTGATGATTTTGTTCTATTCTCTGTCGACCACGTCCATATAAGGGGTATATCCCTCCTCTCTCTCTTGGTGGTTCAGGACAATCAGGGGTGTAGTGACCCTCTTCATCACAATTGTAGCATCTACCTTGTAGCCTTCGTCCCCTACCTCTCCCATCTGGCCTCTCTTCTCTTTCGTTCCTATTCATTATGTTAATTTTTAATTCTTTCAACTGACCGGCAAGATCATGCAAAACCCGGGCCGTAACGGGATCTAGACCCTGAACCACTCGCTCCACTCTATCATCCGTTTCCACAGGGACCATTGGTTGCGCCACAGCTGGCTCAACGTGTGTCATGCTTTGCTCCCACCTTCTCTTGATCTTCTTGCTCTTGGCCTCGGCAATTTCCATAGCTCTTTTGAATGTAGCAGGCCCATCTTGATCAACCTTCTCCCTTACACTTGGATGGAGACAATCCATAAACTGAAGCACATTAAAGAAAACCCCTAGAGGTACTTGGGATGCCGCCTCTAATTGAATCCAAATTCCTTTGAAATGTTACAAAAACTCTTTAAAATTAGCATGAACATCTTGCTGCAAACCTCTCAATTTTGTTGTTGCTTTTGTTGCAGTTAGTTTCTTCCCAAACCTGTCAAAAATTGTCAGCTTCACCTGCTCCCGTGTTTGATTTTTGTCTTCCTCTAAACCTTCAAACCACTCCCGAGCTTCTCCTTTGAGAGCAAGAGGAAATACATGAAGCTTTGCTTCATCATTCACAATGTGCATACCAAGCGTATGTCACTCGAAGTCCGCAATCCAATCCTTCACATTTTCCTTCCCTGTGAACACTGGCCGACTATAAGCCATCTCTTCAGAGTCGCTTCTCCCTTGCGTGAGTAACTCCCCAAAAGTTGAAGTCTTGCACGTCAACCAAACCACCACGTTTCTTCAATGAAGCTCAAACTTCACAGCAAAACTGCTTCACCTAGGTGCAAAACCAGCAAATTTGCGCTCCCCAATGGGATCGTCAAAGGATGATGGAGCAAAAGACGTCGTGTGCACACTCACACACCTAGAAAACTCAACACACCACAAGGAATTTGCTTAGATACAAACCCACACACACCACCACTCAAGAGCTCAATTAAAACACTACCCACAAGCTCGATTCAAACTCCAAACGCCTCGAACTACAAGCCCTTGCCTGCCCGCAGAGACACTACAACGTGACTCCACTTGATCAACACCTGAAATCACACTTGATGGTGACTAAAATATACCAAAAAAACAATCACAAATTCAAAAAATCCAGCCACAAAAGGCCACTCTGAAACCATAGCAAAGCCTTCACCAAACTCCACTCTGCTGGACTCTTTGAAGTAGCGCCAACCCTAATGGCACCGACATAGGGTCACATAGTCTTGCAGAAAGCCGCACCTTCTTCCCTCAATTCTTTGCACACACACATCCATGGAAACCTAAAAACTTCCATGGACTCTCCCAAGTGCAAAATTGAAGAGAGAAAGCTCTCATTCACTCCTCCACACACTCGAAAACAAGACGTGAACGCGATGGGACTGCACGAGACCACCTGTAGGAACCTTGCTTCCTTCCCCACACAGAGAGGTAAAAGTGCCAAGAATAGGCTTCCAAAATCATTAGGAGAAATATGAACCTTGCATGGGCCTTGTAAGGAATCCTAATTTTTAAGGATTAAGGCTAATGGTGTGTAGGGTTAAGGGGACAAGGGCATTCAAGAAGCTAGTTTTGAGTAGGCTTTTCTAGCCTTTTTTTAAGACACATGTAGGATGTGGACCTAAGAGGTCACCTTCTCTCTCTAGCTTTTTGAAAGTGAAGGGAGTAAAGAGGTGTGGCCACATCATCAAAAACGTGGATCACTAAGAGCCAAAATTTGACTTTAAAAAAAAAAAGTTATTTTTACTTATTTTTGACTTAAAATTCCCCCCCAACATATATCCATATCAAAAAAGTATTTTTTGACATTTTTTTAAACTTACAAGCACTAAAAGTCCAATTTTTCAAAAAAAAACTCCCCCCCAAAAAAAAACCCTTTCTTCTCTCTTCCTCCTCCCTCCTTTCTCCCTCTCCTCTCCCTCCCTGCCCCTTCTCTCCTCCTCCTCCCCTCTCTCCCTCTCTCCCACCGTCCCCTTCTCTCCTCCCATGTTCCTCCCTCTCCCTCCCTGCCCCCTTCTCTCCTCCTTCTCCACTCTCTCTCTCTCTCTCTCTCTCTCTCTCTCTCTCTCTCCCCCACTACCCCCTTGTCTTCTCCCTCCCCCCTCTCTCTTTTCATCCTTTACTTCCTCATGCAACAACTACCATGGTGCTCAAGGACATCACAAATTGTATGCATACATATTTGCTTGTTCGCAACGTTTGCATCGAAGGCCGCACGTGAGGGTGAGCAGAGGTCATCCCAGGAACGTCGTACCATCGGTGAGATGAATTTTGACGATTCTTCAATATCTTGCCAATACCATCACATATTTGAATAAAACACCCCTTTATGCAAGGTAACAATATACTTCTTACTTTTGATTGTGTTCTTCTTATCATAAACTTTGAAGTCTAAGGTGTTGCCTCTACTTGTTTTGTAGTGCTTGGCACAAAGGTTGCTTTTATGCACAAATAGTGAAAGGCTGCAGGTTAGAGAGGCCAAGTGTCACCACTTTTCCTCTAAAACAGTCTTCTTTGTTACATCTTGCAGGTAGGTGCTTCAAATCCATGCTTATTAGGGGTGGTAGTCTCATCCTAATGTATATTTTTATATTGTTTATTCCCAGCTAGATAGAAATACTTGTAAATTTGTACAACATATACTTAACAAGTGTCTTCATTATATAACTTGAAAATGTTGAATTCATACATGTTTTTGTTACAAGGTGACCTCTTGCTATGCTAGTTGAGTGGCGTTGTTTGCAAGAATGTCTCAAGGAACTGGCATAACATGAATCTTTTACGGTGGCACAAAGCTCTCCTCAGCGGCAATGTGGCTCCCACTACACCAAAAATCATTATGCTGACATGAAGAGATCCCTAGTAGGACAATGCAAAAACTTTTCATCAGCAACAACACACTCTTTCCTAACATGAGGGCACTCCTACCAAAGATATTTTTATGTGACAGGTCACCCCAGGAGCATACCATGTCATGGAATGGATGTAAGAACTATGACCACACTACTCCTTGTAAAGTGTTCACAGATGTATGTTTATCAAAGTTAATGAGAAGAAATTTGGACTTTTTTGTTTGTTGATGTGTAAGAGCACTCTAGGTCTACCATATTTTAGATTGTTTGATAAGTTAAATAAAATTTGTAGTCATTTAAAGTGTAAGTTTGTTTTTGTTTGGTAAGATTGTACATGAGAAGACATAATAAAGTATAAGAGATCTTGACGGAATAAGCCTCCATTAGATTCCTACCATGCACTTGTGACACCAGACCTCTCCTTGAACCTTTTGATTTCTATCATTGTGGGAAGTCTAAGGGTGGTCTATTTTCAAATTTTTAGCAATAAATTTTTTTTAAAGGAAATTTTGGTTATTTTAAAGTTTGTACACAGTCTAGGAGTTCATTCTGATTGTTTTCCTTCAGTTTCAATTTTTGATCGAGGGCACTCCTTGGAAGCCACTTTTGAAGGTGTTAGGGTGAGATTTTGAGAAAGTTTTGTATGTAGGAAACGCAGTCCTTAACACAATAAAAAACATTGGTTCTCTGAGTATTTTCAGATTCCATGGTTTTAATACCCGTTCGAGCCCGTAGATTAAGGAAAAAGTAAGAAATGTCTGTTTTACATCATTTTTAAAGAAATTGCCAACTTGCACGTTGATTTTTGGAAAATCCGAGTAGGATATGATTTTTTTGCATCACACGATAGTCGAAGAGCGCGACCAGATGAACAAATTTATGTGAGACAAGCCCACACAGATTCAGAGCCAATTGAACACTAGAAGCTCTTGAAAACAGCCTAAAAGTCCAACCCTAAACTTACCACTTGAATTATGACCATGCATAAAAATAAATCTTGTACTTGTCATTTTAGGGCCCCAGGGACCCTCAACATGAGGGGCCACACGGGCGCGCAAATCAACCATCCAAATTTTTTTGGATGGTTGATTTGCGCGCCCGTGTGGCCCCTCATGTTGAGGGTCCCTGGGGCCCTAAAATGACAAGTACAAGATTTATTTTTATGCATAGCCATGAGATAGAATTGGGCAAATTGATGTATTCATAGCAACCCCCCCCCCCCCCCCCCCCCCTCACAATGGCAAATAGCTAAAAATTGTATCATGCCATGCATTAAAAAAAGCTTTTACTTGTCATTTTAGGGGCCCAGGGACCCTCAACAAGAGGGGCCACAAGGGCGTGCAAACTGGCCATCCAAAATTTTTGGATGGCCAGTTTGCACGCCCTTGTGGCCCCTCTTGTTGAGGGTCCCTGGGCCCCTAAAATGACAAGTAAAAGCTTTTTTTAATGCATGGCCATGAGATAGAACTGGGCATTTTAATGTGTTCATAGCAACCCCTCCCCCCCCCCCCCCCCAAATGGCAGATACCTAAACCTTGTATCATGCTTATCAACCATTTTTTACTTCCTTGTGTCCATCCCCTGTTCTTGGAAATATCTTGGTCCCTATTTGTGCCTGGATGGGCATTCTACGCGCCGTTGTGGTCCCTCTTGTTGAGGGTCTCTGGGGCTTCAAAATGAAAAATAGGGGCTTTGTTTTAATGTATGGCCATGAGATAAAGTTGTAGTGTTTGATGTCGAGAGTATTCACTATGTCAAATTTTCCTATATCATGTGCGTTCACCACAATGGATTGAAAGTAGCCCTTATAGGCCTTACCTACACATGTTTATGTACCTTTACAAGAATATAAATTCCCTTCTGTTGAACACATGTGCTATGTTACATATACTTTAGTGAACTCACAAGGTCAAAGGCCTCACAAATTTTGTGCACTCAGAACATTTAGCACTAGAAATCAACCAAACAAGGAGCCAATTTTTACTTCCTTGTGTTTACCTCGTGTTCTTGGAAATGTTTTGGTTAAGCCATTTCTTTGGTATTTAAAACCACATGTGACCCCTATTGTTATAGTATCCGACCAAAGGTTTCTTGATTAGCAGTTATATAGGTTCGAGTGATACATATCTTCTATGTTAACAATGCATGTATCTATAATTTATGTTTACACTTTCTCTATCCAAATGAGCTACATAGTAAAAATCAAATCCGCAATTCAACAATTAAGTTCACAAGGTGATAGCTATTGGTATGATCTTTAACAATACCAAATAAATAGCTACCAATAGCGAATGAATAGGGATACCAAAAACTTGTCAACACTACTCAAAAAGGTGGAAACTGAAAGGCTTTATAATATATATGATGAAACAAGAATCAATAATAATTCAACCCTATATATCTACACCTCCATCTCAAGTTGTCATTTCTCTAAGTCAAGCTTGGAATACGCATAGTATGGAAACAATAACATTTTGGAAAGCAATAATTTAGCTTTCTCAACTTTTGAAATGTTGCTATTGATATATATTCAACATCCCCAAATGAGGACATCTTGACAAAGGTTATGATCCACTTAATAAGAATAACCATTAGTGATTAAACTGAAATCAAAATATTGCATGAATTTCTTCATGGTGGAATGATTAAGACTTGAAACTTCAAACATCTTACAGGCAAATCAGAATATCCAAAAAAATCAACAATATTTCTCAAATCTGTATGAAACTCCAGTAATCTAAATAAAATACTCTCACTCAGTGCAACACCATTTAATAAAAAGAAATATTTATATTGCATTTATAGAGGAATCCAGCCTCATAAAAATAATTACAAATGGAGACAATGTTGTTGCTGTTAGGCTTCTCTTACAAGTATTTGTCTTTCTCATCTAGAGATTCATATACACGAGTATTTGTGTGTCTATGACACTAGGGAAGATAGTAGTACTATAGGGATGGCTTTTCTAAGAGCTCCTAGAGAGTACCTATTGGTTCAAGATTCTACAAAAATCCTACTATTCTTATCAAAATCTTTTAACACGGTAGTGAAAGGTTCCTCACGGAACAAAAATAGGGTGATTTCCATCTCTGCACATGGTTGCTTGCTCATGTCCTCTCAAAACAAGTTGACTCTGTAAGTAAACAACAGATTATGTGAGCGCAAAGTTATAAAGTACAAAATGATATCATTCTAATAATCTAATGACAACTATACAAAGAATACATTATAAGAAAAATCTTTGATGACTCTCCATAGATAACACAACTTACTTACATTGTGAGACTCAATCACATGCTACAAAACTATAGATGGCGCACCAAAGCCATCAACAAAATAGCACCACCCAATGTTATGAGGTGTGAAGCCTAACCATTGAAATCCATAAAGAGGTTAATTCCCTCCAGCATGATAAACTTAAAGATGGAGATGATCTTAAGCTCTGAATGTAAGCTACAAGGGTAGTTTTCTCACCATTCTATCTTTATGTTGGAGATGAATCCTTGCAATGCCCATGCACTATTCACACCTCCTGTTCTTGTGGTATACAAGTTATGTGAGTTGATTCTTTTTCCACCTTCGGGAGTAGAGGTTTCTATGTAGTGCGAGTGAATGAAAGTAGAAGGAGGAGAATCTTGTTTCATGTTGTAATGGAGGTGAGAGAAGGGAGAGGAGCTAGCTTGGTGTGGAACTATGTGGTGGGCAAGGGGAAGAGATGGGGAAGAAGCTTGCTTGGTGCTACAATGGAGATGGGAGAAAGCTAGAAGAGAGATAATGTTGGACTATAGGGGGTGCATGTGGTTGTTGCAGCCATGGAGAGCTTGGAAAAGGGTTTGTAGAGAGAGAAAATCACTTTTAGCTATCGAATAGATTTGGAAAGACTTTGGAGGGTGGAAAATGATGTTTTGAAATTTTTTGAAAATTTTTAGTGCACGTTTTTTACTTTTGGAGGTCAAAAATACTTTTTTGACTATGAAATAGGTTAGAGGACCTTTTAAGGAGGGAAAACTTGAAATTTGAAATTTTTTGAAATTTTGAAATTTTTAGTGTATTTTTAAATCCGGGCCAAAAAGTGGGGGAAAAAAGGTCAAAGTGGTCCTCCCCGCCCCCCCCCCCCCCTTTCCCCTAGCCACCTCCCTTACCTTCTCACTAGGTAAGAGGCCATTAAGAGGTGTAAGGCTACCTTGTCCCCCTACTTTTTTGAGGGTATAGAGTGTGTCCACCACCCTCTTCCTATTGGCCGGCCTCTAATTAACCTTAATCCCAAAGGGACCCTAGAGAGTTCATATTTTTCCTAATGATGCTCCCTCAGCCCAAGCGCTCATGGCAGCATCACTGATGTGGCAAATTGAAGCCTTTTCACACCATTTTTGGTCATTTTTTGAACCTTTTTGACCCTGTTTTGGGTAGTTTTGACCCCCAACGGGCATTTTTCGTGGGAAAAATCCCAAATGGACTCCAAAATTCACCAAATGTTTTACACTTGATCCTTGATACCCAAAGCACTTTTCCACATCCCCACATTCTATTTTTGACCACTTCTAGGACAGTGCATGCATCACCGCAGATCAGGCCCCGTAAATAGACAGTTACTGCATGTCCCAAGCTTCTCGAGCAGGATGAGAGAACCCATACTTTTCACTTGAATTATTTACATTATAGAAATCTCAAACACATTCTATAGAGCCAAAATAAGCTACCTAGAACCATATCCAAGGCCCCGATACCCTGTACGGGCATGTACATGTGTCCGGCTGCTAGCGCGCAAACCTGACTATTCACAATGTGTACACGTTACATCTTTTTTCACACTTGAAACCACTTCGCTAAGTTCCCAAATTCATATATTTACATCTTTTTCTACATATTACCATGCATATAAACGCTACTTTGTACACGCCAAAAGTGGTCTATCAACGTTTTTTGGTGTACTTTGGCATTTCAAGCCTTAGTTGCTACTCCTCTTTACCCCTTTAGAAAAGCACACAAGCTACTATACCCGTGGCTCTAATATCATTAGTTGCAAGGAATAGAAGAGAGGGTCTTTCAACACCAAAACAGTACCAGCTCCTGTGAAGCTTCTAATAGCTCAATAGTGATTAAGCCGTAGGCAAGCCCCATAGGACTCCTCTATCAACCATAGCTCTCGATGGTGATGCCCCGTTATCTGCACGAAGGCAGGTGCACTGCAAAGCTGAAAAATCCCTATTCTACTTACTCAATTGCAACTAATAATACCAAACATTTATAGATAGCTTGAGGACCTCTCTTCTTGAGCAAGAGAATAGAAACCTTGTGCTCTGATACCAATGTAACATTTCATGGCCTAGTAACTTATGTGTAGCGGAAAATAGCATAGACATAGTGAGAATTTCATTAGAATAGATTCCTAATGAGCATAGCAAGAGTGCTTGGATGGAGAGAGCAACAAAAATCATAACACCTAGTTAGATAAGCAATGAACAATACTTAAAAAGAGAGACAAACAAAACTATTGACGAAAATTGAGGACCATATTTGCATGGACCCGGTCTCCCCTCCAAAAGGTTTTGTATTATAGTTTTCCCCCATGAAGGGAGACATTTTACAATTGAATACTTTGTGTTCCTTCAATAACTTGATGGTGCAATGAAGGTGGAAGCTTCAAGCACCATGCACACACTTATAAAACACAACTAATTCCCTCACGGTCTCATCCACAAGACCTTACACACCTTTGAAGATGGTGAGGGCTAGCGGGGTATGAGAGTAGATTGAGAGGAAGAAGGAGTAGTCTTACGAGAAAGAAGTATATCTCCTCACATAATCACTCATAATAGCTTAGCATAGCTTAATAACTAGCATGGTAGAGGAGATGATCATGCATTGAAGCTTGGCTCTTGGTTGGATTTGCATCACAAAGCCAAGAGTTGTTGGTGTAGGCCTCCCTTCTCACAAGCTTGGAGTAGGTGATGAGCTTTTCATTAAAGCTTAAGAAGGAGAGAGAGAGTCTTCTTGCTTCACACATGAGAATGTGTGTGTGTGTGTGTGATAATGCCTTGCAAAAATCAGTCCCCCTCTCTCTCTCTTGGTCGACCCCTCTTGCAATTTACTCATGCTAGCACCCCATTGGACCCTGCAAATCCTAGCCAATGGTAATTAAGAAGCATAATTAATAGCCTTGTGACATGTGTCCCCCTTCCCCCTTTTGGGAGGCTATTAAAATATGGGAATCTCTAGGTGGCCCTTTGTGACCATCATCTAGAGAGAGGATATTTTAAAAAAAATGGGAATTTTACAATGGCTTGGTGAAAACTGAAGAAATAATAAAAATAACCTATAAATTACTGGAATTGGCGTCGTGGTTGCGTGTTGCGGAGAATGGTGTGTTGCCGGTGCGTCGGTGTAGCGCATACTTCTTTTCGGGGTCGGGTGAGAGCTTTAGGTAATTAATTGATGCAATTAAACTCTCACTGGACCCCTTAGTCTTTTGGCCAATAGGGACGAGGCAAGCCATCGGGCTGCTAAATGCTTAGAACAAAGTTTTTTTTCAATCGAAAGATGTATTGATAAAAAAAAAAGTACATATACCGCGGCAACGCGCCTTGTTGAGACTATTGTTCCTCACAAAAGGTACTCCATGTCAATAGGAGACCAAAAAATTGAATTTTGTTTATAATTTAAGAATTAAAATTCAAAAATTCTTGAATTTTTTATTAAATTTAATTTTATGCTTTGTTAAAATTCTATTAATTATTTGTTTTAAAATCAAATTATGTAAACTTTCTATGTTGTGTAGAGCTCAAACTGTCACTCACACAAGGTGTTTATTTTTTAGGAATCACTTGCTACGTGCTCAGTTTACTGACACATGGAAGTGAATTAGTGATATAATTTAGAGATTGCCATTGTGTGGAGAGTGTACTCTTACATGAGGTTATCGGTTAGAAAAATATAGAATAGAGGTCAATTTTATTTAGGTCAGTTCAATTTTGACGTGTAGATACTTTCTCACCTCAAAGTGAACATACAGAGAAATTTTGTTGTCTTGTGTAGAGCGATCACACTATGCTCTCATTGGAATCAAATTTTAGGAATCCCATGTCCAAATACATTGATATTACATTATCTTTATTTGGATTATTGTTATGTCTTTCATATTGTGTGATTGTACACATGCATCAAATGTAGATAAATAAGATTTCAAATATCTACCATGGAGTGCGCGAACTTCATGTTTTCATTTTAGATAGACATGACAATCGTCAAAGATTGCAATTAATCCTCATTTCCAATGAGAACCAGTTGCAAGATTTGATCAATATTATCGATTGTCGTAGTGTGTGAAAGCTTTAAGCTTGCACTTTAGATAAATTGATATAGTGCAATGGATTAAAATTATCAAATATCGTAATGTTTGAAAGCCAAAAGCTTACACTTTAGATGAATCGATATAGTGCAATGTGATTGAAACGTTTTGTTTGAAATGGTGAAGTTATTTAGTGCATCAAAATATGATTTGATTGACATGAGTTTATTAAAGAATGAAAAGACTATTATTGTCTATTGTTAATTGATAATGTGGACAGATTTTGATCACTATATTGAGCAATAGATTGCTTGTGTAGTTTCTTGGCTTTGAAGTAATTTTGACCTTGAATTTAACAAGTGGATTTGTTGATTTGGCAGCTTAAATTTACTTGTCAGCATGGTGAAAGGACATGAGTGGAGTAACGTCCATGAGGTGTGTGCTAGAAAGAATACATCTCGATGGAAATGCAAGACATGCGGTCATGAGTTCAATGGTAATGTGACCAGAATCAAAGAGCATTTGTTTAAAGTCCCTGGTAATGTGTCCAAGTGTACGGCACCACCAAGAGATATTCATGCTAGATTGCCAAAGTACACTTGCATTGCAGAGAAAATTATTGCAGCTAAAAAGAAAGGTGTTAATGCCAAACAAGCTGCAATGGATATTGGAATGTCTTTTGTCAATCAGAGGACAGAGCATGTGTCTACAGAAGCAAATGATCACACTCCCCAATCAAGTCCTTTTCACGGACATGCTTCAATGTCAACAACAAAAAATCCTAGCTCAACTAAAGTTAGTAAAGCATCATCCAATGGCCAAACGCTATATGAAGCGATAGATAATCAATGGTTGCTTGAGTTGCACTTGAAATGGACACAAGATTTTGTGGCATGTGGTATACTATTCAATGCTATGCGCAAGCCCATATTTCAAGATTCTTTGATGAGCACGACCAAAAAAGTGTTTTTTCTTTCATATGATAATAAGATGTGCACAGAGTATTGTTGAGATGTCGAGCTCTACATCTTGAGCTGGCATCCACTACGGGTCTTGGCCGCTTACGGCATTTACTCACTGGCGCGTTAGGTGACGGACACAGAGGATCTCTGCCAGTGATTCTACAGCTGGACTACACTTATAGTGCCAGCCTAGTACGCTTCTAGCGAGTTCACACTTAGTGACCGCATGTACATACGTGCTACTTTTCAGCTTTAGCACTTAGTCATTTTGTACTCTATTTTCTTAGCGAAGAAGATGAAGAAGCTTTCCATCTCTGTGTGTTTTGTGCTTGTCTTGTGTATCTCTCTTGCATCCTTATTCTTTACATGGTATCAGAGCTTGGTACAGCCAAGAGAGGATAAGAGAGCAAGAGCATCACAATCTCTTGGTTCACAATCCACGTACCAGATGTCTAGTTTCTGAACAAGTTTAGGGGTTTCTCGTACAAGTTTCTGAACAGGTCTCCAAAGTTCAGTATACAGAGATTTATTGTACACGTATAGTGGTCGTATGTACGCTTGATTGTGGACACTCGTTGAGTGTAGAAAGTGCTATAAGTACCACGATAGAAGGTTCAACAGATTTGCAGGTTTTTGCAGATTGCAGCTATTTTGCCTTAGTGCTTCAAGATGTCTGACGGTTTCAGTCAGATTGTCACTAAGAAGCTTGAGAGAAATAACTACCCTGCATGGAAGTTCAAAATAACTAATTTCCTAAAATGAAAAGGTTATTGGGACTATATAGAAGGAGAGAATGAAAAGGAACCAGAGATTCTTGAGGCAAATGCTACGGCAGAGCAAAGAAAAGCTTTGAGGGACTGGCAACAAGGCCAGAGAAAAGTGATGTATTGGCTTTCTATAAGCATCACAAATGGCATGATGGGCTATCTACAGGATGCTGAAAGCCCCGCCATTGCATGGAAAAACTTAGGCAGAGTGTTTGAGGTGAGCACCAAGGCCAGGAAGCTTCAACTAATGTCGGAGCTAAATCAGGTTAAGAGGAACAACCTCTCCATCAATGATTATGCCTTGAAAATCAAGAGTATCATTGAGGCTCTTGGATCTATTAAAGTCTCAATGGAAGACGATGACATTGTCCGTGCATGCTTGGATGGTCTAGGAGATGAGTATATACATTTCAGGTCTTCCATGAATACAACAGATGACATCCCCGTGTTCCAAGATTTGATTTCTATGCTTATTCTTGAGGAGAAGTACCTTGGTCTTGACACATCTTCTGCCCATGGTAGAAATAAGTCTGAACAGGCCCTCTATTCTAACTCCAACAGAGGTAGAGGTCGTGGTCGAGGCCCAAGTGGTTGCAAGGGCCAATCTCGAGAAGGTCAATCAAATCAAAACAATACAGGTGGTAGGGGAAACCAGTCTCAAGGCAAGGGGAGTCAAAGAGGTCGTGCTGCAAGATCAAGCAAGCAGCAACATACTGCAGATAGCAGAGAATGTTGGACTTGTGGTGAAAAAGGTCACATGTCACGTGACTGTCCAAAGGGAAAATCAAGTGGAAAGAGAGAACAGGGCAACTATGCATCTACTAGCAGAGATGCAGATGACAGCAGAAGCAAGCACATGTTTGTTATGCAGCATGTAATGAATACAATGACTGCAGAGAACTCCACCCAAGATGATGTTTGGTATGTGGATTCAGGTACCTCTAATCACATGACGTCTTGTGGAGAGTGGTTTAGAGATATGCGCAAACCAGATGTGTCAGGCTATGTGTAGATAGGAGATGACACAGCTCACCCCATTGCTCATGTAGGGTACATACCTCTAAATACAAAGAGTGGGAAATCAAAGTACTTAGCAGATGTACTTCATGTCCCAAACATTATAAAGAATCTTGTTTCTGCTGGGAAAAATGGTTGAGCAGGGTTTGCAGGTTTGCTTCAATCCGAATGGTTGTTATGTAGAAGATTTGCAAAATGGCTGTAAGCTCACCACAGAGGAAAATGTGTGGGCAAAATGGTTACGATGAATGTAGACATGCCTGAGGTAAAAGCTGCATTATTTGCACAGGGCACAGGTGTTGTGGCTGATGTTGACATTTGGCACAAACACATTGGCCATGTCAATGAGCAGAGATTGTGCAGCATGAAATCAAAAAAGATTGTAAAAGGTTTGTCCAAATTCAAGGTGGATGGTATGCATAAAGTGTGTGCACACAGATGTTTGGGGTCCAGCCGATACTGCAAGTATACATGGTTGAAGGTATTATGTCTCTTTCATTGATGACCATACAAGGAAAGTATGGGTCTACTTCATGCGTAGCAAAAGTGAAGTGTTTTGTCACTGTCAGGACTTCAAAGTCATGATTGAGAAGGAGACAGATATGCAAATCAAGATATTGAGGTCAAATGGAGAGGGAGAGTACTTCTCCAATGATTTTTTAGATTTTTTGTGAATGCATGGTATATGCAGGCACTTTACATGCAGATATACTCCACAGAAGAATGGGGTCGCAGAAAGGAAAAACAGGCACATTGCAGAAGTTGCACGTGCATTGATGAATGAGAAGAACATGCCTCATCATTTGTGGGATGAAGCTATAAATACAGCTGTGTACATTATGAACAGGACACCTACAGCTGTGGTGCATGATGTAACACCTGTGGAAAAGTTTACAGGCACAAAGCCTGATTTGGCACACTTGAAAGTGTTTGGCTGCATAGCTTACGTGCATTTGCCAGATGAGTTGCGTAGGAAATTGGATCCTAAAGCAGAGAAATGTATTCTTGTGGGATATTTCCTTGAACAAAAGGGGTACAGGTGCTACAATCCTACTACACGAGAATTATGAGTGAGCAGAGATGTAGTCTTTGATGAGATGAGCAGCTGGTACAGTAATGCACATGACACTATTAGGGCTGATGTAAAAGATGATGTGGTTGTACAAAATGTGAGGCCACTGTCCCAGGTTTCGAGTGGACCATAAGATTCCTCTTCTTGTGGCTGTGTTGAGAAGCCATGGAATGGTAGACTACGTACGCAAGTCACTCCACCAGCAGGTACAGGGAATGTATCACGAAAAGGAAAGGAAAAGGTTGATGAACCTCCCTTTATGGTTGATGTATCATCAGGTTTTTCACATATAGACATGGATTCATATGGTTCTGAACAAAGTCTTGATGAGGAATTAGGAATTCCGGCTGTCAGGACACCTGGTGTAAGGAAAGTACAAGAAGATGCTAGAGGGCAAAGGAGTGACCCAGGACCGCACAAATCTAACAGAGTCAAAAATCCAGTTCAGAAATTGACTTATGAAGGGTATCTAGAGCATCACCAAGCTTACATGGCTACGGTGATACAGGATGTGGAGCCCACATGTTTTGAGGATGCAATTGGAAATTTGCATTGGGATGATGCAATGAATGAAGAGATGTCTACATTGGAAGCAAATGACACATGGGAGTTGGTGCCATTTCCAAATGGCAAGAAAGCTATTGGTTGTAAATGGGTGTATAAAACCAAGCATAAGGCTGATGGTAACATTGAGCGTCACAAGGAAAGGTTGGTCGCAAAGGGTTATGCACAGACGTATGGCATAGACTATGAGGAGACCTTTGCTCCAGTGGCAAAGATGACAACTGTGAGAGCTGTCATAGTAGTGGCTGCATCTAGAGGATGGATTATGCATCAAATGGATGTAATGAATGTATTCTTGAATGGTGAGTTGCAAGAGGAAGTGTATATGGATCAGCCACCTGGTTATGTCGATCCACGTTACCCAGATTATGTATGCAGGCTTCTCAAAGATTTGTATGGTTTGAAGCAGGGCTCTAGAGCATGGTATTGAAGCGGTCCGGGGCGGGCAACAAGAAGAGCAACCTCTAGACACCCTTCAAGTCTCCCGTGCTGCTCAATGGGGCTAGGGCACAACACAACACAAACCTAAACAACAAACCCCCAGCCAAATCCCAACTACACAAGGGGCACCACCTAGTTTAAGAGTGAACTAGGACGCAAAAGAGGAGAATCGTTAAAGCAACCCACAAACAAGCAAGGAATTTACACTAACCCTAACACCAATGGAACACTCTCATACACTAAAACAGGAGAGAGAGAAAGAGAGGAAGAGAGAGAGAGAGAGAGAGAGAGAGAGAGAGAGACAGAGAGAGAGATGGTGCTCGGGCTGCTTTGAAGTGTATCGTTAATGATCAAGCAAACATAAATATATATATGTAAGAAAGAGAGAGAAAGGGGGAGGGGGTGCTTGTTGCATTAATACCTTCTTACAAATCTGTCATGACAAATCAAAGTGAGATTAGTATTTGTTCAACATAGCTTGCGTAAATTTCACCACAACACATCACAAGAAAAGCCACCCCAATCACTGTCTTAAAGCCAGGGGAGTCCTCTCCACCCTGTCGCCATCTTACAGTATGTGGGATTTATGGCTAGATTGATGACAACACCAGAGACAAGCTATCAAGAACTTAACAAAAAACACCAAGACACTTACGCATCATTGTTGTCCATTACTTCACGTTGGAAAGGAGACAAAGTATCCAAGCTTAGACCAAATCCACCCTCCTTGATTCAGCAAATGTTGGGCTTACACTAGTAGGAGAAATGATAGATTTCCTACTCTCAATTGAATGATCACTCTCTCTCTTACAATGGCATAGAGTTCCCTTGCTAATCCCCTATTACAACACATACACATGCATAAGACAATGAGCTTCCACTCAAGAGCTCCTTCTAGAGAGGTTGAGCTTGGCTTCTCAAGCTATAGCATAGTGCTCTTGTTGATGGCTCACCTTTTTGTGCTAGCTACACCCTCCTTTTATAGCAATTTTGAAGGCTAGGGTTACTCCTCTAACCATGGTTGGGTTAGATTTTCAGCAATTTATCTAATTTCTTTTGCTTGGAATTATCAAGAAGTTGGTGGGGAAAGAGAGAGGAGAGAAATGGAGGTGATAGGACTTTTCATAGTGGGTTAGTGTTAGTAGAGTTAGTATTAATTTACAAATGGAATTGGATATTTACAATGGGAGTATCCATGTAGGATACAAATAAGAAAGAAAAACTCTTAAGAAGTAAGAAAAGGTGGATTTCTTACAAGGTTGATGCTCCAAGTGTCTTGAGTAGGGCCAATTTTGACGCTTGTTGACGGTCCACTAGCTTTGACGGTACATTTTTTCTCCACATCTTGACCTTTCTTGAGAGACAAGGTAATTGAAGCTGAGTAATCAACCACCATGATGCTGTCTTTTAAGAGAAGAGGCTGAATTTTGTGGTTTTTTTGATAGATATGGGTAATTTGGAGGAGGAAAAATGAAACTAGGTGGTCAATTTTAGAATGAAATTGTGTGTGGGAGGTATGAGTTCACCATGGTTTCTCTTATTCTTCAAGGTTGAGGAGAAGGTGAGTAGGGTGCAGAGAGGAGTGGTGAGAGAGGTGGGGATGATGAGTGGAGAAGTGTGTGTGAAAGAGGAAAATGATAAAGTGGAAGAGAGAGTGTGGCTGCATAGCATGGGAAAACTGGGGTCCACTAATAAAATCATAGCTCACAGCTCGTAGCTCAAAAAAATATGAAAAACTTTTAGGCAAAAGTTCAGCCCACGAGCTACAACGTTTGTTTGTATCACCTTTTCAAATTCGGAGAGCAAGTGAACTTTAAAAATTCAGCAAAACCGACCGTTTTTTTCCACTGCACAAGGTCTTTGTGGGGTTCTTCTTTGGATGATTCTTTTGAATACCTCCAAGAGTGAGCCCTCCATAGTGCATGTATGCATGCCACCTACCCTTGACCTTATTTGGTAGATCTATAATTGAAGATATTGTTGAGATCATGATATAAGTGAATAGTACAACTAAGAAAATCAAATATTGAGGGGTCTAAAAAATATGTACATGTCAAATATAAATAATATAAGTGGAAAAAATATAAAGGGGTCAAAAGAAATCTCTCTCATTATGAGGCTACCATAAAAAGATAAATATTTTTGGTGTTCCAATTTTTTAGAAAAAAACAAACAAAATGGATGTAGGAAGGGAAAAATCACAATAGTGAAAAAATATACACATAAATAAAACTAGTTTTTTTGGATTTTTGTTGGGGTGGAGTTACACCAAATATAAGAGAAGATTACATGAAAAAATTTCTATATGGAATAAAGAGTATGAAAAATGGTAAGAAAAATTATGGTAATGGTGAGACAATGTACAGAGCATAAATAACACACACCTAGGTAAAAATATTTAAATAAATACCAAAATAATTATGAAAAAATCTTTTATTTAGGCCCTATATACAAAGAAATATTTACATACGCATGGGCCATAATATACTTATATTTTTTATTTTTTTGGCTCAACTAGCCCAATGCCTAGCTAATTGAGGGTTTTTTATTTTAGTAAGGAGATATGGGAGAAGTCCCCTAACTCACACGTACCTATATACAGTGAAAGGGTGAGGGTAACCACAGTGTTTGAGTGATTTGATAGGGGGGGATAACTCACTATGGCAATCATAGAGAGCCAAAAAACGGCTATCATTAGCCCTCCCCCAGGATGATGGTATATTCATGTACCATGATAAAGAATCTTTTCCAAAGAGAGTGCTTCAGAGTCCTTGACAAGATTTTCATTGTTTGGCCCCTTGGAATTTTGGTTTGTGTTACACTCATGCTTCATGTAACAATACTTACATGAGACAGCGGCCTTTGGACAGATCTTTGGTAGATCCTTTGGTAGAAGGCGACTCAAATAGGGCTTCAAGCAATACCCGTTTACCTTCCTGGAGTGCTCTTTACCGTTCATGTCCATAAGCTGATAGTAACTAGAATTGAAAGCCTTCTTGACTATGTATGGCCCTTGCCATCTAGTTTCAAATTTGGCATCAAAACGATTATCGAGTCGATTGTCATACCTTAGAACAAGATCTCCTTCATTGATGCCTTTGTCCTTCAGTTTCTTGTCAAGCTTCTCCTTTGTCTGTGTGGCTTTCCTCTTATAGCACTCGTATGCTGCTTCTCTTTTCCACTCAAGCTCGGCTAAGGTAAGAAGTCGATCCATCCATGCTTCTTGATCATCTTGTGCTGATTTGCCATGAAGTCGCATTGTTGGAATGTTTAGCTCAATTGGCTATAAAGCCTCTTGACCATAGACCAAGTGAAATGGTATGAACTCCGTGGCTTCCCTATATGTGGTTCGATATGCCCACAAGGCACCATCCAAGAAGTCATCCCATAATTTTGTGTTGTTTTGCACCATCTTTCTAATGATTCCTGCAATGACACCATTAGCCTTCTCCACCAAACCATTTGACTGTGGGTAGTATGGTGTGCTATGACGATGTAGAATGTGAAGCTCTTCACAAACTTCTGTGAGCAAGCCCTTCCTAAACCCTGGACCATTATCAGAAACAATCTCCAAAGGTGTGCCAAATCTGCAACAAATGTGATTGTACACAAACTTGCTAACTGTCCTCTCATTCCCTCTTGCCACACTTTGAGCCTCCACCCACCTAGTCATATAGTTTACAACCACTAGAATGTAGAGTTTACCATTTTTTGTCCTAGGCAGAGGACCCATAGCATCAATGCCCCACTTTTCAAAGGGTCCATTTGCAAGCACTATTTGCCTCGGGCCATGCACCAACCTTCTATTTCCATTTATCTGACAATTGTGACAGCTTTTACACCAATGTTGAACATCCACATGCAAGCTTGGCCAAACATACCCCGCAAGCAAAATCTTCTTCACAGTTAATTCTTGGGCAAAATGACCACCACATGCCTCTTCATGCAAACCTTTTAGAATGGCTGGAATTTCCTTGATAGTTGGTACTCTTCTGCACACTTGATCCTTCCCTCTTTGATAGAGGGAGCCTTCTAGGAAGAGATATGCGCTTGCCTTCTTCATGAGTCTCCTCTTCTGAGCTTTTGTGAAGTCTGGTGGAAACTCACCCTCCAAAATGTAGCCAATGATGGGAGCCAATGACTCCAATCCCTGGTACCTCGGTTGCTTCACAGCAGCCGCCACCATGATGACCTGCAATTCTTTCTTTACACATGCAACGGCTTTTTGTGCAAGTAAATCAGCATCTTCATTTTGTTTCCTAGGAATATGATATAATTGCACCTCCTCAAATTGATTAAATAGCCTACGGATGGTATGAACTTTGGCCCTTAGTCTTTCATTTTTGCATGCCCAGATGCCTAAAATCTGCTTCACAATGAGAAGTGCATCCCCTTTTACCATGAGACGTTGTATACCATGGCCAATACATATTTTTAAACCATGAAGTAGTGTGTCATATTCTGCTTCATTGTTGCTAGTTGAACCTGGTAGATTGACCTTCTCTTTCATGACCACCTCTCCACTTGGGTTGAGCAATAGTAGCCCTCCCCCTGCTTTCCCTGTGGCTCGACGAAAAGCTCCATCAAAGAACAAGGTAAAAGCATTAGGAATACTTTTTGGTGGTGGCAATGGTAGGGTCTTTACTTGAGGCACCTTAATTTCCTTCTCATGTACCCTATAAGTGAGAATCCCTGCCAATTGTGCACGCACACTATCTTCTACCTTGAAAGAGTATTGAAACTCTTGCAACTCCATAATCCACTTTGAGATCCTAGTACTAAGATTCATTTGAGATGACACCCAAGGGAACAAATTTTCTGCAGTGAGAATTACAAAAGGTTTTGGTAGCAGGTAGGATCTAAACTTTCTCACCACAAACATGAGAGAAAGCATCATGAGTTCTGCTTCTGTGTAGTCTCTCTCCAAAGCATTCATGACCCTACTAGCAAAGTAGATGGGTCGCATCCTTTTACTGTGGGGATCTTGTTGTAGCAACACAACACCAATTGTTTCCCTTCCAACACTAGAGCTAACAAAGAATGTGTACTCCCAACAAGGAGGCATGAGTGTTGGTAGCTCTGACAAAATGACTTTAATGTTACAAAAATACTCTTCAAGCTCATCAGACCATGCAAATTCTACTTTTTGTGTCAACTTTTGCAAAGGATGAAGCAACTCCGAGGCTAAGTGAATGAAGCGTGACATATACTTCACCTTCTGAATGAAAGAGATGACCTCCTTAAGACTCTTCGGTGATGGGAGCTCAATAAGAGCCTTTGCCTTTGAAGGATCCACCTCAATGTATTTATAGGAAACCTTGTGACCGAGCAAGATCACTTCATCCTCACCTATGTGGCACTTGTCGGGGTTGAGTTGACCTCCCATGTCGTAGAGCTTCTTTAAACCTTCTTCTACCCTTTGTAGATGCAATGATTTTGAGCTATAAATACAAAAATCATCAATGAACACCCTAATTGACTTTCCAAAGAATGCTTGAAACACCATGTTCATGAAACGTTGGAATGTTGCAGGAGCATTTGTCAGACCAAATGGCATGACTCTAAAAGCATAACAACCCCAAGGAGTGATAAAGGTTGTTTTCAATTGATCCTCCAATGCAATCCCTATTTGAAAGTAACCTGAGTAACCATCGCACACAATGTACTTCTCATGACCAACTACCTCTTTAGTATCTCATCCTGGAATGGGAGGGGAAAGTGATCTCTTTTTGTTGCCTCATTGAGGGGACGGTAATCCACACACACCCTTCACTTGCCATTTTTCTTAGGAGTGACAACAATAGGAGAGACCCACTCTGAATTCTCCACTGGATAAATGAAACGTGCTACTAGAAGCTTTCTTACCTCCTTGAGTAGAGCCTATTCCTTTATAACTCCTAGCCTTCGTAGCTTCTGAGCTTTAGGTGTGGCCTCAGGCTTTAACTCAATCTTGTGTTGAACAACATCTACCCCACGCACGTCGGTGTAGTCTTTAGCAAAAAGCCTAGGAAACTTCCTTAGCACACATTTGAACTCCTCTCTTTCATCCTTTGTAAGTGTTGTTGATAGCATACCTTCCAGCATCCCTTCATCTTGAACACCTTCGTTCTTTTGAGGACCTACCTCCTCCAAGCCTTGACAAGAGGTCTCTTGGTTGCTTGGCTTCAAACTTACCCCCATGACATCGATGGAAGACTCCTCTTCAGTAATGCTACCGCTACTTTCTTCTTCTGAAGTGCTATCGGTCCAACCTTCTTCCGTCTCACTTTGAGATGATTCTTCATGGAGCTCCTCTTGGCGTTTCTCCTTCATGTCAAAGACAACCTTCTTATGATTGTCATTCCTACAAATTAATTTCCCACTCTCCCAATCCTGCAAAGCTCGCATTTTCATTAGCCATGGTCTTCCTAGGATAAATGGATAACCACTTCCCTTGGTCGACATAACATAAAAATCCACTGCCTTCTTAATGCCAAAGGCCTCTACAAAGACATTTTTACAAATGCTACACACCTAGCTGTCAACCCTCACGGCACACGGACACCCTATCGCCTACAATGGACGCGTATTATGTATTATTTAGAGTCAGGTACTGGGCTTGTCGGACCAATAGGGAAAGGTAGAGTGATCGCCGATGAGAGGCGCACTTTAACTTGGACATTCAAGGGATTAGTAGGTTAAGCATGGGCGCCCAAGTGTGAATGGGGTGAGCTCCTATAAAAGCCAACTAAACCTAATTTTTACTCATTCTCTCATTTGTGCAATAGAAGAGTGCTCTTGCTCCATCTCCATCTTCTTCTTCTTCACCTCCTTGTGTGTGTGAGTGTGAGAGAGAGAGAGAGGGAGAGTGTGTGTGCGATCGAGCATTACGAAGGCACGACAGCGGCGAAGCGGTTGAGCGCGGCACGACTGCAGCTTCTTCTTCATTGCGGCGAGGAATCCACCACGAAGGCGAGCGTAGAGTGGTGAGTGACACACCCTTTGTTCTCTTGAGCTTGCTAGTTTAGGCTTGTTGTGTGCTTGGAGCCGTTTGTGGCTCACATACGGTGTATTGGCAAGTCCCTTGCTTCGACAGTGCGGCAAGGAGCGCACATTTTTGGCGCCGCTGCCGGGGATATGCCCTACACTAATCTTGGTTAGCACTTTACGCTTCCTTGTGGTGCAATTTCTATCATAGGAAAGGCAGGGAAGGAGTGTGTGGAGATTTCTGTTTTTTGCGTTTTCTGCATTTTCTGTCAAGTTTCAATTTTTGCTGTTGTCTGCGTTTTTTCAATTTCTGCAATTTCTGCATTTTCAATTTCTGCGTTTTCAATTTCTGCAATTTTCTGCATTTCTACATTTCTGCATTTTCAATTTCTGCGTTTTCAATTTCTGTATTTTCTGCATTTAAAAAAAAAATAAAAATAATATTTATTTTTTTTGGAAAAAAAAAATCTGAAAAAAAAAAATCGGAAAATAAAAATGCGAGTGAGCGGGCGGCGATTTTTTTCGAAAATAAAAAACGTGTCTCTTAAAACGGACGGGTTGGTTTGTATAAAAGGTAGATCGGGATCGGGATCATTTCCCCAAGCCCAAGCCCAAGCCCAAGCCCAAGCCCAAGCCCAGGCCTCAGTCCTCAGTCCTATGATATATACTAGACTCACTCTTATATATATACCCTACTCCCTCAAGAGAGAATGAGAGCATGTGGGACAAGTCCTCCACTCTCCTGCTTTCTCTTCCCACTTGCACCCTTAGACTTTCTAGTTTGGGCCTAGTTCCCTACTGGAAATTGATAGTTTTAGGGATTCCGAGGGCATAGAGTGACCAAACGGAGGGCTGTAAAGCACGGCACGACCTTCTGACCGATACGCTCGTTTCGAGCTATCACACGGCCCATTCCACGACACGCTCTAAAAAATCTAGCAAAAAAACAAACAAAAAACACGCTAAAAACTAGTCACAAGGCCTCCTAGAGCAGCTTTTTGACACCTTAGGGTATCAAAAGCACATGCACTTATGCTCTGGGCGGGTGCTAGAACACGAGCATATTGAGGGAGCCTCTGTTCATACGGACACCCATTACCCATCCACGATAAGCTCTAGACCCTCAGCGGGGACACAAGGTAGCACCACCCAAGCCCCTAAAATAGCCGCTAGTGATTCCTCCTCCGACTCAGAAATCATGGAATCATACCCTACCCAAAACACTGAGAGAGAAGGCCATGCACCTCCCGAAGCTCCACAGCCTAGTACTAGTATGTTTAGCCGTTTCATGGAAACATTAGGTAGAGCTACTCGCTCGGAACCTGATGCAAATGAAGCACACGAAGGGGGTGGGGAAGTGGACTCTCCTTTCACATCGCACGTGGACCCCACACCCCCAAAGAGTGTCCATGTGGATATCCTACCAACTTCTTATCAAGAAGGCCCTGTTGAGCTGCCTCCTTCAGAGGTTCCCTCTAGAGTACCGTGGTGACAAGTAAAACCACATAGACGTGTGGCAGTTAGGGGGCTTTTTCCATATCTTCTTAAAAACCCTCAGCTAGCTAGTCACTGGGCTAGTTGAGCCAAAAAAAAAAAGTATATTATGGCCTCTTTGTGTGTAAATATTTCTTTGTATATAGGGCCTAAATAAAAGATTTTTTCATAATTATTTTGATATTTATTTAAATATTTCTACCTAGGTGTGTGTGTTATTTTTTCATAATTATTTTGGTATTTATTTAAATATTTTTACCTAGGTGTGTGTTATTTATGCTCTGTACATTGTCTCACCATTACCATAATTTTTCTTACCATTTTTCATACTCTTTATTCCATATAGAAATTTTTTCATGTAATCTTCTCTTATATTTGGTGTAACTCCACCCCAACAAAAATCCAAAAAAACTAGTTTTATTTATGTGTATATTTTTTCACTATTGTGATTTTTCCCTTCCTACATCCATTTTGTTTGTTTTTTTCTAAAAAATTGGAACACCAAAAATATTTATCTTTTTATGGTAGCCTCATAATGAGAGAGATTTCTTTTGACCCCTTTATATTTTTTCCACTTATATTATTTATATTTGACATGTACATATTTTTTAGACCCCTCAATATTTGATTTTCTTAGTTGTACTATTCACTTATATCATGATCTCAACAATATCTTCAATTATAGATCTACCAAATAAGGTCAAGGGTAGGTGGCATGCATACATGCACTATGGAGGGCTCACTCTTGGAGGTATTCAAAAGAATCATCCAAAGAAGGACCCCACAAAGACCTTGTGCAGTGGAAAAAAACGGTCGGTTTTGCTGAATTTTTAAAGTTCACTTGCTCTCCGAATTTGAAAAGGTGATACAAACAAAAGTTGTAGTTCGTGGGCTGAACTTTGGCCTCAAATGTTTTCATATTTTTTTGAGCTACGAGCTGTGAGCTATGATTTTTTTAGTGGACCCCAGTTTTCCCATGCTATGCAGCCACACTCTCTCTTCCACTTTATCCTTTTCCTCTTTCACACACACTTCTCCACTCATCATCCCCATCTCTCTCACCACTCCTCTCTGCACACTACTCACCTTCTCCTCAACCTTGAAGAATAAGAGAAACCATGGTGAACTCATACCTCCCACACACAATTCCATTCCAAAATTGACCACCTAGTCTCATTTTTCCTCCTCCAAATTACCCATATCTATAAAAAAACCACAAAATTCAGCCTCTTCTCTTAAAAGACAGCATCATGGTGGTTGATTACTCAGCTTCAATTACCTTGTCTCTCAAGGAAGGTCAAGAGTGGAGAAAAAATGTACCGTCAAAGCTAGTGGACCGTCAACAAGCGTCAAACTTGGCCCTACTCAAGACACTTGGAGCATCAACCTTGTAAGAAATCCACCTTTTCTTACCTCTTAAGAGTTTTTCTTCCTTATTTGTATCCTACATGGATACTCCCATTGTAAATATCCAATTCCATTTGTAAATTAATACTAACTCTACTAACACTAACCCACTATGAAAAGTCCTATCACCTCCATTTCTCTCCTCTCTCTTTCCCCACCAACTTCTTGATAATTCCAAGCAAAAGAAAATAGATAAATTGATGAAAATCTAACCCAACCATGGTTAGAGGAGTAACCCTAGCCTTCAAAATTGCTATAAAAGGAGGGTGTGGCTAGCACAAAAGGGGGGAGCCATAAGCAAGAGCACTATGCTATAGCTTGAGAAGCCAAGCTCAACCTATCTAGAAGGAGCTCTTGAGTGGAAGCTCATTGTCTTATGCATGTGCATGTGTTGTAATAGGGGATTAGCAAGGGAACTCTATGCCATTGTAAGAGAGAGAGTGATCATTCAATTGAGAGTAGAAAATCTATCATTTCTCCTACTAGTGTAAGCCCAACATTTGTTGAATCAAGGAGGGTGGATTTGGACTAAGCTTGGATACTTTGTCTCCCTTCCAACGTGAAGTAATGGGCAACAATGATGCGTAAGTATCTTGGTGTTTTTTGTTAAGTTCTTGATAGCTTGTCTCTGGTGTTGTCATCAATCTAGCCATAAATCCCACATACTGTAAGAGGGCGACAGGGTGGAGAGGACTCCCCTGGCCTTAAGACAGTGATTGGGGTGGCTTTTCTTGTGATGTGTTGTGGTGAAATTTACGCAAGCTATGTTGATCAAATACTAATCTCACTTTGATTTGTCATGACAGATTTGTAAGAAGGCATTAGTGCAACAAGCACCCCCTTCCCCCCTCTCTCCCTTTCTTACATATATATATTTATGTTTGCTTGATCATTAACGATACACTTCAAAGAAGCCCGAGCACCATCTCTCTCTCATCTCTCTCTCTCTCTCTCTCTCGTGTTTTAGTGTGTGAGAGTGTTCCATTGGTGTTAGGGTTAGTGTAAATTCCTTGCTTGTTCGTGGGTTGCTCTAACGATTCTCCTCTTTTGCGTCCTAGTTCGCTCTTAAACTAGGTGGTGCCCCTTGTGTAGTTGGGATTTGGCTGGGGGTTTGTTGTTTTGGGTTGTGTTGTGTTGTGCCCCAGCCCCATTGAGCAGCACGGGAGCCTTGAAGAGTGTCTAGAGGTTGCTCTTCTTGTTGCCCGCCCCGGACCGCCTCAAATTGGTGCCCTGACGGAGGAACAAGCTTGTGTATGTTTGTGTAGAATCAACCTTTAGCATAGTCAAGTAGTTTGCATGAATCACGAAAATTTGTATGATCCCTTCATTCCCATTGCAAGGCAAAAGGTACACATAATTGTTAGTACTAAGTTGCAATTTCAACGTGTCATTCGTAGAATTTTAGGTCCTCTTAGGTTGGCCGAGATAAACGCTTCAGTAAATCCTTTTATTTTGCCTCTCATTAGGTACGACCTTAGTTTGGACGTCTATATTTTTGTTTTGTTTTAAGCATTAGGTCATGCATAGACTATGGATAATGGCCCAGGAATAGAGGTTTTTCCCTTCCATTTCACTCACACATTAGAATAAGCATTGCAATTAGTAGGAAAATCCATTTTCAACAACGTATGGTGTTCATGTTTGGTGCCCAAAGAGTAGGAGAAATTCTTGCATCACCAAACCCTGTCATTCTACCTCTCATCAACTACCACACTTCTTTTGATGTACATGTGTTCATTTTATTTTAAAATGAAGTGCAGCCCGGCAGAATAGTGTGTATGTTTGTTTTTTCTTTGTCCAAGTTGTTACAAGAAACAAAAAAACGATCATTTGTTCTAACTGGGAATGTGTGTGCAGTGAAAGTTCAATCCTTAGAGATCTAGCTCTATTACCAATTGAGTTGCAGGAGCAAGTAGTAAGGCGTCTCCCTCATAACAAGAGGGTGGTGAAGTTAAGACGGAAGGTCCTACGCGTGGATTCCATTTTCCTCTTGTTGTTGGGCACTAAGGAAGACCGCGCATTCATCCAACTAGTGTGTGCCCTAAGATTGGTAAATAGAGTGAAATTTGGCGTTTGGCGAGTGCATTTCACCATTGAGGAAGACTCTTCAGGAAACTTGCGGCCAGAGTTCATGCTTCATAGACTCACATTTGGTGAATTTTTTCCTCATTTGCGTCTTATTAATAGTCTTCCTTTCGCTTTCAACAAAGGAGATAGGGAGCTATTCAGAGCTTGTCTTAATAAAGAGAGCATAGAGAAGATTGCAAATTTGTATAAATTCTCATCCTTCTCTACTTTCTATGACACTTTGTTCATAGAGACATTGTAAATCTCTTTATTCTTTTGAATGATTTAACCATAATCCTAAGGAGTTTTTGTCCAGGAATTTTGTAGCACAAGTGGAGTCTTTAAATCTTGCAAACTTGATTGGACTTGATGAGGATGTTCTTTATGAAATTGTGAGAAGGTTGCCTCACTCCGACTGTGTGGAACTCGAAGGAAAGGAGCTCCTAGTCAATTGCTACTTTCTCACGGCCTTCGACGAGCATGAAGATCTAGTTTTTATACAAACCACTTGTGCATTGGGAATTGTAGAGCAAGTGCAATTTATCACTTGGGACGTGGTTACTCTTTTGGATCCAGAAAATGAAGTTCTAGAGATTTCTGTTTATCGCCTTAGCTTTGAAGAATTTCAACCCTTCTTAGAGCTCATCAATAGTCTACCCTTTTGTTTTGATCAAACAAATCGAGACCTTATTGAAGCTTGGATAGCTGAAGAAGAAAACCTAGAGTGGTATTTTCTCACTTCTTCATTTGCAGGCAAGTGGTTCTAAATCTCTATTGTATCCCTTATTGTAACTCGTGTTGTAATCTTTCATAATAATGGAGAGCCAACGCCAAATGTCTGGATATCCTCTTTTCTTTGGAGAGCCTGGAGAGGATGCAGAATTATTTTTAGCAAATTTCAAGATGTCTTGCCGTATCAAGAGGATAGTAACCGATCAAGAACGTGTAGAAATGTTTGAGGTGGTCCTTAGGAAAGATGCTAGTACTTGGTTTGACTCTTTGCCTGAGGAAGTTAAGGGGAATTACACAGAAGTTTTGAATCGTTTTAAGAGATACTTCTTTGATCCCCAAAACACTCAAAAACTATGGCAAGACATTGTTTCTCATAAGCAAAAAGACTTAGATGACTACTACTTGTACAAGCAAGAGTTTCTACGTCTTTGGGCTCTATGGATACAAAATGCTGCTAACCCTGGTGATGGTGCAGAATTTTTAAAGAAGGAGAGGTTCATAGCCAGACTCTTTCCTGACCTTAAGGTAAAAGTTGAGGCGGGTGCACCTGCTACTTTTGATGCAGCTGAAACTAGGGCTGCTGAGAAGTATAGGAAGCTCAAGTGCTTAAGGGGAGAGGTTCCAATAGAAGGTCTTAGACCGAAAGGTAAGTCACAAGCATCAACATCGAGGGATCTTCCTGAGGTAACGGCGGAAGTAATTGAGAAGTTAAACGAATCTTTAAGCAGCCTGTCAATTCACCTTGCACAAGCTGTAGGTCCAAAGGGACAAGCAAAGAAGTCTGAAGAGCGAGATCCACGACCTAGGAGAGTCTTGCAATGTTGGAATTGCGGAGAGTCTGGACATGGGATGTATAATTGTCCTTGGCCCCGTGGGGAGCCAGGGAGACCTAACTTGAATTACCCAGTGATGAATGCAGGTGAAGGAACTGGTCAACAACCAAGGCTTCTACAAAGGCCAAATGGACCAAGACCACCTCCACAAGGGGTAGAAGGAGTTCCACCTTTGCCAGATCCAAATGTGCATGTGGTAGAGGTGACAAACTCAAATGAGGTTGACATGGAAGCAAATGGAATTAAGCGTGGCCGAGGAAAAGGTAAAGAGAAAGAGGGTGTCCCATCACAGAGTGACCATGGACAAGGCAAGAAGGCAAAGGAGACCAAGGAAGCTAAGAGGACTCGACGTCGTATCAATCTCCAAGACTTCCCTCTTGGACATGGTATGGTTCCATACAACCTGTTGGAAGACATGCGAGGTAAGGGTCCTGATATCTCATGGCCTCAGTTTCTTGCATTATGCCCACAAGTTAGGAGGGATTTAACAAAGGCAGTTAGCACTAGGAGAAAGGTAAAAGATAGTTTTCCTGTTGTAAAAATTGCACATGCTGAAATGAACGAGGATATTACACCTGTGCTAGATTGTTACATAAAAGGAAAATTGGTTAGGAAAGGTCTAGTGGATGGGGGTGCACAAATTTGCATTATGACAGAAGGGCTCATGCAAAGACTTGGCATGCACATCCATGAGACACCTGAAATCAAAGTGAAAATGGCAAACAATAGCAAGGCTAGGTGCGTAGGCATTTGTAAAAATGTTTTTGTGGAGGCCTTTGGCATTAAGAAGGCAGTGGATTTCTATGTCATGTCTACCAAGGGAAATGGTTACCCATTTATCCTAGGAAGACCATGGCTAATGAAAATGCGAGCTTTGCAGGATTGGGAGAGTGGGAAATTAATTTGCAGGAATGACAATCATAAGAAGGTTGTCTTTGACATGAAGGAGCAACGCCAAGAGGAGCTCCATGAAGAATCATCTCAAAGTGAGACGGAAGAAGGTTGGACCGATAGCACTTCAGAAGAAGAAAGTAGCGGCAGCATTACTGAAGAGGAGTCTTCCATCGAAGTCATGGGGGTAAGGTTTAAGCCAAGCAACCAAGAGACCTCTTGTCAAGGCTTGGAGGAGGTAGGTCCTCAAGAGAACCAAAAGGTGGAAGATGAAGGAATGTTAGAAGGTATGTTGTCTACAACACTTACAAAGGATGAAAGAGAGGAGTTCAAATGTGTGCTAAGGAAATTTCCGAGGCTTTTTGCTAAAGACTACACCGATGTGCGTGGAGTAGATGTTGTTCAACACAAGATTGAGTTGAAGCCAGAGGCCACACCTAAGGCTCAAAAGCTACGAAGGCTAGGAGTCATTAAGGAGCAGGCTCTACTCAAGGAGGTAAGAAAGCTACTAGCAGCAGGTTTCATTTATCCAGTGGAGAATTCAGAGTGGGTCTCTCCCGTTGTTGTCACTCCTAAGAAAAACGGCAAGTGGAGGGTGTGTGTGGATTATCGTCCACTTAATGAGGCAACAAAAAGAGATCACTTTCCCCTCCCATTTCAGGATGAGATACTAAATGAAGTAGCTGGTCATGAGAAGTACACTGTGTGTGATGGCTACTCGGGTTACTTTCAAATAGGTATCGCATTGGAGGATCAATTGAAAACAACCTTTATCACTCCTTGGGGTTGTTATGCTTTTAGAGTCATGCCATTTGGCCTGACAAATGCTCCTGCAACTTTCCAACGCTTCATGAACATGGTGTTTCAAGCATTCTTTGGAAAGTCCATTAGGGTTTTTATTGATGATTTTTGCATTTATAGCTCAAAATCATTTCATCTACAAAGGGTAGAAGAAGGTTTAAAGAAGCTCTATGACATGGGAGGTCAACTCAACCCCGACAAGTGTCACATAGCTGAGGATGAAGTGATCTTTCTTGGTCACAAGGTTTCCTATAAAGGCATTGAGGTGGATCCTTCAAAGGCAAAGGCTCTTATTGAGCTCCCCTCACCCAAGAATCTCAAAGAGGTCATATCATTCATTCAAAAAGTGAAGTATATGTCACGCTTTATTCACTTAGCTTCGGAGTTGCTTCATCCTTTGCAAAAGTTGACACAACAAGTAGAATTTGCATGGTCTGATGAGCTTGAAGAGTATTTTTGTAACATTAAAGTCATTTTGTCAGAGCTACCAACACTCATGCCTCCTTGTTGGGAGTACACATTCTTTGTTAGCTCTAGTGTTGGAAGGGAAACAATTGGTGCTGTGTTGCTACAACAAGATCCCCACAGTACAAGGATGCGACCCATCTACTTTGCTAGTAGGGTCATGAATGCTTTGGAGAGAGACTACACAGAAGCAAAACTCATGATGCTTTCTCTCATGTTTGCGGTGAGAAAGTTTAGATCCTCCCTGCTACCAAAACCTTTTGTAATTCTCACTGCAGAGAATTTGTTCCCTTGGGTGTCATCTCAAATGAATCTTAGTACTAGGATCTCAAAGTGGATTATGGAGTTGCAAGAGTTTCAATACTCCTTCAAGGTAGAAGATAGTGTGCGTGCACAATTGGCAGGGATTCTCACTTATAGGGTGCATGAAAAGGAGATTAAGGTGCCTGAAGTAAAGACCCTACCATTACCACCACCAAAAAGTATTCCTAATGCTTTTACCTTGTTCTTTGATGGAGCTTTTCGTCGAGCCACAGGAAAAGCAAGGGAAGGGCTAGTGTTGCTCAACCCAAGTGGAGAGGTGGTCATGAAAGAGAAGGTCAATCTACCAGGTTCAACTAGCAACAATGAAGCAGAATATGACACTCTACTTCATGGTTTGAAGATGTGCATTGGCCAAAGGATACAACGTCTCATGGTAAAAGGAGATGCACTTCTCATTGTTAAACAGATTTTAGGCATTTGGGCATGCAAGAATGAAAGCTTAAGGACAAAAGTTCATGCCATTCGTAGGCTATTTAATCAATTTGAGGAGGTGCAATTATATCATATTCCTAGGAAACAAAATGAGGATGCTGATTTACTTGCACAACAAGCCGTTGCATGTGTAAATAAAGAAGTGCAGGTCATAATGGTGGCGGCTGCCGTGAAGCAACCGAGGTACCAGGGATTGGAGTCATTGGCTCCCATTATTAGCTACATTTTGGAGGGCGAGTTTCCACAAGACTTCACGAAGGCTCAGAAGAGGAGACTCATGAAGAAGGCAAGCGCATATCTCTTCCTAGAAGGCTCCCTCTATCAAAGAGGGAAGGATCAAGTATGCAGAAGAGTACCAACTATTGAGGAAATTCCAGCCATTCTAAAAGGTTTGCACGAAGAAGCATGTGGTGGTCATTTTGCCCAAGAATTAACTGTGAAGAAGATTTTGCTTGCGGGGTATGTTTGGCCAAGCTTGCATGTGGATGTTCAACATTGGTGTAAAAGCTGTCACAATTGTCAAATAAATGGAAATAGAAGGTTGGTGCATGGCCCGAGGCAAATAGTGATTGCAAATGGACCCTTTGAAAAGTGGGGCATTGATGCCATGGGTC
Source organism: Adiantum capillus-veneris (assembly GCF_014529385.1). Classification (NCBI taxonomy): domain Eukaryota; kingdom Viridiplantae; phylum Streptophyta; class Polypodiopsida; order Polypodiales; family Pteridaceae; genus Adiantum; species Adiantum capillus-veneris. The sequence goes on along the minus strand of NC_140950.1, from coordinate 138,443,577 downwards.
CTCTGCCTAGGACAAAAAATGGTAAACTCTACATTCTAGTGGCTGTAGACTATATGACTAGGTGGGTGGAAGCTCAAAGTGTGGCAAGAGTGAATGAGAGGACAGTTAGCAAGTTTGTGTACAATCACATTTGTTGCAGATTTGGCACACCTTTGGAGATTGTTTCTGATAATGGTCCAGGGTTTAGGAAGGGCTTGCTCACAGAAGTCTGTGAAGTACTTCACATTCTACATCGTCACAGTACACCCTACTATCCCCAATCAAATGGTTTGGTAGAAAAAGCTAATGGTGTCATTGCAGGCATCATTAGAAAGATGGTGAAAAACAAGACAAAGTTGTGGGATGACTTCTTGGATGGTGCCTTGTGGGCGTATCGAACCACATATAGAGAAGCCACGGAGTTCACACCATTTCACTTGGTCTATGGTCAAGAGGCTTTACAGCCAATTGAACTAAACATTCCAACAATGCGACTTCATGGCAAATCAACACAAGATGATCAAGAAGCATGGATGGATTGACTTCTTACCTTAGCTGAGCTTGAGTCTAAAAGAGAGGCAGCATACGAGTGCTACAAGAGGAAAGCTACGCAGGCGAAGGAGAAGCTTGACAAGAAACTAAAGGACAAAGGCATCAATGAAGGAGATCTGGTGCTAAGGTATGACAATCGACTCGATAATCGTTTTGATGCCAAGTTTGAAACTAGATGGCAAGGTCCATACATAGTCAAGAAGGCTTTCAATTCTAGTTACTATCAGCTTATGGACTTGAATGGTAAAGAGCACTCCAGGAAGGTAAACGGGTATCGCTTGAAACCCTATTTGAGTCGCCTTCTACCAAAGGATCTACCAAAGATCTGTCCAAAGGCCGCTGTCTCATGTAAGTACTGTTACATGAAGCATGAGTGTAACTCTAGCAAAAATTCTGAGGGGCCAAACAATAAAGATCTCGTCAAGGACTCTGAAGCACTCTCTTTGGAAAAAATGCTTTATGATGGTACATGAATATACCAGCATCCAGGGGGAGGGCTAATGATAGTCGTTTTTCGGCTCTTTGTAATTGCCACAGTGAGTTACCTCACCCTACCAAAATCACCCAAACGCTATGGCTATCCCTACCATTTCACTGTACATAGGCGTGTGGCAGTTAGGGGGCTTTTCCCATATCTTCTTAAAAACCCTCAGCTAGCTAGTCACTAGGCTAGTTGAGCCAAAAAATAAAATAAATAAAATAAAATAAAAAAATAAAGTATATTATGGCCTCTTTGTGTGTAAATATTTCTTTGTATATAGGGCCTAAATAAAAGATTTTTTCATAATTATTTTGGTATTTATTTAAATATTTCTACCTAGGTGTGTGTTATTTATACTCTGTACATTGCCTCACCATTACCACAAGTTTTTCTTACCATTTTTCATGCTCTTTATTCCATATAGAAATATTTTCATGTAAGCTTCTCTTATATTTGGTGTAACTCCACCCCAACAAAAATCCAAAAAAACTAGTTTTATTTATGTGTATATTTTTTCACTATTTTGATTTTTCCCTTCCTACATCTATTTTGTTTTTTTCTAAAAAATTAGAACGCCAAAAATATTTATCTTTTTATGGTAGCCTCATAATGAGAGAGATTTCTTTTGACCCCTTTATATTTTTTCCACTTATATTATTTATATGTGACATGTACATATTTTTTAGACCCCTCAATATTTGATTTTCTTAGTTGTACTATTCACTTATATCCTAATCTCAACAATATCTTCAATTATAGACCTACCAAATAAGGTCAAGGGTAGGTGGCATGCATACATGCACTATGGAGGGCTCACTCTTGGAGGTATTCAAAAGAATCATCCAAAGAAGGACCCCACAAGGACCTTTGCAGTGGAAAAAAACGGTCGGTTTTGCTGAATTTTTAAAGTTCACTTGCTCTCCGAATTTGAAAAGGTGATACAAACAAAAGTTGTAGCTCGTGGGCTGAACTTTTGCCTCAAAGTTTTTCATATTTTTTTGAGCTACGAGCTGTGAGATATGATTTTTTTAGTGGACCCCAGTTTTCCCATGCTATGCAGCCACACTCTCTCTTCCACTTTATCATTTTCCTCTTTCACACACACTTCTCCACTCATCATCCCCATCTCTCTCACCACTCCTCTCTGCACACTACTCACCTTCTCCTCAACCTTGAAGAATAAGAGAAACCATGGTGAACTCATACCTCCCACACACAATTCCATTCCAAAATTGACCACCTAGTCTCATTTTTCCTCCTCCAAATTACCCATATCTATAAAAAAACCACAAAATTCAGCCTCTTCTCTTAAAAGACAGCATCATGGTGGTTGATTACTCAGCTTCAATTACCTTGTCTCTCAAGGAAGGTCAAGAGTGGAGAAAAATGTACCGTCAAAGCTAGTGGACCGTCAACAAGCGTCAAACTTGGCCCTACTCAAGACACTTGGAGCATCAACCTTGTAAGAAATCCACCTTTTCTTACCTCTTAAGAGTTTTTCTTCCTTATTTGTATCCTACATGGATACTTCCATTGTAAATATCCAATTCCATTTGTAAATTAATACTAACTCTACTAACACTAACCCACTATGAAAAGTCCTATCACCTCCATTTCTCTCCTCTCTCTTTCCCCACCAACTTCTTGATAATTCCAAGCAAAAGAAAATAGATAAATTGATGAAAATCTAACCCAACCATGGTTAGAGGAGTAACCCTAGCCTTCAAAATTGCTATAAAAGGAGGGTGTGGCTAGCACAAAAGGGGGGAGCCATAAGCAAGAGCACTATGCTATAGCTTGAGAAGCCAAGCTCAACCTATCTAGAAGGAGCTCTTGAGTGGAAGCTCATTGTCTTATGCATGTGCATGTGTTGTAATAGGGGATTAGCAAGGGAACTCTATGCCATTGTAAGAGAGAGAGTGATCATTCAATTGAGAGTAGAAAATCTATCATTTCTCCTACTAGTGTAAGCCCAACATTTGCTGAATCAAGGAGGGTGGATTTGGACTAAGCTTGGATACTTTGTCTCCCTTCCAACGTGAAGTAATGGGCAACAATGATGCGTAAGTATCTTGGTGTTTTTTGTTAAGTTCTTGATAGCTTGTCTCTGGTGTTGTCATCAATCTAGCCATAAATCCCACATACTGTAAGAGGGCGACAGGGTGGAGAGGACTCCCCTGGCCTTAAGACAGTGATTGGGGTGGCTTTTCTTGTGATGTGTTGTGGTGAAATTTACGCAAGCTATGTTGAACAAATACTAATCTCACTTTGATTTGTCATGACAGATTTGTAAGAAGGCATTAGTGCAACAAGCACCCCCTTCCCCCCTCTCTCCCTTTCTTACATATATATATTTATGTTTGCTTGATCATTAACGATACACTTCAAAGAAGCCCGAGCACCATCTCTCTCTCATCTCTCTCTCTCTCTCTCTCTCTCTCTCTCTCTCTCTCTCTCTCTCTCTCGTGTTTTAGTGTGTGAGAGTGTTCCATTGGTGTTAGGGTTAGTGTAAATTCCTTGCTTGTTCGTGGGTTGCTCTAACGATTCTCCTCTTTTGCGTCCTAGTTCGCTCTTAAACTAGGTGGTGCCCCTTGTGTAGTTGGGATTTGGCTGGGGGTTTGTTGTTTTGGGTTGTGTTGTGTTGTGCCCCAGCCCCATTGAGCAGCACGGGAGCCTTGAAGGGTGTCTAGAGGTTGCTCTTCTTGTTGCCCGCCCCGGACCGCCTCACCACGAGCATCGAAGATCAACAGAAAATGATCTGTAATGTTATCCATGGCATTATTCAATCAGAAAGGCAAAACCGAGGGGTAAATATACTCTCAACTGGCCCCATGAGATTTCTGGATACGAGCAAGGCTCAACAGCCTACTCTATCACAAATGGAGACTCCTCTAATGAGCCCCATGGACCCATCTTACGTCATTTCACCTGGGGTCTCTATGCAATCTGAGCCTCCGAGCGACAAATTTAGCTTCCCTAACTTGGCTCAACCCTTTATCAAGGAAAACACAGTGCTCACTCCAGGGATAAGCCTGACAGAGAATGTACCGATGAAATCTACGGTTAGCGCAGTGCCACTACCTAGTGTCGTAGTACCTAATATGGGGCCTCGACCATATGTGCCTCTAGCCTCTTATGCACACATGGCCCCCACACCTCCAATTGTACCACTTGCTTATGCTCCTCGAGTGCCGCTCCCTAGCCCTTATCCGAGTGGACCTATGCCCGGTTATGTTCCATATCCTGCATCATCCACACATATGCCAAGACCGGTACCCGTTCCTCTCCCACATATGATTCCAAGAGTACCTCCACCGGCCCTGCCTCCTCACATAGGTGACTTGGCAGCGTTTGCTCAAACCATAGGTCGATCTATCGCGGAAAATATGCGTCATGCATCTGATAGAGAGCCTAGAAGTAAGGCAGTACAAATTGCCAAACTCACGCAAAAATTCAATGGGGACGAAGATGCTAGAAAACATATTGAAGTGTTTGAACAAGTATGTGATTCCTTAGGGGAACGCAACGAACTACATAAGTGCAATGCCTTAAGCTTGACATTAAGTGGGAAGGCTGGAGATTGGTATAGGACCCTAAGGGTGGACGAGAAAACAATCTACCCTACCCTTCTAAGGTTGTTTCTAAAGGAGTACATACGAGAAGGTGTGCTTTGGGGTGTAGCATCTCAGCTACAGAAGGCCGAACGTAAGGAAGGAGAGTCAGTAAGGGACTTCATTAGTCGTCTAAAGCACTTAAACTCTCGCTGCCCTGTAAATGAGCGCTTCAACAATAACCAACTGCTTGATCGATTCATTCGAGGGTTGAGGAATGAAGGAATCTATAATGGACTAGTGATTAGAGGTATCACAACCTGGGAAGATGTCACTGCCAATGCAATCCAATTAGAGGACAGCTTGATGATAGCAGGCATGAGGGTGTCTACTGACACGAGATCCACTAGGTCACAAGCCATTGAGTATGAACCCATGACTGCAAAGCCCATTGCCAATGAGCCAAAGGTATTTGAGACATTCTTGACAGACCTCACCAAGGCAATCCAAGAGTCTCTTAAGGATAATCGACCCCCTCAAAATAGTCACATGTATCCAAGAAGGGAGCAACAATGGTGTTCCATTTGCTTAGGTCCACATAGCACTAGTGAGTGCCCTACGTTTAGAGTAAAATTTAATGGAACTTGCAATGCATGTGGTAGGTATGGTCACCAAGCTAAGTATTGTTTAATGATCAAACGTATGATTAAACAATACTTAGACAAATAGACAATACGTATGATGACAAATAGACCACCTGTAGCCTAGACGGATGCACCTCGAGCTCCTGTATTGATGCCTGCTCCACCTGTTGAGCAACTACCGCAACACATGGTCCCTAGATCTCAAAATGTTGTACAAGCTACACCGCTACCACCTCCTGTGCTAGGACCGCAGCCGCCGCATCCAAGAGTCTCCCCTATGAACCAAGTGGGTTGCGAGCCATCAAATGATTATCCAGATGGCTGTGAGGAGGAAATAGACACTGGTATTGCCTACGGTCTTGATACATTGGAAGAGTGTCCTATATACTACATGGAAGATTGTTGGGGACAAGTCAAGCCGGTTTATCAAGCTACTGCTCTCGCATCCAGAGGTCAAAATATCAACACCCAGGCTAGGAGGCCACCTCTTCAATGCTACGAGTGTGGTGGACCACATCGAGCAGCGGAGTGCCCTATTAGGCTGCAAAAGAATGCTGCACAGATGCAAATGAATCAAGGGAGCAAGTCTGCAATGCCAATACTCACATGTAATCGTTGTGGCATAGATCACTTGATTGCCCAATGCCCCTATAACCCAAATGCGCCTAAAATCACACCCCTGAATTTGGTCAAAATTGCTAGTGTGACATCGCCAATGCCACCCGTCGCACCCGCTTATGCGATTACACGGTCCATGCTTCAAGGGCCAGGCCATATCCTCGAAGAGAGAGATACCGCGTCAGTTATCCAAGCAAAGAAAAAGAAGACACGAAGGAAGAAGTCGCAGAATACGGAAAATTCAAAGCCAAGTTCCAAAACAAACATAGGAACAGGAGATGACCCCGTGTATATGAATGACCTCAAGGGTGATTCAGATTCAGTCGAGACAATGGAGACTAGAACCAATACCACAAAGAGAAAGACCGACAAAGAAAACCGTAACATGGAACCAAATGAAAACCGAATAAGAGAAAATCATAAAGAGCCTCTGAAAACACCACAAGTGTTTCCAAATCCAATCCAAGACCCCCAAGATAAACCGCAGGGGCAAAAAGGGAAGAATCATAAAAAGAAGATTGGGACGTACCCAAACCCAGTAGACGAGATTGAGCAGGTGAAACATCTAAGAGGTTTAGTGGAGGAGACTCAAAGGAAACTAGAACCAGAACCCATGCATGTCAAAATTCATGACACAGTGTTTCCCACGCAAGTTCATCCACCCCACATGAACCATAGACCGTTAGCCATATCTAGTATCATCCAAGAAGGGAGTGAGGACGGGACATCAGAAAGTGAGCATACACCCTTCTTGTTGGAAAGGATGTTTAACGAAGGAATACCTGATCCCATTGAGGAATATGAGATTCCATCCTCACCAGTTCCTAGTCAAGGACCTACACCCTGCAAAACGCCAATGAATGTTGCCAAACTAGTGGACTTCATGTCTTCTGAGGTCCGAACCACGATCATAGAAAAGCTGTATGGAGATCCTGAGTTATTCCTTGCACTTCGAGCATTCCTTAATGGAGAGCTACGAACGGGATTACCGCAGTTTGCGCAACCAAATAGGCCTGACTCGATTATGATTGATGAGGAAAATCATGTGCAATCACTTGACTTAGATGGACACGAGTCTGTGATTGAGGTACCCATTAACGAATTAGGGCAGTATTTTGAAGGCGACGAGTCTAATGCGACCCTACCCATCACTACCAAGGGATTAACTATAAAGGGAATTCTTGATGGTGGTGCAGGAGTTAGCATCGTTACAAAAGATTGTTGGGAATCCATGGGAAAACCCCGCCTCAGTGTTACTAACATTGTGGTAAAGATGGCAAATGGTACCATAGCCAAACCTATGGGGATGCTCAAGGATCTTAAGATCAAAGTTCTAGGACACAAGGTACGACATACGTTCATTGTAATGGATTTCTCTAAACACCTTATGTCATATGAAATGATTTTAGGACGACCATTCATGAGGGAAGCACAAATGGTTCATGATTGGTCTAAAAATCATGTCTATTTGCAATTCCAAAACTTTGTCCTTAGAGTGGATTTGGTGACTGGTAAGGTACACCCCTTAGGGAGTAAAACCATTATTGATCATCGCTCTGACACCACAGTTCACTTGGCCCCACTACAATATTGTTACACTTGTAAGAAGGATACAGACATTGGCCAAGATTCTCCTTACATGGATGTGTTACCGGGTATGACGGAATCAGACAATGTGGATTGGGTCCACCTAGCATCAACCATAGACACTTGGGGAAATAGGGGGACGACCTGGGTAACACCTGAGGAGGTTGAAATGCCTATACCCTTAAATATGCTACAAGCAATGCATATCGATTCCGACAAGACTCATCCTAATGTAACGAAGAAAACATACAAGTGGGTCCCTAAAGCTTATTTAGTGACCATAGCTAATGCTAAAAAACAGAAGCCTTGTAAGAAACGTACCACTCGCTCCAAGAAAAGTAAGAAAATGTTGTGATGGATCCCTAAACGACTATTGGAAGCCCAAGGCTACTATCAAGGAAATGATCAAATCTGGGTGCCAAAACGTATATTGTGCTCTTACCTAACACCTGACCCAAGTGAGCCCAATCTCGTAGCTCCAAAACGAATCAATGATCGTGGAAAGAAAAAAATCACAGAATGCTACACACCCGCTCCCGAGCTAGTTTGGGTACCAAAGAAAGAACGATTTGTTCCACCTAGATCAGGAAGGGGGGAGTCCCATGAAGCTTCTAGCTCCTCATGTAATACATCCATAGAGGTAAAACCTTCTACACAGCCTCCATCTATAGTAGTGGACCTCCATGAAGCTACAAAAGAATCCACACCTCCCAGTGTTCAAGAATCACCTGATGAACCACTTCAAGTTCGATCCTGGGAGAGTACCTTACCACCGTTGCAACTTGACGAGGCACCTAGGGTAATAGAAAACTATTGGCAAAAATCCTCACCTATTACCAACTGGAACAATTGGTTTCAAAGGGTGACAAGCTCATTTCAAACAGTATGATCTACCCAAGGAAGGGGGGAGTGTTTGCTGACAGTCATTATTCACTTGCTTCCCTCTCAACCTTTTTCCCTGACCTCTTAATCACCAATCTTAGGGAATGTACATATAAAGCTTTATACTCACAAAAAAAAAAAAAAAAAGAGCAAGAGCAATTAGCAAACGAGTATGCACATTAAAGTCAAAACATTGACTCAGACCTACACATTCACATCTGGTACAGTGAAACAGAAACCTATGCCATAAAACACCTTTGATCCTCATCACTTGAGTGATGGAGGGTAGGTAAGATTAGTACGATAGGAGTGTTTCTGTTTTAGAGTTGAGAGATTAGCGAATTTCTCTTTTCCCACTAATGTGCCTCTTGGAGGTATTCCTTTTGTTTCCTAGTGTGTACAGGAGCGTGTTGCTATTGATAGGATTTGGACCTTCATGGAACCTTTCTCTCGTTCACACTTCAAATCAAGCGCGACCATCGACACAAACAGGTGTTTCTTGTCCATTAGCATTGCCCCTTATCTTTTTGCATCCATGTTTTGTCTGCTTTGATTGTGATTGGTAGCATAATATTCAGCGCATTTGCTTACTATCAAACATTTAATTCAATGTAATGTTTTGTCATAATCACTTGTTTAGGTGTAAAAATCAAGCAGTCCGACTAAGCTAGTTTGACCAAGCTAGGTATTAGAAATCTTCTCTTAATACCATGGGGAATGCCTTCCTAATAAGCAATGGTTACTTAGGTTCTTAATCCGATTTAGGCAGCATTGTGTGAAATGTACTAGGGCTTTCTAGTGGGCTTAACCCTATTGACCTTTAGCTTAAGTATTATAAAGGGATTTTACTAATGTGATGAGCCTGGGGAGGGTAACAGTGTTATATGACCCCCCAAAGTTACAAAATTTAAATGCTGAAAATGAACAAGCAAAAAATCAAAGTGCCACAATGTAAAATTTTAAGCTAGAAGAGAAATCTCGGCTTGATTTGGTACTTCACTCACATGTATCGCCTATGGTACTAGAGCCCTAGAGGTTCCCAGTGTGGGCGCTTTTCCTTGAAAAGCAAAAAACCCAAGGCATACAAAATAAGCACACACATCATAATTGAATCAATGTGAAAAGACTTTGGGGGGTCAAAGAAAAAGTAATCAGTCAGGCGATGATTTCATGAGAAATTCCTTTTATGGTAGCTTAACTACAAGGTCTTCTAGATATAGCCTCTAGTCAGCCCTCGAACATGAATACTTGGCTCTCGCGATTAAACAACTTAATTGACCACAGAAAATTAAGAAGCTTACCCATGGTATTAATATTCGATCTCTAGTGCCTTTCGACCGTCAAATTAGCGACCCCAGACTTGTTTAATTTTTTACCTTTACATCTGTTTATGCATTTGATTACATTGCAATTTAATGTTCATTGCTGACAAATTGTTTGAAATTCTTTTACCAATCAATGTGTCTACCCAAAACTACATATGCTTTTTAAGAGAATGCAATTACTTTGCCAATGTTGTTTGATTTTGCAGTGATTGAAGAAGGCTACGCACATCCATGTCGACTGCTCTCCTATCTCGACGAATGAGCTTCAACTCAATAGCTTCCGAGGACGGAATCTACATCAGGAAGGGGGGCATGTTAACCCTCACGGCACACGGACACCCTATCGCCTACGATGGACGCGTATTATGTATTATTTAGAGTCAGGTACCGGGCTTGTCGGACCAATAGGGAAAGGTAGAGTGATCGCCGATGAGAGGCGCACTTTAACTTGGACATTCAAGGGATTAGTAGGTTAAGCATGGGCGCCTAAGTGTGAATGGGGTGAGCTCCTATAAAAGCCAACTAAACCTAATTTTTACTCATTCTCTCATTTGTGCAATAGAAGAGTGCTCTTGCTCCATCTCCATCTTCTTCTTCTTCACCTCCTTGTGTGTGTGTGTGTGAGAGAGAGAGAGAGAGAGAGGGAGAGTGTGTGTGCGATCGAGCATTACGAAGGCACGACGGCGGCAAAGCGGTTGAGCGCGGCACGACTGCAGCTTCTTCTTCATCGCGGCGAGGAATCCACCACGAAGGCGAGCGTAGAGCGGTGAGTGACACACCCTTTGTTCTCTTGAGCTTGCTAGTTTAGGCTTGTTGTTCTTCACCTCCTTGTGTGTGTGTGTGTGTGAGAGAGAGAGAGGGAGAGTGTGTGTGCGAGAGAGAGAGAGAGGGAGAGTATAAAGCTTTATATGTACATTCCCTAAGATTGGGAGATATAGAGGTCGGGGAGAAAGGTTGAGAGTGAAACAAATGAATGATGACTGTCAGCAAACACTCCCCCCTTCCTTGGGTAGATCATACCGTTTGAAATGAGCTTGTCACCCTTTGAAACCAATTGTTCCAGTTGGTAATAGGTGAGGATTTTAACCAATAGTTTTCGACCGCCCTATGGGTTTCATCTAGTTGCAAGGGTGGTAAGGTACTCTCCCATGATTTTATTTGCAACGTTGTTGTAGGTGGTGAACTTACCCCGGGAGGTGCAAACTCTTTTGTGCTTGTATGGATATGTACAGTGGTAGGTGGAGGTTGTGTCGAAGCTTCTATTTGCGTATAGGAACTACATGAAGAGCAAGAAGCTTCATTTGATTTCCCTGTTCTTGAGCTAGGTGGAACAAATCGTTCTTTCTTTGGTACCCAAACTAGCTCTAGAACGGGTGTGTAACATTCCATGATTTTTTCCTTTCCGCGATTTTCAATTTGTTTTGGAGCCACAGGATTGGGTTTACATGGGCCAGGTGACAGGTAAGAGTACACTTTACGTTTGGGCACCCAGATTTGATCATTTCCTTCATAGTATCCTTGGGCTTCCAATAGTCGTTTAGGAATCCAGCACAGCGTTTCTTTACATTTCTTGGAGTGAGTGGTACGGTTCTTACTAGGTTTCCGTTTTTTTGCATCAACCATGCTCACTACAGAGGTTTTAGGGACCCACTTGTATGTTTTCTCTGTTATATTAGGATGGTTCTTGTGTGTCTCAAGCTTTCTTTCAACTACATCAGTTGAAGCTCTAGAGAGTTGGGCTATGGGGACGTATGGTTCAACCTCCTGGACATGCAATGTCTTGGGTTCTATTTCCTTGGGCAATATCTCAGGGACTATGGCTTGAGTGGTAGGGCTAAGAGTTGGTTTTTGCGTTGTAACACCCCCAGTCCCCCAATCAATAGTGCATTTGGTGGCTATCATCCACGTGCGGCCTAGGTTTATATTACCCTCCATAGTTCCAATAGGCATGACCAAAAAGTCTTGAGCTACAACCCCATTGTCATAACTGACAGAAGTGTGCCAGATTCCAAAAACCGTAGTTTTTTTCTTGTTGACACCCTTGACTTGGATAATACTCTCAGATAGAGGTGGCTTCCCTAACTGACACCACACCCCATAGGATAGCAGATTATATTTAGCACCCGTGTCCAATAAGGCGTTATATAGCACTTTTCCATAGGCACTATTTAACTCAATGGGGTATCGTAGAGGTGTGTCAGAGTCCAACCCATCCTCTTCGATTTCCACGTGGAATGCATTTGTGACCCCAAGGTTAGCCTCTCGTTTTTGTCTTATACGTTGTTGTCGCTCCTTAGCCTCAGCTTGAGCTTGTATCTTGTTTAACTCGGTTTGTGCCTTGGCGGCCTTCTTTTGATGAATGGCCCGTAGTTCTTCTTGGCTTAAAGGATCATAATATCTTTTGAATTTACTCCCATTGAGGAATCCAATGGTTTCAACTCCATCAAGAGTTTCCACAAGAGGGGTACCTTGTGGGGTAATTTCACATACTCTATATGGTCCTTTACCAGCATATTTCAACTTTTTCTTCTCTTTACGTACTCAATACATAAGGACTTTATCACCAACTTTGATGTCCTTGTCCTTCACATGGCGATCAAACCACTTCTTTCTCCTATCCTTTTCCACAAGAGCATTTTGCACAGCCAACTGTCTCTCTTCGTCTAGTTTTTCTAAGATAAACAAACGCTCGGTTAAGGGGTTACCATTCCATCCTTCTTGCGAAGCTACCCTAAGACTAGGAATGACAAACTCCCAAGGCATAACCGCTTCTTGGCCGTATACCATTTTGAATGGCATACAATTAATAGCCACTTCATAAGCAGTACAATAAGCCCATAGAGCAGATGTCAACTTCAAATCCCAATCAGTGCGATGAGCTTCTACCGTCTTGGTTAAAATAGAGATTAGAGTCTTGTTGGTGCTCTCGGCTTGTCCATTAGCTTGCGGGTAATAAGGTGTAGACTTATGGTGGGATATCATAAAGGTCGTGGTAAGCTCTCTTATTACCTCATTTATAAAATGGGTACCATTATCACTAAAAATTTCAAAAGGGCAACCAAATCTTGTGATAATGTTCTCAAAAATAAACTTAGCTATTGTCCTCGCGTCAGCTTTTTGTGAAGCCTTAGCTTCAGCCCACTTTGTTACATAGTCCGTAGCAACTAGAATATATCGAGATTGAGTGTTGCGAGCTGCGGGACTAATTGGACCTACAAAGTCTAAGCCCCATTTTTCAAATGGTTGGGTTACTTTAATAGGATGTAAGGGCATTCTGTCCTTGCGCTCTGTGGTCTTGTAATGTTGGCACTCATCACACCCTTTTGTAAAAAGTGATGCATCCTTAAATAAAGTTGGCCACCAATAGCCTGATTGCAGCACCTTTCTAGCAGTCAGGTCCCCTGAAAAATGTCCTCCTGCTATGCCCATATGTGCTTCTTGCAAGATATACAAATATTCATCCTCGCGGGCACAACGCCTAAGAATATCGTCCTTGCCTAATCTATACAGAGTTGCGGCAATCAAACAATAGGGTTCACATTCTTTTACTAGCCTTCGAGCGATATCCTTACGAAGTTCCTTGGGTGGAAAAACATTAACTAAAAAGTTAACAATGTTCTCACTCCATTCAGGCATAGTCTCAACTATGAATAGGGAAGTATCGGGTAATTCATCATCAACTCTTGTAGGGGATTCACCATTGGGTATGCGAGACAAATGATCAGCCATGACGTGCCTTTTACCGGGTCTCACTACAATCGTGAAATCAAACTCCAGAAGAATTAACAACCATCGTGTGATTCTTCCTGTGGAGCATGGCTTGTTTACCAGATACAGCAACGCTTGATGATCCACATAAAATACAAACTTGTTTGCCAGAAGGTAGTAGCAAAATTTCTTTACTGCATAAACCATTGCCAAACCTTCTCGCTCTGTAGTGGTGTAGTTCCTTTCAGCATCGTTCAATTGACGGCTTGCAAAGCTAATGGGATAGTCCAATTTATGTTCTCCTGGTTGAGTGAGAACACACCCAATAGCAAAGTTTGATGCATCAATATGCACATGGAAAATGACATCCCAGTTAGGTGTCCTTAAAATCGGAGCACTTGCTAGTGTTTTCTTCAATTGTTCATAGGCTTGGTCACACTCTTCAGTCCATTTAAATTCAATGAGAAGCTTGTACAAAGGACGTGCTATCTCAGCGAAAAATAAAATAAACCGTCGATAATAACCCACGTGTCCCATGAACCTTTGAACTCCCTTGTAATTGGTTGGTGGTGGTAACTCTAGAATCACTTTAATTTTGCTCTCATCAGTTGAGATACCATTCTTGGATACTATATGCCCTAAAATAACTCCATGCTTGACCCAAAATTGGCATTTGAACGGGTTCAATGAGATACGATATAACCTACATTTTTCAAACACCTTCTGCAAACATGATAGATGTTCTTTCCAAGAAGAGTAAACACAAAGGTCGTCTAAGAAAGCTTCACAAAACTCTCTCAAATATTCTTTAAAAGCAGTGTTTATTAATTGTTGGAATGTAGCAGGGGCATTTGTTAAGCCAAAAGCCATCACACGAAATGCAAACACGCCAAATTCTGTGATGAAGGCAGTTTTAGCTTGGTCCTCTAGCGCTATCGTGATTTGGTTGTAGCCTGAGTAGCCATCTAGAAAGCTATAAGCTTCCTTGCCTGCAACTCTTTCGAGTACATGTTCGGAATATGGTAGGGGGTAATGGTCTCTTCTAGTAGCTGCATTAACTTTTTTGAGGTCCACGCACACCCTGAGTTTCCCATTCTTTTTTGGCACGATAACTATTGGCGACACCCATTCAGAGTGTTCAATAGGATATATGAACCCACATTTGATAAGCTTTTCTAGTTCTTCTTGAATGACCTTTGCGTACTTAGGATTCATCGGGTAGGGTCTTTGTTGTACGGGCTTCGCAGTGCTAATCATAGGGATTGTATGTTGGACCACAGAAGGAGGAACACCTTTCATATCATGGTATGTCCAAGCGAATACGTCCTTGAATTCCTTGAGAAGCTCTTTGAGGACCGCCTCTTCAACTTCTGTGAGGTCTTGGGCAATAAAAACAGGTTTTGATTCTTCACCGGGGTCAGCTAATTCTATTTCTTTAACTATTGCCGGACCATCATAGATTCCATTATTCCCATCGATAGGTATTCTTTGGGCTTTTGTGTACACAACCTTTGCTTCCCCTGTGGTGTAAGATTTGAAATGTTCTGGTGTAGGATGCAAGTCTGTGGATTCTGGTTGTGCGTTGGTTTGCGCTTCCATTTCTGCTTTCTTGTGTTGTCGAGCTAACTCTTGGTTTTGACGCCTCCTTGCAGTGCGGCTCAACTTTGGCTTGTCTATGATCTCTAATTGGGCTATGTCATGGGGTCGTGGTCTACACCATATAACATTTTGGAGATATTCACCCCAATTGTCTACCAATTCTCGATGAGCATCACATGCTCCTATATAACTGAGCCATTCTACTGAGGATCTCTTCTTGTTTATCCTAGCACGTACATTGGCTCGATATCGACGCCTCTTAAGGTTTTTCTTTTTCTTATTTGAGACCTGCTTTTGATTTGCATTTAGATCTGGCTCACTAAAGGAGTCCTCGTTGGTGTCCTCTTCACTCTCGGAGGAGCTATCATCGGTTGATGTGCTCGGTCCTTCCGAATGTTTTGACTCTGAACTTGCTCCACTCTCTAATTCATGAGATTCAGAATCCGTTTCACTCTGGGAGTCAGTGTCCAAGTCGTGTTGGTCAAATTCTTCTATTGAGCTATCGGTGTCACTGTCAGATTGGTCCACAATTGCCTTGCCCTTAGAAGATGCATGTATGGCACTTATCATGTTCAGAGGTGCAATTTGTGGTACCTCTTCCCCCTCTGGTGTGACCCAAGTGGTTCCTCTATTTCCCCAGGTATCTATGGTTGCAGCTAGGTGTACCCAGTCTACGTTGTCTGATTCCGTCATACCCGGTAACACATCCATGTAAGGAGAATCTTGGCCAATGTCTGTATCCTTCTTACAAGTGTAACAATATTGTAGTGGGGCCGAGTGAACTGTGGTGTCAGAGCGATGATCAATAATGGTTTTACTCCCTAAGGGGTGTACCTTACCAGTCACCAAATCCACTCTAAGGACAGAGTCTTGGAATTGCAAATAGACATGCTTTTAGACCAATCATGAACCATTTGTGCTTCCCTCATGAATGGTCGTCCTAAAATCATTTCATATGACATAAGGTGTTTAGAGAAATCCATTACAATGAACGTATGTCGTACCTTGTGTCCTAGAACTTTGATCTTAAGATCCTTGAGCATCCCCATAGGTTTGGCTATGGTACCATTTGCCATCTTTACCACAATGTTAGTAACACTGAGGTGGGGTTTTCCCATGGATTCCCAACAATCTTTTGTAACGATGCTAACTCCTGCACCACCATCAAGAATTCCCTTTATAGTTAATCCCTTGGTAGTGATGGGTAGGGTCGCATTAGACTCGTCGCCTTCAAAATACTGCCCTAATTCGTTAATGGGTACCTCAATCATAGACTCGTGTCCATCTAAGTCAAGTGATTGCACATGATTTTCCTCATCAATCATAATCGAGTCAGGCCTATTTGGTTGCGCAAACTGCGGTAATCCCGTTCGTAGCTCTCCATTAAGGAATGCTCGAAGTGCAAGGAATAACTCACGATCTCCATACAGCTTTGCTATGATCGTGGTTCGGACCTCAGAAGACATGAAGTCCACTAGTTTGGCAACATTCATTGGCGTTTTGCAGGGTGTAGGTCCTTGACTAGGAACTGGTGAGGATGGAATCTCATATTCCTCAATGGGATCAGGTATTCCTTCGTTAAACATCCTTTCCAACAAGAAGGGTGTATGCTCACTTTCTGATGTCCCGTCCTCACTCCCTTCTTGGATGATACTAGATATGGCTAACGGTCTATGGTTCATGTGGGGTGGATGAACTTGTGTGGGAAACACTGTGTCATGAATTTTGACCTGCATGGGTTTTGGTTCTAGTTTCCTTTGAGTCTCCTCCACTAAACCTCTTAGATGTTTCACCTGCTCAATCTCGTCTACTGGGTTTGGGTACGTCCCAATCTTCTTTTTACGATTCTTCCCTTTTTGCCCCTGCGGTTTATCTTGGGGGTCTTGGATTGGATTTGGAAACACTTGTGGTGTTTTCAGAGGCTCTTTATGATTTTCTCTTATTCGGTTTTCATTTGGTTCCATGTTATGGTTTTCTTTGTCGGTCTTTCTCTTTGTGGTATTGGTTCTAGTCTCCATTGTCTCGACTGAATCTGAATCATCCTCGAGGTCATTCATATACACGGGGTCATCTCCTGTTCCTATGTTTGTTTTGGAACTTGGCTTTGAATTTTCCGTATTCTGTGAATTCTTCCTTCGTGTCTTCTTTTTCTTTGCTTGGATAACTGACGCGGTATTTCTCTCTTCAAGGATATGGCCTGGCCCTTGAAGCATGGACCGTGTAATCGCATAAGCGGGTGCGACGGGTGGTATTGGCGATGTCACACTAGCAATTTCGACCAAATTTAGGGGTGTGATTTTAGGCGCATTTGGGTTATAGGGACATTGGGAAATCAAGTGATCTATGCCACAATGATTACATGTGAGTATTGGCATTGTAGACGTGCTCCCTTGATTCATTTGCATCTGTGCAACATTCTTTTGCAGCCTAATAGGGCACTCCGCTGCTCGATGTGGTCCACCACACTCGTAGCATTGAAGAGGTGGCCTCCTAGCCTGGGTGTTGATATTTTGACCTCTGGATGCGAGAGCAGCAGCTTGATAAACCGGCTTGACTTGCCCCCAACAATCTTCCATGTAGTATATAGGACACTCTTCCAATGTATCAAGTCCGTAGGCAATACTAGTGTCTATTTCCTCCTCACAGCCATCTTCATAAGCATTTGATGGCTCGCAACCCACTTGGTTCATAGGGGCGACTCTTGGATGCGAGGGCTGCGGTCCTAGCACAGGAGGTGGTAGCGGTGTAGCTTGTACAACATTTTGAGGGACCATGTGTTGCGGTAGTTTCTCAACAGGTGGAGCAGGCATCAATACAGGAGCTCGAGGTGCATCCGTCCAGGCTACAGGTGGTCTATTTGCCATCATACGTTTGATCATTAAACAATCCTTAGCTTGGTGACCATACCTACCACATGCGTTGCAAGTTCCATTAAATTTTACTCTAAACGTAGGGCACTCACTAGTGCTATGTGGACCTAAGCAAATGGAACACCATTGTTGCTCCCTTCTTGGATACATGTGACTATTTTGAGGGGGTCGATTATCCTTAAGAGACTCTTGGATTGCCTTGGTGAGGTCTGTCAAGAATGTCTCAAATACCTTTGGCTCATTGGCAATGGGCTTCGCAGTCATGGGTTCATACTCAATGGCTTGTGAGCTAGTGGATCTCATGTCAGTAGACACCCTCATGCCTGCTATCATCAAGTTGTCCTCTAATTGGATTGCATTGGCAGTGACATCTTCCCAGGTTGTGATACCTCTAATCACTAGTCCATTATAGATTCCTTCATTCCTCAACCCTCGAATGAATTGATCAAGCAGTTGGTTATTGTTGAAGCGCTCATTTACAGGGCAGCGAGAGTTTAAGTGCTTTAGACGACTAATGAAGTCCCTTACTGACTCTCCTTCCTTACGTTCGGCCTTCTGTAGCTGAGATGCTACACCCCAAAGCACACCTTCTCGTATGTACTCCTTTAGAAACAACCTTCGAAGGGTAGGGTAGATTGTTTTCTCGTCCACCCTTAGGGTTCTATACCAATCTCCAGCCTTCCCACTTAATGTCAAGCTTAAGGCATTGTACTTATGTAGTTCGTTGCGTTCCCCTAAGGAATCACATACTTGTTCAAACACTTCAATGTGTTTTCTAGCATCTTCGTCCCCATTGAATTTTTGCGTGAGTTTGGCAATTTGTACTGCCTTACTTCTAGGCTCTCTATCAGATGCGTGACGCATATTTTCCGCTATAGATCGACCTATGGTTTGAGCAAACGCTGCCAAGTCACCTATGTGAGGAGGCAGGGCCTGTGGAGGTACTCTTGGAATCATATGTGGGAGAGGGACGGGTGCCGGTCTTGGCATATGTGTGGATGATGCAGGATATGGAACATAACCGGGCATAGGTCCACTCGGATAAGGGCTAGGGAGCGGTGCTCGAGGAGCATAAGCAAGTGGTACAATTGGAGGTGTGGGGGCCATGTGTGCATAAGGGGCTAGAGGCACATATGGTCGAGGCCCCATATTAGGTACTACGACACTAGGTAGTGGCACTGCGCTAACCGTAGATGTCATCGGTACATTCTCTGTCAGGCTTATCCCTGGAGTGAGCACTGTGTTTTCCTTGATAGAGGGTTGAGCCAAGTTAGGGAAGCTAAAGTTTTCGCTCGGAGGCTCAGATTGCATAGAGACCCCAGGTGAAATGACGTAAGATGGGTCCATGGGGCTCATTAGAGGAGTCTCCATTTGTGATAGAGTAGGCTGTTGAGCCTTGCTTGTATCCAGAAATCTCATGGGGCTAGTTGAGAGTATATTTACCCCTCGGTTTTGCCTTTCTGATTGAATAATGCCATGGATAACATTACAGATCATTTTCTGTTGATCTTCGATGCTCGTGGCACTAGAGGTGGATTGTACAATCTCTATCCATCCTACATGGTAGGCGTGGCCAGAGTGTAGATCCGTCAACACCTCAGTGTGGAGGTCGTATGTCCAATGATCATTAATGAACAATCCTTCTAGAGTCGACGTGCTAACAGTTTCTTGTGAGGTAGAAGCAATATTGCTCCCCGTGGTTTTACTTGTCACCAACGGTACTCTAGAGGGAACTTCTGAAGGAGGCAGCTCAATAGGGCCTTCTTGGTAAGAAGTTGGTAGGATATCCACATGGACACTCTTTGGGGGTGTGGGGTCCACGTGCGATGTGAAAGGAGATTCCACTTCCCCACCCCCTTCGTGTGCTTCATTTGCATCAGGTTCCGAGCGAGTAGCTCTACCTAATGTTTCCATGAAACGGCTAAACATACTAGTACTAGGATGTGGAGCTTCGGGAGGTGCATGGCCTTCTCTCTCAGTGTTTTGGGTAGGGTATGCTTCCATGATTTCTGAGTCGGAGGAGGAATCACTAGCGGCTATTTTAGGGTCTTGGGTGGTGCTACCTTGTGTCCCTGCTGAGGGTCTAGAGCTTATCGTGGATGGGTAATGGGTGTCCGTATGAACAGAGGCACCCTCAATATGCTCGTGTTCTAGCACCCGTCCAGAGCGTAAGTGCATGTGCTTTTGATACCCTAAGGTGTCAAAAAGCTGCTCTAGGAGGCCTTATGACTAGTTTTTAGCGTGTTTTTTGTTTGTTTTTTTGCTAGAATTTTTAGAGCGTGTCGTGGAATGGGCCGTGTGATAGCTCGAAACGAGCGTATTGGTCAGAGGGTCGTGCTGTGCTTTACAGCCCTCCGTTTGGTCACTCTATGCCCTCGGAATCCCTAAAACTGTCAATTTCCAGTAGGGAACTAGGCCCAAACTAGAAAGTCTAAGGGTGCAAGTGGGAAGAGAAAGGAGGAGAGTGGAGGAATTGTCCCACATGCTCTCATTCACTCTTGAGGGAGTAGGGTATATATAAGAGTGAGTCTAGTATATATCATAAGACTGAGGACTGAGGCCTGGGCCTGGGCTTGGGCTTGGGCTTGGGCTTGGGCTTGGGCTTGGGGAAATGATCCCGATCCCGATCTACCTTTTATACAAGCCAACCCGTCCACACACTCCTTCCCTGCCTTTCCTATGATAGAAATTGCACCACAAGGAAGCGTAAAGTGCTAACCGAGCTTAGTGTAGGGCATATCCCCGGCAGCGGCGCCAAAAATGTGCGCTCCTTGCCGCACTGTCGAAGCAAGGGACTTGCCAATACATCGTGTGCGAGCCACAAACGGCTCCAAGCACACAACAAGCCTAAACTAGCAAGCTCAAGAAAACAAAGGGTGTGTCACTCACCGCTCTACGCTCGCCTTCGTGGTGGATTCCTCGCCGCGATGAAGAAGAAGCTGCAGTCGTGCCGCGCTCAACCGCTTCGCCGCCGTCGTGCCTTCGTAATGCTCGATCGCACACACACTCTCCCTCTCTCTCTCTCTCTCTCACACACACATACACACAAGGAGGTGAAGAAGAAGAAGATGGAGATGGAGATGGAGCAAGAGCACTCTTCAATTGCACAAATGAGAGAATGAGTAAAAATTAGGTTTAGTTGGCTTTTATAGGAGCTCACCCCATTCACACTTGGGCGCCCATGCTTAACCAACTAATCCCTTGAATGTCCAAGTTAAAGTGCGCCTCTCATCGGCGATCACTCTACCTTTCCCTATTGGTCCGACAAGCCCGGTACCTGACTCTAAATAATACATAATACGCGTCCATCGTAGGCGATAGGGTGTTCGTGTGCCGTTAGGGTTAACACTAGCCTTGCTATTGTTTGCCATCTTGACTTTGATTTCAGGTGTCTCATGGATGTGCATGCCTAGTCTTTGCATGAGTCCCTCTGTCATGATGCAAATTTGTGCACCCCCATCCACTAGACCTTTCCTAACCAATCTTCCTTTGATGTGACAGTCTAGCACCGGTGTAATGTCCTCATTCATTTCAACTTGTGCAATTTTTACAACAGGCACACTCTCTTTTACCTTTCTCCTAGTGCTAACTGCCCTTGTTAAATCCCTCCTAACTTGTGGACATAATGCAAAGAAATTGAGGCCATGAAATATCAGGACCCTTACCTCGCATGTCTTCCAACAGGTTGTATGGAGCCATACCATGTCCAAGAGGGAAGTTTTGGAGATTGATACGACGTCGAGTCCTCTTAGCTTCCTTGGTCTCCTTTGCCTTATTGCCTTGTCCATGGTCACTCTGTGATGTGACTCCTTCTTTCTCTTTACCTTTTCCTTGGCCACGCTTAATGCCATTGGCTTCCATATCAACCTCATTTGAATTTGTCACCTCTACCACATGCACATTTGGATCTGGCAAAGGTGGAACTCCTTCTACCCCTTGTGGAGGTGGTCTTGGTACATTTGGCCTTTGTAGAAGCCTTGGTTGTTGACCAGCTCCTTCTCCTGCATTCATCACTGGGTAATTCAAGTTAGGTCTCCCTAGCTCTCCACGGGGCCAAGGACAATTATACATCCCATGTCCAGACTCTCCGCAATTCCAACATTGCAAGACTCTCCTAGTTCGTGGTGGATCTCGCTCTTCTCACTTCTTTGCTTGTCCCTTTGGACCTACAACTTGTGCAAGGTGAATTGACAGGCTGCTTCAAGATTCATTTAACTTCTCAATCACTTCAGCCGTTACCTCAGGAAGCTCCCTAGATGTTGATGCTTGTGACTTACCTTTGGGTCTAAGACCTTCTATTGGAACCTCTCCCCTTAAGCACTTGAGTTTCCTATACTTCTCAGCAGCCCTTGTTTCCGCTGCATCAAAAGTAGCAGGTGCACCCGCCTCAACTTTTACCTTAAGGTCAGGAAAGAGTCCGGCTATGAACCTCTCCTTCTTTAAAAATTCTGCACCATCACCAGGGTTAGCAACATTTCGTATCCATAGAGCCCAAAGACGTAGAAACTCTTGCTTGTACAAGTAGTAGTCATCTAAGTCTTTTTGCTTATGAGAAACAATGTCTTGCCATAGTTTTTGAGTGTTTTGGGGATCAAAGAAGTATCTCTTAAAACGATTCAAAACTTCTGTGTAATTCCCCTTAACTTCCTCAGGCAAAGAGTCAAACCAAGTACTAGCATCTTTCCTAAGGACCACTTCAAACATTTCTACACGTTCTTGATCGGTTACTATCCTCTTGATACAGCAAGACATCTTGAAATTTGCTAAAAATAATTCTGCATCCTCTCCAGGCTCTCCAAAGAAAAGAGGATATCCAGACATTTGGCGTTGGCTCTCCATTATTATGAAAGATTACAACACGAGTTACAATAAGGGATACAATAGATATTTAGAACCACTCGCCTGCAAATGAAGAAGTAAGAAAATACCACTCTAGGTTTTCTTCTTCAGCTATCCAAGCTTCAATGAGGTCTCGATTTGTTTGATCAAAACAAAAAGGTAGACTATTGATGAGCTCTAAGAAGGGTTGAAATTCTTCAAAGCTAAGGCGATAAACAGAAATCTCTAGAACTTCATTTTCTGGATCCAAAAGAGCAACCACGTCCCAAGTGATAAATTGCACTTGCTCTACAATTCCCAATGCACAAGCGGTTTGTATAAAAACTAGATCTTCATGCTCGTCGAAGGCCGTGAGAAAGTAGCAATTGACTAAGAGCTCCTTTCCTTCGAGTTCCACACAGTCGAAGTGAGGCAACCTTCTCACAATTTCATAAAGAACATCCTCATCAAGTCCAATCAAGTTTGCAAGATTTAAAGACTCCACTTGTGCTACAAAATTCCTAGACAAAAACTCCTTAGGATTATGGTTAAATCATTCAAAAGCATAAAAAGATTTACAATGTCTCTATGAACAAAGTGTCATAGAAAGTAGAGAAGGATGAGAATTTATACAAATTTGCAATCTTCTTTATGCTCTCTTTATTAAGACAAGCTCTGAATAGCTCCCTATCTCCTTTGTTGAAAGAGAAAGGAAGACTATTAATAAGACGCAAATGAGGGAAAAATTCACCAAATGTGAGTCTATGAAGCATGAACTCTGGCCGCAAGTTTCCTGAAGAGTCTTCCTCAATGGTGAAATGCACTCGCCAAACGCCAAATTTCACTCTATTTACCAATCTTAGGGCACACACTAGTTGGATGAATGCGCGGTCTTCCTTAGTGCCCAACAACAAGAGGAAAATGGAATCCACAGGTAGGACTTTTCGTCTTAACTTCACCACCCTCTTGTTATGAGGGAGACGCCTTACTACTTGCTCCTGCAACTCAATTGGTAATAGAGCTAGATCTCTAAGGATTGAACTTTCACTGCACACACATTCCCTGTTAGAACAAATGATCTTTTTTTGTTTCTTGTAACAACTTGGACAAAGAAAAAACAAACATACACACTATTTTTCCGGGCTGCACTTCATTTTAAAATAAAATGAACACATGTACATCAAAAGAAGTGTGGTAGTTGATGAGAGGTAGAATGATAGGGTTTGGGGATTCCAAAATTTCTCCTACTCTTTGGGCACCAAACATGAACACCATTCGTTGTTGAAAATGGATCTTTCTACTAATTGCAACGTTTATTCTAATGTGTGGAGTAAAATGAAAGGAAAAAACCTCTATTCCTGGGCCATTATCCATGGCCTATGCATGTCCTAATGCTTAAAATAACACAAAAATATAGACGTCCAAGCTAATATCGTACCTAATGAGAGGCAAAATAAAAGGATTTACCGAAGTGTTTATCTCGGCTAACCAAAGAGGACCTTAAATCCTACGAATTACCCGTTGAAATTGCAACTTAGTACTAACAATTATGTGTATCTTTTGCCTTGCAATGGGAATGAAAGGATCATACAAACTCTCGTGATTCATGCAAACTACTTGACTATTGTAAAAGTTGTTCCTACACAAAAACATACACGAGTTGTTTTCCTCAGTGGGGCACCAATTTGAAGCGGTCCGGGGCGGGCAACAAGAAGAGCAACCTCTAGACACCCTTCAAGGCTCCCGTGCTGCTCAATGGGGCTGGGGCACAACACAACACAAACCAAAACAACAAACCCCCAGCCAAATCCCAACTACACAAGGGGCACCACCTAGTTTAAGAGCAAACTAGGACGCAAAAGAGGAGAATCGTTAGAGCAACCCACAAACAAGCAAGGAATTTACACTAACCCTAACACCAATGGAACACTCTCATACACTAAAACACGAGAGAGAGAAAGAGAGAGAGAGAGAGAGAGAGAGAGAGAGAGAGAGAGAGAGAGAGAGAGAGAGAGAGAGAGAGAGAGATGGTGCTCGGGCTGCTTTGAAGTGTATCGTTAATGATCAAGCAAACATAAATATATATATGTAAGAAAGAGAGAGAAAGGGGGAGGGGGTGCTTGTTGCATTAATACCTTCTTACAAATCTGTCATGACAAATCAAAGTGAGATTAGTATTTGTTCAACATAGCTTGCGTAAATTTCACCACAACACATCACAAGAAAAGCCATCCCAATCACTGTCTTAAAGCCAGGGGAGTCCTCTCCACCCTGTCGCCCTCTTACAGTATGTGGGATTTATGGCTAGATTGATGACAACACCAGAGACAAGCTATCAAGAACTTAACAAAAAACACCAAGATACTTACGCATCATTGTTGCCCATTACTTCACGTT
Source organism: Adiantum capillus-veneris (assembly GCF_014529385.1). Classification (NCBI taxonomy): domain Eukaryota; kingdom Viridiplantae; phylum Streptophyta; class Polypodiopsida; order Polypodiales; family Pteridaceae; genus Adiantum; species Adiantum capillus-veneris. The sequence continues at coordinate 138,418,566 of NC_140950.1, read as the reverse complement.
GGAAGGGAGACAAAGTATCCAAGCTTAGTCCAAATCCACCCTCCTTGATTCAGCAAATGTTGGGCTTACACTAGTAGGAGAAATGATAGATTTCCTACTCTCAATTGAATGATCACTCTCTCTCTTACAATGGCATAGAGTTCCCTTGCTAATCCCCTATTACAACACATGCACATGCATAAGACAATGAGCTTCCACTCAAGAGCTCCTTCTAGAGAGGTTGAGCTTGGCTTCTCAAGCTATAGCATACTGCTCTTGCTTATGGATCACCTTTTTGTGCTAGCTACACCCTCCTTTTATAGCAATTTTGAAGGCTAGGGTTACTCCTCTAACCATGGTTGGGTTAGATTTTCAGCAATTTATCTAATTTCTTTTGCTTGGAATTATCAAGAAGTTGGTGGGGAAAGAGAGAGGAGAGAAATGGAGGTGATAGGACTTTTCATAGTGGGTTAGTGCTAGTAGAGTTAGTATTAATTTACAAATGGAATTGGATATTTACAATGGGAGTATCCATGTAGGATACAAATAAGAAAGAAAAACTCTTAAGAAGTAAGAAAAGGTGGATTTCTTACAAGGTTGATTTCTTACAAGGTTGATGCTCCAAGTGTCTTGAGTAGGGCCAATTTTGACGCTTGTTGACGGTCCACTAGCTTTGACGGTACATTTTTTCTCCACATCTTGACCTTCCTTGAGAGAAAAGGTAATTGAAGCTGAGTAATCAACCACCATGATGCTGTCTTTTAAGAGAAGAGGCTGAATTTTGTGGTTTTTTTGATAGATATGGGTAATTTGGAGGAGGAAAAATGAGACTAGGTGGTCAATTTTGGAATGAAATTGTGTGTGGGAGGTATGAGTTCACCATGGTTTCTCTTATTCTTCAAGGTTGAGGAGAAGGTGAGTAGGGTGCACAGAGGAGTGGTGAGAGAGGTGGGGATGATGAGTGGAGAAGTGTGTGTGAAAGAGGAAAATGATAAAGTGGAAGAGAGAGTGTGGCTGCATAGCATGGGAAAACTGGGGTCCACTAATAAAATCATAGCTCACAGCTCGTAGCTCAAAAAAATATGAAAAACTTTTAGGCAAAAGTTCAGCCCACGAGCTACAACGTTTGTTTGTATCACCTTTTCAAATTCGGAGAGCAAGTGAACTTTAAAAATTCAGCAAAACCGACCGTTTTTTTCCACTGCACAAGGTCTTTGTGGGGTCCTTCTTTGGATGATTCTTTTGAATACCTCCAAGAGTGAGCCCTCCATAGTGCATGTATGCATGCCACCTACCCTTGACCTTATTTGGTAGATCTATAATTGAAGATATTGTTGAGATCATGATATAAGTGAATAGTACAACTAAGAAAATCAAATATTGAGGGGTCTAAAAAATATGTACATGTCAAATATAAATAATATAAGTGGAAAAAATATAAAGGGGTCAAAAGAAATCTCTCTCGTTATGAGGCTACCATAAAAAGATAAATAATTTTGGAGTTCCAATTGTTTAGAAAAAAAAAAACAAAATAGATGTAGGAAGGGAAAAATCACAATAGTGAAAAAATATACACATAAATAAAACTAGTTTTTTTGGATTTTTGTTGGGGTGGAGTTACACCAAATATAAGAGAAGCTTACATGAAAAAATTTCTACATGGAATAAAGAGTATGAAAAATGGTAAGAAAAATTGCGGTAATGGTGAGACAATGTACAGAGCATAAATAACATACACCTAGGTAAAAATATTTAAATAAATACCAAAATAATTATGAAAAAATCTTTTATTTAGGCCCTATATACAAAGAAATATTTACATATGCATGGGCCATAATATACTTATATTTTTTATATTTTTTATTTTTTTGGCTCAACTAGCCCAATGCCTAGCTAATTGAGGGTTTTTTATTTCAGTAAGGAGATATGGGAGAAGTCCCCTAACTCACACGTACCTATATACAGTGAAAGGGTGAGGGTAACCACAGTGTTTGAGTGATTTGATAGGGGGGGATAACTCACTATGGCAATCACAGAGAGCCGAAAAACGGCTATCAGTATGACAGGATTGCCAAGTATCTTGTCAGTATTGGTTTTAGGAGAGCTCATGCTGATCATTCACTCTATGTACATGAGAGTGATATGGGGATTGTGGTCATTACCATATATGTAGATGACCTTATTATTATGGGTGACAATGCTATGGAGATTGACCCTGTGAAGGGTCTTCTCAAACAAGAGTTTGAAATGAAATATTTGGGCGAGTTGCGCTACTTTCTTCGCATTGAGGTGATCAAGACTCTAGAGGGTGTATGGATGTCATAGAGAGAGTATGCTTTGGACATGCTATCAAAGTATGGTATGGTTGATTGTAAGCCAGTTTCTATTCCCTTGGATGTGAATGCAAAGCTGAGTGCAGAGAAGGGTGATGTTGTTGAGGATGTCAAGATGTACAGGAAGATTGTGGGTAGTCTAATCTACTTAACTATCACGAGGCTAGACTTTAGCTACATAGTAGGCCTGGAGAGTCAGTTCATGCAACTTCCGAGAAAGTCACATTTGGATGGAGTACGACGCACACTTTGGTATGTGCAAGGGACTCTTGACTACGCATTGTTCTATGCAGTAGATGGGCCATTAGCATTGTATGGGTATAAAGATGTAGATTGGGCAGGTAGCATTGTTGATAGGAGATCTACGAGTGGATTCATGTTCTCTTTTGGGAGTGCTACTGTTACTTGGAGCAGCAAAAAGCTCCCTACGGTTGCTCTATCAAGCACAGAGGCCGAGTATAGAGGTGCAGTAGTTGCGGTAGCTTGGCTACGCACATTACTTGAGGACTTGGGAGTGCAGGTGGACCAGCAGATTGTCATCCATTGTGAAAACCTCAGCAGCATGCAATTGGCTAGGAACCCAGTGTTCCATGCCAGGACCAAGCACATAGAGGTCCATTACCACTACGTTCGAGAGCGAGTGTTGGCGGGCGACATCGACTTGGTCTACGTCAGCACAGAGGAGCAAATAGCGGATATCTTTACCAAGGCCCTCGGAGCTGAGAAGCTTTGATGTTTCCGGACTATGCTTGGATTCTGCGGCATGCAGAGCTTGAGGGGGAGTGTTGATATGTCGAGCTCTACATCTTGAGGTGGCATCCACTACGGGTCTTGGCCGCTTACGGCATTTAATCACTAGCGCGTTAGGTGATGGACACGGAGGATCTCTGCTAGTGATTCTACAGTTGGACTACACTTATAGTGCTAGCCTAGTACGCTTCTAGCGAGTTCACACTTAGTGACCGCATGTACATATGTGCTACTTTTCAGCTTTAGCACTTAGTCATTTTGTACTCTCTTTTCTTAGCGAAGAAGAAGGATAAGCTTTCCATCTCTGTGTGTTTTGTGCTTGTCTTGTGTAGCTCTCTTGCATCCTCATTCTTTACAAGTATCTAGATAAATTGAAAGACAGTACTGAAGCCATCCTCAAGCGCACGGTGGTGGACTTTGTTCCTACATATGGTTGCACCATAGCGTTGGATGGATGGACCAAATCTCAGAAGAAGGTGCTCATCAATGTGATGCTTATAAATCCTAGAGGGTCTATGTCCGTAGAAGCCATTCACACATCTTTAAAAGAGAAGACCAGGGATTATCTAGCAAGGATATATGAGCATGCCATAGAAAAGGCACGTGGACCAAAGAATGTGACTGTAATTGTCCCAAATAATGTATCCAATTGCAAGGCTGCATTAAGGGCTACCCAAGTTAAGTACTCAGAAATTACTTAGGTGCCATGTGTTGTGCATACTCTTAATTGTCTACTAAAATACGTTGGAAAAATGGATGTCATAAAACAAAAGCTGCTGGATGCTAATCATGTGGTGAAATTTATTAGAGAGCATCAAATTTTGTATGCTCTTTTTTTATTAAAATCACCCAGCAAAACTTTGTAGATATTTTGTGTGACAAGGTTTTCAACTGCATATTATGTTCTTGCCACCTTGCAAGAAGTGAATCCTGCATTGATTGGAATAGTAGCTAATAGACACTTCGATGCATGGCCTAGCAAGTATCCTAGATACCAAGAGGCAACTACAAGGTGTGTACAACTTGTGAACTCGCAAGTTTTTTGGCGCAATGTAGAGAGAATTGTCACCCTGGCCAAATCATTTGTAGATCTTTTGCGAATAGTCGACAGAGACTCTTTTTTCTTTGGCCGAGTCTATTCGTATCTGTCAAGTCTCTCTCTCTCTCTCTCTCTCTCTCTCTCTCTCTCAAGTTACTTTTGCAATAAGAGTCATAATTATAGTTAGATACAATACAATACAATCTGTTTGATCAAGAATACAAAATGGCTAGCTGAGGGGATAAATGATGAACTGTGATTACAAAAATTGTAGCCCTTTGCCAAAATAGACAGGGATAAAGTGAGAAAAGTGCTCAACCTAAAGATTGAGTCAGTTCAGTGAGTAGTTCTTCTATGTCAAACTGAGCACTTTCAGGCGTAGGAGATGGGCCTGGAGGTCCTTACTACGAAGGACTAGCCTTCTGATCTGGAATGGTCCGTAGAGTGTTTCATATTGTTGCAGCTTGGCTTGGGTCACGGGTCGCGGATAGCTCTATTCAAGCTTAAGGATTCTGATGTGCAAAATATCAGGTGTCTCTCCTTGGCTTTCCAATGCAACGAGTGTCTCGGATTCTTCGGGAAGCAAAACTATGGGCCCTTTGTGTGAAGGCATTGGATTATTGGTGTGACTTGTAGCCACTTTTTTTGCAATCCGACCATGCCCAACGCCAAAGTTTTTAGGGTAGTCTGAACAATCCACATGTCTCCCAATGATGTCGTCAACATAGCATTGTTGTATAAAGTAGAGTGCCATTTGGTTGTTGTTTGGCATAACTCTCTCTCGATGTATGAATCTTTGTAGCAACACTCGTGCAAGTCCTTTGTGCTACAAATTTGATAACTTTACAGGAGCCGATTCCTTGGCAATGTGGCATTGCCACTGATTCAAAATAAATGATGGCACACAAAGTGGCTTGGACATAGCTTCTTGCACTCCTTAAGGCTGAGAGGTTTTTCTTGCAACCCACACTTTTCCTTTTCGATCCGTGCAATAGCTTCGAGATCTTCTCATGGCCATAAGGCTCTCTCTCTTCTTTGTAGATGGCCTCTGCTTAAGCGAGGTTAAGTTATTCTTCCATATCGATCAATCAAGCGAACATGTCATCATTGTTTTAAAGTTAATAGGTTATCACTTTCAAATCTTCAAGGAAATAAATATGATAACTTAATCTTGTAGTAATAAAGAGACATAATATTTATCACCATGTCACTAAAAAGAGACAAGATAACTTGATCAATTATATAATTTACAAGCACAACTAAAGAGGATAATAAATAATTCATTACTGCAATCGTAAACCAAAAACTATTACAATGTCATAGCCCACTTTATGGGCACTGTTTAGACATAGGTAAAGATCAAAACCGTTAGGTCAGGCTAAGGGATTGTTTCACTTGCCACTGTCAAGGTGGTTAAGTACATTACCTAAAAAAACCCTTTTGGTTTGCTCTTGTGGCACTTCCATGCACTTCAAGAGTTGTTTACAAGTATGACGCATGGAGTAGATATCCATGGCTTTACTCCAAGGATTAGTAGATATGCATTCTGGGGTATCCCTTTCTAGTTTCTATTTGCAAGTTACAAAGAGGAGGAAATCATGCCCTTGTTCTGGTCGTTGTACATGACCCCCAATCCACAATGCTTGCATAGACCCCCTTCTGTCCAAAGTGAAGCATCATGTTTCAAGAGTGAAGATCCTTGTGGAGATAGTTGTGCGCATGTAGATACTTCACGGTCTAAAGAAGAACATTTATTATCTGCAAAATATTATTTTGGAATAACTCTATTGTTCCTTCTATGGTTACATAATCACAAATGGCAGGTTGACTGACATCTACAGTGCACTCTCTTATCCATTGCTCTACATGGCTGCCATTCCAAAAACGTGAAATGAGCATTGGATGCTCTATGTGGCAGACCATGGCAAGTAGATAAATAATGCGGCAATGAGCGATGTCCAAAGTTGTAGCTTTTTCCTTGACCTGCTGATCCACAATGGGTCCATGCAAGTGGACTTTGAAGATTTTTGCCACATATAGTGGCTCTTTAAATGTAGGGTGTGTGACACCTACATGCTTTACGTGTGTCCATTTGCCTTCTCCTAGCTGCGGAGCCTGTATGTTGAAGATTCCAATTTCTGGCAAAAGATGTAATACAAGGGGGAGCTGAGACTAATCAAGAGCAAGAGTGGCACTAGCAGTAGACTCTATTTTAACCGTAGTTTTTGGCTCTACAGTAGCATCAAAAGAGTTTTCTTCCACTATCGTGCGCTTTGCTGCTCTTTCCAGCTTTTCCTTGCTCTTGAACTCAGTATACAATTGTTGCACAAGTTGTATGAAAGTAGCTATGCTTGGCAAAGTAACAATTTTAGGATTTTTTAGATCCTAAAAAATCTTTGAATCTATCCAATAGACTGCTTGACCATGTTCAATAATGAACCTGATGTCATTAGAGATATGTCAAAAGCAACGGGCGTAAGTGGGTGCTAAAGCTTCTCAAAGACAAACTTCGTTAAGGCCTCTGTGAACTGGTAATACTGTTCCGGAGTAGAGGGGTTTAGGCAACAACGAAGCTTAGGCTCTCACATGTGATGAAAGTGACATCATCCATGATGAAGTGTGTGAAACTCACAACACAAACATCAACAGAAAACTTAACAATCTTAAACACAAGCCAAATATCGTATGTATCTACATCCAAAAGTCATCTAGTGATGAACAATGGCGTGTCTTTAGAGTTTGAAACACAAGAGTAACCAGTGCGTCACACAAAGATGAAGAGGGCATAAACTATGCGTCTCTCCACTTTTTATTTGACGAACAAAAATCTTGTGTGTCTACGTGAAACAAACGATAATTTGAGCTCATCTAAAATTGAGCAACGTATAGGTCACTCTCGAGTGAGAG